>NC_133326.1:514855285-515455285 GCF_042186555.1 Aquarana catesbeiana | reverse complement strand
TAGTAGGAAATCACCGTGATTGCTGTATCCATTATATAACCCATGGGTATCAGGTATCTACCTTCTGGGTCTTTAATTTCTGATGATAAGGTGAATGGTGTGGATCGGTGAAATGCAATTAGAGTTCCCCTTTGCTTGGTACAGGCAGAAGCCGTGTAAATTTGTTGATAAAAAGGAGAAATATATTTTGGAGTAGAATCTTTGGTGAAGTGTGTTTCTTGGAGGCATACTATGTGAGCCTTCTTGTTATGGAAAGTACGGAAGGCTTTGGTCCTTTTTTGAGGGACATTTATTCCCTGAACATTCAGGGAAAGTATATTCAGTGGTGCCATGGCAATAGATCAAATAGTTTTGACTTATTTTTTGTTATGCAGAGCTGACTGCGCAGATCAACCTGTGTGGACTGAAGAGATGAATAGATGGAAAAGAAACCAGTGAATTCTGGAGTAAAGAGTAAACAAAAAACATATGAGATTAGATGATACATTGTATAAATTATTTTTTGAAAGTAATCACAATTTACCAGTGAAAGAGAATAAATATCTCTCTCAGGGGAATAAGTGCCTTCGTCACACTCCCACATAATATGGTTGGGAGAATGAGGAGGGCTAATGGGGGTACACGGATCTTCCGCTTACAGGAGAGAAGTGCTATGTCAAAAGACATCAAAATGATGTTTCATTAATTGGAGTGCAGAATATAGTTTTTGTTGAAATTATTTATTCCAGGGTGGTTGTATATGGTTAGTCTTGCCCTAGGCTAAATAATTCCGTTAGAAAGGTACTGTTAATAACTTTGGTATTGATGAAGATAGTTTGAATTATTTTGGGATTTTAACCCTTTTAGAGTAAACAATTACATATTTTATTCATGTGTAACTGTTTAGATATGTTAACTCATAAAATTGAGGTTGTATTGCTTCAGATTAGAATAAACAAAAACATAATTCTAGGAACTAGTTAGGTAATAATATATTTGTTTTAAGAAAAGAAAGAAAAAGCTTCCATTACTTCTGGATTATTGAACATATTTGTCCTAAAAAGTAATACATCTATTGTTATTACCTGATAATATATAACTGAACAAGAATTTCCTTATTTCACTTATATATTCTAAGGCTATATGAATCAGAAGTAATAAGAAATATAACTGGAATGTAACATGATTCCACACAGTGTGTGACTATCAGAATGCAGTTACATTCAGTTATAAATATAGTTTTTTTATAGAGAACCATCTCTTAGTATAATAAATGAAGAGATATCAGGAATTAGGATGTCAGTCCACTGAATCTTCTTGGTCCATGGATGATGTGGCATAACGGCCTCTTTTGTGAGAATGATGATTCCCATTTTGTTCTGAAATTTTCTGGGTGCTGCCTGAAGGTGAAGATGATGCCATTCTTCTGCGTGTGGGAGTGTTGCTGCTTGTGGGTTCTGTCAGATTTAATTTTAAAAGGGTTTGTTGTAGTTCATCTGCTGATCTGCTTCTGTAAATTGTACCTTGGTAGTAAAATCTGACTGAAAAGGGGAACCCCATTAATACATAATGTTGTGGCGTTGCAGTTCCATTAGTTGGGGTTTCATGGATCGTCTTTTAGTAATAGTAAGTTGGGATAGGTCAGCAAAAATTTGATAATTGTGTCCTTGAAAATTAAGTTCCTTTTTTTCTCTTGCAGCAATTAGTATTTGTTCTTTCGTTCTGTAATAATGAAATTTTGTGATTATATCACGTGGGGGTCCATCTTTCTTTTTGGCTGTGAGGGCTCTGTGTACTTTGTCCAGTTCTAAACGTTCAATAGGGATATCTGGCTTTAGTTCTTGTAATAGAGCAGTAATAGTAGATTGCAGGTCTGTCACAGTTTCAGGTATTCCCCTTATGCGCAAGTTTGAACGTCTGGCTCTATTTTCGTAATCTTCAAGCTTAGTTTGAAGTATTAAATTCTCTTTTTTTAATTGTTCCAATTCTGTTATATTTTCTTGGGTTGTAATTTCAATTTCATCCATTTTTATTTCTAAGGCTGCGGTGCGGTTTCCCAGCTCTCTTATTTCTTTGGTTAGGCTGTTTGTTATTTGGTCTGAGGTTTGTTTTAAAGCCTTATGAAGCATCTTTTCAAATTGTAATAATATTACTGGGGATACTGAGGAGGCTTGTGGAGAAGTTTGTGAGAGGATTTGTTCTGTATCTGACTCAAATGGAGAGTCTTGCTGTGACATTTTCTGTCTGTGAGAGCGCCCTGATGCTGTATCTTGTGAGGTGACTGGAGCTGCTTCAGCTGCAGTGAGTGCCTGTGAGCTCTTTGTGACGTGATTTTTATTTCTGCCACGGTTTCCTCCCAGTACCATATTTCCTGCCCAAACTTTCACAGTTTGTTCCCTGGGGCAAAAAGGTTCAAATGGATACCTTTTGAGCCTACAGGCTCCGCTTTGTCCTTCTCTTCTCTCCTCAGCGGTGTGGAGCTCTAACAATGCATGTCTGCTCCGCTAGGCTCCGCCTCCTGCCCTCGATCCTCACCTCCATATTTCTATCTAATTAAATCTCTTGTTACTATTTGTTAAGCTGGCCACATATGGATTGAAATTCGGCTGGTTCAGCAGGAACTGTCTGAATTTCGATCCACGTGTGGCCACTGCTGCTCAACAAAAGTCGATTTATCGATTAACTGTTAGAAAAAAGAGACTTGATCAGCAGCTGCAGTGCTGATCTGTGTGTTCTGACAGCCGAGGAGTCCCCCACTGTCAGAATACAATAGTGCAGTGGGAAAGATTCCCCCCATGCACCTTGAATATGTGGATGAGGGAACTGAGTCATGTGTGGCCAACTTATGTTAATCTTGTCTATCTGCCATCATAACTGGACAGTTGGATAAACAGGCTGGCACACACGGGACAAATATTGTCCGGTTTCGGCCGACATTTGGTCGGTGTGTATAGCAGACTGTCTGACAGAAGCCAGTCTAACAACCGTCTTCTATCAAATGAGCATGTTGGAAAGCCAGTATCCATTCAGCGCTTGCATCCATTGACAATATGTTCTGCTGGGGGCGGGAGTTGGGATTTGGGGCAGGTCCCCTATCAGAACACAACAGCACAGCGGGGGGAGATCGTAGCACTAACATTGCTTAGTTAGTACAGCGACATCTCTGTTTTTTTTGTTCAGCCCAACTTTGTACTTAGCATTAGCATACTTGCCATATGACCCATTGAGCCACAACGTCTGGTAACTGGCCTCCACCTTGTTTACCAGCCTTCTTAAAACAAAGGGGCAATCCTAATTACAATGCATGACATTTGGCTTTAGCCTACTAATGAAGACACAACAACAGCAGCTTTGTTCTCTGAGAGACAGGAGACAGTTTTATAAATACATATTGTGGTCCATATCGCATAATAATCAAATGTAGCGCTACCCTTGTAGGAGCCGCAGGATAGGATGGGTCCTCTGTTATTTGCTTCGACCTTCTCAAGAACCTTAGCACCTTTGACACATCAAGTTGAATTTGCAAACATAGAATGTTACAGGGAATCACTGAAAGTAATACTTAGTACCCAATAGTAGTGCTATATCAAATAAAAGGCACCAAAGCAGGTAGTAAAAACAAACTTAATGTATTGTCACCCAATATGGTTGGTAACTAGGCAAACATAAGATGGATTAACAATGGTAATAACACAATTTAGCACACAAAGTGATTAACAGTAGGAACAAGGCATTAAGATGACATTTTGGCATCCAAATCAGCATAAATAGTAGCAAGTCCACATGAGGTGCAGCAGTGAGCAGTAGTAAAGTTTAATCTACCAAGTGCTGGAACTATACTGCCAGAGTGCATTTATGGCGGTGATTCTATTCCTAGCCAATTGGGTATGCACTGTCCAAAAGAAAAGGAGGATTGTAGCAGATGGGACAGGAGACAAAGGAGGCTTGCAAAATAATTATCACAGGAGGGGTCTTTGGCGATGTTCCTCTGCTGGCTATCATCGAAGGCCCTTTAAGAGCATTGGTGCACTTAACAACAGTTTCAGTTAACCTGCATGCAGTGTAGGTACAGTATAGTCTAGGCACATGTGCAAGATAGATGTGGTTCAGATGTGGTAAGGGTTTGGTATCATGCTGTATAGGGTTTGTATAGGTACAGTCTAGGTTTGGGATAAGTCCGGTATACAGTGTAGTATGGATGTGGTATGGATTGGGTATATTTGGTGTCCTGCTCTGTGGATCAGTGCCTGCTAGCAGTATTAACAATGGGCGAAAAGCCCTCTCACCACTCCCCAGGATGCTGCAGTTACCTCTTGCTGTAGAAGGGAGCCCCCCCCAATCTCTCCCTGAAAGCCTCCGGTGATCAGCAGTGGGAAGCAAAGGGTCACCACTGCAGTCTCCCTGCAGTGGTGCAGGCACTGTGATGTGGGTGGTGCAGCACTGCCAACGGGTGCCCTCACTCCCAGTCTCAGGCTCATATCTCTGTTTCCCTCTGGCAGGCGAATATCCAGACAGTGGTGCTCTCTCTCACTCCCTCAGTGCTAAGAGGAAGAACTTTCCTGAGCAGTTTTAGTGCAAAGAGTCTATTCGTCCCATTATATGGCTGCCGTTTACAACTACGGCTTTCAGGATTCTCACCACTCTGCATAGAAGTCTATGGGCTTGCTTAGCTTTAGCTCTCCCCCTGGTGGCTGGAGGAGCTTGGAGCAGCATAACATCAGTATCTCTGTAGAGAGGGAGAGAACAATAAAAGGCAGTGTCTCATTCTCCATATTGCTGTAGCCTAGCACCTGGCTACACATATATAAATATAAAATGGCATACATTCCCTACAAATATACAGTATATTTTATTGTGTAATGTAATTTCTTGCACATTTGAAACGTCTCTAGTCATAGTCTATAGCCTGGGATATAGCAGGTGTCCAATAAATTGATGAATCATAAATTAGAGATCTAGAAACCAAGTTCAACTATACAACATAGTTCAGTAAAGTCCTCTTACTGAACTAAGAGGACTAGAATATACACCTCTATTAGCATAGCTGGACTTGGGTAAGATCACTTTGACCAAGGCTTTACAGACTTATAGTGTGGGTGCACTGGATTGTTTAGTGTAGAAGAACAATGTGTTGAGCAAAATCCTAATTGCTATAGTAGGAGCTAGATTATCAACCAAACCTTCATTTATGGAAGGGATGAGATGGTGGTAAGTGGTAGCTGAAAATATATGTAGCAAAATTGTGTTAAAGAATACCAAAACCCAAGCATAGAAATGTAGTAAATTGCAACTTGCCAGTCCTCAGAAGTAGTGGTTTTATTTCCTTTATGATTCCATTATCATCCTGCTATCCTGCTGGTAACACACTTCCTGTTCTGGGGTGACAATGATCCCATTCTGTACTTTATCCATAGAAGAGCAGCATTACAGTGGGACAAAAAGTATTTAGTCAGCCACCAATTGTGCAAGTTCTCCCACTTAAAAAGATGAGAGAGGCCTGTAATTGTCATCATAGGTATACCTCAACTATGAGAGACAAAATGTGAAAACAAATCCAGACAATCACATTTTCTTTAAGAGGCTCCTTCTTTAAGAGGATCCTCTGCCCTCCACTCATTACCTGTATTAATGGCACCTGTTTGAACTTGTTATCAGTATAAAAGACACTTGTCCACAACCTCAAACAATCACACTCCAAACTCCACTATGGTGAAGACCAAAGAGCTGTCGAAGGACACCAGAAACAAAATTGTAGACCTGCACCAGGCTGGGAAGACTGAATCTGCAATAGGAAAGAAGCATGGTGTGAAGAAATCAACTGTGGGAGCAATAATTAGAAAATGGAAGACATACAAGACCACTGATAATCTCCCTCGATCTGGGGCTCCACGCAAGATCTCACCCCGTGGGGTCAAAATGATCACAAGAACGGTGAGCAAAAATCCCAGAACCACACGGGAGGACCTAGTGAATGACCTGCAGAGAACTGGGAACAAAGTAACAAAGGCTACCATCAGTAACACACTATGCCGCCAGGGACTCAGCTCCTACAGTGCCAGATGTATCCCCCTGCTTAAGCCAGTACATGTCCGGGCCCGTCTGAGGTTTGCTAGAGAGCATTTGGATGATCCAGAAGAGGATTGGGAGAATGTCATATAGTCAGATGAAACCAAAGTAGAACTGTTTGGTAGAAACACAACTCGTCGTGTTTGGAGGAGGGAGAATGCTGAGTTGCAACCAAAGAACACCATACCTACTGTGAAGCATGGGGGTGGCAACATCATGCTTTGGGGCTGTTTCTCTGCAAATGAACAGGGCGACTGATCCGTGTACATGAAAGAATGAATGGAGCCATGTATTTTAAGATTTTGAGTGCAAACCTCCTCCCATCAGCAATTGAAGGGATTGAAGATGAAACGTGGCTGGGTCTTTCAGCATGACAATGATCCCAAACACACCACCCGGGGGAACGAAAGAGTGGCTTCGTAAGAAGCATTTCAAGGTCCTGGAGTGGCCTAGCCAGTCTCCAGATCTCAACCCCATAGAAAACCTTTGGAGGGAGTTGAAAGTCCGTGTTTCCCAGTGACAGCTCCAAAACATCACTGCTCTAGAGGAGATCTGCATGGAGGAATGGGCCAACATACCAGCAACAGTGTGTGACAACCTTGTGAAGACTTACAGAAAACGTTTGACCTCTGTCATTGCCAACAAAGGATATATAACAAAGTATTGAGATGAACTTTTGATATTGACAAAATACTTATTTTCCACCACAGTTTGCAAATAAATTCTTTAAAAAAATCAGACAATGTGATTGTCTGGATTTGTTTCTAATTTTGTCTCTCATAGTTGTGGTATACCTATGGTGACAATTACAGGCTTCTCTCATCTTTTTAGGTGGGAGAACTTGCACAATTGGTGGCTGACTAAATACTTTCTTGCCCCACTGTATCACTCTAGGGTAAGAATACTAGTGAAACATGGGAGTGCACCGCTCCAAAGTGATCACCTCTCCTAAGAACAGCTGTCTCCGCAATCAGGCAGGGTGCTGGCTCTGTTTGCAACAGATATAATGGAAAAATAGAACGCTGGATAGCCGTACTCCAAAAAAGTTCACCTTTATTAAAAAATGAATACCAAAGCATCACAGGGCAATACAGACTAACTGCACAGCTGCTGACGCGTTTCACATCAGATATGTGCAGCTATCCAGGGTAGGAATACTAGTTGTTGTAATTGTATCTGAATGTGTTTCTGCAAAGTACTTACCCACAAATGCCTTTTTTTGTGTTTGAAAGCTGAATTTCTTTATAAATTTGAACTTGGTCCTCCCACTTTTAGCCTTTCAAGCTTTCCTGTTCGTCAGGAACAAATGTTACAACAAGAGACCAATAGGTGGATAAGAGAAAATGAGGCCCAGCCCTAAAGGGTTTGTACAGGCACAACCCAAATTACCCCCAAACCTCTCTCTTTCTCTAGTGCATGTTCCACCATGGATTTTTTTTTCTTTTGCTTTGTTACTGTAGCGTGAAACAACTTTTATTACTTAAATGATTGGCACCATCATCACCATCACCATGCTTGTGTAAGGATGTAGTGATTTACTAAATCCTTTTTGCTGTGTATTGTGATCTGTTAGTGTAGTGTAATGCCGCGTACACACGAGCGGACTATACGGCAGACTTTGCCTGGCGGACGGGATTTCGTCGGACAATTCGATCGTGTGTGGGCTCCAGCGGACTTTGTTTGGTCAAAAGTTGGACGGACTTAGATATGAAACATGTTTTAAATCTATCCGACGGACTCTTCTTTCTAGCGGACAAACCGGTCGTGTGTGTGCTAGTCCGACGGACTCAAACTGACGCATGCTTTGAAGCAATTACAAGATGGAAGCGCTCGGTCTGGTAAAACTAGCCTTCGTATTGAAGCTAGCACATTCCTCTTCTGTGATCTTTTAATACAGCGCTTTTTTTTTCTTTATAATGCAAGAGAAATGAAGTTGTTTTGGTGCTTTATATTCACACAGGGTTCTCACAAACTTTCTTACTTTCTTCATGATTTATCCTCATGCCATGACTAATATGATATGCTGTTTTTTGAATTTTCCTTGCACAGTGTAAGTCTGACCTTTTAAAGGCTAGATGGAAGGCGCGAAAAAGCTGGTTTTATCTAGTACTAACAAAGCCTAGCCTGAGACAATGTGACCATCTGTGAATGACTGTCTGTGAGCTCAGAAACATACATTTTACATATATAGAAATATATATATATATTATTACTAAGTTTCTTGTAATTCAATAACTAAAGTTACACCCATACTACACACAGGATTGGGTACTCTTTGCAAAGTCAAGCCTACCTCATTTACTAAGCTCTGGAGCAATTGCACTTGCAGAGGGCAACTGCACTCTGCAAAGTGCACAGTCTATTTGCTTTTAGTAAATCAACCCCATAGTCTTTTTGACCTGTACCTGCCTACTCCCAAACAAAATGTCGTTTTGTAATCAAAACACATAGTCAATAAAGTAAGGTAACTAAAAATTCCATTTATTTTGGTTAAAAAAAAATTAGGTAGGCAACACTGGAGACACTTTTGGAATCTGTGAAGCCTTTCGTCCCCCAGGACACACATCAAGTTTGAGGACACGAAAATTGGTCTCTTGCGACTAGGGAGCACAGGGAGCACAGTCAGACCAGACAGAAGCCAGGCAATCACTTTCGACTCTTCCGTGGAGCCTTCCCTGCACGCTTCTCTGCAGCCTTCCCTCCATGCTTCTCTGCAGCCTTCCTTGGAGGCTGTGCCTCTGGTGGTGTACTTGGGGCAGGAGGAGGAGGAGGAGGAGGAGTGGCTTCATCTGCTAGATAAGTTGTAGCAGTAAGCTCCCCTCTCAAACCCTTCTGATAGGCCTGCCAAATCAGACCCTCACAGAGGAGGCGTTGCCCCTTTTCCAGTTCCAGCAATCTGCTGGCCATATATGTCCCATACGCCTCCTCTGCATTGGGTGGTGTGCTTATTATTTTGCTTGCTTCATGAATGAGGGCTAGGGATTCCTCCTCAGTTTGTGTCATTCTTCTGGGCCTTTTGGTGATAATGCGGAGGGGAGGCACCTGACACTCCGTGCGGCTTCTACTGGGCCCAGCCACAGCCTCCTCCTCTCTTCTGGGCAAGGCCTCCTCCTGGCTGAGGTCATCCTGTGTCAAAAAAAGGGACATAGTTGTAATTTTGGGTTACGCAATCACACACAATTTTCAGCTCATGACTTGCAAATCTAATTCTAAACAAATAGTAAAGGCTATCTATTTGACCCCACCATTTTTCCAGCTGATCAACAATATCTGTATATTTTTGACCACTACTGTCTAATGATATGTCTACATATTAATATTTGTGATGAAGTCATTTTTTATGAAGCATTTAAAAATTTGAGACGTTAACATCATTAATATTTACACAATCACAAATTCAACAAAAAAGATACCTGACTGAAGCTGGCGCATCCACTTCATCAAGGATGAAAAGGCCCAGTTCTTCCTTGGACTCCTCAGCTGGGGTGGAGATGGATGGAAGGTTGGAGGAAAGAGTGGGGGGAGGGCTGGAAGGAAGGGTGGGGGGAAGGGTCGAAAGTGATTGCCTGGCTTCTGTCTGGTCATCCAGGAATCGCAGTTTGTGGTAGTACCACAGCTTGGGTACATAAACTTGATCGGCTGCTGCTCCGGATCTGAGCGACTCCTGGATTTTATTGTGTTCCCTGTTATGCCCCTCACTACACGTGACTGAGGTGTATTCGGGCACACTGTTAACTCCTCTCATACCAATGCATTCCAGTAGGCGCAGAATCCTTTTGAACTTTTATTGATACAAGATAGAGTAAAACTGTAACAGATACAGACAAAATGCAATTAATAAAGATCATACAATTAGTGCCTACCTATCTATCTATCTAGCTGAAGATACAATTAGTAAACATACCGAAGATGGATCCGGATGGCTAACGTAGAGCTTAGCAGCAGATGTGTATGCTTCCATGGTAGGAAAAGATGAAAATGGTGGAGGAAGCTGATGCAAGGCCTGATGGGATAGAAAGTACGGAGGCTTTCATGTACCAAAACTAGCCAGCTATACTAAATGACTACATGAAATAGATATAGCGCAGTTATGCAAAATGGTCGCTAGATGGCAGCATAGAGCAATCTAATTAAATCAAAGGGTAAATAGGAAAATCACAAGCCTTATTAAAGAAGGCATGACACTCCCCGCTTGGTTTCCCATGGATACCACACATCATGGCACTCCGGAGGAGAGTAACAAAATAAGTTCAGAAACAGGTCTGAGGAAAAGTTTAGGCTGGCCTTGCCTAATGACTTTGAGCTCAGCTTTCCTGACGTTTCCATCTTCACTGGGAAACACTTGAGTTATCAGACCCAAAGGCCACTCGTTTCTCCTCGATTGAGTGTCTTTCATGAGAACGATGGCACCAGGCTGTAAGTTGGGTTTGCTGTCTTGCCACTTGTTCCTGGTCTGTAGATTAGACAAGTATTGTTTCTTCCACTTGTTCCAAAAGGTGTCAGCTAACACTTGTACTCTTTTCCATTGACATCTGTATAAGTCCTTTGTGTCTAGATTGACTGGAGGAGCTGTGATCACCTCAACTTTCTGAGTGAGCAAAGTGGAAGGTGTAAGCAAGAAAGGATCATCAGGATCATTAGGTATAGATGTCAAAGGTCTGGCATTCATTACAGCTGATACTTCAGCCATGAAGGTGGTCAGAGTCTCATGTGTGAGTTTTGAAGCAGTAGCTCTTTGTAAGGACTTCCAAGTGGAGAATTTGTGGAAGCACTTGGATCCCAACAGTTGTTTAGAAATTGTTGTATGTAGTGTGGAAACCTGAGGACGGATATCTGAGTCAGATTCAGGTTCTAGCAGTACATATGTGTCTTTGAGATGGGATGCTGGTACAGACCTTGTAGCATGATCTGCTGGGTTATGATCAGTTGAGACATAATGCCACTGGGTGGGCTGTGTCGACTTAGGACTCTGTTGTGTACATAGACATAGAATCTCCTACTTTCGTTGTAAATGTAACCCAACACTACCTTGCTGTCTGTGTAAAACTCTGTGTCCTCGAGTTCTAGATCCATCTCAGATGTAATAAGTTCTGCTAGTTCTACTGCTAGTACAGCAGCACACAGTTCCAATCTTGGAATGGTGGTTTCAGGACATGGTGCTAGCTTGGCTTTGCCCATAACAAACCCAATATGAACTTGGCCCTCGATGTCTACTGACTTGAGGTAGGTTACTGCTCCTATTGCTTTAACTGAAGCATCGCAGAATACACATAACTTTGTAGACTGAACCCTTGTGGGAGGAAAGTGGGTGTATGGTCTATGTACGTGTAGGTTGGATAAAGTCTTTAAAGAGTCTCTCCATGTTACCCATACTGTCTCTTTCTCAGGAGGTAGTGGAGAATCCCAATCACATGTGTCTGCAGTAAGCTCTCTAAGCAGAATCTTACCTTGGATGGTAATTGGTGCTGCAAACCCGAGTGGATCATACAGGCTGTTAATGGTGGATAAGACACCTCGCCGTGTGAAGGGCTTTGTCTCTTGGTCAACCTGAAAGGTAAGGGTGTCAGACTTGAGGTCCCAGTTGAGTCCTAGGCTGCGTTGCATAGGAAGGGAGTCTGTAGCTAAGTCCAGATCTTTGAAATCACTGGCATAATCTTGGGAAGGGAAGGCCTCCATGACGACCTTGCTGTTTGATGCTATCTTATGCAGTCTGAGATTTGAAGAGGCAAGCGTGCTTTGAGTCCTCTTGAGTAGACTTATTGCAGCTTCAGGTGAAGAAAGTGATTTCAGACCATCATCTACATAAAAGTCTCTTTCAATAAACTGTGTAACGTCTTTCTCACCTTCTTGGGCAGATAGCTTAAGTCCATAGATGGCAACAGCAGGAGATGGACTGTTACCAAAAACGTGTACTTTCATGCGGTATTCTGTAATGTTTTTAGTAGGGTCATTGTCTTTGAACCATAGGAATCTCAAGAAGTTCCTGTGTTCTTCCTTGACTTGGAAGCTGTGGAACATTTGCTGAATGTCTGCAACTATGGCAACTGCTTCTTTGCGGAATCTGATGAGAACACCAAGAAGTGTGTTGTTGAGATCTGGTCCCTTTAGGAGGACATCATTTAATGAGACCACTTGATGCCGTGAGCTGGAGTCAAACACTACCCGGATTTTACCTGGCTTCTTGGGGTGGTAGACACCGAAGATTGGTAGGTACCAGCACTGTTCATTGTCTTTTAGAGGTGGGGCTATCTCAGCATGGTCATCCTCAAACATCTTACTCATGAATGAGAAGAAATGCCCTTTCATTTCTGTTTTTCTTTGAAAATTGGATCTGAGGGAAGAAAAGCATTTCAAAGCTTGTTCTCTGTTGTTAGCAAGACGGGGTCTCTGCGCTTTGAAAGGCAGGGGTGCCACCCAGCTGTTTTCGTTGGTTTTGTAGAATCCCTGTCTCATTATCTCCAAGAAGATATGATCTTCAATAGATGGGCCAATTTTGTGATCTTCTTTAGTCCTTTGGAAAACTGAGCACCCTAAATGATCTCTGTCTTCATGACAAAGAAGATTAGCGGTGTAAGGGCTGGAATAAATTACACTGGCAGGCTTCTCTCTTACAAGGAATCTGTTGGTGCAAGGCTGAAATAGGGATGGACGCCCACCTTCTAGTGTCTTTGTAAAGAGAGAGTTCACGCTGGTTGGTTTGTGAACACTCCCTAGGCATACGTTGCCTATGATGACCCATCCTAGGTCTAGCTTCTGGGCATAGGGGGAGTTGTGGGCACCATTGATTTGTTTTCTCACCTTGTGAACTCTGATGATGTCCCTCCCAAGGAGAAGTGCTATCTCGGCCTGGGGATCCAGTTCAGGGATGAGATGTGCTATGCCCTTCAGATGTCCGTGATGAAGTGCCACCTCTGGTGTAGGGATCTCCTCTCTATCAGTTGGGAACTGATTGCACTCGATTAGAGTTGGCAGGGGCAGGGTAGTCTGACCATCAAAGGATTCGATTTGGTAACCAATGGCTCTTCTCCCAGTTTCTTCACTTACCCCTGTACAAGTCTTAAGTAAGTATGAAGAGCCGGCTTCCTTGATTTTGAAAGTGTCAAAGAAGGCTGAGCTGGCGAGTGATCTGTTGCTTTGATCGTCCAGGATCACGTATAGCTTCACTGCCTTTTCTCTGCGACCCGTGGGGTAAACTGTGACAAGACAAATCTTAGAGCAGGATTTGTTAGACAGACCTTCTCCACAGACTTGGGTGCACCGGGGTGTAACTACAGGAGGTACTGTGTCTTGTTGCTCCCCGCCATGCTCGTCCACTGTGGGTGAGGGGGTAAGAGTCCATGGCGCTGGCCCTGGATGTAGAGCTGTGTTGTGCTCTGAGCTGTTGCACTCAGAGCAGTTGATGCTCACCTTACAGTCTTTCCCAAGGTGAGAAGTTGATGCGCAGCACCTGTAACAAAGTCTGTTTTCCTTGAGGAAGGTTCTGCGATCTTGGAGAGTCTTTTCTCTAAAACCTCTGCACTTTGACAACGAATGAGGCTTCTTGTGAAGAGGACACTCTCTGCTTGGATCCTGTGTTGGAGATACACTTGTTTTGCGTACTGCAACAGGTGCGTCTTTGAAGTTGCGGGTTAGAGCAGGCTTACTTGACCTAGGGTGAGCAGAGTCAGATGATGAGATGTCAAAACTAGGATCATTTTTAACCTTTGCTTGATAGCGAATAAAGTCCACAAAATAAGAGAATGGTGGGAAGGGGACGTTGTGCTTTTGCTTGTACTTGGAGCCTCGTGAAATCCAGGTTTCTTGAAGGCTGTAAGGTAGCTTTTGCACTATAGAGTTAACGCCACGGGCTGTGTCCAGAAAGGCAAGGCCTGGCAAGTCTCCTTCTGCTTTGGCTATTTGGAGTTCTGTCACTAGGTCACTCAATTCTCTCAGCTTCTGGTAGCCTTTGTTAGGAATCCTGGGAAAGTCATCTATTCTTTTAAAAAGAGAGTTTTCTATAACTTCTGGGGAACCGTAACATTCATCAACCCTTTCCCATATCATGCTCAGCCCTCTGCTTGGGTAATTAATGTTAATGTCTCTGATTCTCCTTGCATGCTCTGACGACTCATTCCCCAGCCAATTGACTAAGAGGTCGGCTTCTTCACTTGCATTTAGCTCAAGGTCTCTAGTTGCATTTCTGAAGGACGAACGCCATGCTCTATAACTTTCAGGGTGATCGTTAAACTTTGCAAGTCCCTTTGCTAACAGTTCACATCGTGCTAAGAACTTGAAGAAATCTGACATACCTTGATCGTTGTGTGAGTAGCCAGGGGCCGCTCTGTTGTGCCAGGAACTTGGTGGGTATTTGCGGTCATCAGAGATACAGTCGCTGTGTCTTTTAACCCGTCGTTCTTCATTTTCAATTTGGTCAACTGTGACGTAGTGTTTTGATTGCCTGGCTGCAGAATGTGCTGAAAACTGACTGAGTGCGGGTTTACTTTCTTGCTTCACGTAAGGCCTGTGAATGGCAGGGGTTGATTCCGCTCTCGGTGCTGTAAGTGGGCAGTTGTCTGGTTCGGCGTGTCGCCGCACATATTCTGAGGTACGCTCTGTACCGTCGTCAGGAACGGATTTTCTTTCAAGTACGTTGCTGAGCCGCTCACTGGTGGGCTTTGCAAGTTCTTCTAAGATGTCTGCCTCGGCCGCAGCAGCCGCTGACTCCTTCTCTGCAGCTAGTTCCTCCAATGCAGTTTCCATACGTAACTTTTCTAATTTAAGTTGCATCTCGGCAAATGCAGCTTTTATTTCTTTTTCGGCGAATGCAGCTTTTATTTTGGCCTCCTTTGCCGCAAAGTCAGCTTTTACTTTTGCAGATTCCGCCTTTGCGCGGGCAATGGCAATTGTTTTGCTTTTCACTGACCTCCTTGTGCTCATGGAGTAAACTTCTGACCTTGTTGTGAAGTGTTCTGACTTTGTCTGTGACATGGTGTCCGGCTATATGGAAGCTGATAACACTGCTGTATTACTGGCGTTCTGTATGATAGCTGTGCTTAGAAGCCTTTGCTTTGCTGCTGTTCTGTATGCCAGCTGTGCTTAGAAGCCTTCGTTTTACTGTTATGCCCCTCACTACACGTGACTGAGGTGTATTCGGGCACACTGTTAACTCCTCTCATACCAATGCATTCCAGTAGGCGCAGAATCCTTTTGAACTTTTATTGATACAAGATAGAGTAAAACTGTAACAGATACAGACAAAATGCAATTAATAAAGATCATACAATTAGTGCCTACCTATCTATCTATCTAGCTGAAGATACAATTAGTAAACATACCGAAGATGGATCCGGATGGCTAACGTAGAGCTTAGCAGCAGATGTGTATGCTTCCATGGTAGGAAAAGATGAAAATGGTGGAGGAAGCTGATGCAAGGCCTGATGGGATAGAAAGTACGGAGGCTTTCATGTACCAAAACTAGCCAGCTATACTAAATGACTACATGAAATAGATATAGCGCAGTTATGCAAAATGGTCGCTAGATGGCAGCATAGAGCAATCTAATTAAATCAAAGGGTAAATAGGAAAATCACAAGCCTTATTAAAGAAGGCATGACATTCCCGCTTATACATGTTTCGCAAGATACCAATTTTCTTGTCCACAAACTTGAGGTCTGCCTGGGGGACTCGAGTCTTCACAAATTCCAAAAGTGTGCCCAGTGTTGCCTTCCTTACATCTCTATTGTAATATAGTGGGTGTTTGATCTCCCACAGGTTTTTGTTTTCCTGATATAAATCTATAAATCTAGACAAAAAATCTTCCTCCTTAAAGGGATTCATTTTTGCTGAAAGACAAGACACAAGATCAAAACTGTAATGTCAGTCAGAACTCCCAGGATTATTTTTTGAAGAATCTAGGGGACACACACACACACACACACCAAACACATTCACCAAACACACACACACACACCCACGTTTAAGCTTACCTTCGTTTCTGACGCTCGCTACTTCCGCACGGACATACGTAGGCCATCGTAATACCTTTATATACACTGCGCATGTGTCATGCTCCGCCTGCGTCGCTGACGTTCTTTAGTACGATTTGTCCCCGCCCCTTCACTCTTCGTTGCACAATGGGAGTATATCGAGAAAGATGGCGGAGAGATTAAGTGGAAGTAGCGCGGAGGAAACCCCGGAGCCACAAGCATCCACATCCAGGAGGAGATATAAGGCCACCAACATGGCTTTTGAAGAGATGGTGGAGATGGTGTCCACATTGAGAAGGGAGGACTACGATGGGATAAAAGGACCGTACACACGACCGAATATGCGTAAGGACAAAATAATGTCCTCAGTTGTAACCGCTCTAGAAGCTAAATTTGGCACTAAACGGTTGAAAGAACAATTGAGGAAGTGGTGGTCCGACATCAAAAGTAGGGAGCCAGAACAATATTGGCGAATAAAGAAGCTACTTAAAAAAAGTAAGTACTTGTTGTGTGTTCCTAGTGAGATACTTAACTTGCATGCTGATCCATATTTTTTTTGTTAATACAGCATCGTTCGTAAAGACCGTTCTTGGTAAAATACCTATGATACTAAGAAAATGACGTTATTTTTTCACCAAATACGATGTTACAGGGTTGGACATACATTTAGATCTTGATAATTTGTCATATTCCCAAAATTTGGTTATGTGGTGTAGATGTGTTTGAAAATATAATGCTTCTTCAAAAATGATTCAGTGTAATGTAAGGACAGGACGCGGCAGCTGTTTCCACATCTGGACTCACGAGCACTAGTGTACTATGTGTACTATGTGTACTATGAAAATGTGTCTTGTTTAGAATTGTTGTTCAGAGGGAATTTAGATCCTGTCTTCTAAATTTTTGTGGACTAAAAAAGGCAATTGTCCACAACTCATAACCAACGTTTCATATTAATCTTTAACATAAAAAATATGACTGTGTTTTAACTATACCTTTTGTTTAATTATCATAGGGGAGAAAAGACTCAGACAACAGTCCAAGGATCCCAGGACCCCCCCCAAGTCACCAGCCTGAAGTTGAAGATACCCCAAGCCCCAGCCCAAGACCACGCCCACCCGACGAGCTGGAGGAAGGAGAGGTGGAGGAAGTGTGCGAGCTTTCAACCCCACCAAGTGAGTGACTGACACCCCAGCTTTAGGTAATCTATTTAGGCGTGCATATTTTAACCCATTTTATTATCCACACATTTTAGGTGAGGTTCTGGTTGTGGAAGGCCAAGCGGAAGAGCCATTCAGCACAGACAGTGCACAACGCCTTATTGGTCAGATAATGTTGTGGAATGGCCAAATAGATCGCATGCGTGACCAAATTGAGAGCACGAAAATGCGGCTGGACACCATGCAACAGGAAATGAAGAACATGATTGATGTTTTGGGCAGAATATAATAACGTTTTGCCTAAAAACATCAATCATGTTCTTAATTTCATTGTCAAGTTTGTTTTTTGTTACAATTTAGAAGTTTTTCCATTAAAAATAAACCAATTTGCAGATGCACACGGTGTGTCATCATGTGCTATCTTCCATCAGGGGATATCCATGTACTTGTTTTGTGTTTGCAACCCCTTCATCCTAAAAATGTTAATTTGTGAGAGGAACAAAGGGATTGCACGCACAAAACACGTACATAGGTCCCCCATGATGGGAGATAGCACATGTTGACGTGAACCTTTTTTAACACACAATTTTTTGCATCTGCAAATTTGTGCCTTTACAAGGGTGACATCACCAGCACCGTTATTCACACATGTTGAACTTTGTAAGTTCTTTTTTTTTAATGTATGTTTTTAAAAACACTGTTGTTAAGTGTAATTTTGTAAACAAGGTCTATTTTTTTAAAATCTGCCTTAAAGAACCAAAAAAAAAAAAAAAATTTCCAAAAAAAAAAAATATTTTCCAAAAAAAAAAATTTTTTCCAAAAAAAAACAAAAATTAACCCAAAAATGCACCTTTAAATGTGCACACAGTAAAATGTTTTAACTACTACAACGTGTGTGGCTGATTATTTATCAATAAGATGTTTTGCTAATTTTTGTGTGGTTACAGTGACAAAGGGCCTTATTAAATAAAGGGAAATGCACTTGCCACTACTACAAGTGCACTAGGAGACAGACAAAACTAAATGCAAACAAGAATAAAAACAAGATATTTGAGCCAAAATGTATTTTCTTTATTTTTTTAAGAAATTAGAGCTCTTCTTGAATAGCAATGGCCCCCCGACCATTAAAATAATTGACATATTGGTCACGCACTTGTCGTGCGGTTTGGGGGCCAAGCCAATACGGCCAATTTCCAGGCCTGCGAGAGTTTGGTCAACTCCAAGTCCGGCCTCAGGCCCAACAGAGGTCATATATGTAGCAGAATGCCTTCTTAAAAAATTATGGAGTATGCAGCAAGCCAGTATGACATGATTTAGTTTATAGTCCGCCAGATTTATGGCCGAGAGGAACAAACGGAACCGGCTGGCCAGAATCCCAAAGGCATTCTCCACAACTCTTCTTGCTCTGGCCAGCCGGTAATTAAATACCCTCCTCTCAGGGGTGAGTGTCCTTTGGGGGAACGGCCTCATCAAGTGCTCACCGAGAACCGAGAGCAAACACTTCATCAGCGATAAAAACTGAGGGGAGTCCATCCACATTCTGGTCATCAGGTGGCAATCCCAGGCCACCAGTCTGGAGACGCTGGCACAGCTCGGTCTGTGCAAAGACTCCTCCATCAGACATCCGGCCGTTCTTCCCCACGTCCACAAACAGAAAGTCCAAATGTGCCGAGACCACCGTCATCAAAACTACACTATGGAACCCCTTATAGTTGTAGAAATAAGACCCCGAATGGGGTGGTGGCACACTGTGGACATGCTTCCCATCAATCCCCCCGACACAGTTGGGAAAGTCCCAAGGTCAGCAAACTAGGAGGCCACAGTCTGCCATTCCTGTGTACTGGAAGGAAACTGTGGCGTGAAATCAAAAAAAAAAATAAGATAAGTACTTTTAAACATAACTTGGATATCAGATTACACAAAAACATTCTTGAACAACAGCAGTCGAACATTATTAATATGCTTTTTTTTTAGTTTAATTATAAAAACATAAGGCCCACTTATAAGATTACTCACCCCCTCTGATGGCCCATTGAACAATTTTAATGTGGGGGGAGGGGTACTAATTAGGGTAAAAAACACACCTGACAGTTTCAAACATTTGAGGGGGTGGTAGAGGGGTACTAATTGGGTTAAAAAACACACCTGACAGTTTCAAACATTTGAGGGGGTGGGGGAGGGGTGCTAATTGGGTTAAAAACACACCTGACAGTTTCAAACATTTGAGGGGGTGGGGGAGGGGTACTAATTAGGTTAAAAAACACACCTGACAGTTTCAAACATTTGAGGGGGTGGGGGAGGGGTGCTAATTGGGTTAAAAACACACCTGACAGTTTCAAACATTTTAGGGGGTGGGGGAGGGGTACTAATTAGGTTAAAAAACACACCTGACAGTTTCAAACATTTGAGGGGGTGGGGGAGGGTCAAACAGTACAATGGAGCTGACAATATACATTGTTCAAGGGAATATAGGCTAGAGGTATAAATTGGACCCAGGATTGCATGGTGGGGGGGTTATTGAAGGTAAATATGCATGTAGGGCAAAAAAGGATTAATATAAAAAAACAGGCATGCATGAAGATAAAGGGGACATTCACAGCATATTCCAAGCATGGTAATTAGGTAACGAGGACATTTAGACAATACATTAGCAAACATTTAATACATATCATGTAATGTTAAAGGATAAAACTTACCTTCATATAGTATATAGTCCTTCTGCAGGACATGAATGATGGCAGAACAGGTCTCTGGGATTGTGATCCTCAGAGCCTGGGGGGAGATGACTGTCGAGAACTTCAAGTCCTGAAGACTTCTCCCAGTCGCCAAGTAACGTAAAGTGGCAACTAGCCTCTGCTCCGTAGTGATGGATTGCCTCATGCAGGTATCCTGCCTGCTGATATAGGGGGTCAGCATAGCCAGCAGACGCTCAAAAACGGGGTCCGTCATCCAGAGATAATTCCTGAAATCCTCAGGATTATTCTCACGGATCTCACGCAGCAAAGGCATATGCAAGATTTGGTCATGCTGGCGCAACCAATTCTTCATCCATGAACTCCTCCTCGCCCTGTTCATGGACTGGACTCTGGTCAAAGTATTAACCCCAACACCAAGTGCCCACGCAGCACGAACTCGAGAACGAGTACGTCCACGCGACATGGCTTCAAAACGGTCGGCTGGTCAAACAAACTTATAACAAACGCACTGAAGAACAGCAAGGCCAATGAAGAACGACCTGAAAATCAGGAACGAGCGGACCAGAACGGCCTGCTAAGCAGGTTACGAACTGACCAACATGCACTGAAAAGCAGATACAAACCTCACAAGCACAAACTGAACCTCAGAAAACGATCAAAATAAGCTGAAGTGTGAAATGCGCGAATCGTCTCTAACCAAACTTCTACTAACACGAGATAAACATAAGATTAGCAGAAGGAGCCCAAAGGGTGCCGTAGTGGGGCTTGAACTTCCTTTTTATAGTCCCGTCGTACGTGCTGTACGTCACCGCGTTCAAAACCAGCGGACTTTTTGAGTGATCGTGTGTGTCCAAGTCTGTCCGTTTTTAAGTCCGGTGCACCTAGCGGACAAAGTTCGGTGAAAAGTCCGCCGAGCAAAGTCTGCCGTAAAGTCTGCTCGTGTGTATGCGGCATTAGTCAGCTTAGCTGTAGTCAACTTAGTTGTGTGCTGACTGTTCACTCTCAGTCACATGCTGTGTGAGTGTTCCCCAGCAGGGTGTGCTAGAGATATTACTGCACACTATAGATATTTAATACCTGGCCAATCAGCAGGCCTGGGGAGCTTGCTTTGCATGCTGGGAAAGCTATTTAATATCTCAGTCACTTCCTGCTCATGCTTTTTCCCACCAGGGACTTTCCCTGAAAAGATGTCTGTGTGATTCACTTATCTAGGCCTCAGGCTTTAGAGCCTAGAGGTATGGAGTGTGTTGAGGGATCTCCTGTCATGGGAGGTGTCCCTAAGCTGTTGGCTAAGATGAAGTGCTACTGGCCGTTGGGGAAGCAAAGCTGTGGTTGTCCTACCACAGGGAGGGTGAGTGACCAACCGTGCTGGGAAGCACCACATGAACCTTTCCACTGCTGGCCTGCCTTGTATCCTAAGAATGAGAATACACAGTAACCTCAGTTGACAAGGAGCCACATTTATGAGATGTATACCATCCAGCAGAGTTCCATTACAGAAGGATTGATATTAGTGAGAAGACCGTGTATGAGACCAGAAACTGTGTATTGTTAATAGAACCCTCAGGTATCCTGTGTTCCCTCCACCCTCCTTCCCACTCTTTATGCATGTGCATTATTAAAACATCTAAAATGTATTCAAAGTGACTGGCGCCCTTAATTAATCCACCACCACCCAGTAAAAAGGACTTTCACCTTGAGAAGGAATGTTCCTGGGATATTTATCACCAAGTAAGTGGGTCTGGGGCATTCACATGTACCTTTTGGGCATCAGTAGAGCCACATGTGCAAGGACTAGTTACCGATAGCGTTACACTTGTATACATTTTAAGAGAAAGCTGCTGGGAAAAGCGAACAGCAGAGTTGTTTTCCACTGATGTGGAGACTTAGGCTACTTTCACACGGAGGCGCTTTTCAGGTGCTTTCACGCTAAAAAAAGAGCCTGAAAAGCTCACGAAAACCTATTTCCATTAAAATCAATGAATGCTTTCACTGGGGCAGTGCGCTGGCAGGGCGATGAAAAATTGAAATGAATAGAAAGCTCTTTAAAAGTGCCTAAAAAGCTCTTCAAAAGCGGTCAGTGTTTTACTGGCAGTTTAAAAGCACCTCAGTGTGAACTCACTTTACAGGCGCTAGAGCGCTAAAAATAGCGCCCGCAAAGTGTCTATAGAAACGCCTCTCCTGTCACTCCAGTGTGAAAGCCTGAGTGCTTTCAGACTGGAGCGGTGCGCTAGCAGGTCGGTAAAAAAAAGTCCCACAAGCAGCATCTTTGAGGCGCTTTAAGAACGGTGTATACACTGATCCTAAAGTGACCCTGCCCATTGAAATCAACGCCACAGCAGCGCTTTTTTGCGGGTGCTTTGCGGGCGTTTTTAACCTTTTTTCGTCCGTTAGCGGGGGTTGAAAGTGCCCCTGTCACAGACCTAGCCGGGACAGAGGCTGTTGGAGAGGACTGTATGCAAGCCTGTTGCCTTTTGATTATGGGCCCTGGATTTTCAATGGATTCATTCTGTTGGGACACATCCTGTGAGGAGATGCTGGTGTCATCAACCTGTGTTTATGTTAATTGAATGAGCTAATGACATTGTCCTCTATACAATGTAGGAGACGGGACGACTGCTATTGTGTTAATTAACTGTATGAAGCTCGGTGACCACAAGTCTGGGCGAAAGGTCATGTCTCAGTCACCTAGGCTGTATAAAGGATTAGATAATTAGCTCATGTTAATTAAGTTACAGTTGTATTGTTAGAGGAGGTTCCAACGGCATATAAAGTCTTGTAACTTTGATTCATAATAAACAGTCCATGTTAGCAGTGAAGCAAGTGTCGCCTTGTTTTCTGCTCAGAGAGGTTGGAATATCTGATATCTGTATACAGACTGGGAGGAAGTGGTATATGACGGAAGCACTCAAGCGGAGTGTGGGACGTTCCGTGACATTGGTGGCAAGCAGCGGGAAAGCTTGCTGCAGTCTGGGACATCCAAACTTCCATCTGGATCCAAGGTCCAGATAGCAGGAGAGGAGAGGTACAGATACCAGCCGCCATGGATGAGGAATTCAGAAGGAGGTTGCGAGAGATGCAGATACAGCACAGAGGACCAGTATCGGAGCAGGTCCTGCTGGGATGGTGTGATTCTATTCGCTGCAAACTCTGGAAGGAAGCGCTAGCCTGTGAGCAGCGACACCAGGGAAAAGTTCTCCCCTCCATCGAGGAAAGGTACTGGTCGCAGTACGGACTGCGGGTGCGGTTTTTGGGAGAAAAACCACACAAGAAGCAGACAGCTGAATTAAGCAGGCTGGTCTGGGCAGAGATAAAGCTGGATGAGGGCTACAAAGCCCTCCGGTGGCATGTATCCCAAGCATGTCCCTGGATAGCGGATGACAGCCCAACGGAAGGCTTAAGCTACGGCGGCTTGGGACTGTTGTTTGTGAAGCTGACAGGGGACCCTAACTTTGGGAGTGATTTGGAGCGGCGGGTGGACGAAATCATGGATTTCAGAGAAGGGCTACTGAAAATCTCAGAAGTGCACTGGGCACAGGAAGATTTGGAGTTTCTGGCCGTTCAGGAATGGGAGCTGGAGATCGCCTACAGACGGCTGCTAGACATTGCTCAGTGCCAGGGCTGGGCTCCCTTTGCCTGGGACTATCAGGAAATACCAGCTGACAACCCTGAAATCCTGGCTGAAGAGTCGGCAATGTGGCAGAGCAATAGTGTGCTTTGCCAACCTGCCCCCACAGCTATGGAGGCGGAGGTCTTATGGCGGATGCAGCAAGTGCTGACTGACCTTGATGATCCTGTTTCTGCATGGGATGATCTTGGATGGAGGAATGTGCCTGTCCAGCAGCATGCCAGAGAATCTGCAGTGGAAAATCTGGAGATTGCCATCCCCAAAGCTGAAGTGCTGACAACAGGGCAGAGCTCTGCTAACCTCTGCCCAGCACTGATAGCATCTTCTGGGTTCCATGGACAGGAGATGGTGAACCTCCATCCCCAGACACCAGTTGCAGAGACAGGGGATTTGATAGACTTTTCTGCTGAGGAAGAACCATCGGGTGAGCCCCCAGCAGAAGAGTTGGGATTAGGGCCAAACTTCATTGCGCTCTACTCAGCACTGATGGCATCTTCTGAGTTCCACGGACAGGAGATGGTGAACCTCTATCCACAGACACCAGTTATAGAGGTAGGGGATTTAATAGACTTTTCTGCTGAGGAAGAACAACCTCATGAGCCTCCAGCAGAAGAGCTGCTATTGGGGCCAAACTTCACTGTGCTCTGCCCAGCACCAACAGCAGTATCTGTGGAGTTACAGGGAACTTCCCCAGTTGAAGCACCGGCAACCGGGCAGAGTGCTACCAACCTCTGGCCATCACCTGCAACAACTACAGAGTTCCAGGGAGGTGGGGCAGTCGGCCTCCCTCCCCAACAGGTAGCCAGAGCAGATGGTGTGGGGTTTCCAGCAGAAGGGCTGGCAACAGGGCCGAGGACTGCTGGACTCTGCCCTCAACTAACAGAGGATGGATTTCCTGTGAAGGTGGATGGGACTTCAGTCTCCACCTGTATACCCCAGGGATGCTGGGCAGTGGGCCCCGATCCCCAACAGCATGACAGAGTGAGCCCAGACACCTTGTCTTCTCTCCAGCGGCAGAAAGGATTCCAGGGAGAAGAGCCAGTCCAGGCCTCTCCCCAGCGGCAGATATGTTCTCTGAGAGAGGCAGAGGTTGGCTGGGTGAGTAATACTCTGTTTGGAACAATTTGTTTGGGGTACTGTGTGGGTACAGGCAGTAGAGGACTGGAACTATGGACTAACTTCGGAGTCAACCCATCTGGGGTCTCCTCCTGTGTTAGTCTCCTGCCGAAAGGGGAGAAATGTCACAGACCTAGCCGGGACAGAGGCTGTTGGAGAGGACTGTATGCAAGCCTGTTGCCTTTTGATTATGGGCCCTGGATTTTCAATGGATTCATTCTGTTGGGACACATCCTGTGAGGAGATGCTGGTGTCATCAACCTGTGTTTATGTTAATTGAATGAGCTAATGACATTGTCCTCTATACAATGTAGGAGACGGGACGACTGCTATTGTGTTAATTAACTGTATGAAGCTCGGTGACCACAAGTCTGGGCGAAAGGTCATGTCTCAGTCACCTAGGCTGTATAAAGGATTAGATAATTAGCTCATGTTAATTAAGTTACAGTTGTATTGTTAGAGGAGGTTCCAACGGCATATAAAGTCTTGTAACTTTGATTCATAATAAACAGTCCATGTTAGCAGTGAAGCAAGTGTCGCCTTGTTTTCTGCTCAGAGAGGTTGGAATATCTGATATCTGTATACAGACTGGGAGGAAGTGGTATATGATGGAAGCACTCAAGCGGAG
The DNA here is from genome assembly GCF_042186555.1 of Aquarana catesbeiana. Lineage (NCBI taxonomy): Eukaryota > Metazoa > Chordata > Amphibia > Anura > Ranidae > Aquarana > Aquarana catesbeiana. The sequence goes on along the minus strand of NC_133326.1, from coordinate 515,430,050 downwards.
TGTGGGACGTTCCGTGACAGCCCCGCTAGCGGCCAAAAAGCACCGCAAAAACGACGGTAAAGAAAAAAAATCATGCCCACCCCAGTGTGAAAGTGCCCTAACCCAAGAAAGACATCTCCTAGAAACTCTTTGCTTACACACAGTATGTGGGCAGGCTTTTGGAATGCAAGACAGCGGCATTGTTTTTTTGGGAAAAAAAAATCAATGTATGCATGTGGAGAAGAGGGACGGGGATAAGTGGACTGCTGATTGCTTGCAGGATCACCTGGTAACTTTCAATACTTGCAAAGTGTTTAAAGCATGAAGAAATGTGTATGTATTGCAGAGATGTACTGCAGTTTTTTTTCTATTTTCACACTTTTAAATGAAAAGTCAAGATGTAGATATCATTTTAACTGCTGTTACCTCTGGGTCTATTGATTGTTTTAAGATATGGTTTTGCAACTGCTACGGAGCCCAGAGCTGTCTGACTACACAGTGATTTATCTTTAAAACGGTGCCAAATGTGATTATTATTCTGTATCAATAGAATAATTGTCTTTAAAAGAGATATTAGAGAGACAGCGGGCCCCTTGGTGGTTTAGCTATAGAGCCCATCACACATAGTTATTGCTCAAAACCCTTGCTTATGAATTGTTTGAAAATATACTTGTGAATAGTTCAGATTTATGACAGGTTTACCGTAAAGAGGAGGTAAACCCTGATGGGATTTACTTCCTCTTTTGTTACCTGCAAAGTAAAAGCATAATGGGCTAGTATGCATCGCATACTAGCCTATTATGTGGCACTTACCTTCAAACGAAGCCCGCAATGTCCCCGATGTCCCTGCTGGTGGCCATCTTTACCTCTCTTTCTTCCTGGGTCGTGGACTCTGGCTCTGTGACTGACCGGAGTCCTTTGACGTCACTCCCGCACATGCGCGTGGGAGCCGACGATCATGGCACAGGCCCTTTAGAGCGTGCCCTTTCTTCAGTGCGCATGCGCTTATGACGTTGGCACAAGTGTATATGGTAAATATCTCCTAAACCGTGCAGGTTTAGGAGATATTTCCAGTACCTACAGGTAAGCCTTAATATAGGCTTACCTGTAGGAAAAAGTGGCATGTAAGGGTTTACAACCACTTTAAAATAAAACCAGGAACAAAAATTTAATATAATTCAGCTAACCTGTCAGATGCGGAGGTTGCATTTGTTTTTTATTTGCAGACTTTTTTTCATTATTTTCATCTTTTTTAAGGGTGAATTCACCTGCTGGAGCGATTCGCCACTTCAGCAGCTCCTCATTGCCGGATAGGGGGCAGTGTGGTGCACGATTCAGGACATCACACTGCTCCCTTTTTGTTTTTTTACAAACTTTATTTGAAGTATACAAAACATGAACTTCAATAATGGCAATGTACCCCAGCACTAGGGATGGGCTGACTGTTTGAGTCGAACATGAGTTCGACTCAAACATCGGCTGTTCGATCGTTCGCCGAAGATCGAACATTATGGGTCGTTCGCGTCAAATTCGAGCGGTGCGTCACGGCCCATAATGCACTGCGTCATCGCTGGCTGATGATTGGCCGTTCGTTCGCCGAAGATCGAACATTATGGGTCGGTCGCGTCAAATTCGAGCGGTGCGTCACGGCCCATAATGCACTGCGTCATCGCTGGCTGATGATTGGCCAAGCATGCACTATGACCCGCATGCTTTGGCCAATCACAGCGCCGTAAGCAAACAGAGCCATAATTGGCCAAAGACAGGGCGCCTTTGGCCAATTATGGCTCAGGGGTTTAAGTACATGCCCCACACTATATAAGGCTGCCTGCGCATCAGCCCTGTGTAGTGTGTTGCTGGCATTATAGAGAGAGAGAGAGTGTGTCATTTCATTTACTGTGAGCAGGCAGTTTATTCAGTTAGCTAGATCTCACTGCAGACCATTCCTGCTATACTATTTCTAATCTACTTCAGGCAGGCAGTTAATCCAGTTTAGCTCGATCTCACTGCAGACTGTTCCTGCTGTACTATTTCTAATCTACTTCAGGCAGGCAGTTGATCCAGTTTAGCTAGATCTCAGTGCAGACCGTTCCTGCTGTACTATTTCTAATCTACATCAGGCAGGCAGTTGGTTCAGTTATCTGCAGTGTATTTAATATATATATATATATATATATATATATATATATATATATATATATACACACACAGTCAGACTGCTATACATTTATATATCCACTGCATCCAGTTTGGCTAGATCTCACTGCAGACCATTCCTGCTGTACTATTTCTAATCTACTTAAGGCAGGCAATTAATTCAGTTAGCTGCAGTGTATTTCATATATATATATATATATATATATATATATATATATATATATATATATACAGTCAGACTGCTATATATATATATCCACTGTATCCAGTTTAGCTAGCTCTCACTGCAGACCGTTCCTGCTGTACTGTTTCTATTTCTAATATTCTTCAGGCAGCCAGTTGATTCAGTTAGCTGCAGTGCATTTCATATATATATACAGGCTTGAATATATATAGTCTAGCCAAGCCTATACCTGACAGTAGGCCATTCCTGGAGTACGTGTTCAAAGACACTTTCAGGCAGGTGACTCAGTGAGGTGCAGTTCATAAAATATATATCCACTGCATTGTAGTCCAGCCAAGCCTATACCTGACAGTAGGCCATTCCTGGAGTACGTGTTCAAAGACACTTTCAGGCAGGTGACTCATTGAGCTGCAGTTCATTTAATATATATATATATATATATATATATATACAGGCTTGTATATATAGTCTAGCCAAACATATACCTGACAGTAGGCCATTCCTGGAGTGCGTGTTCAAAGACACTTTCAGGCAGGAGACTCAGTGATGTGCAGTTCATAAAATGTATATCCACTGCATTGTAGTCCAGCCAAGCCTATACCTGACAGTAGGCCATTCCTGGAGTACATGTTCAAAGACACTTTCAGGCAGGTGACTCATTGAGCTGCAGTTCATTTAATATACAGTGGGGATGGAAAGTATTCAGACTTCAGATTTCACTCTTTGTTATATTGCAGCCAATTGCTAAAATAATTAAAGTTCATTTTTTTTCTTCATTAATGTACATACAACACCCCATATTGACAGAAAAACACAGAATTGTTGTCATTTTTGCAGATTTATTAAAAAATGAAAACTGAAATATTACATGGTCCTAAGTATTCAGACCCCTTGCTCAGTGTTTAGTAGAGACACCCTTTTGATCTAATACAGCCATGAGTCTTTTTGGGAAAGATGCAACAAGTTTTTCATACCTGGATTTGGGGATCCTCTGCCATTCCTATTTGCAGATCCTCTCCATTTCTGTCAGGTTGGATTGTAATCGTTGGTGGACAGCCATTTTTAAGCCTCTCCAGATATGCTCAGTTGGGTTTAAGTCAGGGCTCTGGCTGGGCCAGTCAAGAACTGTGAAGCCACTCCTTCGTTATTTTAGCTGTGTGCTTAGGGTCATTGTCTTGTTTGAAGGTAAATCTTCGGCCCAGTCTGAGGTCCTGAGCACTCTGGATAAGGTTTTCGTCCAGGATATCTCTATACTTGGCCGCATTCATCTTTCCCTCGATTGCAACCAGTCGTCCTGTCCCTGCAGCTGAAAAACACCCCCACAGCATGATGCTGCCACCACCACCATGCTTCACTGTTGGGACTGTATTGGACAGGTGATGAGCAGTACCTGGTTTTCTCCACACATACCGCTTAGAATTAAAGCGGTAGTAAACCGGCTGACTTTTTTTTTTCCCTACACCTGTAAGGGAAAAGGCATAATGAGCTAGTATGCACCGCATTTTTGGGGCTTTTCCTTTTAGTTTTTAATTTGCCTTTTGCTGTCTCTTTTTAAATAGCTTTTTTTTTTTTTTCTCTCTGGTTTCATCAGTCTATCAATTAAGGGGTGTGGTTAATTGCTCACAGGTGCCTATTTAACTGGTTGTAGGACTCAGTCTGAGCGTGATCAGTCTGAAGCTGTGGAGCTTGGTGTAAGTGGAGCTGGAATAAGTGGAAGTTAAAAACCAGAGTTAGAGTATACAAGTCTTGCTGTCTGTTTGCTGTTTGCTGTCTGTTTGCTGTTTGCTGTCTGTTTGCTGTCTGCTGTCTGTTGTTGCTGTCTGCTGTCTGCTGTTTGCTGTCTGTTTGCTGTTTGCTGTCTGTTTGCTGGGTTGCATTTTTGGGGCTTTTCCTTTTAGTTTTTAATTTGCCTTTTGCTGTCTCTTTTTAAATAGTTTTTTTTTTCTCTGGTTTCATCAGTCTATCAATTAAGGGGTGTGGTTAATTGCTCACAGGTGCCTATTTAACTGGTTGTAGGACTCAGTCTGAGCGTGCTCAGTCTGAAGCTGTGGAGCTTGGTGTAAGTGGAGCTGGAATAAGTGGGAGTTAAAAACCAGAGTTAGAGTATACAAGTCTTGTTGTCTGTTTGCTGTTTGCTGTCTGTTTGCTGTCTGCTGTGTGCTGTTTGCTGTCTGCTGTTTGCTGTCTGCTGTCTGCTGTTTGCTGTCTGTTTGCTGTTTGCTGTCTGTTTGCTGGGTTGCATTTTTGGGGCTTTTCCTTTTAGTTTTTAATTTGCCTTTTGCTGTCTCTTTTTAAATAGCTTTTTTTTTTTTTTTCCTCTCTGGTTTCATCAGTCTATCAATTAAGGGGTGTGGTTAATTGCTCACAGGTGCCTATTTAACTGGTTGTAGGACTCAGTCTGAGCGTGCTCAGTCTGAAGCTGTGGAGCTTGGTGTAAGTGGGAGTTAAAAACCAGAGTTTAAAACAGGAGGTTATAACAGGGGTCATAGTACCTGTGTAGTGTGAGTATCTGAGTGTTGTCTGAGTAGTGTGTGTGGATCGTTAGTACTTGTGTAGTGTGTACTGTATACTTGTGTATTGCAAGTGCACGTAGGTCTGTGAGTACCTGTGTATTGTCTTGTTGTGTACCTGTGTATTGTCGTGTACCTGTGTATTGTCTTGAGTATTAGTGCCAGGAAGCTAGCTGTTAGGTAATTTGGACAGGGTAAAATCCCCAAATCCTCACTAAATTTAATAGGTACGATGCCGATGCGGGTGTGGAGAGGCGACTCTTTGTACATCTTGCCGCATGTATGCGTTCCTTGATCATCCGATCGAGGGCGAATACTGCTGTGCAAAATGTAAGCACATTGTTTCCCTGGAAGCCCAGGTTCTGAATCTGGGGAAGCAACTGTCAGCACTGAGAAGTCCCTCCATACTAAAGGTGAGCCAGGAACGTACACGGCAGGTGCCGGCAGGGGCCAGCACAGAGGCGGCTGGAGACAAAGAGGTGCAAGCACTAGCAAAGAGTAGATGGGTGACAGTCAGGAGGGGTAGAGGGGGAAGTGCCAGAGAGGCCGATCCAGGACTGGAGCATCCCAATAAGTACGCTCCATTGAGTGACATTGGTGAAACCAGTCAGGGACCAGCACTGCTGGAGATGAGGGACTCTCCTAGCTGCCAGGGGAAGAACTCCACCAGTGAGAGTGGGGGGGCAGGAAAGGGAAAGGAAAGACAGATTCTGGTGAGAGGGCAATCTGTAACCAAGACCTGAAGCGCCGAACAGTATGTTGTCTACCGGGCGCTCGGGTTTGGCACCTCACGGATCTTGTGGACAGATTACTGGGAGGGGCTGGGGAAGACCCGGCTGTCATGGTGCACGTTGGCACCAATGACAAAGTCAGAGGCAGATGGAGTGTCCTAAAGAACGATTTTAGGGACTTAGGAGCTAAATTGAGGAAAAGGACCTCCAAGGTAGTGTTCTCAGGAATACTACCGGTACATCGAGCCACACCAGAAAGGCAGAGGGAGATTAGGGAAGTAAACAAGTGGCTGAAGAGCTGGTGTAGTAAGGAGGGATTTGGGTTCCTGGAGGACTGGGCCGACTTCTCAGTCGGTAACCGGTACTATAGAAGGGACGGACTGCACCTAAATGAGGAGGGTGCAGATCTGCTGGGAATGAAGATGGCCAAAAAGTTAGAGGGGTTTTTAAACTAGGCGATGGGGGGGGGAGGGTCTAGAGACAGTGATAGCCAGCACGGAAGATATTCCAGAGGGTAGTATTGGGGGCATTAGTGGTAGGTTAACCAAAGCACAAAAACACAAGGTGAGTATAGTAGCAAGTCCTAGTTGCAATCTTGAAACACCCAATACTAGGACAATATGCGACCGGTCTAAACTATGTGGCATGTTCACTAATGCCAGGAGCATGGCGGACAAGATGGGTGAACTAGAGATACTGTTGTACAAGGAGGATTTGGATTTTGTGGGAATTTCAGAGACCTGGTTCAACAGCTCTCATGATTGGCTGGCAAACATTCAAGGGTATACCCTATACCGCAAGGATAGAGAGGGTAAAAAAGGGGGAGGGGTATGCCTATATATCAAGAATAATGTACAAGTGAATGTGAGAGATGACATCACTGAGGGGGTTAGGGAGGAGGTGGAATCTTTATGGGTAGAGCTCCAAAGGGATGAAGCTAAGGGGAAAATAATACTGGGAGTATGCTATAGGCCCCCTAACCTGAGGGAGGAAGTGGAGACGGATCTCCTATCACAAATTGGATTAGCAGCAAGGATGGGAAGTGTTATCATAATGGGGGATTTTAATTATCCAGACATAGACTGGGCGGAGGGAACCGCGCATTCATTTAAGGCTCGCCAGTTCCTTAGTGTCTTGCAGGACAATTTTATGGGTCAGATGGTAGACGCACCAACTAGAAATATAACATTACTAGATCTACTGATTACCAACAATACAGACCTGATAACAGATGTGGAAATACGGGGCAATTTAGGTAACAGCGATCACAGGTCAATTAGTTTCAGTATAAATCACACAAATAGGAAACATGAAGGGAACACAAAGACACTGAATTTCAAAAGAGCCAACTTCACTAAACTACAAACCTTGCTAAAAGGCATAAATTGGGATAAAATATTAGGAACAAAGAATACGGAGGAGAGATGGGTTTGCTTTAAGAGCATATTAAATAAGGGCATTAGCCAATGTATCCCATTGGGTAATAAATTTAAAAGAGCGAACAAACATCCTGGATGGCTTAACTCCAATGTAAAAATGCAGATAAAAGCAAAGGAGAAGGCCTTCAAAAAATACAAGGTTGAGGGATCATCCTCAGCATTCAGAATTTATAAAGAATGCAATAAGAAATGTAAGGGTGCAATTAGGATGGCTAAGATAGAACATGAAAGACACATAGCGGAGGAGAGCAAAAAAAATCCCAAGAAATTCTTTAAGTATGTAAACAGTAAAAAAGGGAGGACAGACCATATTGGCCCCATAAAGAATGAGGAAGGACATCTGGTTACAAAGGATGGGGAGATGGCAAAGGTATTGAATTTATTCTTCTCCTCAGTCTTCACGAGTGAATCGCAGGGCTTCAGTAACCAAAACTGCAGTGTTTATCCTCATGACACAACACAGGAAGCACCTACATGGTTAACAGAGGACGGAATTAAAATTAGACTTGAGAAACTTAACATTAATAAATCACCGGGACCAGATGGCTTGCATCCGAGGGTACTTAGGGAACTCAGTCAGGTGATTGCCAGACTGTTGTTCCTAATTTTTACAGACAGTCTATTGACTGGAATGGTACCAGCTGATTGGAGAAAAGCCAATGTAGCACCAATATTTAAAAAGGGCCCAAAAAACATCCCTGGGAATTACAGACCAGTTAGCCTAACATCAATAGTATGTAAACTCTTGGAGGGGATGATAAGGGACTATATACAAGATTTTAGTAATAAGAATGATATCATTAGCAGTAATCAGCATGGATTCATGAAGAATCGTTCTTGCCAAACCAATCTATTAACCTTCTATGAGGAGGTGAGTTGCCATCTAGATAAAGGAAGGCCCGTAGACGTGGTGTATCTGGATTTTGCAAAAGCATTTGACACAGTTCCCCATAAACGTTTACTGTACAAAATAAGGTGCGTTGGCATGGACCATAGGGTGAGTACATGGATTGAAAACTGGCTACAAGGGCGTGTTCAGAGGGTGGTGATAAATGGGGAGTACTCAGAATGGTCAGGGGTGGGTAGTGGGGTTCCCCAGGGTTCTGTGCTGGGACCAGTCCTATTTAATTTGTTCATAAACGACCTGGAGGATGGGATAAACAGTTCAATCTCTGTATTTGCAGACGATACTAAGCTAAGCAGGGCAATAACTTCTCCGCAGGATGTGGAAATCTTGCAAAAAGACCTGAACAAATTAATGGGGTGGGCGACTACATGGCAAATGAGGTTCAATGTAGAAAAATGTAAAATAATGCATTTGGGTGGCAAAAATATGAATGCAATCTATACACTGGGGGGAGAACCTCTGGGGGAATCTAGGATGGAAAAGGACCTGGGGGTCCTAGTAGATGATAGGCTCAGCAATGGCATGCAATGCCAAGCTGCTGCTAATAAAGCAAACAGAATATTGGCATGCATTAAAAGGGGGATCAACTGCAGAGATAAAACGATAATTCTCCCGCTCTACAAGACTCTGGTCCGGCCGCACCTGGAGTATGCTGTCCAGTTCTGGGCACCAGTCCTCAGGAGGGACGTACTGGAAATGGAGCGAGTACAAAGAAGGGCAACAAAGCTAATAAAGGGTCTGGAGGATCTTAGTTATGAGGAAAGGTTGCGAGCACTGAACTTATTCTCTCTGGAGAAGAGACGCTTGAGAGGGGATATGGTTTCAATTTACAAATACTGTACTGGTGACCCCACAATAGGGATAAAACTTTTTCGCAGAAGAGAGTTTAATAAGACTCGTGGCCACTCATTACAATTAGAAGAAAAGAGGTTTAACCTTAAACTACGTAGAGGATTCTTTACTGTAAGAGCGGCAAGGATGTGGAATTCCCTTCCACAGGCGGTGGTCTCAGCAGGGAGCATTGATAGCTTCAAGAAACTATTAGATAATCACCTGAATGACCGCAATATACAGGGATATGTAATGTAATACTGACACATAATCACACACATAGGTTGGACTTGATGGACTTGTGTCTTTTTTCAACCTCACCTACTATGTAACTATGTAACTTTGTGATATTTCAGTATTTCTTTTTTAATAAATCTGCAAAAATGTCAACAATGCTATGTTTTTCTGTCAATATGGGGTGCTGTGTGTACATTAATGAGGAAAAAAATGAACTTAAATGATTTTAGCAAATGACTGCAATATAACAATGAGTGAAAAATTTAAGGGGGTCTGAATACTTTCCATCCCCACTGTATATATATACAGGCTTGTATATATAGTCTAGCCAAGCCTATACCTGACAGTAGGCCATTCCTGGAGTGCATGTTCAAAGACACTTTCAGGCAGGTGAATCAGTGAGGTGCAGTTCATAAAATATATATCCACTGCATTGTAGTCCAGCCAAGCCTATACCTGACAGTAGGCCATTCCTGGAGTACGTGTTCAAAGACACTTTCAGGCAGGTGACTCATTGAGCTGCAGTTCATTTAATATATATATATATATATATATATATATATATATATATATATATATATATGTATATATATATATATATATTTATATACAGGCTTGTATATATAGTCTAGCCAAGCCTATACCTGACAGTAGGCCATTCCTGGAGTACCTGTTCAAAGACACTTTCAGGCAGGTGACTCAGTGAGCTGCAGTTCATTTAATATATATATATACAGGCTTGTATATATATATATATATATATATATATATAGTCTAGCCAAGCCTATACCTGACTGTAGGCCATTCCTGGAGTGCATGCTCAAAGACACTTTCAGGCAGGTGACTCAGTGAGCTGAAGTTAATTTAATATAGATATATACAGGCTTGTATATATATATATATATATATATAGTCTAGCCAAGCCTATACCTGACTGTAGGCCATTCCTGGTGTACTGTTTTTAGTAAACTTCAGGCGTTGTTTTGCTAATCTAATTGTACAGTATGTCTGGAAGGCCACCAAGGAGAGGCAGATGCTCACAGGCCTCTAAAAGAGGGCAAGCAGGCTCTGTGTCTAAAGGCAACAGTGCTGGTCGTGGACATGGTGCATCCTCAGCATGTGGCCGTGGGGCACACTTGTCTTTTTTTTCGGCAGCTGGCCATGTTGAGCCACAACATGCAGAAGAGTTGGTACAGTGGATGACCAAGCCGTCCTCATGCTCCTCATGCTCTGTCACCCAGGCTCAGGGTACTTTGTCTGCCAATGCAGCTGCCAAAGTCGCCTCTTCCATCAGCTCAATGTCATCAGTCACTCCTTCCCTAGCCCCACCATCATGCCCTGAGGAGTCCCCTGAACTATTCGACCAAAGTGTAGGGTACATGCTGCTGGAGGACGCGCAGCGTTTTGAAGGCTCTGATGATGGTACCCAGGTTGAGGATGAAGGCAGTAACATGAGCCCAGACAGGGGGTGCCCAAGAAGGACAAGAGACTGGCAGTCATGTTCCCCCCGCTGCAGCATACTGCCAGGTTTGCTCCAGTGGTGAGGAGGGAGGGGATGATGAGGTCACTGACTCTACGTGGGTGCCAGATAGAAGAGAGGAGGAGAAGGAGGAGGAGGAGGCACATCTCCAACGAGGTAGGATGCCCTCCAGGGGCCAGCTTAAGGGCAGGCAACCGACTGCTGCTGGAGCATGCGCAGCGTTTTGAAGGCTCTGATGATGGTACCCAGGTTGAGGATGAAGGCAGTAACATGAGCCCAGAGAAATGGGGTGCCCAAGAAGGACAAGAAACTGGCAGTCATGTTTCCCCAGCTGCAGCATACTGCCAGGTTTGCTCCAGTGGCGAGTAGGGAGGGGATGATGAGATCACTGACTCTACATGGGTGCCAGATAGAAGAGAGGAGGAGGAGAAGGAGGCACATCTCCAACGAGGCAGGATGCCCTCCAGGGGCTAGTTTAAGGGCAGGCAACCGACTGCATCACACCGCAGAGCTCTGGATGCGCAGGTCGCTGCTGACTCTGCGCCTTTTTCCAAATGTTCTTTGGTGTGGGCCTTTTTTGAGACATGTGCAGCAGATCGCACCGTTGCTGTTCGCAACATATGTCTGAAGCGTATCAAGCATGGCCAAAACAGCAGCCGCTTGGGCACCACATGCTTGACCAGACATATGTCGAGTTCCCATGCAGTCAAATGGCAACAGTACTTAAAAGACCCACACCAAAGAACAAGGAGGACCTTTCCTTGCTCCTCATCAGATGGGATCTCCAACCCCACTATAACTTCAGTCCTCTCAGAGACCTGCACTGAGAGGAATGAAGGTGAAGAATTAGGCGTCCCAAGCACTTGCAGGCAATCTGCTAGCGGTACACCAACATCCGATTGTAGCAGGCAAATTTCCCTACCTTAGTTGCTAAACCGGCTAAAGAAATTCGGTCCCAACCATCCACATGCTCAGCAGCTGAATGCTAGTTTGGCTAAATTGCTAGCACTCCAACTGCTGCCTTTTCATCTGGTAGACTCTGCCCCCTTTTGAGAATTTGTGGAATGTGCGGTACCTCAGTGGCAGGCTCCCAAACGCTAATTTTTTTCTAGGAAGTCTATTCCGGCTCTCTCCCGACATGTGGAAGGCAATGACTTGGCCTCGTTGGACAGGGCGGTCAGCGGTAAGGTGCATATTACCGCTGACTCATGGTCCAGCAGGCATGGACAGGGACGTTACCTTTCTTTCACATCGCACTGGGTAAACTTGCTGGCAGCTGGAAAGGATGCAGGACAGGGTGCAGTATTGTTGGAGCTTGTTCTGCCACCACGCCTCCAAAATGCTGGTAGTGGTGATTCTGCCACACCTCTCTCCTCCACCCCCTCCTCCACCCCCTCTTCTTCTTCTTCCTCTATGGCCTCTTCCTGTGCAGATTTGTGCTCCGTAGGCATTCTAGGGGCTACGCAAACACTCAGGCAAAAAGATGCCATGTGGTGCTTGAGTTGGTCTGCTTAGGGGACAGGAGCCACACTGGGGCAGAGATTCTGGCAGCTCTGCAGGGGCAGGCTCAGAGGTGGTTGACGCCACTCCAGCTTCAGCCAGGAATGGTGGTTTGTGACAATGGCACCAACCTTCTCTCTGCCCTCCGACAGGGACACTTCACCCATGTTCCCTGTTTGGCTCACAGCCTTAATTTAGTGGTGCAGCGGTTCTTGTGCAGGTACCCAGGCTTACAGGATCTCCTGAGGCAGGCCAGGAAAGTCTGTAGGCATTTCATATAATGCCAGTGCTTGGCTGGCTGACCTCCAAAAGGAATGCAACCTGCCCAAGAACCGCCTCATCTGTGACATGCCCACCAGGTGGAACTCAACTTTGGCAATGCTGCAGTGGCTGCACATGCAGCACAGGGTCAGGGGAGCTTGTTTTTTTTGCCACACCAGTGGCTCATGATCAAGGATGCATGCACTGTCCTGTCACCATTTGAGGAGGCCACGAGGATGGTGAGCAGTGGCAGTGCATGCATCAGTGATACTGTCCCTCTTGTCTACCTGTTGGAGCACACGCTACGTGGAATACAGGGCACTTGAGGCAGAACAGAAGGAGGAAGAGGAGGACTCCCTTACCTCTCAAGGCCCCCTTTATCCAGACAGTATTCCTGCAGGCCTGCCTATCACACAGGAAGAGGAGGAGGAGGAGGATTGTGTCAGCATGGAGGTGGAGCCTGGCACTCAGCATCAGCAGCAGTCTTCAAAGGATTGTTTTCAGGCCCCAGAAACCCATGGACTTGTACGTGGCTGGCAGGAGGTGGCTGCGGATCAGGTCGTCCTTAGTGACCCAGAGGACTCTGGACCGAATGCCTCAGCAAACCTACGCTGCATGGCCTCCCTGATCCTGCAAAGCCTGCAAAAGGACCCTCAGATTCTAGTTATCAAGGAGAGGGATAAGTACTGGCTGGCAACCCTTCTTGATCCACGTTACAAGGGTAAGGTGGCGGAACTTATCCAGCCATCGCAGAGGGAGCAGAAGATGAAACATCTTCGGAAGGCCTTGCAGAAAGGTTTGTGCAATGCGATTCCAGAGCCTGGGAGGTTACAATTTCCTGGTCCTCCTGGACAACATGTTGCTGAGGCTTCGGTCAGTCACAGAAGGAGCGGTGGAGAAGGTCCGCAACCTCAAGGTCTGATCGGTTCCAGCAACCTTTCCAACCGAAAATCCACTGGGTTACTGGGTCTTGAGGATGGATCACTGGCCAGAGCTTACGCAATATGCAATTCGGCTACTGGCATGTCCTGCATCCAGCGTTCTTCCGAACGCACGTTCAGTGCTGCTGGTGGCTTTGTAACCGATTACAGAGTGCACCTGTCCACCGACTTGGTTGATCGGCTCACCTTCATAAAAATGAATCAGTCTTGGATCACCAGCTACCAAGCACCTGATGCTGATGTAACCGACTAATTTTTTTTATGAATGTGAGATCCCTTGAAGACTGCCTATGCTGATGCTGAGTGACTATCCTGTTATGCTGAGTGACTATCCTATTCCTCCTCAATGTTCATGTTGATAGCTTCTAAGAACATTTTTGGTTCTGGGCACCACCACCAGTGGCTAAGGCCCAATTTTTCTGCCCCTGTTTAACAGGGGTGTGTAATTACAATTTTTGCTGTAATATTTTGCAGCAGGGCTCGTTCCTGCTCTCAACAAGAGTATCTGTGAGGGGTTGCAGTGTTGTGGCACCACCACCAGTGGCTAAGGCCCAATTTTTCTGCCCCTGTTTAACAGGGGCGTGTAATTACAATTTTTGCTGAAATATTTTGCAGCAGGGCTCGTTCCTGCGCTCAACAAGAGTATATGTGAGGGGTTGCAGTGTTGTGGCACTACTACTGCCTAAAACCCAATTTTTCTGCCCCTGTTTAACAGGGGCGTGTAATTACAATTGTTGATCTACTATTTCACAGCAGGGCCCGTTCCTGCGCCCACCAAGAGTAACTGTGAGGGCTTACAGTGTTGTGGCACCACCACCACACCACCACCAAAGGCCCAAATTTTCTGCCCCTGTTCAACAGGGGCATGTAATTACAATTCTTGATATAATATTTAACAGCAGGGCCCATTCCTGCACTCAACAAGAGTATCTCTGAGGGGTTTCAGTGTTGTGGCCCCACCACCACTGCCTAAGGCCCAATTTTTCTGCCCCTGTTTAACAGGTGCGTGTAATTACAAGTTTTGATCTAATATTTCACAGCAGCCCCTGTTCCTGTGCTTAACAAAAGTATCTGTGAGGCTTTACAGTGTTGTGTCAACCCCACCACCACCGCTTAAGGCCCAATTTTTCTGCGCCTGTTTAACAGGGGCTTGTAATTACAATTCTTGATATAATATTTCACAGCAGGGCGCATTCCAGCACCCAGCAAAGAGTAACTGTGAGGGCTTACAGTGTTCTGATACCAACACCTAAGGCCCAATTTTCCGCAGAGTGTATAGGGCAGGCCGTATACTATATACAGGCGGTCCCCTATTTTCAAAAATCTGACTTACAAATGACTCCTACCTACAAACGGAGGGAGACAACAGGAAATGAGAGGAAATCTACCCCTAGGAAGGGAAATTGTCGCCTGTAAGAGTTAATATGGGAAAAAGGTGTCTCCTCCACTGATTTATCACCAATCCTTGTTTCCATTAAAAACCTAAAATTTTCAAAATCCAATTGTCATTGAGACAGAAAGTGAGGTGAAATCTTCTGAACAGGGGCACAGACAGCAAAACAAATGTTACAGGGGTGATAACCCTTCCCTATGTTTTCCAAAAAGCTTTAAAATAGATTTTGTGGCTGGAGCTACACTTACAAAATGTACCTGTTCCAAATTACAAACAGATTCTACATAAGAACAAACCTACAGTCCCTGTCTTGTTTTCACTGCCTGCATACTGCTGTTCAGAGTATATAGGACCTGGGGGCCCAACGCCTTTTCTTTTTTTAATTTGGGTGCGGGGTTCCCCTTAATATTCATACAAGACCCAAAGGGCCTGGTAATGGGTTGGGGGGGGTACCCATGCCGTTTCTCTCACTGATTTTCATCCATATTGCCGGGGCCCGACATTACATTAAAGCCTCAAGCAGTTTTAAATGACTTTTATTCCTTTAGAAATGTCATTTTGTGCAGGGACTGTTCTAAGCACGGGAAACACGTGCCACTTTACAGGCATACTATAGACACCCCCCAGGTACAATATTTAAGAGAATATTTCACTTTTATTTTTTAACTTTAAGCATCATTAAAATCACTTCTCCTGAAAAAACGTCCGTTTTTAAAACTTTCTTTTCCATTGATACATGTCCCCTGGGGAGGGACTGGATTCCCAAACCCTTTTTAGGACAATAACTTGCATATTAGCCTTTAAAATTCACACTTTTGATTTCTCACGTTCGAGTCCCATAGACTTTAACGGTGTTCGACTGTTCGCGTGAACTTTCGGCCCATCCCTACCCAGCACGATGCACTGCACTGCGGTACATGCTATGCACTTCAGCACAATATAATTCCCCATGTCTGCCTTTTTAGCACAGCATGCTGCAGTGCAGCCCTAAGCTGCATTGCAGAATGAACGGGACACAGGAAACAATTGTTTCCTGTGGGCCCTTGCAGTTACAGGTGTTTTACAATGCAGTGAAATGCTTGTCACCACAGTGTGTGTGTGAATTCATCCTAAACACTTCGGTCCTGTTAGTGAGTGGCAACGTGCAGTTAAACTCTGCTGCTCTATGTGCAATGAGGCAGTGTCATTCATTGGGAATGGCACCCCAACCACTCTACTGTACATAGCAATGACACAACACATTTCTCTTCCCAACCAATCAGGAAGTGGGTCCTGAGACCCGATTGGCCGAGAGGAGCCGCACGGGCTTCCATTCCCCTTCTCCCCATCTGGCTTGGTGCTGCACGTCATCCAGGCACGCCTGACACTTCGGCTCCCCTGGTCTTCGGTCCCACTTCCCAGTTGGCTTCCCTTTATGATCAGCTCGGCTCGTTCTGGCAGGCACACTGGACCCTTCAACTTGGTTCAGGGCTGTTAAACGTCTTCCTGCATTGTGCAGCATCACATCTCCCTGGATACGGCCGTATCCTTCCCTTCAGTGGGCAGAAGGACGTGCGAGCCAGCGACGGGGGGAACGACCGAGGAGATTGGCGCATGGTTTGATTGGTGCCTCCCCCCCAAAATGGAGCAAGTGCATTACCACACCACAAAAGTGTGACTAGGCCTCACTGTCCAATGGAGAGGCATAGGAGCATAAACATAGGGAAGAGCTATTTGAACAATGTAACTAATAAAGAGTACAGCACATGTGGAGGGCACATAAAGTTATCAGCTGACAACACTTTTAGCAGTATCACTAGGTATTTTTTGCACTTATGGAAAAGATTTTTCTGCCAAATTGCCACCATCTTGGAAAGCTGGGCAAATGCCCTGTGCGCATAAGGGCCTTAGGCGATTGTGGGTAAATCTAGCAGCATGGTTGAAAGGAATATGGTCGGAGAGAAGTCACAAGAATCTTTGAAGCTTAAGAAACCTTGAATCTCTTTATACCAGGGAATTGATCAGTGGGGAAAACTGTTTAGTGATAGCTCTGAATGAACAATTCAGCCACCTATAGCGCAATCTGCCTTTGCCTTTTTATTTTTAGGATTATAATCACATTACATAATTGGTGACAAGGGGGGTGGAGCCTTGTGAAAAAACATTTTTCACTTGTAGCACAAACAACATAATCACTAAACGCTGAGTGGGTCTCTGCGATTTCATACAATGAGACAGATTGGAGATAAGTATGTTGGGCACGCTCACTGGAATGAGTGTGACAGGGGCACCCTGGAGGTAATGGCAACCGATGAAGCATTTAACACCTGCACCAACAGATGCTGAAAGTGTTGTGTGATGCTTTACTTCTGGGCTTCCTAAACTGATCATAATTCCAGGGGCACATCTTCAGCTGCACAGCACGAGTTTTGATTATATCCCTGAGGAGGGCCTTTACATTTCACAATGATTAACTAACTGAAAACACAATGCGTTCTTAAATGTCTTGCGAAACCGTGAGCATTCAGTGTGTTTGCATTGAAATTCACAACGGTGCTTGTCATTAATATAAACTAGACACTAGGAAAGGGTTATTAGGTAGGCCAGCATTGATGGGGTGTGCCTAAGTTGCGACTCTCATTAAAGTCAGTATTGGCATACTAATTAAGCTATTTATAAAATATTTCAGAAAATGTAAAGGGAAGAAGCAGAGTTTTCATTTACTGCAGTTGAGGCAATCACACTTCATGATGCCATCTATTGCATATGCTTGTTGGCTTCCACAGATTGTCACGAGAGGACCTAAACTGTGGAAGCTGTGCCCACAAAAAAGGTTTTTGAGAGGACAGAAACTACGTTGTATTTTTCTATTATATAGGCTCCCTGCAGCTGCTCTTTTTTTTCCAATACTGACGTACCATGTCTTGTTCTATAATTATGTCTGTGTGCAGATATACGTCTTGGTAGATAGGTAGAGCTTTACTTCCTTAAGTCACAGTTGTCCCCAGGTGACTGGAAATCTGATAACTAACATAGGAATAATAAAGCAGTGACAGCAGAGGTTCAGAAAGCACAATTCCACAGAGTGAATGAGACAGAAGCAGGGAAGTCCTTGCACCGCAGGTTCTCAAGTACAGCTTTCTTTTCAGGAAGGAGAACAGTAAGCAGCACTGTACTGGCAATACCGAATCTCACCCTAAATCTCCTGATACTAGTCAGAGAGAGAAGTATCTTTAAGTCTTTAATAAGTCTTTAATCCTTATTTATGTTTTATTTTTTTTTCATTCATTGGTTGTTGTATCTGCTCAACATGATGTCCTATTGAGGTCCTTGGGGACCTGGATTTTTCTCGATATGGCTCTGCTCATTGTCATATGTGTAAGCAGTAGCGGTTGGTGCTCAAAATTTTCTGGGAGGAGGCAAACAAACTGAAAAATACTGAACAAAAAAAACCCCATCAATTGCAGCCTCACTGTGCCCATCAAATGCAGCCACTGCACCATTAATTGCAGCCATTGTGCCCATCAAATGCCGCCACTGTGCCCATCAAATGCCGCCACTGTGCCCCATCAAATGCAGCCACTGTGCTACATCAAATGCAGCCACTTGTGTCCATCATATGCAGCCACTTGTGCCCCATCATATGCAGCCACTTGTGCCCATCATATGCAGCCACTTATGCTCATCATATACAGCCACTTGTGCCCCATCATATGCAGCCACTTGTGGCCATCATGTGCAGCCCTTGTGCCCATCATATGCAGCCACTGTGCCCCATCAAATGCAGCCACTTGTGCCCCATCAAATGCAGCCACATGTGCCCATCATATGCAGCCACTTGTGCCCATCATATGCAGCCACTGTGCCCCATCAAATGCAGCCACTTGTGCCCATCATATGCAGCCACTTGTGCCTCATCATATGCAGCCACTTGTGCCCATCATATGCAGCCACTTGTGCCTATCATATGCAGCCACTGTGCCCCATCAAATGCAGCCACTTGTGCCCATCATATGCAGCCACTGTGCCCCATCATATGCAGCCACTTGTGTGCCATAATATGCAGCCACATGTGCCCATCATATGCAGCCACTTGTGCCCATAACATGCAGCCACTTGTGCCCCATCATATGCAGCCACTTGTGCTCATAATATGCAGCCACTTGTGCCCCATCATATGCAGCCACTCGTGCTCATAATATGCAGCCACTTGTGCCCATCATATGCAGCCACTTGTGCCCCTCATATGCAGCCACTTGTGCCTCATCAAATACAGCCACTGTGACCCCCGCCCGCCTGCTGTCTGCCCGGAACTTACCCGATCTTGGTGGCGGGTCAGGCAGCAGGTGACGGCAGCGAGCTGTGTGGGACGAGCAGCGGGTCCTCCATGCTGTCCTCCATGCTTCCCTCTCCATGCTTCCGTCTCTTCCTCCATTCCGCTAGGCGTCCAATAGGATTGCCTCTGCCTTCAGCCAATCAGGTGACGGGTATTAAACCTGCGCTTCCTGATTGGCGGAGAGGTGGTTCAGTGTTATATTCATTTGCTTTTCTAACACACCTGGGTGGGCTCCGAGCGCAATGCTCTGCGCACCGAGTCCACCATTTTTGAAGCCTATTAGAGCCTATGGCTCTAATCAGGTGCTTAAAAAAAAACACCCCCGCCGCTGTAATTCAGGTGCCCGGATTTCAAAAAGGGGCCAGACACCTGAATAGGGGGTGGCAGCGGCGGCCATGGGTAGATTCATACAATGCATGAATCTATCCATTAGTCATATAGGAGGTCACGTGACAGAGGGGGCCCTTAATGGACGCACCGCCACTGTGTGTGTATGTTTACATTTACTCATATATATTGTTCAGAAATGTAAATTAAAATAAATATATATATATTCAACCTAAATAATAAACAAGTCATATTTACCTTCTCTGTGCTTTTGCACAGAGCAGCCCCAATCCTCCTCTTTTGGGGTTTCCCACTGGCGCTCTGCTTCCCTTTTTTTTTTAACACAGCTTCCTATCCAGGTAGTTTCCATTCATACAGTAACTAAAATAATTAAATAAAATGTTTTTTCACCTACCTTACATAGGAATCTGTAGACAGCTTATTTGTTTAGAATAGATTCTAATGTACAATTAGGGAATAGACTGAAGGAAAGTTGTTTTTTTTTTTTTAAAGTGAATTTATCAAAACTGGATCAGACAGAATTTAGGGCAGCTGTGCATGGCAACCAATCAGCTTTTATCTTTCATTTGCAAAGCTTAACTAAACCTGAATGGCTACTATGATTAGCTGATTGGCACAGCTGCTAACATTTTGATAAATTCCCCCCTGATGCAAACCTTGAGATCTTACCCTTTGTTAGAACAGACAGTGCACATAAATAATTTACAACTGACAATGAGATTTTCCAGCTCAGTACAGATAGGGAAAATTGTGGTAAACATAACTCCACACACCCCTCCTTAAAGCAGAAATAACCCAAAAATAAAAAATTTTATATATCGCATCTTACCAATTTTTAGGTGTGGTGGCTGTTAACTAATTATTACTATTATTTTTTTTTTAGGTTTTTCTCCTTTATTTTCATCCATTGATCCTGGCAGTAAGTATCCAGTAATGCTGTGTACACACGACCGGACTTTCGAAGGACTGAATCACGTCGGACTTTTCGACGGACTTTCAACTGACTTTTCTATGGACTTCCGTTGAATCGGACTTGTCTACACACAATCACACCAAAGTCTGACGGATTTGACCGTGATGACGTATGACCAGACTAGAATAAGGAAGTTCATAGCCGCCCTAGCGTCGGTTTTCGTCCGTCGGACTAGCATACAGACGAACGGATTTTTCGACCGGACTCGAGTCCGTCAGAAAGATTTGAAACATGTTTTAAAGCTAAAGTCCATCAAATTTTCGACAGAAAAGGCCCGCTGCAGGTCCGATGAGGCCCACACACGGTCAAATTGTCCAAAGGATTTGTTGCGTCGGACAAGTTTGGTTGAAAAGTCCGCCCGTGTGTACACGGCATTAGTCTGTTGCTTTTCAACAGACCAAGCTGTCCAGGAAAAGTGTAATGCCCTGTACACACGGTCGGATTTTCCGACGGAAAATGTGTGATAGGACCTTGTTGTCGGAAATTCTGACCGTGTGTAGGCTCCATCACACATTTTCCATCGGAATTTCCGACACACAAAGTTTGAGAGCAGGATATAAAATTATCCGACAACAAAATCTGTTGCTGGAAATTCCGAACGTGTGTACACAAATCCGACGCACAAAGTGCCACGCATGCTCAGAATAAATTGAGAGACAAAAGCTATTGGCTACTGCCCTGTTTATAGTCCCGACGTACGTGTTTTACATCACCGCGTTCAGAATGATCGGATTTTCCGACAACTTTGTGTGACCGTGTGTATGCAAGACAAGTTTGAGCCAACATCCGTCGGAAAAAATCCATGGATTTTGTTGTTGGAATGTCCGGTCAGTGTCCGACCGTGTGTACGGGGCATTAGAGGGTTGAGACCAACCATTTAACACTGACATTGGTGTTTACAACGGTCAGCTTTTATTATTTTACTGTATGTAAAAACTTTATCCTAAAAGGAAATACAAAACTGTTGCTATAGTTGTTTTAAAAAAATGTTAGGCAGAATTCAGTTTTAATTTGTCACTCCAGTCCATCTAAATTTCCTAGTCCATCTAACATTCCCCTCTCCCCAGATTGACACGCTGCTGTCTAAAGGTGTCTCTGCTGTTCCCCCGCCCAGGGTAGAGACCCATGAAGTGTTTTACTGGCTGGATCACCAGGTAAAAATAAAGGAAACATGCCTAAAAAAAAGTAAAACAAATGCTGTCCTAGCAGTTAAAGATTTGCAAGCTACATTTTTGTTTTAGAATTTGATACGACTTAAACTGCAAATGAAAGCAAAAGTTGGGTAGGATTTTTAAGCAAGTAAAAAAATAGCAGCAAATGTTAATTTTTTTTTTTTTTTTGTTATGATATGTAACAAATTTAAAATAGGTGTTATTCCAATTTGACTGCAAAAGTGGACATGCATTTCAAGATCCAGCACTCTCCTGTGTGTTTACAGTGATGCTAAATGCCCTGCATTTTACATACAAAAAAATGACTACACAGCATGGCATTCTACTCCCCATAGATACAATAAACGAGACAGATTCTTATTAACTGTTATTTTATTAAGAGGTCTTACAAGATTGCAATTGAAATCATTTAAATACAAATCACTTTTTTATTCTTGTACAGAAAGTGTAATAAAGTTAAAAGATCTTATTATTATACGGAGCATTATTGCAAATGCTTACAAAATTTTTGCATAGAGTGAGTACAGACTCACAGAAAACCCAAATACAAAACAACCCCAAAAGCTGTATATATTTCTCCGTATTCATTCCGCACGCACACAGTCCAATCATTACTCAGACATACACAAAAATGTATTGGGAAAATGCTTGGGGTATCTCAGAAACATTCAAAAATGGGGTAATGCCTACCATGAATGAGAGTTTTGTCTTAGATGGTGCCATCTGTTGGTGGCCTAAGACACGATCTAACCTTTCATCTTGGTCTTCAGCTGCCTCCTAAGGACACTAGAGTACCAGTACTCTAATGCTGATTTTGTATCACCATGTTGTTTCCCAAGTGTCCATAGGAGGCAAAAGTGACCACATTCTTTGGGAGCGTGTGCCTTCAATACTAAGGCAGCACCACAAAGAAGGGGATTCCTCTGTTTATGATTTAAGTGCTTTATAAATATACTGAATATTTATTATTGAGTGAAGTTACTGGTCTACAGACAGTTCAAACAAACTCACAATAAACTGACATCTCAAAATGGCTACACAGTTGCCTGTAGGCCTCAGGAACCAAACATCCTTTTAAAATGGCTGTACCCTGTCATTAGGGTTAAACTTTGACATATCTTAGTTTGGCAATTACATTCAACCTTCCACTGCTTTACCTAAATATTAGCTATTTGAGCAAAATGGTTGCACTATTGTTTGCAGGTGACAAGGAAACCATCAAGACAAATGATACTGTCCTTTAAAAGTATTGTCTGGACTGTACTATTTTAAGCCAACTCTAGGAATTGACATTAATCAATTTCAAGCAAACATATTGTCCAAGGTGACAAATAGATGTGACGGGATTTTGTTTACAGGGAACCTGATGAAAGTTTTTTTTATGAACTATAATTACTGGGCGAAAGAAGGCACCACAATGTACTGGTGCATTATGGGATGCGAGGGGGAGGGGTTGCAAGTTGGAGCAATGTCAAGATTTTGAACCCCAATACCAAATGCACAAAATACTGGACGCGCATCGACAATTGTATACAAACACATACACACAGACACACAAACTCCCCTGTTTCTCTATACAGTGTTATGCTGGAGTTCAGTGATTTTTTTTAAGCTTTAATAAATTCCCTTAGGGCCTAGATAGATAAATATACAGTTGTTTTGTTCATAAGCTGTACATCTTTATGGGTCTTCAAGATCAACTTCATTGTAAATTTTATGGCACCTTGATAAGTCATAATATGTACTAACTAAGTTAACCATTACAGAACGTGTTTTATAAGCTTCACACTAGACCAGGCATCTCTAAATCTGGCCCACTACAAGATTTTATCTGGTCTGCAGCTAGGGTCAGTGGTGTATCCTCAATGTGCACAGATTGGGAAAAAAGGTCAGCAGAGGCTGCCTATGGTCTCCGCCTCTGATCTAAGAAGGGACTCTGATGGGGAACCTGATGTAAGGGGAGGAATATGATGGGGACCACGATGAAAGGGTAACTTAGATGTAGGGGGACTCTAATGGGGACCCTGATATAAGAGGGGACACGGGTGGAAAGGGGGGCTCTGATAGGGATTTTCTTTTTTGGCCAGCAGATATTTGTAAAAAATCTGCTGGCCGAATATATATTTTTAAAATATATGATGTGACTCTCATTTTGAAAAGTTTAGAGACCCCTGCTCTAAACCAAGGGCAAAGCACAGAAACCCACAGCAACCAATCAGATCCCATCCATTAATAATCTAAAGAAGGTAAATTGAAAACTGATTGGCTGTCATAGATTACTAAACTTGACCCATCCTTAGCAATTCATTTCTTTAAAAGCTTTGGAAAATTTAAATCTACACCTCTAAATGGGTGCATGTTGAGGGCATAATTGACATAATTAAATTTCCTTTAAATTCTCAATAAATATGGGTTATACTTTGTGATCATTGATCTCTTCAGGTTTTAATTACATCAGTAATAGCTCATAGCTATTGATCATGAATAAGACCAAAATGAAATTCAGCTTATCAGTGAAGTTTACAATATGGCAGCATTCATTTAATGAATCAAATACAAATAGAAAACTAAAGCAGCCTGGAGTGTGTAAAACCTTCCCACTGCTGCTGGCGAATGACATACATTGATGGTAGTAAAAGGGTTAAAAGTACTCTGTCTATTTGTAAGAAATTTGTAATATTAGCAAGTGCTGCCACCCATGATTCTGATCTTCACTCCCTTCCAGATCCACATTGGCCAGAGTTACCTCAGCATCCAAGACTTTCAGGTGTGTCTGGCGCATGAACACCCTCTCTACGGGTTCCACCTGCTGACTGTTAGGTCAGTGGTCACTACTGTGCCCCTGCACAGCTGTAGTGATATAGTGACCAGTGGGGAGAATCACAGTGTGGAGCTGGGGAAGCAGGCTTTGGACAAATCCAGAAGGTTTGCATACTAAAGATTTTTTGGTCAATGAAGATCTTCAAGTGAGCGATAATCAGAACCATAAGAGGCAGAACTGGGAAGTGTTATTACACTTCTTTTACAAGGTGGCTTTTTAACTTATTTGTTTCTAATGACAGACCATTCCGGAACAAGGTCCTTTAGCATCCAAGGCGAATAGGACAAAGGCCCCCCTTCCCCCTCCATAAGCCCTATACTACTTTTGCAACCTAAGTTCCAGATCCTGCCTTCTTTTTTGTGCCCGGATTCAAAGGCAACAGCAAAAAAAACAAAACAAAAAAAAAACACCTTGCACAAGAACTGGTGGACATAAAGATGTTTAAAAAGGTGAAACTAGTAAATAGGAAAAAGGTCGATCGTGTCCAAAAAAAATAGTGAAGATGTTAGAGAGTGATGGACACAAGACAAGCCTCTATGGCCTGAAGTATAGCCTAATCCTTCAAGTCGGCACTTCCCAGCTGTACTTATGGATTTTACTGTCAACTATAATATCCAAATACAATAAAAGCATTTTCTAGCTGAGAAACATATGGCAGTAGGTAAACAAACAGATTTCCCTCCCTTACCTGGTAAGAACTCAAAGACGAGTTCAAGCAGGGATTTTATTAAAGGTACACAATCACAATTTTCTACTTCGAAAACTAGTTGTAGTATTTTTTATGCAAGCACATTTTTATGTAAATTAATTAACTTTTATGCTTCTCTTTCCCTCGTGTGTATGGGAGTTCTGTAACTGCTACAGTATAGCCATTTTGTTAAGAAAATCGACATAGTATTTTATGGGAACTAAGAAAATCAGGACTAATAGGATAGCCCTGAACTGAACTGTTTTTTCTCCCCTGACCTTGAAGAGGAGGATGAGGAGCTTTTTTGAAGAATGTATGTCTAGACATTTATTTCAGCTGACTTTCAGCTTTCTTGGTTGTCACCCTAAAAAAAGCACTCCATAAACTAGAAAATTCTCAAACAGACATTGGTATGAAAATTCTCATTGGTACATTAAATGGTTTGACGGATGTAATTCGAAAGTACTTCAAAAAGGTTTGCTTTTAACATTCCTTCAGTGCCCACTTCCCAACCATTTATGATAGAGAGCTAGACTTGGTAATACTGGCAGTCCACAGCAGTGGAGTTAGGAGGCTGGGTGAAATGAGGGAACTGGAGGTGGACTGGAGGTAAGGGGATGGCTCACATAGTCTGCTGAACATAGACAGTGAGGGAAAAAAGTATTTGATCCCCTGCTGATTTTGTATGTTTGCCAACTGACAAAGAAATGATCAGTCTATAATTTTATTGGTAAGTTTATTTTAACAGTGAGAGACAGAATAACAACAAAAATATCCAGAAAAATGCATTTCAAAAAAGTGGAATAAGTATTTGATCCCCTATCATTTAGCAAGATTTCTGGCTCCCAGGTGTCTTCTATACAGGTAACGAGCTGAAATTAAAGGGAATGCTCCTAATCTCAGCTTGTTACCTGTATAAAAGACACCTGTCCACAGAGGAAATCCATCAATCAGATTCCAATCTCTCCACCATGGCCAAGACCAAAGAGCCGTCCAAGGATGTCAGGGACAAGATTGTAGACCTACACAGGACTGGAATAGACTACAAGACCATCGCCAAGCAGCTTGGTGAGAGGGTGACAAAAGTTGGTGTGATTATTCACAAATGGAAGAAACACAAAATAACTGTCAATCTCCCTCGGTCTGGGGCTCCATGCGAGATCTCACCTTGTGGAGTTTCAATGATCATGAGAACATGAGGAATCAGCCCAGAACTACACAGCTGGGACCATATTCGCCAAGAAAACAATTGGTAACACACTACGCCGTGATGGACTGAAATCCTGCAGCACTGCAAGGTCCCTTTGCTCAAGAAAGCACATGTACAGGCCCATCTGAAGCTTGCTAATGAACATCTGAATGATTCAGAGGAGAACTGGGTGAAAGTGTTGTGGTCAGATAAGACAAAAATCGAGCTCTTTGGCATCAACTCAAGTCGCCATGTTTGGAGGAGGAGGAATGCTGCCTATGACCACCCCAAGAACACCATTCCTACTGTCAAACATGGGGTGGAAACATTATGCTTTGGGGCTGTTTTTCTGTTAAGGGGACAGGACAACTTCACCGCATCAAATGGACGATGGAAGGGCCCATGTACCGTCCAATCTTGGGTGAGAACCTCCTTCCCTCGGCTAGAGCATTGAAAATGGGTCGTGGATGGGTATTCCAGCATGACAATGACCCAAAACACATGGCCAAGAAGAAGCACATTAAGGTCTTGCAGTGGCCTAGCCAGTCTCCAGACCTTATTCCCATAGAAAGTATGTTGAGGGAGCTGAAGGTTCAAGTTACCAAACGCCAGCCTCAAAACCTTAATGACTTGGGGAGGATCTGCAAAAAGCAAAGAGGAGTGGGAAAAAATCCCTCTTTAGATGTGTGCAAACCTGGTGGCCAACTACAAGAAATGTCTGACCTCTGTGATTGCCAACAAGGTCTTTGCCACCAAGTACTAAGTCATGTTTTGAGAAGGGGTCAAATGCTTATTTCACTCACTAAAATGCAAATCAATTTACACCTTTTTTTAAATTAGTTTTTCTGGATATTTTTTGTTATTCTATCTCTCACTGTTAAAATAAACCTATCATTAAAATTATAGACTGATCATTCTTTTGTCTTCGTACAAAATCAGAAGGGGATTAAATACTTTTTTTCCTCACTGTAATATGCAAAGCAGGGACAAAAATAAAGTGAACTTGAAGGCTCTAACAGCCCATACTGCAAACATTGGTCTCTGGTCACTTCAAGAGCAATGTCAATAAATCCAACCAAACTGGATACGTGATAAATGTAAAAAATCTTCAAACTGGAGATGATTTCTTACTTGACGTTGCTAAAGGCAAAGCGATTGCTTGGCTTCACCTTCACCTTAGAAGTACTGGACAGCCCTCATGTTTATGACAAGCTGGCTTTTGCTAGTCTTTGGTTTAAGATATACCTAACACATGGAATGCAGAGCCGTTGGCAAACAGTAATCTACAGTATCTGGATGAATAAAGTGATTGTTACTTAAGCCTTCATTTAACGAAGTGCAATCTCAATATTTCTTTTTTTTTATGACTGCCCTACATTTATGAAAGGTTAAATCCAATTGGGCACTATGGGTAACACATTATTCATCTTTGCACTACCCTGTATAAAAATCTGAAGGTATGCTATGATTTAATAGGTCCTGCTGCACATTCTGTTTATGTCATTTGTGTGGATAGGTCATATTTTTGAGAACAAGTGGCAAAAACATGCTAAAAAGAGGATATACCCACGCAAAATCAAACACCTTTAAAACAGATCAAACATCTAAACAGATAATTTCATTGTGTCTCAGTTTTCTCTGATGTAGACGTGGGGCATCCCTTGGGTTTAGTGCTCAAAAGAGGTCTCACAATCAAATGTTTGGTACTCCCAGATGGATAGGTGTAACCTCATTGCTTTAGGATTCCAGAACACTGGAAATGGTGACTTTTGGTTTCATAACATAAAGAAGGCTGAGCTCTACTTTGCTTTCTTTAGAGTCTGGTAAATTTTAACTATAAATGGATTTTGTATAAAGCTAACAAGACCTATAAATGTATTTACAAAGGTTGTAACACTTATATAACAAGGTCCAACAGTGCTACCATCAATGAAACATAGTATTACAGTCCACTCATTTAAATGGCGGTGTTCATGGGAGCCATTATGTTGGAAAGGTAGGACTTCAAGGGAAACCATATATTTTGTTTTTACAGTTCCTTTGGATAAACACAGAGAATCATTCGGTTAAACAAATTAAAACTGGTACAGCATTGTAAAATACAATCTTTGCTATCTTGCAGACCTACAGCTGATGTTAGAATCTTAAACATCTGACACATCTAGGTGTGTCAAATGCCTGGGTTTCCCCGCTGACCCTATTGTAACCATCCCACCACCCCCACCCTCACCCTTCTGCTACGTGATTAACATGCCCTGCCGCTATGAATACAGGTGGTAATGTTAAAGTGTTTGTAAACCTCAGACATGAAATATGAAGCATATCCCTGTATACTGTGTACTATACAGTTTCCGTGATCAAGGCTAGAGTTGCCAAAACATGTTAGCCGTTTGCTTTTACTGAACCATATTTCAATAAATTCCAGAAGGTATTCCAAAGTGGCCGGCTCTCCATTTGTTTGTTTGTTTGAGCTATGCTATATACATATGCGGGAGGACATCCCAGCCTGAGCACCTGGGAAGGAACAGCCAACCTTTAGTGAATATCATTTTGCCCCATTGATCAGAGCGGTGCCCTTTCATGTTGTATCTTATTAGCATGAATCACTTCTTACAAATTTTCCTGACACCAAGAGAAAAATGGTGACAGGGGAGGGAGCTCCAGCTGATTGACAGCCTCAGCTCTGTTACTGTGTACTGTGTGAAAGGGGTGTGTGTCCCTTCCTTCCAATCAGCTCTCAGATCTCTCCACACTGAGCACTGCAGAGTGAAATTTCATCCTTAATTTGTTTCATATCTGTGTATCATCTGAGGCCAGTCACTTCACTGGCTATATGTAAGGGTTTACAACAACTTAAGTTTCTTACAAATATTTGACATCATTTGTTTAACCAGATGATGGTGTCTCTTTAGGCAAATGCTGATCACATTCCCTGATATATAGATTGCCTTTAGAGGGTGCAATTACAAATCTTTTTATGAAATAATAAAGACCAAATATGCAAGGGCAAGCATGGGAAAATGCTGACATTTTCTTAATACCTTTGGTGAAACTTACAGTAAGAATTTGTGTGCTAGCTGATAAAACAGTATAGTTTCCCTTCAAGCCTATGAAGCTAATAGAAGCCAACAGCAGTGTAATGAGGCCCTCTTTCTGCTTTCGATTGATTGGCCACTAGTGGATTACCACAACGCAGCTTAGATCCAGTGGAAAAAATGGGTTCAATCAATAAGATCACTTAAAAGCTGTCAGGCAAAACTTGTAAATACACTCAAATGTATTTAATAATACACTAGAAAAGGATGTGGTGAGAAGTGATCCCTACCAACCAATCCAATATCACCTTTCATCTGTATATAACAGTCAGAACAAAGGTGATAGTTCTGGGTCGCTGTTTTTTTACACACTATCCTTGGCCCTGTAAAATAATTCCACCAGTCATATGTATTAACTGCTGACAACTTCTATTTTAACTAAACAAGGCAAGGTGAGTTGTCCAAAAAGACAAAGCCAAATGAAGGCCAGGTCATGTGACTTATGCCATGTTCCCCAACCGGGTCACATGATAGTGATCCATTTTCTAAGTATCCCATAGCCATGTAACAAGACTGTAGCAGCATTTCGAACTAGTAACCTGTAACATTATTGAACATACAAAAAAAAAAAAAAAAAAGCATCTTTTCATAAGAAATCACACCACTCAGCCATCACTCAAATCCCATTCATTGTACTCCATATGTAATACCCACCCCAAATAACATAAAACAAAAAAATAAAAAAAATATAGACAGCAAACAGTTAAATCTGAAACTTCCCCTCTGTGCTTTTCCTTGCAGAGTGCATTGTCTTAAGGCATAGGCAACATGTCCCCCTTTTTTGATAAGAGATAGTTCAGTCCAGTATTCTACATACTACAGTGCTCTGGGTGACCTTATGCATCATGAAGCGGATTGAAGTTATTATTAGGGTGAGATAAGGGGAGCTACATATACAAGAAAATGCCAGAAAAATATTAGAAAAACAATCAAGTGTTTAAAGAATTTCATCAGATTGTTTTAAGAGTATTTGACAACATGTCTGCATATACCCAGTTAAACATTTGCTTACTTTCCTTGCAGTCCAGTGTCTGATGGGCCAGTGGCCATCCAACATTCATCACATTATGGTGATTGGCAGCACAGGATGAATCATGGTAGCAGAAAGTTTTTTTCTTGATCAGATCTGCAGAGTTATGACATACTGATGGGAAGAGATGGCCATAGTTTACCATTTTCCTCATGTACCCTACTGTTAAAGGTGTGGGGACCCCTAAACAATATTTTTCACAAACTAAAGCTGTTGTTTTTTTTTTGTTTTTTTAATTACACTCATGTAATGCTACATACATGACCAGGACAGATAGAAACAGTCCTTACAAGTTCTATTTTAAGAGATTCATAGGGTAGCACAAAAATCAGTGCTTTTTGGGTGGCTTCAACACCCACCAAGTGGCCACCATATATATCGTAATTTATTGACTCATTTCAGTAAATATGGCCACATGTGGCAACATGGCTTTTTGATGCCCTAGTTTAAATGGTGCATGTAACATCCCATAATGCCAAGCCAAGATGTATATTGCTTCTCTAGGAGGACAACCCCTCAGAAAAAATGTCAGGACTCTGGTGAAATGAATTTGTATGTATGTGGCCCTGTATAGGAAAAATACACAAAATGATCCAAAGTCTGTGGACACCTGGCCATCACACTAGTATGAGCTTGTTGGACACCCCATTCTAAATTTTTTTTAAAATTTAGGTATGCTACAGCATACATGTACATCGTATACAGTTGTGAACATTTAACCATGCGGCAACAGTTTAAGGAAGGCCCTTTCTGTTCCAGCATGACCATGCCCCTGTGTACAAAGCCAGCTTCATTTGTTTTCCCAATAATATTTCCTAATATGTACATAACTCTGCATGCTTGACAATGTAAGCCACCAGAAATTATACAACATAAGATACTAATGTGGGAAGGATCTGGAAGCTACTGAAAGGTACTACAGGCTCTATACATAAATGAGTGGAACAGAGACCAGCTAATGATACGCGAGGAGGAGCGTTCCATGCTCCCTGCTAATTCCCTCGGTTCTCCAACAGCACTGATCAGGACACTGTATAAAAAGCAAGAAACAGGCCAAAGCTCCTCTATGCTCCCTATTAACACCTGACAATATACTGATGCTAATTATTAGATAAAATCTCAGGTTTAAACCACGTATTTGGCCTGACAATAAACCTTTGAGAAAGAAATAAAATGCCTATCAGATTTAAACCACTATAACATTAGAGAGATAAGGAGGAAACTTGTGTGCAACTGAAATCAATGGCGATCAATAGCGCACAAAAGAAACAATATAGGCTCTGTCACTGTACATTGTCAAGACTGTGCTAGACAAAGAGAGGCAACAAATTTGGAAGGCGCATTGGCTATATTGTTCGAGTGGTATTTTCAACAGTGGTCCAGGCTTGTTAGATATCCTATAGTAAACAATTTTTATTAATAAAAAGAAAATAGCAGGTTAGAAACATGGGAGCTGCCACTGCTGACTTGTTTTTGAATGTGCAAGATAAAGGGCTGTCATCCTCCTCCTTTCTTTGTATTTATCGAGTTAGACCCAGAACAAGCACATAGCCATTGGAATCAGAACTCTTGACTTGCAAGGTTGTTGTTGGGTAGTTACCCAGTGCATTGTAAAGCAAGGATAAAGACGATGGCCTTGGAACTTGAATTTCTAAAATCAGGTCAGCCATGTTAACTTCTGTACTTCTGTCCTAGCAAGTTGCTAGTAGCAAGTTTATATGCAGTCTTGTGACTGTGGTGTCAAAAAAGGCACAAAAAACAAAATGTCTCTGTTCAGTGTCACTTAACCTTGTTAAGCAAGGACCAGTATGTGGATTGTCAATCTGCACACACCATAGCAAACTTGCATCCACTGGCCCACTTGAATGTACTGTATGTGCTTGCTTCCCCACTATGAGCAAGCTATGAAGTTTTGGATTTGCATTTCAGGACAGTAAATGGCCACATATGGGTGGATCAATGGATGCCAATTCTTAAAAGCACTTGCCAATTTACCAACCTTTCTACAGATTTACTTTGTTCTTTCATGCAATTTTTGTCTATGATTAAACTGGAAATATTTATCTGGCACCAGGTTATGTTGCCTACTGAAACACAAGCATCCATATACCTAAAATTCGTAAAGCTCTTTGAGTGGGTGTTTTAATTGGCTGCCTTAGATACCTGTTTTATATAAACCCAATTCCAAAAAAGTTGGGACGCTGTGTAAAATCTACAAAAAACAGAATGCAATGATTTACAAACCTCAAAAACCCATATTTTATTCACAATGGAAAACATATCAAACTGATCAATTATACAATTTTAAGAAAAAAGTGAGGTAATTTTAAAATTGATGGCAGCAGCACATCTCAAATAAGTTAGGGCAGGGCAACAAAAACCTGGCAAAGTAAGTGGTACTAACAATGAAAAGCTGGAAGAACATGTTGCAACTAATTAGGTTAACTGGCAACAGGTCAATAATATGACTGGGTATAAAAAGAGCAGTGTCTCAGAAATAAAGATAGGCTGAGGTTCACCAATCTGTGAAAAGCTCTTCCAAAAAACTGACAAACAATTTCAGAATAATGTTCCTCAGTGCAAAATTGCAAAGCCTTTTTAAATAGATTATCATCCACAATATATAATGTGATCAAAAGAGTCTGAGAATCTGGAGAAATCTCAGTGTGCAATGGGAACAAGGCCAATACGCAATATTGGATGTGATCTTTTGGTCCTTACAGCACTGCATTAAAAATAGGCATAATTATATGATGGACATCACTGCATGGGTTCAGGAATACTTCTAAAAATCACCGTCCGTGAACACAGTTGGCCGTGCCATCCAAAAATGCAAGGTAAAGCTCTATCATGCAAAGAAGAAGGTATAGCTGAATATGATCCCAAAACGCCGCTGTCTTCTCTGAGCCAAAACTCATTTAAAACTTTCTGTTACAAATTAATAAACTGTTCTGTGGCAGACGAATCAAAATTTTACATTCTTTTTGGCAACCATGGGCACCACATCCTCTGGACCAAAGAGGAGAGGGACCTTTCGGCTTGTTATCAGTGCTCAGTTCAAAGGCCTGCATTTCTGATGGTATGGCAATTGCATTCGTGCATATAGAATGGGCAGCTTGCACATCTGGAAAGGTACCATCAAGCTGAAAGATACTGTATATCCAGGTTTTAGAGCAGTATATGCTCAGGCATGAATGGAGCAACATTCCTCTCCCAAAACTCCAGCAACTGGTCACTTCAGTTCCCAGATGTTTACAGAGTCTTGTTAAAAGAAGAGGGTGAATTGGCTCTATCCCAACTTTTTTGGAATTGGGGTTGGACTTTGCCAGTTTTTTCTTGCCCTGTCCCAAATTTTTTGAGGTATGTTGTTGAGACATGTCAATTTCAAAATGAGCTTTTTTTTCCTAAAATGGTACATTTTCTAAGTTTAAACATTTGATATGTTTTCTATTTTCTATTGTGAATAAAATTTGGGTTTATGAGATTTGTAAATCATTGCATTCTGTTTATGTACATTTTACACAGCGTCCCAACATTTTTGGAATTGGGTTTGTAAAACAATCAGTCACAAAACTCCTAAAATGTATATAAAAATGTACATATAAAAATGTTATTGTTATGGATAGAGCAAGGTTAAAGTATCTCTTCTGTTTTACAGCTGTCTGTGCACCTCCTGGAGAGATTCTCTCTCGCCGTTTGTCCTGGTGACCGTTGTTACTGGAACAGAAAGTGATACGCAATACAAAGGTTTACAGTTGTCACCAAATGTCTTCTCTCCCACTTTTGTGTCTGCTGGGACAGGAAGTGAAGGGGAGTCTCCCCAAACGGACACAGATGCAGACATAAAAATTGACAGAAGTTTTAGCCATTCACTACTCTAGAAATGGCTTTAGATACATTTTAATACTGTTTTGGTAGAGATGTGGCAGCCTGGGTGCAAAATTATACTTACCTTTGCCTTTTTCGTATGCATCTGACAAATAATTCTCTGTCCGGGTCAAAGATGAAACGTTATGGAACAGAATCTTTACATTAGGGTATAAAGGTAAGTATGATGTTGCCTACAGGCTGTCCACATCATTCTCCTTCCAACCTTGAATTTGTTTTAAATACAGGACTACTTAAAGCTTCACTATGTGACCTCTACTCTTGTACTAGTTTTCAGTAGCCCTTAAACTCCAGACTCTGTATATACTCTGAAAATCTGCTAATTGTATAAATAAAACCTTACACAATATATAGCTATGGGCAATGTCATTTTAGACCTTGCAGTTTAGGGTTTCTTATGATTTTATGAGCAGTCCCCTTTGAATTGCAGTCCTTGAAAAACAGCAAATGGGCACAAGGGAAGACAAGTGATGGTCACCCTGAGCTTCTGGCACTGAACAATCTCTTCTTTGGGGGGATTAATAGATTTACAGATATATATATATATATATCTATATATATATTTGTATATATTCACACGCACACACATATTGTTTCTGAGGCTTCCTGTGTCTGAATACAGTCATGCTCCGGGACTTTGGAGCTTGGCTTGCCAGTCTCTTACAAACAGATATTGTTATTTGTCTGACAGGTGGATTCACTGCCCGCTTGAGACAAAAACAGTTTTCCGCTGGCACACACGCAGATCTCATACACGTTTTGCCGTGGCGCTGACGCAGAGTAAGAGCCCCGTGGTAGATGTGGAAGCCTCACGTTAGCTGCTTTTAACTGGATCTGAAAAAAAAAAGAGAAAAAATATTTAAAGGAGTACATAATGCAAATAACATATACCATGTTTAAGTACAGTCTTCCTACAAATGAACTAGCATGCCACAAAACTCTGTTACCGCTAATCCAGGTCTATTTTCACCATAAGATGACCAGATATGGACAGATGTTGTCTGAGTTACAAACTTTTTCTTGGCCTAAGCTGGCCAAACACTGATTTAAATTCCTGTTGAAGCCACTGAATTTCGATCAGTGTGTGGCCATCCCTGCTCAACAGAAGTCACTTATTTGTTTAAAAGGAATATACAGACAGAAGAGATATAGACACGGCACCCTGGATTGCTGCCTCGCCATCTTATTGAATCAATTTTTGATTTACAAAAATGCACACACTAATGCCCCGTACACACGGTCGGACTTTGTTCGGACATTCCGACAACAAAATCCTAGGATTTTTTCCGACGGATGTTGGCTCAAACTTGTCTTGCATACACACGGTCACACAAAGTTGTCGGCAAATCCGATCGTTCTGAACGCGGTGACGTAAAACACGTACATCGGGACTATAAACGGGGCAGTGGCCAATAGCTTTCATCTCTTTATTTATTCTGAGCATGCGTGGCACTTTGTCCGTCGGATTTGTGTACACACGATCGGAATTTCCGACAACGGATTTTGTTGTCGGAAAATTTTATATCCTGCTCTCAAGCATTGTGTCTCGGAAAATCCGATGGAAAATGTGTGATGGAGCCCACACACGGTCGGAATTTCCGACAACAAGGTCCTATCACACATTATCCGTCGGAAAATCCGACCGTGTGTACGGGGCATAAGACTTTTGGCTCATTGA
This sequence comes from Aquarana catesbeiana, assembly GCF_042186555.1. Lineage (NCBI taxonomy): Eukaryota > Metazoa > Chordata > Amphibia > Anura > Ranidae > Aquarana > Aquarana catesbeiana. Next base: position 515,394,303 of record NC_133326.1, on the reverse strand, counting down.
CTTCACAACTTTCTGCAACATTTACAGCCTTCGGCTAAAATCTTCTATGCTGCTTGACACACTTGCTCAGTGGGTCCTCACTGAGGTCTATAAGATCTTTTCCGAATTGTCTGCAGCTCTAGGCTTTTGAGCTTTATTAAAAAATATCTCTAAACACTACTTGTAGATTTTTTTAAAGGTTTATTGGCCCTTTAAAAATGACTCAACTAACTCATCAGATCTACAAATCAGTTTCAGCAATATGTTTTGGAGATAACTATAAGAGGAATGTGTCTAAATTAATGATAGGACCATATTCCTGACTAGTCCATTTTTTATTAGCAGCCTACCTCTCCGTCTGTGGAGTCTAGCCGTAAATCTGTTCTACAAGATGCTTCTAGACCGCCGGCTTCTGCATTTATCTCAATTCCTTTTGGTGCCTCCATGATCAAGGTCCGTGTCGGTGATTCCAGCCTGTTCAAAAGCAGGTAAGAAATATTAAGAAGGCTTACTGTACGGAGCGGCAGCAGTAGTGAAATCAGTCTCACTGGTACAAGTTATAACAACGCAACCTCAAAAAATGGCTTGGTTTGACCTGCCTAGCACAGGGGAATGCACCTGCTAAAAATTGATTTATTATATTACTCTGTTAAAGTTATGAGCATACTTCGGAATTGTGCCTGCCATCACTTTACAGGCTGTTTGTCAAATTTATGCTTCTTTAAAACAGACTTATGCTAGGATGTTAACCTAAAGTGAACCTATGGCTTTGCCTTTGCACAGCAAAGCCACAGATTCACTTTAACTCTCACTTCCCCACCAGCATATATTTAACTTTTTTACTCTCCTTTCCTTAATCTGTTCAACCACAGGGATGGAAGAAAGACAGCCCTGTTCAAGTTCTGATTGGCTCCAGTTGGAGCTTACACAAGGCTGATAATTCTCCCAATTATTGTGGCAACACCAAGCACCATTGCTGTCAGCGAGTGAGTCACATGGTACACCTTATCCCCAAATACTGAATATTTTTCTCATTCCTGGCAGCTGAACAGAATGAGAAATAAGGATATCATGCAGGCATAGCTTAGGTTTTTGTCATGTTGGCTTTAAGGTACATATTATCACCTTTAAAGCAATGTATCTCTGTGATGGATAAATATAGACCAATACAAGAGCTTTCAGTGTTACTAAACCCAGGACCCTGCATTCACTATATCTGGTATCCCATAATACACAGAACATTGAAATCCAATAGTTTTAGTAAATATAAACTGTAAAATACCTTTTTCATCAACAGTTAGAGCAGTCTTGTGACTTCTATCAGTGTCAAGTTAAAGCTTGTAGGAGGAGCTTTCATTCTGCTCTAACTGTCCTATAAGGCTGCAGGCCCCCTGACCCTCTGTCTGGACAGTGCTGATAGGCCATGTGCTGATTTGTATAGCAGACTATATGGTGGATCATCCACCTTACCCATTACACTATACTCTGTATCCCTACTTCAATTTCACATTATAGGGCTCATAGGTGAATCCTCCTCTTCAGGAGACATCTGCTTCCCATCTAACATTTGGGGAGGCTGTCCCCCATGTCATGGAGGGGTGCAATTCACACCCCTCAATGTCAGGGTCTCAGAGAAGAGAAGGGGACAGGGTGAAAAGAGGAAATGAAAAGGGAATCACAGGGGTTAGGAGGCAATATTGGGGGGAGGAAAGGGGGGGGGGGCGGGGGAGGGAGGACTCTGTGCTCCTAGTTGTGTCACTCAGGAAAGATCTTAGTTAGTGATTGTCCAGGGATCATTGGTTAAATATCTGATCCAAGGATCCCATACTTTATTAAACGTCTTCATTTTATCTTGCATAATTGCTGTTAATCTTTCATTTAGCATAAGCCAAGACAGTCTGTGTTTAAGTTGATCAAATGGTAGGGCCGCTGACTTTCAATGCCTTGCTATCGTAATTTTGGCTGCTGTGAATATGAACGTTAGAAGCCATCTATGGGCTTTGGAAGCTTGAGCTACCCTGCTACCCAAGAGTGCATGCTTTGCGGATTTTGGCAAGGTTGATCTGGGTAAGAGTGTACACAAAGTTGTAGACCCTAATCCAGAACCTCCGTACCTTGGGACCATATATGGTAAATCGTTCCCACCTGGCCGCAGCCCTGAAAGCACTCCGGAGTAGCGCCGGGCACAAATGTGGCCAGTCTAGCCGGTACCAAATACCACCTTAATAAAACTTTATAATTCGCTTCAATAATTGAGGTGTTGATAAGTGATCTAGAGGCTGCCATTGCTATCGAGTGCCATTCCTCGCGGTCCAGAGTTTCTAAAAGGTCATGCTCCCAGTGTGTCATGCAGGACAGTTTTACTGAGACATACGTTAAAATAGTATATATTGCGGATATGTGACCCCTAAGTTTATCGTATTGTCGACACATGTGTTCCATGGGGGTCATTGTCACAAGGTCCCCCTTACGTGATAGAGTTTGCATGTAATGGTGTATTTGGGTGAATCTATAGAGTTCAGAATACGGTACTTGGTATTTTGTCTAACAGCAATCTTTTGGATAGCATGCCTTTTTGATCACAAAGATCTGCAATCCATATGAAGCCCTTGTTGGACCACCATTCAAAAGCAGGAGGGGTGAGGCCCGGGGTGAACTCTCTGTTTCTCAAGAGGGGTACTAGCGGGTTGTGGGGCGATTTGAATTTTTGAGTCCTCGCAAGTCTGTCCCAAATGTCTAGCGAGAAGGCAAGAGAGGGGCATAAAATGGTTGGCCTCTCTTTCGTTGGTAACCACATGATATGCAAAATTGGATTGGGATGACAGGAATAAGATTTCATGGTCATCCATAGTACCTGAGGTTGTTGGGAGTGGAATTTAGTAAGTTGGGCCAATTGGGCCGCATAAAAATATTTCTGAAGATCAGGCAGTCTGAGCCCTCCCTTCTGTTTAGGTGTGAATAGAGTGCATTTGTTCACCCTGGGCCTCTTGTCTCCCCATATAAACTTGAGAATATTTTTTGAAATGATATCAGGTCAGATCTGACTAATGCCACTGGTAAGGTACGAAACAAGTACAACATTTTTGGAAGAATATTCATTTTTATTGAGTGTAGTCTGCCGATGGATGATGGATTTGCCACCAGGCTAGGTCCCCTGACAGGCATCTGTTCTCTCTCTTTTAATGAGGAACATGAGACAAACCAGCAATGTATTTTTCTTTTCTCCTGGAAAACCATATTGTAGTCTTCCTGCTATTCTTTATCCGCTCTGGGAAGCCTGTTAACTTAGCCTTATGTCAACAAAAGACAGTATGGAGACTATGAAATGTATATATATATATATATATATATATATATATATATATAAGTATATACAGTATGTATACACAAATCAAAGGTTGCAGCACACTTTAAAGGTTTATTTGGGGATAAAGTATATAATGTAGCAATGCAATGACGGTTTCGATCATACTATGCTTTTAATCAATTCCATAAGGAAGAAATTATCTTGTTTTCTGTGCACTCTGTTTAAAGTGCCCATATTTTAAATGGCCCTAAGTAGATCCACCCTAATGCCTAGTACACATGGGCCAAATGCCGGAGACATCGGCTGGTTCAATAAAAACTGGCCCCGACATTCGGCCCGTGTGTATGTTAGCCGGTCCAACAGAAGCCAGTCTGAAACTAGTTCCCTATTAGGTCCACTTTGTTTATGATTGAAAGAGAATGGCAGTGGGTAGATTCCAAAGCTTCTATTGGACTGACACACTGTCAATCACAGGCAAGCAGGCCTAATAGGGAACTGGTCTGATGAGTTTTTCCCATCGGGCTTCAGCTTTTTTCAGCTAGTGAAGTAAATGTAAAATACAAACATATTAATAAAGCAATGAACACGCAGCACCCCCCTAGCCAACTTTGAGTTGGTCTTAATTGCTGTTAATCTGCTTATCTGCAAACTGGCAGTAATTCTTTAACATTCCAATTACACCTATGCATGTGCAATGTTGCATGCACACTTTTGTGCGATTCTGCACAGTTATGCGTGTCGCGTTTACAGCAGCCCATTAATTTCAGTGGGTTTACACTATGCGCAAAAATCACACAAAGGAACAGCATGAAACTTTTTTAAAAATTAAAAAAAAATAAAAATTGTGCCATACTAAAACACATGGTATTTTGTTAGCAAGGTGCGTGGGGGTGGCATTAAAAATGAATAGCACCACCATGTGCCTGCAAAAGAGATACGCGAATGCGCCCATTCATTGTGAAGATGTCATGATCTGGAGTCAGGCTAACTAATCTAGTACTAACGGGTGTTCATCAGAGCTCTGTAGGAGACAAGGTAAGTGTGTCCGGTAGGAGTATGTAGAAACCCAGGTGTAGACCGTCTTTAGCAATAGGGCAGGAGTAAGCACTTGAGTACCCTATAAGGACTCCAGGCGGAAGTGGTGTTAAAGTGTGTGACCAGTGGTGTGACATAACACCTGATCATCCACCTAAGAGTGAGTGAAGGTGAATACATTTCAAACCTAGCGCTGTTTTACACAGTAATGGTCAAATACTCTGTCTTATCTGTTCACAATGCTGAACTGCGTATAAATCCATTGTCGTCATGGTGGGCATACCCCTGAAGGGGTCTTCATGGACTGGGTTCTATTGTGATGGATTATTGCCATGTACCTGTATAGCACCCTGTGGCTAACTCACTGTGTTGCACAAACTTCCAAAATGAGCACCCTATGCCGGATGCAATGTCTGAATCAACAATACCCACAGCATGAGTAGACAGTAAAAAGTTGACTGAGGAATTCTAGGAAAATAATAATAAAAAATAATAAAATAATGAAGATGGTTTCTCTGGGAGGAGAAGAGGACAATTAACTACACACACTAGTGAAATACTGAGGATGCACAGAGTGTGGTAGGGTTCTGGTAAACCTGTACTAAGGGTCCACAATGTATCAAATATTTATTTACAAAACAAACAACTTACATGTTGTATATTATTATTATTTCAGGTACTTATGTAGCGCTGTCAATTTTACGCAGCGCTTTACATATATATCATACATTCACCTCAGTCCCTACCCTCAAGGAGCTTACAATCTAAGGTCCCTAACTCACATTCATACATATACATACTAGGGCCAATTTTTAGACAGGATCCAATCAGGGCCATCTTAACAGCATCATGGGCCCCTGGGCAAAGTAATGCACTGGGGCCCCTACAAGCCTGTCCTGATTTTCACACCTACTCTCAAGAATTAAAGTATAATTCCTCACTGTGCCCAACATTGCAGCCTCACCGTGCCCCCATTGCAGAGTCACTGTGACCCATGCAGCCTCGCCAGGGCAGAGGAAGAGAGAGGGTGGGGTGGGCCGGATCATGACTGGAGGAAGTGGAGAGCCACGAGATCACAGAGCGCGAATAGCACGCTGTTACAGCTTACGTGAAATTGCCCCCACTCTGCTCGCCGTCACACACAGCCCCGCCTCCTCTTGACCCCGCGCCTGTGATACACAGAACATATCCCAGCATTCTGTCTATCACAGGCGCGGGGCAACATGCAAACTCCAGGCAGGTGGTGTCGTGGTTGGGATTCAAACCAAGAACCCTTTTTACTGCTAGGTGAAAGTGCTAACCACTTCACCACTGTGCCGCCCATATAAAACAGTTTAAAACTTAAAGAGGAACTTCAATCCCCTTTAGTTTGTCTCCATGCCTCTGTGAGGGCCACCTCTCATTATTATGGTGCATGTACAGATGTGTTGAAGGGTTCTGCCCAGCCTCCAAGTCACGGCAGAGCCCTTTGACACAGATTTGGCTTGCACAAACATGGCACAGTTGGATCTTCTATAACAGCTCTCTTTGTGCATGTGCTGGGAAAACCACATGTGTGTAGATGTGTGGAAAACCCACGCATGCACTGATGTACCTCAGGGCTCAGTCGGGACCCAAAGCCCTGTGGCACAACTACACACACACAAAAAAATCTGGAACAAGAGTGAGGGTATGCAAACGTCTTTCTTGCCTAGGAGAGAAATGTGGAAGTGCTGGGGGAAGGCAGGGCAAAATTAAAGTTAATTTAAAGTGAAGATCTGCTTTAACCACTTGCCGACCACCTCACGACGATATACGTCGGCAGAATGGCACGGGCAGGCAGAATTACATACCTGTACGTGATCTGCCTCCCGCGGGCGGGGGGTCCGACCCCCCCGGTGCCCGAGGCGGTCGGCATTTCTCCCCCGGCGATCGGAGGTGAGGGGGAAGCCATCCATTCGTGGCCCCCCCTCGCGATCGCTCCTGGCCAATGAGATCATTCCTCTGCTGCTGTATAGTAAACAGCAGCAGAGGAAATTATGTCATCTCTCCTCGGCTCTGTATTTTCCGTTCCGGCGCCGAGGAGAGAAGACATCAATGTGAGTGTAAAACACAACACACACACAGTAGAACATGCCAGGCACACATTACACCCCCCATTACCCCCCGATCACCCCTCCCCCCCCCCCCGTCACACTGACACCAAGCAGTTTTTTTTTTTCTTCTGATTACTGCATTGGTGTCAGTTTGTGACAGTTAGTGTGGTAGGGCAGTTAGTGTTAGCCCCCTTTAGGTCTAGGGTACCCCCCTAACCCCCCCTAATAAAGTTTTAACCCCTTGATCACCCCCCGTCGCCAGTGTCACTAAGCGATCATTTTTCTGATCGCTGTATTAGTGTCACTGGTGACGATAGTTAGGGAGATAAATATTTAGGTTCGCCGTCAGCGTTTTATAGCGTCGGGGACCCCCATATACTACCTAATAAAGGTTTTAACCCCCTGATTGCCCCCTAGTTAACCCTTTCACCAGTGATCACCGTATAACTGTTACGGGTGACGCTGGTTAGTTTGTTTATTTTTTATAGTGTCAGGGCACCCGCCGTTTATTTCCGATAATAAAGGTTTAGCCCCCTGATCGCCCGGCGGTGATATGCGTCGCCCCAGGCAGCGTCAGGTTAGCGCCAGTACCGCTAACACCCACGCACGCAGCATACGCCTCCCTTAGTGGTATAGTATCTGAACGGATCAATATCTGATCCGATCAGATTTATACTAGCGTCCCCAGCAGTTTAGGGTTCCCAAAAACGCAGTGTTAGCGGGATCAGCCCAGATACCTGCTAGGACCTGCGTTTTGCCCCTCCGCCCAGCCCAGCGCAGCCCACCCAAGTGCAGTATCGATCCATCACTGTCACTTACAAAACACTAAACACATAACTGCAGCGTTCGCAGAGTCAGGCCTGATCCCTGCGATCGCTAACAGTTTTTTTGGTAGCATTTTGGTGAACTGGCAAGCACCAGCCCCAAGCAGCGTCAGGTTAGCGCCAGTACCGCTAACACCCACGCACGCACCGTACACCTCCCTTAGTGGTAAAGTATCTGAACGGATAAATATCTGATCCGATCAGATCTATACTAGCGTCCCCAGCAGTTTAGGGTTCCCAAAAACGCAGTGTTAGCGGGATCAGCCCAGATACCTGCTAGCACCTGCGCTTTGCCCCTCCGCCCAGCCCAGCCCAGCCCACCCAAGTGCAGTATCAATCGATCACTGTCACTTACAAAACACTAAACACATAACTGCAGCGTTCACAGAGTCATGCCTGATCCCTGCGATCGCTAACAGTTTTTTTTGGTAGCGTTTTGGTGAACTGGCAAGCACCAGCGGCCTAGTACACCCCGGTCGTAGTCAAACCAGCACTGCAGTAACACTTGGTGACGTGGCGAGTCCTATAAGTGCAGTTCAAGCTGGTGAGGTGGCAAGCACAAGTAGTGTCCCGCTGCCACCAAGAAGAAGACAAACAGGCCCGTCATGCCCATAGTGCCCTTCCTGCTGCATTCGCCAATCCTAATTTGGAACCCACCACTTCTGCAGCACCCGTACTTCCCCCATTCACATCCACAACCAAATGCAGTCGGCTGCATGAGAGGCATTTTCTTTATGTCCTCCCGAGTACCCCTACTCAACGAACCCCCCCAAAAAAGATGTTGTGTCTGCAGCAAGTGCAGCTATGGGCGTGACACCCGCTATTATTGTCCCTCCTGTCCTGACAATCCTGGTCTTTGCATTGGTGAATGTTTTGAACGCTACCATACACTAGTTGAGTATTAGCGTAGGGTACAGCATTGCACAGACTAGGCACACTTTCACAGGGTCTCCCAAGATGCCATCGCATTTTGAGAGACCTGAACCTGGAACTGGTTACAGTTATAAAAGTTACAGTTACAAAAAAAAAGTGTAAAAAAAAAAAAAAAAAATACAAAAAAATATATAAAATAAAAAAAAATAGTTGTCGTTTCATTGTTCTCTCTCTCTCTATTCTCTCTCTATTGTTCTGCTCTTTTTTACTGTATTCTATTCTGCAATGTTTTATTGTTATTATGTTTTATCATGTTTGCTTTTCAAGCATACAATTTTTTATACTTTACCGTTTACTGTGTTTTATTGTTAACCATTTTTTTGTCTTCAGGTACGCCATTCACGACTTTGAGTGGTTATACCAGAATGATGCCTGCATGTTTAGGTATCATCTTGGTAGCATTCTTTCCAGCCAGCAGTCGGCTTTCATGTAAAAGCAATCCTAGCGGCTAATTAGCCTCTAGACTGCTTTTACAAGCAGTGGGAGGGAATGCCGCCCCCACCGTCTTCCGTGTTTTTCTCTAGCTCTCCTGTCTCAACAGGGAACCTGAGAATGCAGCCGGTGATTCAGCCAGCTGACCATAGAGCTGATCAGAGACCAGAGTGGCTCCAAACATCTCTATGGCCTAAGAAACCGGAAGCTACGAGCATTTCATGACTTAGATTTCGCCGATGTAAACAGCGCCATTGGGAAATTCGGAAAGCATTTTATCACACCGATCTTGGTGTGGTCAGATGCTTTGAGGGCAGAGGAGAGATCTAGGGTATAATAGACCCCATTTTTTTCAAAAAAGAGTACCTGTCACTACCTATTGCATTACATTCCCTGAGATAACAATAAAAATGATTAAAAAAAAAAATAAATGAAAGGAACAGTTTAAAAATAAGATAAAAAAGCAAAAAAATAATAAAGAAAAAAAAAAAAAAAAGCACCCCTGTCCCCCCCTGCTCTCGCGTTAAGGCGAACGCAAGCGTCGGTCTGGCGTCAAATGTAAACAGCAATTGCACCATGCATGTGAGGTATCACCGCGAAGGTCAGATCGAGGGCAGTAATGTTAGCAGTAGACCTCCTCTGTAAATCTAAAGTGGTAACCTGTAAAGGCTTTTAAAGGCTTTTAAAAATGTATTTATTTTGTTACCACTGCACGTTTGTGCGCAATTTTAAAGCATGTCATGTTTGGTATCCATGTACTCGGCCTAAGATCATCTTTTTTATTACATCAAACATTTGGGCAATATAGTGTGTTTTAGTGCATTAAAATTGAAAAAAGTGTGTTTTTTCCCAAAAAAATGCGTTTGAAAAATCGTTGCACAAATACTGTGTGAAAAAAAAAAATGAAACACCCACCATTTTAATCTGTAGGGCATTTGCTTTAAAAAAATATATAATGTTTGGGGGTTCAAAGTAATTTTCTTGCAAAAAAAAAAAAATAATTTTTTCATGTAAACAAAAAGTGTCAGAAAGGGCTTTGTCTTCAAGTGGTTAGAAGAGTGGGTGATGTGTGACATAAGCTTCTAAATGTTGTGCATAAAATGCCAGGACAGTTCAAAACCCCCCCAAATGACCCAATTTTGGAAAGTAGACACCCCAACCTGTTTGCTGAGAGGCTTGTCGAGTCTATGGAATATTTTATATTGTGACACAAGTTGCGGGAAAAAGACAATTTTTTTTTTTTTTTTTGCACAAAGTTGTCACTAAATGATATATTGCTCAAACATGCCATAGGAATATGGCATGTAAAGTATGGCAAATAAAAAGTCCCACACATGTGGTATCCCCATACTCAGGAGAAGCAGCTAAATGTATTTTGGGGGGCAATTCCACATATGCCCATGGCCTGTGTGAGCAATATATCATTTAGTGACAACTTTGTGCAAAAAAAAAAAAAAAAAATTGTCACTTTCTCACAACTTGTGTCAAAATATAAAATATTCCATGGACTCAACATGCCTCTCAGCAAATAGCTTGGGGTGTCTACTTTCCAAAATGGGGTCATTTGGGGGGGGGGGGTTGTGCCATCTGGGCATTTTATGGCCTTCAAAACTGTGATAGGTAGTGAGGAGTGAAATAAAAAATTTACGCCCTTAGAAATCCTGAAGGCGGTGATTGGTTTTCGGGGCCCCGTATGTGGCTAGGCTCCCAAAAAGTCCCACACATGTGGTATCCCCGTACTCAGGAGAAGCAGCTATAGGTATTTTGGGATGCAATTCCACATATGCCCATGGCCTGTGTGAGCAATATATCATTTAGTGACAACTTTTTGTAAATTTTTTTTTTTTGTCATTATTCAATCACTTGGGACAAAAAAAATTTATATTCAATGGGCTCAACATGCCTCTCAGCAATTTCCTTGGGGTGTCTACTTTCCAAAATGGGGTCATTTGGGGGGGTTTGTACTGCCCTGCCATTTTAGCACCTCAAGAGATGACATAGGCAGTCATAAACTAAAAGCTGTGTAAATTCCAGAAAATGTACCCTAGTTTGTAGACGCTATAACTTTTGCGCAAACCAATAAATATACGCTTATTGACATTTTTTTTTACCAAAGACATGTGGCCGAATACATTTTGGCCTAAATGTATGACTAAAATTGAGTTTATTGGATTTTTTTTATAACAAAAACTAGAAAATATCATTTTTTTTCAACATTTTCTGTCTTTTTCTATTTATAGCGCAAAAAATAAAAACCGCAGAGGTGATCAAATTCCATCAAAAGAAAGCTCTATTTGCGGGAAGAAAAGGACGCAAATTTTGTTTGGGTACAGCGTTGCATGACCGCGCAATTAGCAGTTAAAGCGACGCAGTGCCAAATTGTAAAAAGTGCTCTGGTCAGGAAGGGGGTAAATCCTTCCGGGGCTGAAGTGGTTAAAGAATTTAAATACAACTGACCTAAAACTATTTTGTTATATATATCCTTTCTTTCCCTGCACTGTGCTGAGAGCAACTGTAGAAGGTGTTGAATTTTAAACCATCCTGCATCCAATTTTCAGAGAAATTCCTTATTAACTTGCAATTTACATAAATTAAAAGCATTAATTTTTTCCCCTGCAAATGTTTCCATGTATTCGTAATCATTGATAATCAAATTCATGCAATGTGGATGAACAATTAACTTGCCCTTGAAAGACATATCTATCTAAATATTTTCCTGTATAATCTGATACTCCCTCCATTCCACTAAAAGAAAGCACAACGAGATTATGTTGTCATCTGTAATTAACATGATTAAAGGGAGGCAAAGTTAATTAACAGAAGAGAGGGAGACCATTTCCTGAGTGTATGTGTGTGTAGTCACATAGAGCATGACTGAAAAATGATAAATAGCATGTAACATAAAAGTGTCTGCTACATGTCCTTATTAAGATGACTGTTACCTCTGAAACAAACCGAGAGCGAAAGCCCAAAGTGAAAGAGGGGTTTATGCTCAACTTTATGGTGGGCAGTGTGCCTCCAGAGATTCCAAACTGATGCCCTAACATTAAATTCATTCATTTTATTTTTTTCATCCATATATATTTTGTTCTCATTGCTTTCTCCATCCTATCCTAAAAGTGAAGCGCTCCTTTAACTGATTCTTGTATGTATAAAAAGTATATTCACAGTCCAAACTTTTTCAGTTTTGGAAGGGAATGGTTTAAAACCCTCTCATTTTTTTTGGTGTGCCCCAATGGGGAGATTTCACTTTACTGCTTCTGCGAGAGACACAACAGGTAGTACAAAGAGAAATTCCATCTAAAAGCAGAACAGGTGCCCCTATTGGAATATCTGCCATTTATTAAAGCAGACCTTTCACTAAGATGGAAAGGCATCGTTACTTATAGTCTCTCAATTGCAAGTGGTTTAAAAACCAAAATAAACGAAGAAACAAAGCTTACCTTGACCAATTTCCAATGCTTCCAGGAGGATGCCATAATGCCTCCTGAGAGCCTCCATGCCCCCCGTGATGTTACCTGCTCCTCCAGTAAGTGTTGGAAGCCAGGCCAGTATTTTTAGTTTTTTTTCGGCAAACTGTATTTTTAAATGGCATTTTTAAAGAAGAATTCCAGCTATGGATATTTTTTACAATTACATCGGTCCATCTTGGACCGATGTAACTATGCATACACCATACCTGGCTAATTCCCCTGAAATCACTGAAGTAGACACCTCTACTCAAGTGATCTCCAGTTGCTTCCAGGTCCTTGCACTGCTGCATTTTGAACAAAGGAGGTTGGCTGGGGACATTACATTCTTCACCTTATCCAATCAAAGGACACTTGGCATTTATTCGGAAAATGCAAAACATTTTCTGAATGGTACCCATGCCAAGCAGCCAACCTCCTCTGTTCGGGAAGGCAGCAGGGCTGATGCTTGGGTCTCAAAAGCATGGGACTTAGAAGCATTTGCAGATCACTGGAGTAGCGGTGTGGTTTCCAACTTCCTGGGGGATCGTCCAAGTATGGTATATGTGGATGACAGTGCAATATTTTGGATTTCCCATCACTTCTGTCCTGGTGAATGCTGTATGATCAGATGTGGCCAGGAACCTGCAAATCAGATCTCCTTATTAGAACTTTTAAGAGAGCACCTATCACAAAGTGGTTTATTGTTAGTGCTGTTTTCTATAAGTTTAAAACTGAGGCAATTCTACCATTAAAAATTGTAATTTAATTGGTTTCTTGAGCAATATACACGTCACCTCAATCATTAAAAAGACCAGTGTAACTGTCCAGAAAGTTTCTCTCCCGCAGGATGAAATAACACAAATAAAGGAAAAGAGCAGAGGAATGGAGGATGATTCGCAATGCCACATCTACCCAGCTGTGTCTGATCTTTGAGGTCAGCCACCTCCTCCTGCTTTTCAGTCTGCTAAGTCAGGCGCAATGATTCTGCCTGCACTGTACAATGCATAATTACTGAACCACCAATGCGCCCGCCGGAAATCAAGGCTTCTAGTGTAGGCATTCAAATTAAACGGTGAAAGCTCTTAATTAAAAAGAGTAAATCACAGTAAAATATTTCAATCTGGGCAGGGGACACAGGAGGCAGCGACATGAATAAAGTGAACCGGGTGACATTTCTTGGGTGTAAGGCAATTTTAAATGTCCGTCTTAGAGACCAGATTAATTACATACTGGGGTCAGGAGAAGGCATGTCTTGACTTAACGCTGTTAAGCTTTTTCCATGAGACGTGATAAATGATGACTTAATGCTGCTGAGTATGCATAAAGGGAGTTTTCCCTGTGTATTTTAAGTTTTTAAGTTATTATTTTTATGTTTACGTAACATTACATCTTTTTTACATTTTTACACTGAGGTTTTGTTGTATTTTAATTATTATATTTCAAATGCAGTAGCCCTCTAGTGGCTATCTGTATGTCACATCAGCATCTTTGATTTTGTCTCAAGAGTACCATTTATAGGATAAGCTGCTTGGAAAAAGCATATTGTTATCATTATGGGGTGCTGCAAAGCAGAAAGGATATGATGTATACATAACGAGTGAGAATGACCCACTATTGGAAAAACTAAAGTTAAATTTATATAGGTGGTACAGAAGCCATTTAGTAATTATGTATATTATTTGTATTATGTTAAAAATAACCTTTCCATTTTGGCTTGCAGCCAGCTATGGTGTTTTAAAACTGACATATGACTGGGCTTCATTACAACTATGGCAATAGATTGTGTACAGAGTATCCCCAGAAATCTAATTTCCTGATCTCATGATTAGCTCATTGCTTTTCTCCATATTCCCTCCAGAGCTTGAGATAATATTTCAGACATTCCCAGCACTGCCATAGTGGGTCTTTCATCTTTTGTAATAATTTAGACATATATCTACAGTATTCTGGAGATCACAACTGAATACTGCCATGCTCTTGCTGAAATCATTCAAAATAAAAAGTAAAGGCTAAGTTTACCTTTTTTTTCAAAATTCCAGCCCCCCTATGTACCAATATAGCATTCATGTACTTTTTTTTCAAAAATATCAAAGCTTTCCATAAAATCTGAAGACATGTACCTTACTGTCCTCCATCCATGATTACAAACGTATCTATTGCTTCTGTCTTACGTCCTTACAGACTGTAGGTCATGACACAGGAAGGAGTTGACCAGCTGACCTCATTAGCACACACCCTGCATCATCCACCCTCCCATTCCCAGCTGCACCTTTTTTTAAATAAAATGCAATCAATCAGTGATCACCCTTCTCACTAAATACACAATCAGATTGCATAGTGTATGGCCATCTTTATACAAGTACATACAAGGGAGTGGACAGAAACACTCAGCTGTCAAGCCCCGTTCACATCTCTGCATAGCGGGAACTCGCATTTCTACATGTGTTTTTTTTTTTTTTAGTGAGGTGGGGGGGTGTTTTGGAGCATTTTCACTGATTGGTTGCATTTCATTAAAAAAAACGTGCAGCTGGGGGAGTGGGAGGGTAGATGATGCAGGGTATATGCTAATGAGATCCGCTGGTCAACTACTTTCTGTGTTATAACCTACAATCTGTAAGGACAGAAGCAGAAGCAATAGATACGTTTGGAATCATGGATGGAGGACAGTAAGGTACGTGTCTGTAGATTTTATGGAAAAAGTACATGAATGCTATATTGGTACATAGGGGAGATGGAATTTAGAAGAAAAAAAAAGGTGAACTTAGCCTTCCTTTAAGGTTATTCCTTTACATTAAGCATAAGATCTCTCATTACATTTTAATAAGAAGTAAGGCAGCTCTGGATTCCTATTAAACATGCATATAGTGCACAAAACAATCCTTGCAGTAAAAAAAAAAAAAGAACAGATAAATACATATTAAACAAAGGTGGTTAAAGAGTGTTTTTTTATTTGTTACCTCCCTGAACCCCCACACACACACAATAGAATTGCATACCCCCGATACAGGCATATGGTAATTTCACTTTGCAGTCTGCTCAGAACTGAGCAGTGTTTAATTCCTGCTGCATTATACTGGTGCTGTGATATATGTATTTGCCATGGCAAAAAGTGCAGAAAAGCACTCATAGCTTAATGGTTTAATTTAGGGCTGTTACTGATTAAAATTTTCGTGTTCAATTAATCGTTTTTTTTAATCGATTAATCGACTCATTTCGATTAATTATAATACACATACAGATCCAACTGCTTTTAGCTAATTTAGCATCGTTGTTATGGCAACGGCCGAAGCCGGACATAGCGGGGCATGGCCAGGTCATAAACTCAGCCTTACCTTTCCCATAATCGCAGCCTCACTGTGCCCATAACTGCAGCCTTACCGTGCCCATAATGCAGTCTCACTGTGACCATAATCTCAGACTTACCATGCCCATAATCGCAGCCTCACCATTCCCACAATGCAGTCTCACCGTGCCCATAATCGCAGTCTCACCATGCTCATAATGCTGTCTCACCATGCCCATAATCGTAGCCTTACCATGCCCATAATGCAGTCTCACCATGCCCATAATCTCAGCCTTACCATGCCCATAGTCGCAGCCTCACGATGCCCATAATGCAGTCTCACCGTGCCCATAATCTCAGACTCACCGTGCCTATAATGCTATCTCACCGTGCCCATAATCGCAGCCTCGCCGTGCCTATAATGGCAGCCTCACCCTGCCCATAATGCAGTCTCACCGTGCCCATAATGCAGTCTCACCGTGCCCATAATGCAGTCTTACCATGCCCATAATCGCAGCCTCACTGTAGTCAGTGCCTGTACCCGGATTACACAGTCTGAGACGCTGTGTGTCTCGGAGCTGAGTGGGAAAACTTTGGCTGCGCTGTGAGAAAAGTCCCGCCCTCCTCCTAGATCAGCTTGTGTGGTAGACAGAACACTGTGTCTATCACATGAGCTGATCTAGGAGGAGGGCGGGCAAAGATTTTACACTCAGCTCCGAGACATACAGCGGGAGATGCCAGCAGACTGTGTATGACATATAGTGGAGTAGGAGGGAGCGGAGCGCTGCGTTGCAGCCACAGCTTGGCCCAAAGTGGCCCCAGGGCAGGCAGCCTACCGATCCAAAAAATTTTGATCGATCAAAAAAATTAACGATTAATCGAGGAATTAATTGTTAATTTCTGTAGCCCTAGTTTAATTCTAACTTTTTTACAGAATTAGATATAAGACTGATCATACACTGTTTTTGAAACAAACGTCAGGAGAAAAATGTGGATTTGCTGACTGTTCCTCCTGTTTGGCTGTCCAAAGCTAGCTACACACGGCTGGAATTTTAGATTTCTGCTAAAATGGACAATGTATGAGACGGGGGGTGGCTCTGGGAGGACCACCTGGCTTGACAAAAGTCGATTTGAAAATCGACTGAGCCAGATGGAAAATTATCAGTCAAACAGTGACTGCATCCTAACAGATGCAGTCACTGTTTGGGTATTCAGGCAGCCACGGGTGCTGCAGGTGCCTAAATGCAGTAGCTGGCAGGAGAGATGCCTCCATCCACACTGTCTAGTGTATCACTACTTTTTGTTGATTATATTTATTTAATGCAGCCATAAGAGCCTGATGCAGATATGGAATTTTATCTTTACTCTGATCTGTGTATTTGTTATAGGCTGGTGACTCAAAAAAAAAAAAAAAAAAAATGAAGGTCAGGACAAAAGACAGCCAATTAGGGTTTTCAGAAGATGTTCAAGAGCAGCAATATCCATATACTTTTCATTAATGTATACTTTAAAATTGAGCTTGAAGATTAGCTTCAGTTTGCAAGTTGATCACTAGAGGGAGCTAGCGTACCATTAGAAGTTCACATTACAGTGAGATATGCACGTCACCTATTATCTAAGAACTCAGCTCCTTCTACTAAAATGATCTGCCGAAAACACTTATGACTACCACCCAACACATTAGTCAATGAAGAATGAACAGCGCTAAGAACACTTGTCTAATATCAGTCATAGAGATAAAGTTACCATAGTTTATGTTCTTTTTGTTAAAGTATAACAAAAGGCAAAACTTTTTTGTAGTTCTGGATAGAGTGGAGAGGGATTAGAACAGCTGTTGGTTTATTATTACTGTCTGTGCCCCTGTTAGGCTGATTCACCCTCTCTATTTGTCATGTTTAATGTTATCATCCAAAGTGAAAGTCAAAGAAAATGCCATATTTGTCTTGTCCCCAGAACAGGATTTCCTTAGTTTGGAGGAATTTTCTCTCACTTCCTGTTTTGATGATGAGACAGAAAGTGAAGGTAAATTTCCCCAATGGGACGCAGATGGCAAGAACAACGCTAACAGGGGTTTCTACCTTTGGAAAGTGCTAGTTGCCGGGTTATTATGCTGTCTTCAATATCCTAAGTAAGTGACCTGAAACAAGTTTGCTAATGAGGAAGGTAAGGGCAAAGTCATAATATCTTACCTGCAATCATATTTTGGGAGAGTGAGTCTATGGTTTAGAATAACGATGATTGATTTAGCACCAGTGAATGTTTGATAAAAATCACCATTACTGTTTTATAAATATGCCCCTACATGTGCACCAAGTGATCACATACGTAGGCGTAAACCCCTGCACATGCTTTGATCACCGTTTGTGGTGCAGTAAAAGCCGGCTGCAGCTCTCTACAGTACATGGAAAGGTAATGAAAGCCATCATCCAAACTATAATCTTGGGATGCTCTGCTGAAGAAATGAGAGCAATAATGTTTTAGTAACGTTACTGTCTACAGGTTTATGGGAAATCCATTGCAATTTACATTAGTAATTAAAAGAAACATCCACTTTTGCACAACTGCTTCTATTCTCCTCGCCTTTCAAGGGACCCTGTCAGGTCCTAAAAATTCTCAGGCTAACAATATAATAAATGTGTAGACACCTTGGGATGCCTGTAAGCATTTTTGTTAAATGATTCTTTTTTATTTTATCTCAGTATGATCTGGCATATGGATAAACGTTAAATGTTCACTATTAGTATATTAGTATTTTAATCTGATTTTCAATTTATCTATGTTCCAAATCATACTGGGATAAAAGAATGAATGATTTCAATATTTAACAGATAGGTCTATAATTTACCAATTAAAATCTACAGTATATCACAAGCACACCAAGGATGTCCAGAATAGGTTCAAAGCTGTATTCAGCAATCACATCATAGTTACAGTAGCGACATTTCACAGGAACCCTTTGTGGGAATGTGCAACATGATGCAGTGGCAGAAAACACTCAGAGTCCAGGTGCAGAGAACAGAGAATTGTTGTGACTGAAGTTCAGCAATAGACAACAAGCCCAATGGGAAGGCAATGGAATGTGGCCTAGCCGGTTCAGATCCACATGGGGAGGCTTCCAGGTAGGATGGTGTGGATGCTAAGCACTGTCCCTGACAGATGGGAGACCTGTCTCTACTCTAACCACACACAAAATGTGCACCAAGTCCAGGAGCCAGGGTCTTAAATAGGCTCTGCTTGACCCAAGATGGCCACCAAAGTCACATGCGGCGCCGGTATTCAATCGAATAGCTGCCCCCTGTGACCCAGGAAACCATGGAGGAACCATGTTCCTCTTGACTTCCTCTCCCTCTGCAATGCACCTGTCTACACCTTCATCAAGCATAGTTTACCAAGGGGTCCTGCATATGATCACTTTTAGTTATGCAAAGCATCTTTGCCAACTTTCCTTTAGATCCCAAGTGTGTACTGCACACAGGCCTCAATCTTCTGCTTCAACTTGGTTTCATACAGCAACCAGATTCCGCTGTTTGACACTACCACTATGTGAACTATATCATGAAAACATGAAACAGCAAGCAAGAAGAAATATGATTGGTAATAGGAATTAGTTCCATTTAGATGCACTATACAGCCGAGCCACCTATATGAGCTTGTTGGACTTCCCTTTCCAAAACAAAGTGCGTACAATGAAGCACACAGTCCTTTGATTGCCATTGACAAGCATTAGCATACCAAGACATTGTACACTGCCAACCTAGTAGCAACAATTTGGGCAAGGCTCTTTTCTGTGCCAGTATGATGGTGCCCCTGTACGCAAAGCCAGCTCCATAAAGACATGATTTAATGAGCTTGGCATAGGAAAACGTGAATGGCTTGCATACAGTTCTGACTCTCAACTCTGCTGAACATCGTTAGGAAACATTGGGATTGTGAGCCTGATCTTCTCATTTAATATTGGTACCTAAACTCACAAATGCTCTTTTGGTTGATTGTACACAAAATCACACAGACACACTCCAAAATCTTGTGGAAGCCTTACCAGAAAAGTAGAGGCTATTATATTTACAAAGATGTGTAGAGGGGAGGTTGGTGATAAATTCATATTATTGTGACATTGGAATGTGATGACCAACAAGGTACATATAGGTACAGTGATCAGGTGCCTACCAACTTTTGACCACATATTGTATTATAGTAATGTAGTGCGCACCTACTTAGGTGTGTGCTAACTAGTTAGTGAGGGTTAGTGTTAGGTAAAAATTCCAGGCATTACCCTGCTGGTTTGAGCCTGGATGGGTTTATTTTGGTTGGGAGAAATGACAGAGTAGAATTGGGGGTGTGACCACCTGCATTCTGTTGAGAGTGATGCCTTGTCTGTCCAGTGAGAGGTGCTGGAAGACAGGTAAATTTGGAAACAGGATACAGTTAGTTGTATGGGTCACCTTGAGCCAATCATTAATTTGAATGGGCAGGGGCTTTCAGGCCTATATAAACTGTGGGTCACATGCTCAAGGGAAGCTGGCGGATGGGAAAATGATGGCAGAGGAAGACAGCATGTAGAAGCTGGTGCAGCTTATAGAGCTCTGCCCTCTGGGGAGGGGAACGTGCCTTAACAGGAGGAGAAATGGAGGAGATAACAGTAGGAATCTGCAACATCTAACAGGAGGAGGCTGCTACTACCAACAGAAGAAGGACTGGGAGAGGACCCTCTGTGGCAAGCATGGATGGTTTCTCAGAAGTACATGTGAGTGTAAACCCAGGGAAACAGTAGTTCCAAAGACTGAGGGTGTTAAGGAGCTGACTGTGGAGTCTTAAATAGTTATCACCTGGGAGAAATCCTAAAAGTCAGTCCAAGAACTCTATTCAGAGTATTGTTCTTCGGATTTACATTTGGAAATGCTGTGCGGTTGGGAAGTAGTAGTAAACAGGAGGGAGAAGATATGCAGACCATTACCGGAACCAAGTTATAAAGGCAGCTCATATTTCTGGAGGATCTACTCATATTCTTTCAGCTATGCATTAACGGAAAGAATAAAGTTCATGTTTGTTTGTTTAAGACTGTCTGCTGTGTCATCAGTGCGAGGAAGGGGGGTAATAGAACCACACTGGAGAAAAGGAACAAACTAACTAGCAGCTCCTATGGGGGCAGTGCGCTTCAGTAGTATCTCAAGATGAAAACTTACAGTGAAATAAACGACGTGTTTATAAAACCTAAATTCTAGATAGATATAAAGGACTAAGATTATTGTGTCAGAACTAAGACTGGGAGAAGAATAATAGAAGCCAGTTAAAAGGGAGCATGATAGGAGGAACGAGTAGAGTGTGCAGGTGACCTTATCAGTCTTCTGCTGCTCTTTCACTGTCTAATCAGGAAACTAGGTTGAGGAGATGTCACCAATGTATTCCTTGGCTGTGCTATGTGATGGGGCTGTGTAAATTTCACAACTGGACAGACAGAAATGCAAATCCTTTAGCAGGTGAAACCGCTCAATTGTATGTATTTCATATGTGTATTTAGAGGTTTGCCTGCAGTTCAACTTGAAAGTATTTATTGCTACGTGAAATATGGGGCTTACATCGCTGATCTCCTTCACAAAATACTGGTTGCCTGGCTGTGATGCAAACCAAATGGCTTCTGCCCATTCTGAGCCATGAACCTGAAACAAATATTCAGTAAAATCCAAGTAATCGAGTAAAGTAAGAATTTCTTTTCTGCATAACTATACTGTGCTTGTGAGTTTAGGTATTGAGGCAGAAGGGTTGGTATTAAAGCCAGGCAATTAGCATTTGCAGAAGCAGACGCAAGACATAGCAGCCTTTATATTCCTCTATGGAAAGGTTTTCTTTATTCAGGAGAATCTGAGCTATTCGTTTGCTTTGGAGCAGATAGTGCTGTCCATGGTACTGAACTGAATGTGTTACAGGTGGCAACACCTGGCTGGATGGGCTCAGCTACACAGCGCATGTGATGAAGAGTTTATCTTTTAGGCCGTTATTATTATTGGACTTGTATACATCTTGTCCAAAGTGTTTTACTTACCGTAGATGGTGGAATGGCTCGGCTTTAACATAGGGTGTTTCCAGAGATCCTGGGAAAACTGCTCCTTCTGCTCCTAAAAGATAGAAGATAAAATATATCAACATACAACTGCCTTGCACTACCAGCAAGTATGGTGATATCAACAGAAACACTGGATACATATATTGTTCTGCTAGAAACAGTAAAGAGAACCAGTCACAGCTGGGCTTATGCATGAATCGAATTAGTCCTAAATTAATATAACTGTGCAGCCACACTTACAGAAGGATAACATTCACCCCTTATATTAGTACTCTATATTGTTTTACACTTAGCAAGAGGCTGTCAGTGGTCCATTTTTAACATTTTAATGCTGCCATTAGAAATAGAAAATCATAATTTTTAGGCAAAGTTATGTTAACAATCATGCTGGGATGATAAAAAAAATCATAACATAAATCCTGAAATAGGCTTCCCTTATTTCGGGGGGGCAAGGCATTGATCCACACAATCTGCGATGAGTCTGCTTCGGCAGAGATCACATGGGCAATACTTGGGCATTTAGTTATGTGCACAGGATCAGAATCTAAATTTACATTTTCTTCAAGAAAAGGTAACTATGTAAGTCTTTTATTACTCTTTATTTACACTATATTGTCAAAAGTATTGGGGCACCTCCCTTTTCACGCACATGAACTTTAATGGCATCCCAGTCTTAGTCCGTAGGGTTCAATATTGAGTTGGCCCACCCTTTGCAGCTATAACAGCTTCAACTCTTCTGGGAAGGCTGTCCACAAGGTTTAGGAGTGTGTCTATGGGAAAGTTTGACCATTCTTTCAGAAGCGCATTTGTGAGGTCAGGCACTGATGTGGATGAGAAGGCCTGGCTCGCAGTCTCCGCTCTAATGCATCCCAAAGGCGTTCTATTGGGTTGATATCAGGATTCTCTGTAGGACAGTCGAGTTCCTGCACCCCAAACTCACTCATTCATGTCTTTATAAACCTTGCTTTGTGCACTGGTGTGCAGTCATGTTGAAACGGGAAGGGGCCATCCCCAAATTGTTCTCACAAAATGTTTAAAATGTCTTGGTATGCTGATGCCATAAAAGTTCCCTTCACTGGAACTAAGGGGCCAAGTCCAACCCCTGAAAAACAACACCACACCATAATCCCCCCTCCACCAAATGATTTGGAGGGGTGGTCCAAAACTTTTAGAAATATAGTGTGGATGAGTGAGTTTGGGGTTGAGGAACTTGACTGGCCTGCACAGAGTCCTGACCTCAACCCAAGAGAACACCTTTGGGATGAATTATAGCAGAGACTGCGAGCCAGGTCTTCTTGTCCAACATCAGCGCCTGACCTCACAAATGCGCTTCTGGAAGAATGGTCAAACATTCCCATAGACACACTCCTAAACCTTGTGGACAGCCTTCCCAGAAGAGTTGAAGCTGTTAAAGCTGCAAAGGGTGGGCAACTCAATATTGAACCCTACGGACTAAGGCTGGGATGCCATTAAAGTTCATGTGCGTGTAAAGGCAGATGTCCCAATACTTTTGACAATATAGTTTATGTATCCACCCCAAGTCTGTTGAATAGGAGTGCTTGAGCTTGAGTAAACGTGTATGTTATATTACTGGTACTATCTCCAGCAACAAACCTATGTCTGGACGTGGACCCCTTTTGTAACTTTCAGACCCCTTTCACACTGGAGGCATTTTTCAGGTGATTTAGCGCTAAAAATATCGCCTGAAAAATGCCTTATCTGCACAAACACAGCCACCTCCTGGTGAAACCTAGTTTTGCATTGTGATGGGAAACGACAAATATTGTATATGTAAGTCACAGAATATCGGTGCTTGGTCTCTTTGTAAATATGAAGGGTTTCCTAAACTTTATGAAGTCCGTTTAACTACACCAGGTGTACAAAGGCAATTTGTTATTTTGATTGACTAAAGGGACACACTGGTATAATCACCTGTGGGGTAATCACATACAAAGGAAATTAGTAACTGCTATAACCCCAATTCTAATTTTGCACTGCAGGTAAACTTAAATGACCAGTATGAAAACCACTGTACAAATTATGAAAATGTTTAAACATAAGTAGTGCTACACAGAAGAATGAAATATACCAACTGAAATATTTAAATAGAACTAGTGTATGTTCTGCTTTCCACTGTCTACGACTTCCCTAGCTCTTATAACACGGCCTGTCTGTGCTCTCCTAACTCCTGTCTCACTCATCCACTTGGCTCATTGACTTAATAAAGGGAATTTATTATCCCGATATTGTGATGAAATTGGAAATTTCTATACACAGGCGATAAGGATCATAAAAAGTGCTGCCTCGCTTCTACAAGATAGACTTTTGCTTTTCTTAACCTCATTGACTTTGAGATAACAGTAATTGTATGGGAGATAGATTGTCATTGCCTGCTATTGGATTGTTTTCACTATACAGGCATGTAGTGTCTCCATTCTTTCCATCAGATTGGAAAGCTGTTGGGGCATGACATCCTCCCCCAAATTTGCTGGATGTACAGCGTAACCCTTTCCATGCCACAGAGGTCAAACTAACGTCAAGGAGAACTTCATGGGCTCAGAGCATCAAGTGTCCTGTTCTCCTGTTTCTTCCTTTTATTTCCTGATCTGTAGTGCAAGGAAGAAGCTGGAATTTTAGTTGTTATAATTAACACAGACAATTTTCTTTTAGACACCTTTTCTACATAAATCACATAATTTCACTATTTTGGGCATTTACAGTCAGGGACACGAAGACTATCTAAAACATGTAAGAAGCCAGGGTTGACTCAGCCCACCAGATTCCACCTAATAACAAAATGTAAATTTTGGGTGGGGTGACCCCTAAAATGTGGGGGAGAAATATTCACAACTTCAGATGTGCAGATGACACTAATTTATGGTGGAAAATGATGGGGGTCTGAAGAGCTTCTTGTTCAATGCAAGGGAAGTAAAAAGCTGACTTCCTGCTTAACTTTAAACTGTGAGGTCATAATAGCTTGCCCTATCAGCTCTACACTGGGAGGAGAGGTCGTTGGGTTCCAAGATCTCTGATGTGCCTGCAACTATGCAGAGGTCCAGAAATATACAAAAGAACACCAGTTAATCAAATTATGTGTTCAATAATAAATCAATACATGTATTTCCAATAGGACTAGCATAAATTACTGAAAAGCCACAGACTGGGAAAGGGAACAAAACATTTTTCCCATTAAGTGGTGGGACTGTGCCTGCACTGCAAAGGCCAACTGCTCGATTTGTCTAGGGGATTGTAAAAAGTTTAAAAACAGCTCACACAGATGTAAACAGACTTGCCGGTTATCGGCTCTTCTTTCCTCAGACAGAGAGCGTGTGAGGAAAGGAGAGCCAATCTGTCAGGACACAGTGAGTACAGTATTTACACTGATAATCAGTGCCCGGATTATCAGCGCAGCCCCATCAGTGCCGCCTATCAGTGCCCATCAGTGCTGCCTCATCAATGCTCATCAGTGCAGCTTATCAGTGCCCATCAGTGCTGCCTCATCAATGCTCATCAGTGTAGCTTATCAGTGCCCATCATTGCTTCCTCATCACTGTCCATTAGTGCACATCTGTGAAGGATCATCAACACATATCAGTGAAAAAGAAAAATTACTGATTTTATAACAGAAACTTAAAAAAAAATGGTTTCAGTATTGTTTTGTATATTTAGCAAACAATAAAAACCCCAGTGATGATTAAATACCACCAAAAGAAAGCTCTCTCTGTCTCAAAAAAATGATAAAAACTCCATATGGGTATAGTATTGCATGACCACATAATTGTCATGCAAAGTGTGACAGCACTGAAATCTTAAAATGTACCTGTACAGGAAGGGGTTAAAAGTGCTCGGAATTGAGGTGGTTAAAGATCAATTTTTTTGCACAGTGCTGTCAATCAACAGTTTTAAAGTGGAGCTCCACCCAAAAGGGGAGACTCCACCTGTTCACAACCTCCCCCTCTCCACCGGCACATTTGGCACTTTTTGGGTAGGAGGGGGGAGCGGGTACCTAGTTTTGACAGGTACCTGCTCCCACATCTGGGTAAGATCGCCATTGTTGATCTACGGAAGTTCCGGCCCCTCTTTCACCCACAGGTCCCAGAAGACGGCAGGACCATTCAGAAAGCGCAGTGTGACTTGTGCCTGAAGGCTTCACTGCCAGTTTTACCTACAATGCTGGCGCCTGCACCCGAAGTGGATTGACAAATCGCGTCGGGGTGTTGACATCGCGGGATACGTGGAAAGGTAAGTGTCCTTACATTAAAAGTCAGCAGCTACAGTATTTTCTGCTGACTTTTTTTTTTGCAGACTGGAGCTCCTCTTTAACTTGCTTACAGGTGGAGAGAGCAGAGTGATAACTTCATCAGTGTGTTGCTTTCCTTTTACTATCCAATCACAGACTGGGGGAAAATTGGTGACCAGGCTGTATTGCTCCATTCCAGTAAAAAAGTGCCTGGTTCACAAGACTGCCTGAATACACAATTACAAATCCTTTGGCAGATAGAACATTTCATGTATACAGACTCCACTGTGTATTTTGCTGTTTGAAGAACACTATTGCAAATCTGGATAATGTAGGGAAGAGAAAGGATACCACAACGTTGAGCAATCTTCAACCCCAAAGCTATGGCCTTTCCAGCTGGAACATATGGCAGTAACATTTGGACTTTTAGGCTGTATTGCAAAATCAACACATTCCAACTATTGCTTTGGAGAAATACATATGCTGAAAGCAACCTGGCACTACTTCAAGTAACAAACCTAGGCTGTTGAGCGATAATAAAATAAAAGCTTAAATATTTTTGTCGAATAGGGCCATATATATATATCTGTTTTCTTACTAAGATACTTCACAACTACCAATCAGCAGCAGGCCTGCCCTAAAAGTCTGGGTCTGATTGGTGGCTATGGTGAAATAATTTCAGACCTTTTAAAAGCGGAACTAGGCACATATAAAAAAAATGCAAGTGGTGTAAATACATTAATATTTATTTTCGTATCAGCCTCTTGTAGTTTGTGTACAGCAGAGCTCTAACTGAGGGAGGGAGAAGCAGCACAAGGAGCCAACCTGTTGTGCTGCAGAGCAAGCAGCATGCTGATTGGAAGGGAGAGCACAGCTAGACTTTGATGAGCTACTGCTTCCCCTTTTACTGTCAAGACAGACTGCAAGTGGTGACACAACCTGTAAGTGTTATGGAACTGCAACTGTGTTGTGTGGCGGAGTTGTGTACATCTCAGGCCTGTATGGACAGAAACACATATCTTTGGCAGGTAAAACACCTCCCTTGTATGTATTTCATCTGTGTATTTAACTGTATGCCTGGAGATCAGTTTTACGAACATGTTTGTACATAAGGCCCATAATGAAAGGCAAGGCTCATTAGGCAAGATTTTGATGATAGGAATAATTGTAGACAAAAGGAGAAAAGGATGAGACAGACCGAGGCGGACCAAGAGCATTCTCAGAACAAACTACTGCTGGCAGGCAAACTTGTGTTGCTAATCCATTATGAGATATAATAAAACATATAATAAGATTATTATATATTAACATGTAGCAGTATCATTAAGGCTGCATTAGCTCACTCCTGACACCCAGAGAGCTTGGATGTAGTTATGTGTTCAATGACAATATCCTCTCTGCTAAATCTCCCAAAAACAAGAAAAAAAAAGGCTGTTGTGTTATCCCTAGAATAGAAGCAGACAGGACGCTATGGAAGAAAATTTTACCCTTTGCTTGTATTTACAATCAATCAGAAGGTGGTGATATCTATCAAACAAAAGCTGGCGTTTAGCTATGATTTTTTTTTTTGTGATGGAATGTGATCAGACCAATTAGCTTTCGGGGGCCACTTGAGAACAGCTCCAGAGATGCAGGTGGGCTGCCTGCCACTGTTCAGATCCTTCCTGCGAAATGTAGCTACAGCCTCAGAAACCCATTAAAATCAATGGTTCCTATAGCTGGATCTACTTTGTGATGAAAAAGGCCAAGCTGTCCTCAGGTCGCCCTGTAGCTAAAATAGCTACCTGGCAGGAATTGTTCTGTTTGCTACAAGTTCCTCCAAAAATTATTTCTCAAAAGAAAAGGATATTGCAGTACTGAGAACATAGAGGGAATACGTTAGACCCCTTAAGGGTTCGATTTTACAATCTGATAGCCAAATGTTCAACTGTGCACCTACAGTGCCTACACTCTCTATGCCAGTTTTATCATAGAGAAAGTTACCCATAGATCCCGGGCACCAAGAGCTTGCCACCATGGGTCTGCGACAACTTCACTGCCATCAGTGGTATAGTGTTTAACCACTTCAGCCCCGGAAGGATTTACCCACTTCCTGACCAGAGAACTTTTTGCGATACGGCACTGCGTCGTTTTAACTGACAATTGCGCGGTCGTGTGACATTGCACCCAAACAAAATTGACGTCCTTTTTTCCCCACAAATAGAGCTTTCTTTTGGTGGTACTTGATCACCTCTGGGGTTTTTATTTTTTGCGCTATAAACAAAAAAAGAGCGACAAATTTGAAAAAAAGGCAATATTTATTACTTTTTGCTATAATAAATATCCCCCCAAAAAATATAAAAAAAACTAATTTCTTTCTCAGTTTAGGCCAATATGTATTCTTCTACATATTTTTGGTAAAAAAAAAATCACAATAAGCGTATTTTTGATTGGTTTGCGCAAAAGTTATAGTGTCTACAAAATAGGGGATAGATTTATGGCATTTTTATTATTATTTTTATTATATTAGTAATGGCGATGATCTGCGATTTTTATCGTGACTGCGACATTATGGCGGACACATTGGACACCATTTTGGGACCATTGTCATTTATACAGCGATTGGTGCTATAAAAATGCACTGATTACTGTGTAAATGACACTGGCAGGGAAGGGTTTAAACACTAGGGGGAGATCAAGGGGTTAAGTGTGTCCTAGGGAGTGATTCTAACTGTGGGGGGGATGGGCTACCATTGACATGACAGCAATCACTGCTCCCGATGACAGAGAGCAGTAGATCCCTGTCATGTCACTAGGCAGAACGGGGAAATGCCTTGTTTACATAGGAATCTCCCCATTCTTCCGCTTCGTGACACGATTGCGGGCCCCTGGCGGACATAATATATATATATAAGCAATATAACCATAAAGTATATAGTATAACCAAGTTATATACATGTGTAATTTTTCCCTGTATGTAGTCCGCTTTGCATTTTAGATGGAGGCCATTTATGTTTGATTGCATAGGAGTTAAGACAGCAGGCTGCCATCATTGGGAAAAGGTTACCTTCCTCACGTGGAACATTTGTATTGTATTTTATAATACCCTGGTACTGTGAAGTGGAACATATTGGCTCCTTATCGATAATGAAGGTAAAGGTCATTCCAGGTGTGTTTAATGGAGCAGTTCCTGTAATGGCTACACATATACTGTTGTGGTGAATTATAATTTGCCCTTTGTCTGGAGCTGGAAGTCACTTCTTACAGCTTTTCAAATAAAACAATGTACAATCTCCACAATATATACCTGTGTATAAATATAATATATATATATATATATATATATATATATATATATATATATATATACACACACACACACACACAGTTGTGCTCATAAGTTTACATACCCTGGCAGAATTTGTGATTTCTTGGCTATTTTTCAGAGAATATGAATGATAACACAAAAACATGGTTAGTGTTTGGCTGAAGCCATTTGTTATCAGTCAACTGTGTTTACTCTTTTTAAATCATAATGATAGCAGAAACTACCCAAATGACCCTGATCAAAAGTTTACATCCCCCAGTTCTTATTACCGTGTATTGCCCCCTTTAACATCAATGATAGTTTGAAGTCTTTTGTGGTATATGTAGATGATGCTTTTTATCTTCTCAGATGGTAAAGCTGCCCATTCCTCGTGGCAAAAAAGCCTCCAGTTCTTGTAAATTCTTGGACTGTCTTGCATGAACTGCAGGTCTGAGATCTCCCCAGAGTGGCTCAATGATATTGAGGTCAGGAGACTAAGATGGCCACTCCAGAACCTTCACTTTATTTTGCTGTAGCCAAAGACAGGTTGACTTGGCCTTGTGTTTTGGATCATTGTCATGTTGGAATGTCCAAGTATGTCCCATGCACAGCTTTCTGGCTGATGAACGCAAATGTTCCTCCAGTATTATTTGATAACATACTGCAATAATCTTGCCATCAATTTTGAGCAAATTTCCTGTGCCTTTGTAGCTGACAGATCCCCAAAACATCAGTGATCCACCTCCGTATTTCACAGTAGGAATGGTGTACCTTTCATCATAGGCCTAGTTGGCTCCTCTCCAAATGTAGCATTTATGGTTGTGGCCAAAAAGCTCAATTTTGGTCTCATAAATGACTTTGTGCCAGAAGGTTTGAGGCTTGTCTCTGTGCTGTTTAGCATAATGTAAGCGGGATACTTTGTGGCATTTGCATAGTAATGGCCTTCTTCTGGCAACTCGACCATGCAGCCCATCTTTCTTCAAGTGCCTCCTTATTGTGCATTTTGAAACAGCAACACCACATGTTTTCAGAGAGTCCTGTATTTCACCTGAAGTTATTTGTGGGGTATTCTTTGCATACCAAACTAATTTTCCTGGCAGTTGTGGCTGAAATCTTAGTTGGTCTACCTGACTGTGGTTTGGTTTCAACAGCACCCCTCATTTTTCCCTTCATGATTACAGTTTGAACACTGCTGATTGGCATTCTCAATTCCTTGGATCTTTTTATCCCTTTCCTGCTTTATACAGTTCAACTACCTTTTCCCACAGATTCTTTGACATTTCTTTTGCTTTCCCTATGACTCAGAATCCAGAAACGCAAGTGCGGCACTGGATGAAAGATGCAAGGGTTTGTCAGGAGTCCAGAAACTCATTGACCTTTAATACATGTAGCGCTGGTAGATTTATGATCTACCATCTGATAGGTAAATTTAGCGAATTGCTCGTTATAGGAAGTTAGATTTGCCTCTGTTCCAGCTTGGCTGACGTTGCGTGTGGTTCCATATTGTGCCGGTGGGTGTCGTTGTCACCATCAGCGGGTGTTGGAAAAGCAACGTGTTAAAGTGGATGAGTGCTCCTCTGTCCCGGAGACAACTCGGTGGAGGTGGTTCTCCGAGTTGCATTCTGGGAGAGGGTATTTATGGAACAGACCATATAAACAAGGGAGAAAAAATGACCTAAAACCCAGCCTGCTTGCTAAAGGTGAATATGAGTATCAATGGGGCTTACCTGCTGCCCACTCAAATTTAAAACACCTGTATGTTTCATCAACCCCGGTAATGAACGGTAAAAATATCATCGGACATGGGGTGATTATCCTCTGAACTAACCAAACATTACACAAAAAAAAGCAGAAAAAGATTCTGCAAAGCAGTTCTTCAACAAGGACCAACTGACGTGTTTAGTTACAAATCTTTATTGGTTATTAAAAATTAGACAAAAATAGAAAAAGGCAAATTATGTTACAGATAACTCCTCCACATCAGATTACAACTACCAATAGCATATGATTAAAATAAGACTGACGTCTTAGGGGACTTGGGTGGCCACCGAGCCTAATACACACATCTCACACAGTCATCTACCATACACATGCAGACAGAGATCTTAGACCCGGGTCCGATGCATATTCATTAGTCCAAAAAGGCTCTAATTTAAGCGGACATAGTGAAGACATCAAATGGGCTTGTAATAGAAACATTTGCCTGCATGAGTTGGATTTAAGAGATGGACCAAGAGTCCACTTGCAAGTGTTATTCCCGGTTCAATATATGCACAATGCGGTACCGATGTTTACATGCAAAAAGCAAATTATAATCTGAAGATTCAGGTATCCCCAGTGCGATTTAAATGTCACTGATCCTGATGCATTCATTCCCAAATAATGGGATATACTTAAAGCTCACCATTAAGGAATCCTATAGTAGTTGATTCTCACTCCTGCATACTCCCGTCCGTTCGCGGTCTCCTCACTCCGAAGGAATACACGCTGAAAGACACTGCACTTGCGTCTGTGTTGATTGGTTCAAACTCACAGCATACGGTGAGCGGCAGAGTTCATGTCCTCAGACCAAGCAGTGTTCATGGGCTGTATGGAGCGTAGAATGGAGAGCAGTATCCAGATTCAGTGGATAATCAGTGAATAGGGAGGATCCCTTCAGAATTACTTCAGGCTATGCGGCTGCTAGCAGTAGCGCGATATGGGAATATGTGGAGATGGCTCAAGGTATAGGTGGACACCCAGAGGTCCCTGTCACCGATAGCACGGTGGCACGATGCTTACGCGTTTCACCTGATCACAGGCTTCCTCAGAGCATGCGTAATAGGTCAGGATCCGTGCTTTAAATAGCTAGGCTAATGAGAACAAACAGCGATTAAAACCTAACACACCTGAACACCAATCAAAACGTCATTCACCATTAGTGCAACTCTAAATTCTAAAACAGGTGCGATCCCTGAAGGGGAAAGGGCCAGTAAAGTTTAATGAAGCAAAATATCCAATTTTTAAATAGCTTAGACCCCAGCACAGGCCAGTATGGATCATTATGTTGGTACTTCATTAATACATTGTCTAAATAATAGCAAACAAGAAGAAAGGGAAGGAAAAATTTAATAGAAATAAAAATAAAAATTAGAAATAAAAAAAAAAAAAAAAAATAGTTAACCAGGGAATATATTAAAGGTCCTTTTGTGAGTACATACAGTCCCCATCTCCCCATAATTTTGTATATGGATTAATTTATTCAAACAACCTATTAACGTTCCAAGAATACAGAAAGGTTACACTCATTATTTAGGCCAAGGGGCTGCATACTGTCCAAATAGAAAATCCACATTTTTTCCTTCTGGTACAAGACCCTATCAAAGCCCCCCCTCCTAGAAGGTAGGTTCAGTTTATAAATGACTTTGCATTTCAGGCCCTTCGGATCTCCCTCATGCTCCCGCAGGAAATGCAGTGCTATAGGACTATTGTCCTCTTTGTTGGTAATACTCTGAACATGCTTGCCAACTCTAATCTTCAGCTGTCTCTTAGTTTTGCCAACATAAATTAGTCCACAAGGACAAGTTAGCATATAGATTACACGTGTTGTGGTGCAATTAATGAAACTATTGATTTTGAATTGTTTGTTACCATTAGAGCTGGCGAACATGTCAGTCCTATTAACGTACTTGCAGATGTGACACCTTCCACATGGATACATGCCCTTCAGGGGTGGAAGGCTGGTAAGCCAGTCCCCTTTTTTAGGTCTATTGTATTTGGAGTGTACTAGGCAGTCTTTAAGAAGTGGCCTGCCACCAACAATTTTTCCCAAAATAGGGGCTTCAGATAGAATATGCCAGTGGCGGCCCAAGACCTTCCTGATTTCTTCCCACTGGGCTCCATATCTAGTGATAATTCTAATTGGAGCCTGATTCTCATTTTCTAATCTACTCACAGTTTGGTTATTTATAAGAGACTGTCTATCCGTGAGGAGAGCTCTCCTCTTGGCTTTCCTGATGACTTTATGGGAGTATCCTCGGTCCCGAAACCTCCCATAAAGATCATGCATCTCAGTGTGGAGATCATCCTCCCGCGAGCAGTTCCTCCTGGCTCTGAGGAACTGTCCGACCGGAATACCTCGTATGAGAGGCCTCGGATGATGGCTAGAGGCCAATAGTAATGTGTTGGCCGCTGTGTCCTTTCTATATGTCCTGGTCTGGAGCCCCCATCATCGACCTTGATGGTGAGGTCCAGGAAGGGTAAGACCTTTGGATCACACGTATATGTAAGCCTGATATTTCTATCATTATTGTTTAATTCATCCATAAAGGTAGTGAGGTCCTCAGGTGTACCCTTCCAGAGCATGATCACATCATCGATGTACCTTAGCCACAGGAGACTCGGAGGCTCGGTGGCCACCCAAGTCCCCTAAGACGTCAGTCTTATTTTAATCATATGCTATTGGTAGTTGTAATCTGATGTGGAGGAATTATCTGTAACATAATTTGCCTTTTTCTATTTTTGTCTAATTTTTGATAACCAATAAAGATTTGTAACTAAACACGTCAGTTGGTCCTTGTTGAAGAACTGCTTTGCAGAATCTTTTTCTGCTTTTTTTGTGTAATTTATGGAACAGACGCCATGTTTAGGGGTTCGTTTTCAGCCACCTGCCGGCCCTCCTGGCCGACAGGTATGTGTTAGAGTACCACCTCGTGGTCCTCCGTTCCGGAGGCCCGCGTCGCTGCGGCGCATGGGTGGGCCCAGAAGCCTGTCTGGGGCCTACCACAGCAGCCGAGGAATGGTCCTGAGCTGTCTATCCAGAGTGAAGAAGCTGGACAACCGAGGAGATCCCAGGGGAGGACCCGTCATGGAAGGATCATGCAGAGTGCTGGTCTGGAGAGGGCCTGGTGAGTCAGTTGGAGGACGTATCCTAAAGTAATTCTACCGCATAGTACTGCTGGGTTGGCTTAGAGGTCCAAGTACTGTGTCTGACATTCATCGCGAACCAATACATCCTGTGGCAGAGGATCGTACGGGTTTATTTCAAGCAAGTCTGTGGCAGAGACTTTTGTTCGTGCTATGTACTGGCTGCTAGGCAAGTGAGAGAGGCCTATCCAGGCGAGCAAAGATCGTGTCCCACAAAAGGGTATTGCATTCAATTACAGTATTCAACTTCAAAGGATGTTCTAAAGAAACCAAAAGAAAGGTATTTGAGCTTCCCTGCAGTTTTCCTCCTGCCTCTTTCCTGCTACTTCCTTCATTACTTGGTTCAATAAAGCATTGAAAACGTACTCAAGTGTTGGTGCTTATATCGTCCAGAGGTAAACTCAACGGAACCCTAGACCCGGTGCCGGTGAGACATCTGGCGCAGAGCCGCCTCCCTACCCCAGAGACTACCCGAACCGGATCCAACAAAGTCCACGAGGGGAACGGGTAAGCAGCTGATGGGGAATGTATCTGGGACTGTAAATAAGTATCTGCCAGCAGAAGAACTGGGAGATTCAGAAATAGAATCCTTGTCGGATCTTTCCGGTGATGATGACCTATTTGAGACTATGTCACAAGAGATGTTATGGGCACAAGGCGAGGATGTCGCCTCTGCTATGACTTTCCCTGAATGGACAGCCCTGAGTTCTGGGAAGACGTCACCCTGTGTGGAGCCACACAGCACTGTAAATGAGACATTGTCAAAAGTTGTTAGTTCACTTTAGTCACCGTCTGGGTCTATGGTGAGCAAATCATTGGATTCATGTGTGCCTCCTGGTATGGGGAAAAACAGATCCTTGCCCAAACTTGCACGTTTGCAGAGAATGTTGAACAAGCGTGTAGCTACGGAATATGGCTTGGAGTTCCCTTATGTCCCTCAGGACATTTAGAGCCCTTGCACACTGGGGCGGGGGGCGGCGTCGGCGGTAAAACGCCGCTATTATTAGCGGCGTTTTACCGTCGGTATGCGGCCGCTAGCGGGGCGAGAAAGGGTTAAATACCACCGCAAAGCACCTCTGCAGAGGCGCTTTGCCGGCGGTATAGCCGCGCCGTCCCATTGATTTCAATGGGCAGGAGCGGTAAAGGAGCGGTATACACACCGCTCCTTCACCGCTCCAAAGATGCTGCTGGCAGGACTTTTTTTTACCGTCCTGCCAGCGCATCGCTCCAGTGTGCAAGCCCCGGGGCTTTCACACTGGAATGAAAGCAGCGGCACTTTCGGGGCGGTTTGCAGGCGCTATTATTAGCGCAATAGCGCCTGCAAACCGCCCCAGTGTGCAAGGGCTCTTATGGACAAAAGAACTTTGGAGTTAGTTAGTTAGCTAGTGTCAGTATAAAGAGATCTTCGTAGTCAAGATCTGGATATTCATCTCAGTGTTTCAGATCCAAGTACTTCTTTTTGCTAGACGGGTTTCTTTCATTTAAAGAGAAAAAAAATGTATACAGGGATGGACTCCTAAAGATTATTTTGATATAGATTATGGGAAGAGAGTCTCATTTTTAAATGAGGCTTTGCTCCTGAAGTTGTACAGGATATATGGGTGTTAATATGCTTTCCTTTTCAGGAACCATTTGATCCTCTATCAAGCTGTTAGGATTTTCAGCTAGATAGTGAGGTTATGTACAGTCATAGGATGGTTTTGTTTACGGACGTGAACATATTGTTTTATAGATGTTAATCTTATAATGTCTTTCCACTGTCTTTCCTTCTTCTTTATCTAATCCAAGTTTTAAGCTCAAATACCTACTCCCAGGCTTGGGAGTTATTATCATTATTTTTAGACAGACGTTGGGGACAACGTCTATTGTAGTGGGGGAGTATGTAGCGCTGGTAGATTTATGATTTACCATCTGATAGGTAAATTTAGTGAATTGCTCATTATAGGAAGTTATATTTGCCTCTGTTCCAGCTTGGCTGACGTTGCGTGTGGTTCCGCATTGTGCCGGTGGGTGTCGTTGTCACCATCGGCGGGTGTTGGAAAAGCAACGTGTTAAAGCGGATGAGTGCTCCTCTGTCCCGGAGACAACTCGGTGGAGGTGGTCCTCCGAGTTGTATTCTGGGAGAGGGTATTTATGGGACAGACGCCACGTTTAGGGGTTCGTTTTCAGCCACCTGCCGACCCTCCTGGCCGAAAGGTATGTGTTAGAGTACCACCTCGTTGTCCTCCGTTCCGGAGGCCCACGTCGCTGCGGCACGTGGGTGGGCCCAGAAGCCTGTCTGGGGCCTACCACAGCAGCAGAGGAATGGTCCTGAACTGTCTATCCAGAGTGAAGAAGCTGGACTCGGTTGGAGGACGTATCCTAAAGTAATTCTACCGCATAGTACTGCCAGGTTGGCTTAGAGGTCCAAGTACTGTGTCTGACATTCATCGCGAACCAATACATCCTGTGGCAGAGGATCGTACGGGTTTTTTTCAAGCAAGTCTGTGGCAGAGACTTTTGTTCGTGCTATGTACTGGCTGCTAGGCAAGTGAGAGAGGCCTATCCAGGCGAGCAAAGATCATGTCCCACAAAAGGGGATTGCATTCAATTACAGTATTCAACTTCAAAGGATGTTCTAAAGAAACCTAAAGAAAGGTATTTGAGCTTCCCTGCAGTTTTTCTCCTGCCTCTTTCCTGCTACTTCCTTCGTTACTTGGTTCAATAAAGCATTGAAAACGTACTCAAGTGTTGGTGCTTATACCGTCCAGAGGTAAGCTCAACGGAACCCTAGACCCGGTGCCAGTGAAAACAGAGGTATCGAGAGTGAAGGTAACAGCCCGCTTAAACCAGCAGCTCCACCGAGAGTTAGTGCTACATGCACATACACTAATTACAAGAAAACAGATCACAGGTGAGGGTGGTAACCTTTAATAGCCATTCAACCCCTTTATGTCAACTTGTGTGCATGTTATCAGGCCAAAATGACCAGGGTATGTAAACTTTTGATCAGGGTCATTATGATTTAAAAAGAGTAAACACAGTTGATTGGTAATAAATGGCTTCAGCCAAACACTAACCATGAATGAAAGAAACATTTTTGTGTTATCATTCATATTCTCTGAAAAAATGGCCAAGAAATCATAAATTCTTCCAGGGTATGTAAACTTTATGAGCACAACTGTATATACACACATATATACAGTGGGGACGGAAAGTATTCAGACCCCCTTAAATTTTTCACTCTTTGTTATATTGCAGCCATTTGCTAAAATCATTTAAAGTGGAGTTCCACCCACTTTTACAACTCTTCAGCATCCCTCACTAAACTGTGCTCTGTAAACGAATTGGATATTTTTACATTTTTTTTCTCAGCACCTACTGTATATCTGCTGTATTAATTTTTCACTTCCTCCTCCCTGGCCGCGGCCCATCGCATCATTTCCTGTTTGCAATGCCTTCTGGGAAGGGGCGGCAACTTCCTCTGAAACTGCCGTTGCTATGGAAACCTGACCTGAAACCTATTACACTGCTTGTGCTGCACTGAGCATGTGCGAGATCTGCAAGGATGAGATCCAGGAAGAAATACAGTCTGGCTTCAGATGCCCACACTTAAGATGGTCACGGCCTGCTGTAAGTTTATAAAATAACAAACTACTGCTATAACTTAACAAAACAGACCTTAGTTTACAGACTAACTTTACTAGAATACATTAAGCTTGTGTATTATAGGGGTATTTTTATTTAAAAAGTATAATTTCGGCCGGAACACCACTTTAAGTTCATTTTTTTTCCTCATTAATGTACACACAGCACCCCATATTGACAGAAAAACACAGAATTGTTGACATTTTTGCAGATTTATTAAAAAAGAAAAACTGAAATATCACATGGTCCTAAGTATTCAGACCCTTTGCTCAGTATTTAGTAGAAGCACACTTTTGATCTAATACAGCCATGGGTTTTTTTGGGAAAGATGCAACAAGTTTTTCACACCTGGATTTGGGGATCCTCTGCCATTCCTCCTTGCAGATCCTCTCCAGTTCTGTCAGGTTGGATGGTAAACGTTGGTGGGCAGCCATTTTTAGGTCTCTCCAGAGATGCTCAATTGGGTTTAAGTCAGGGCTCTGGCTGGGGTATTCAAGAACAGTCACAGAGTTATTGTGAAGCCACTCCTTCATTAATTTAGCTATGTGCTTAGGGTCATTATCTTGTTGGAAAGTAAACCTTTGGCCCAGTCTGAGGTCCTGAGCACTCTGGAGAAGGTTTTCGTCCAGGATATCTCTGTACTTGGCTGCATTCATCTGTCCCTCGATTGCAACCAGTCATCCTGTCCCTGCAGCTGAAAAAAACCCCCACAGCATGATGCTACCACCACCATGCTTCACTGTTGGGACTGTATTGGACAGGTGATGAGCAGTGCCTGGTTTTCTCCACACATACTGCTTAGAATTAAGGCCAAAAAGTTCTATCTTGGTCTCATCAGACCAGAGAATCTTATTTTTCACCATCTTGGAGTCCTTCAGGTGTTTTTTAGCAAACTCCATGCAGGCTTTCATGTGTCTTGCACTGAGGAGAGGCTTCCGTGGGGCCACTCTGCCATAAAGCCCTGACTGGTGGTGGGCTGAAGTGATGGTTGACTTTCTACAACTTTCTCCCATCTCCCGACTGCATCTCTGGAGCTCAGCCACTGTGATCTTTGGGTTCTTTACCTCTCTCACCAAGGCTCTTCTCCCCCGATAGCTCAGTTTGGCCGAATAGCCAGCTCTAGGAAGGGTTCTGGTCGTCCCAAATGTCTTCCATCTAAGGATTATGAAGGCCACTGTGCTCTTAGGAACCATAAGTGCAGCAAAAATTGTTTTGTAACCTTGGCCAGGTCTGTGCCTTGCCACAATTCTGTCTCTGAGCTCTTCAGGCAGTTCCTTTGACCTCATGATTCTCATTTGCTCTGACATGCACTGTGAGCTGTAAGGTCTTATATAGACATGTGTGTGGCTTTCCTAATCAAGTCCAATCAGTATAATCAAACACAGCTGGACTCAAATGAAGGTGTAGAACCATCTAAAGGATGATCAGAAGGAATGGACAGCAGCTGAGTTAAATATATGAGTGTCACAGCAAAGGGTCTGAATACTTAGGACCATGTGATATTTCAGTTTTTCTTTTTTAATAAATCTGCAAAAATGTCAACAATTCTGTGTTTTTCTGTCAATATGGGGTGCTGTGTGTACATTAATGAGGAAAAAAATGAACCTTAAATGATTTTAGCAAATGGCTGCAATATAACAAAGAGTGAAAAATTTAAGGGGGTCTGAATACTTTCCGTCCCCACTGTATGTATACATTTTTATTATAAAAGACACAGTTTAATACACAGACAATTTCATTACATCAGTGATGTTGATTATTCTAATTTTCGAGAATAAAGTTGACCATATACTGACAGAACTCTCCTGAACTGTGTCGACAGCTGCTTGTGATGAGTTACATTGGAGTTGGCCATTGACGGTGTTGGTGAAATCTCACCAATATGGGAAATCAGGACACATAGTGCAAACCAATGTTTTTTGCTGGGCAAAAGATATCAAAAAAGGTAAGTGTACTTTTACAGCAGAACTGAACCTTGAAAAAAAAGCTAGTAGGCACAGCCTATTTTGGAAGAAGAGATTTTGGGGGAGATTTACTAAAAGTGGTGCACACAGAATCTGGTGCAGCTGTGTATAGCAACCAATCAGCTTCCAGGCTTTATTGTCAAAGCTTAATTGAATGAGCTGAAGTTAGAAGCTGATTGATTACTATGCACAACTGCACCAGATTCTGTGTGCACCAATTTTAGTAAATCTCCCTCTTTGCATGTCTCTTCTGCCAAAAAACTCTATTCCAATTTTTATGACAAATGATTTTTATACAATGTTCACGGTCAAAATCTGTCAAATACAGAAGAGTAAAGCCTAGTTTGGGGATGGTACAATTCCATTGTGCACATGCAGGAGTTGCATCATCACTGACCATCCTATCAAAAAAGTAGGAGAACGATGGCAGCGGGAGAAACGTTTGTGAAAATGGAGTCAGAGCCTAGAGATCAATAATGGTGGCATGGGGTTAACCCATAGGTAAGTTTTCCATAATGTGCAAATATGTCATGCTTATTTGCATATTATTATGAATGCTCCCACAGCTTCCAGTTTCCATGCAGTTCTGCTTTGAGTACACTACCTGGAATCTGACATGCAAGCATTCCAACTTTGTACATATAAGTGCATTCCTTGTATGGTCATAAGATTATTTTACACTCATTGCCAGGACAGCAGTTTATTCCTTTGGTGCTCCCAACAAACCCAGCCCAAATCAAAAGGTAGATGGCCATTATTCTCTATAGCATGCAATCTCAGAACACTTGAGAGTTTAAACTCTGCCCAGCTTCTGGGCAGACCATACAGATGCATTGATATTTACAAAGGTTGCTGGGTTATTGAATCCTATTAAAGCCACACTTACCTATTCCAGTATGAGAGCTGCATACATACATCAATGCATTCCTCAAATAATTTCTTATGCCGTGTACACACGAGCGGACTTTTCAACATCAAAGGTCCGACGATCTTTCCAACAGACTTTCGACGGAGTTACGACAGACTTTCGAACGATCAGACTTGCCCACACACGAACGGACTAAAGTCCGGTCAAAAGTCCGTTGGTTTAAACGTGATGATGTACGAAGGGACTAGAATAAGGAAGTTCATAGCCAGTAGCCAATAGCTGCCCTTGCTTTCTTTTTTGTCCGTTGGACTAGCATACAGACAAGCGGATTTCTTAATAGGAACTGGGTCTGGCGGAGGTCCGGCGGAGTTCCAGCGGAAAGATTTGAAATGTGTTCCAAATCTAAAGTCCATTCGATTTTCGTCAGAAAAGGTTCGCTGAAGGTCCGATGAAGCCCACACATGGTCGGATTGTCCGACGGATTCGTTCCGTCGGACCAGTTCGGTTGAAAAGTCCGCCCATGTGTACGCGGCTTTACTGGTCCATTCACTCCCTGATTGAAGGATAGCAAGTATGGGCAAGGGACCTGCTCTCATTCATGATGTGTAGTTGGAAGGGGACATGAGCTCACACATGGAACCGAACTGGTAAGAAGTCAAATGATTCTTTCATCAGTTCAAATAATGTGGGTGATGCAAGATAAATAATCCTATCTACAAAGTGGAGTTTTGGATTTCCTGGATTACTTGAGAAGCTAATCCATGCAAGTAGAAGCAAGTTTATCATTTAATAATCCAAGAAGCAACCAATAGAAAATAAATAGTCAGAGGAGCTGCTTGCAAAAGTTAGAGATTTTATTATTGTAAAAGCACTTGTACAGCGGGTCCCTGCTAACAATTTGACACGTTTTACATGAACTGGTGCTTGATTATAATGATTAAGCACTGTTTCAGGTGAAACACATCAAGGTATTAACTGAGCAATGCCGTACAAGTGCCCTTACTACAATAAAACCATCGATTTTTGCAAAAGCATCTCATGCCGTTTCTTAATGTTACAGTAAGTGGATGATTTTCTAGAGGCAAATAGACTGTTCACTTTACAAGGGAGTTTTGCACAGAGCTTAGTGAACGAGATAAAGCTCTGCGGACGTCTTTCATCCTATCACCTGCAAGCAAAATTTCTGCTTTTCCGTGCACATAATTATTCTTTGCAGGGTGAAATTTCACCACATTCACTAAGCTGTGGGGAAAATTTCTTTGCAAAGCGAACAGCAGGACAGGACACCGCTCAATCGACCTAATGTTTGGTAACGGGAATGGCCTCAGCCAGCACTTCTTCAACAGCTACGCCCTTTGACACATTTCACCCCAGCCCACCAGCTCTATGACTAAGCCCCTTGGGCGAGGCAGAACACGTCAGCAGTGTGGCTGCTGGAGCAGTGGTGGCTGAGGCCATACATTTTAACCAGTTTGGTTGAGCAGAGTCCTGTCCTCGTTATGCTGACCGTCTTGGAATAATGATGTTGGATGCTCACTCCCATTTTCTGAGCACCAGCAGGGAGTCACTCACATCTCTACCTTTGAGCGGCACTGTTACGTTTCTGAGGTTGCAGCCTATATACATTAGTAAATCAACCCCTAAGTATTAAGTGCACTCAGTATCCCAGTCTGGGGTGTCCATGGATTAGCATCATGTCTATGATACAAGGTTTCTCTAGTATCAGTAGAGCTGTTTTTTTCTTAAAGCCCAATAAGCTGCAAAAATCAATCAGAATCCATTCTCTACTGGTTTGACATTAGTGATGTGAATTCTGATTGTTTTCCCCTGGAAACTCTTTGGATCTATGTCTTCGCTCCTTGTGGCGGTGTTTTATTCAATCAAAGAAGCATGGTACATAGTCAGTATCATATGAATACCAGACCATACCCATTTGCAAGACACCACTAAGGAATCCTCATGCCTGTGTGCATTTTATAATAATGGAAACTGGCAAGGTCTTTAGTTCCAATGGAGTTGAGTGCATGCAAGGTGGAACTGATGACCAGATATCTCTAGTAGCAGAAGTTTATTTGTATGTATCCTAGAGGATTTGCTCCTTGTATTGTTTATTGAATGAGCATGCAGATGTTCCAGGATAGGCCTATTTTCACATACAGCAAAAGGCTCATTTACAGATAATTTACTCTTTACATAAAATAAGTCAATACGAGTCCTATTTTTCACAAACTAATACTCTATTTTACACTATAATTTTTAATTGTCTTCCATCTGTCATGTCAGAATTGGACAGAAATCAAATAATCAATTTTCATATTGCAGAGAATCATGCATAGCAAAAAACATTGCCTGTTAATTGGAAGAGATTACACATGTACAGTGTATAATGATGTTTAGATATGACATGCTAGCAGTAATGGAACAGCTTCCTTCTCTGCCAAGATCTCTGATTAAATGCTGAAATGTTCCAACATGTGTGGAGTAACAAGGCTTGCAAGTACTTGTCATCACTGAAAAAAAAACGCTGCTTGAACCTATCACATCACTTATCCATTCTGATCTGTTTATGGCTAGATTAAAGTCAGACTGTGAGGAGGCTGCCATTGCATGATAACCAGTCATGCTGACCCTCCAGTGCCAATGCTTTTTAAATCACTGAAGCAACGTCAAATAC
Source organism: Aquarana catesbeiana (assembly GCF_042186555.1). Lineage (NCBI taxonomy): Eukaryota > Metazoa > Chordata > Amphibia > Anura > Ranidae > Aquarana > Aquarana catesbeiana. The sequence continues at coordinate 515,351,358 of NC_133326.1, read as the reverse complement.
AGTCATAAGACGTGATGTTTATATTCAGTCCTGGTCAGAGAATCAGACAGTGCTGAAGCCAGAGGACTGGCAGAACAGACAGAAAAGTAAAATTTTCAGAACCAGCAATGGCTTTCTCTATACTCTTGTAATGCTAATTTTAAACCAAATTCCACATTGGAGAATAATGAGAAGTACAAAAAACTAGCACAAAGCCATTTGTGCATTGCATGTTTAATTGGCCTATAAACTAATGCAACATTTGCAAAAAATACAAATTCCAACTAAATACTAAACTATTACTTAAACTTTATTCGGTCAAGAAACCCTTTAAAACTCTGCACAATCTCAAGGCACATCATTCTAAAATGTAAAAAAGAAACTCATGTTTTTCATAACACACGTAAGACACCCAACATTAGAGGTGATTTATTTTTACAATGCAAAATTACCTACTAATTAGTTTATTTCAGCATTTCTCTCCTTCACTCAGCTAATGTGACCCCAGGGCTGACAAAGTGGAGTAGGGGAGGAGCAAAACAAGGGTGCAGGTGTCTGACATGCTCCTTTTCAATCAATGATGTAATCAGTTGTCAGGATGCAGGTGGCTTGCCTGCATGGCGCCCAAGGTTGTAATGCTGCACAATAAGAACCTGTGGCTTAGTGTACCAAAAAAAGGCAGTCTTGACCCTCCGCTGGCTTTTTGACAATTTTTGGGCAATTTTGGGCAATTTGTAGGCAATTTGTAGGCATTTTGCCACAGCACCCTTGAAGAACCCAGATGGCACCCCAGGGTGCCACGAAAGCCCACTTGAAAAAGGCTGCACTATATACATTTCTCCCTGTGTGCCAAATGGCTTGGACATATAAAAGTTTTAAGTTACCGGTACATTCTTGTAGCTTGTTAAAGCTGAAATCTGGGATTAACACATATTGTCTTAAAGTGGAGTTCCGCCTAAAAAAAAATTAAATAAAGTTCAGGAGCTACAAATACTGCAGCTTTTGACTTTTAAAATAAGGACACTTACCTGTCCAGGGTGCCCGTGATGTTCTCACCCGAAGCCGACCTGCCCCTCAGCCCCGGGTGGAGGAGCCGGCATTGCTAGTATGGGAATCAGGAAGTGAAGCCTTGTGGATACTGCGGCGATCTTTCGCCAGAAGTGGGAGCAAATACCTGTATTAGACAAGTATCTACTCTCCCCTCCCCCCTGAAGGTGCCAAATGTGACACCGGAAAGGGGGGGGATCCAGACAGCAGAAGATCCATTTTTGGGTGGAACTCTGCTTTAAAGTATGGCCAAAGCTCTTCTGACCATACATCTCCTGTGAGTCACAGGAACGCACTTAGTTCTGCATTCCTGTGACCCAGATTCTCATGTGACCTAAGAACTGAGCAATCAGTGGTCTTTGATTGCTCAGTTCTCAGTGTCAAGCTTGCAGGGGACAGCTGTAGCATTAGATCGATGCTGCATCTACATAGGTGAGTATAAATGTTATTATCCCGCACTTCTCTTTTAATACAAGAACCATATGTAGTTTTCTTGATGTACTTTGTGTATTTCTCCATGCTGCTCTCTCTCCTTGCCTGGTTTTCTACCCACCACCTGTCATTTTCTACTGCCAGCCTGTAGTAGGTGGGCCTGCTCTCTGCACAAGATATGTACAGCATAATATCTTGTGAGTCCTAAAAGTACCAACAGCACTCTTTTCTAGCGAGCGGTGCTATCAATCGGTTGTTTTTAGTTTCAGTTACCATATACACTCTAGTATAAGCCGACCTGAATATAAGCCAAGGCACCTAATTTTACCACAAAAAACTGGGAAAACTTATTGACTCGAGTATAAGCCTAGGGTGGGAAATGTAGCAGCTACTGGGTAAACAATGACCATCTGCAGCCTCACTGTGCCCATTTGCAGCCTCACTGTGCCCATCTGCAGCCTCACTGTGCCCCTTTGCAGCCTCACTGTGCCCATCTGCAGCCTCACTGTGCCCATCTGTATCATCAGTTCCCATCTGCAGCCTTACTGTGCCCATCTGCAGCCTCATTGTGCCCATCTGCAGCCTCACTGTGCCCATTTGCAGCCTCACTGTGCCCATCTGCAGCTGTACATTTGATAACCAAAACAGCGGGTGTCTCTCGCTGTGTCATGCAGTCTTAACTGACAGAACAATGATTCAGTTTCCCAGCATTGAATCAGTGTTCAATGTTCCATCTATCACGGACGAGGAGGAGGCGGGGCTTTGTTACAGTGGACGGCCGCTGAACAGTTAAGACTGCATTACACAGCGGGAGACACCTGCTGTTTTGGTTATCAAAGGTACAGCTGCAGATGGGCATAGTGAGGCTGCACCCTCACTCGAGACCCTCACTCGAGTATAAGCCGAGGGGGGCTTTTTCAGCATAAAAAATGTGCTGAAAAAGTCGGCTTATACTCGAGTATATACGGTACTTTTTCTGTTATCAGCTAATCAAGCCCTGATGAAGGGGAATACTGAAAGTCCCTGAAACACTTTGGATTTTATTATATGCAGAAATAAACTGTAATTATTTTTTTTTACTCAAAAACTGCGTGGTGTTCCATTCTTTTATTTTTGAATTTAACACTGAGCATCCCAGTATTTAGAGCTGCCTTTATGGGGATAATTACCCCCACAGAGGGACCCAACAACGTAACAATATGCTTGTTCACAGACAACCAGTTAATCATTATTTTCAGGATGGAAATAGGAGCTTAGATTTTTCTCTTGGTACAGTTTTATTACTGAGTGTATTTCATCATCAAAAAACATAAGCAATGTATTTTTTCAATACAGCCCTATTGTGGGCTGAAAAAACAAAAAAAATTGCATTTTATGGACTGGTGTAAGCTCTGCCCAGTTTTGTTTTTTTACCAAAATACTCCCCCCCCCCTTTCTTGCTCTCCACAATTTAAAGACTAATCATTCGGTAGTCCAGGATAATAACTAGGAGGGATAATGACTGTCTTTGTGATAACACAGAAAGTGTGAACAGGACACAGGACAGTTCTGAATTTCTGACATGGTCATCAGACAGATAAAACGAAATGCTTTCAATGGTATATTTAACAGACCATAGGCATGTACAGGGGGTGTGCCAGGTGTACCTGGGCACACCCTAATCACTACGTGCAGTGTCGATTCTCCCTGCTGCCCAGGCTTTCCCCTTGTTGGTCCCCCCCCACTCTACCCGCCCTGCAGGGGGATGTTACAGGATGGAGAGTAGGGGAAGGGGCTAGTAAATATGTCACTTACCAGTGCCTTCCTTTTCTAAATTAACACTCTCACTCAATATGTTCATTCATAACTGAAGCATAGTAAACAGTGTTTACTATGCTTCAGTCTGTGAGCAAACAGTAAGCCGCTCAGCACAGAGCGCTTCCCATTCATTCACTGTCCTGTGCAGCTGAGGCTGCAGAGAAAGGCATGTGTGTTTGAGCTTTGGGGTTGCACACTCTAACGCAATGCGCACCTTTGTAACAGACCAAATAGAAGCAAACAAGATACAATGATGGTTGAGGTTTACATACATTTTAGGAAGGGCCACCAGCTTGGGATAGCATTGGGAATTTCAAGTCCTTCCCAACTTTTCCATAATGTGAGTACATGCACAATCTCACCACCATAGCATGCTGGTTTGATTACTTGCAGATATACCACTGTAAAATGTTGTTGGATCTTGATCACACCCTGAAAATAGCATGCCACATGTCCTAGAGAGCCACAACAATCCTTTGCTTCTCAGACAGGTATATAACTTCAGAAACAGTTACCTTTCACTTAATTAGCACCACATGAAAGTTAAAGGTGACAGCTTTGCTTATTCGGTAGCATTTGCAGGGATTTTCTAGGACAATGATTGTTGTCATAATGTCAGCTCACTTCAAAAGATTATCTCTTGGGCTGTTTTGACACTCGCCTGCTCTCCTTTACAACTAGCGGAGGATGCTGCATGTTTACAGCTTTCTTTGTAGCCAACAAATCAAAACAGGAGTCTGTTTGCCATGGAAACAGCAATATCATTTTTCAGTGAAATGTTTGTCACACTTTTAGGGGTCACTATAAAGAAGAGGAAAATACAGGAACCCATATCGAAGTCTTCTGATGCTTGTAACCATAAAAAACATTCTACATAACTAAAACATTTCATTACTTTACTTCTTTACAAACAAAATTTCTTCTGTTCACAACTCGCTTAATACTAATCCATTGACAGAAATGGATGCTGCAACATTAAAGCGCCCCTCCCCCCAGACTATAGACATTACAATATTTACATATGATTAACAAGCAGTAAAATAGCTTTTTTAAAAAAAAAAAGCCATCACTGACCCATCTAGTCCCTTGTACTGTGAAGTAATTCATTCTCAAAAGATCACAACAAAGAAGTTAAAGTCAGGTTGAGTTTACAACACCTGCTGCTTGCTTACATTGGAAGGTTGGCAGCATGCGCAGATTTACTTTACTCCTCTTTATTCAAGCCAGTGTTTGCTCAACAATTCCACCTCTTTATATATACTGTACACGTGAATAAAAACATTACTTAGACACAGTCTCTAGATATTTGTATTCAAAGCAGCGCTCATTACCACACACAGTGTAAGTGTGGCTGAAGCTCATAAAGTCCCATAAGCGAAATAAAGCGTGATGCTGGGTGATGAGTTCGCACCTCGTGAGTCACTCTCCCTCTAAGGGTATACACTCACCAGACTGCTAAAATATAGAAGCCTTAAAAAGCTCAAGGACATCCGCCTGTTCAGGATTCCATCCGTTCAATCCATCACTTCATGGGTGGTTGATCACATGAGAAAGACATGTGCGGAGCTGTATTAAAAAGGAAGTAGAGTACAGACATGAAAGGGTGCAAGGAACTTAGGGAAGGAATAAGTTAGGAAAGGAGGGGTTTAAGGAAGTTAGGGATAGGTTGGGATTGGTGGATCAGTATAGAAGGGGAGGAAAGTTTTAATTAGTGTTGAAGCTGGGGGAGTGAAACAGCAGTCGTGTGTTGGAGAGTCAGGAAGAACGTTCCCTGGGGTAACTGAGCAACAGCAGGTAGCAGAATGAGTGGTTTAGAGCAACTCTGGATACAGCTTAGGGAGGCAGCGGAGACCCACGGAGCAGAATGGCTTCAGAGCCAGATTGCCACCACATTACAGAGGGTAGAGCAGGGCCCATCCACTGCGAGGCCTGCCTCATCACGGGCTAGGAGGTCTCGACCTCCGGAGCGCCTTAGTCCCGACATCACTCCCAGGACTCATAGGAGACTGGGGAGCCCGAGTCGGACCCCCTCGGGACCCCCTCTGGCAAAACAGACACCAAAAAGAACGGGCGGGGGGATGACAAGGAGAGACAGATCGCCGCATTGTCACGGGGGGGAGGCTTAATGCAGTCACCCAGGCCGGCCCCCGCCGGTGCATCTCCGCATGACAGACAGCAGACTGCCACCACCGGCGATGCTCTGGTCGGGGTGGCAACCCGGCGAGGGAGAAAGGGACGGTCGGGCGCCGGCCTTGCCTGTGAAACGGCCGGCGGCTTGCCTCGTGGCGGCGCCATCTTACCTCAGGGAGGAGGTTCAGCCAGTCAGCACAGGGATCGTCAGTCGGGAGGCCCCCCCTCCAGGTTCAGAGAAGGGCCTGGGAGGGTTGGCCAGCGCAATGCCTGCGTGAGAGACAGGTCGCCGAGTGATGACATAATTTCCCCACATGATGGGAACGGAGGACGGAACCCTCAGAAGGATGTCGTCCCCCCTCCTGTCGCTCAGGCTCAGGGACGCAAGTCTGCCAGAAGAACAGCGGTGGAAGAGCAGCAACTGATGCAGAGGGACAGCAGCAGCAGCAGTGAGGAGGGCGAGCTGAGCGATGATCCACAGGAGGCAGCGGTGGAGTCGGGTCAGATGGCTGGTGGGTCCTCTCGCCTAAGGCAGCCTGGTAAGCAAACTTCTGTTTCTTTTACTAATGTCTCTGGGTTGACTGATGCAGGGGGATCCAGAGTGGGGGGGGGGATGTGCAGGGTACCTTAAGGGGGGGGGAAGGGGATTTATGGGACTCAGTGAGGGAGTTACTGCGTCGCCTGGAGAGTGGGGCTCCGCAACCCTCATCCCCCATCAACCCCTGGGTACCACAACCCCCGAGTGTTAGGGATCCCCCGGTTGTAGTGGACCCCCCGCAAAGGCCGACGACGTTGGTGGTGGCGGAGACACAGACGGGAGGTGACGGCGTGGGAGATTCTACAAAAACCACAACGCAGGAAAAGGATGCGGAAAAGGTGAGATTGGCAGATGCAGCCAAGTGTGAGGTCTACGTTTGCTTCGAGGGACCTTTGGGGGCGCATTTGAAAAAAGAGGTAAGAGAAAAAATTTGGAAAAACGAGTTTGTGGAGATTTTCTCCCTGCTCCCGTTAGAAAAGTTTAATTTGGACCGGGTAAAGCCGGATGAGAGTAAAAAAGAGGAGGAGGAGAAGAGAAGGTACAGATTAATTCCGCGCACGTTTGCTAACTGGTTGCAAGCATTTGCGATTCTGGTGAGCGTGATTGGGGAAAAAGCCCCCGAGAATTGCTCGGCATTATTCTGTTATCTAGAAGCGATCAGCGAGGCACATCGAGTATATGGGGGTTTAGCATGGCTTCGATATGACGAACAGTTTCGTCAAAGGAAGGCTATTCGCCCCTCGATTAGATGGGACCATAAGGATATCAGTCTCTGGATGAAGTTGATGACTTCATCCAGGGCTGCGAGCCCGTTTTTTCAAGGGGGGTCGGCGGCACCTCCTCCGCTGGATCGCCGGCCCCAAAAAAGAAAGGGGTGTGTTGGCAGTTCAATGAAGGCAACTGTCGGTTCGGAACTTCATGTCGTTACAAGCATGAATGCTCCGGATGTAGTGGTGTGCACCCTTTTGTGCGCTGCTTCAAGCAGGGAAAAGGTCGCACAGGGGACATCGCTGGAAAAAGGGATGACGCCGGTGAGACTAGAAAGGATGCTACCTTTCCTAAATAGGTACCCAGATAGGGCGGCGGCAATGTTATTAGAAACAGGGTTCAGGGAGGGTTTTCGAATTCCGAGTTCATTGCGGGAGGTTCCGCCGGTCGCAGACAATTTGAAGTCGGCACGCCTCCACCCGGAGGTAGTGTCGGCTAAGCTGTTTAAGGAAGTTGCATTGGGCCGGATGGCTGGACCATTCACTTCCCCGCCGTTACCAGGGTTAATAGTTTCCCCGTTGGGAGTTGTTCCGAAGAAGGAGTTGGGGCAATATAGGATGATACATCATCTGTCCCACCCAAGAGGTGGCTCAGTGAACGATGGTATTGACCCGCAGGATTGTGCGGTTACCTATACATCCTTCGATGCAGCTGTCTCTTGGGTCAGAAAATATGGTAGGGGCGCCCTCATGGCTAAAACTGATGTGGAATCGGCATTTAGATTATTGCCGGTACACCCCCACAGTGTGCATTTGTTGGGATGCTGTTGGCAAGGGTCGTACTTTGTTGACTGTTGCTTGCCAAGGGGTTGTTCCATTTCGTGCGCACTGTTTGAGGCGTTTAGCTCGTTCTTTGAATGGGCGGTTAGGGAAGCGGCAGGGATAAATTCAATTATCCATTATCTAGATGATTTCTTGTGCATAGGCCCCCCAGACTCCAGATGTTGTGGAGTATTATTGGGAACGTTACAACACCTGGCTGAAAGATTCGGGATTCCGCTGGCGGCTGACAGAATTAGTTTTTTTGGGCATCACTATTGATTCCATGGCTATGGAATGTAGGCTGCCGGAGGACAAACTGGTGGCGTTACGGAAGGAGGTGAGTATGGCGGGTAAGAAGCGTAAGCTGCGGCTGAAGGAATTGCAATCCTTATTGGGAAAATTGAATTTTGCATGCAGAATCATTCTCATGGGTCGTATATTCTGTAGGAGATTGGCGGCGGCCACGGCCGGGGTGAGAGTTCCCAATCACTTTGTCAGATTGACCAGAGAGTTGCAGGCGGATTTAAAAGTGTGGGATGCGTTTTTGGAGTGTTTTAATGGGCGATCTGTGTGGCAAGTGGGACTGGTCAGCAATGCTGACTTGGTCCTGTTTACGGATGCGGCAGGATCGGCAGGATACAGGGCGTATTGCCGAGGTAGATGGAGTGCAGGACCATGGCCGGAGATTTGGAGAGAGGCGGGTTTCCTTTGAAACCTGGTCCTCCTAGAACTGTTTCCTATTGTTTTGGCAGTAGAACTGTGGGGGGAGGAATTACGTAACAAGAAAGTTAGGTTCAATTGCGACAATTTGGGGGTGGTTTGGGTGATTAATAACATCTCGGCTTCATCCCCACCTGTGATTAGGTTGTTAAGACACCTGGTGCTCAGTTGTTTGCGCATAAATGCATTTATTTATGCTGTGCATATCCCTAGAGTGGACAATAAGTTAGCGGATGCTTTGTCTCGTTTCCAGTGGGAAGAATTTTGCAAACTGGCACCGGAGGCGAACCGGGTAGGGGAGCCATGCCCGTCGGAACTGTGGAGAGTTGCGTTGGAATCACCGCAGGATTAATCCGGCAGTCCCTCAGCGCAGGAACATGGAGGGCTTATGAAAAAGTGTGGCAAGAATGGTTTGCCTTGATGGAGGAGGTAGGAGGGTCAGAGGACTCTGCTGACTTACAGACTTGGGTTTTGTGTTTTATTTGTAGGAATTATGAAAAAGGGGTCTCTGGGTCGGGAATAGGAAAGAAGATGGCGGCTCTAGCCTTTTTATTCCAATTAAAAGGACTCAGGAATGTCACAAAATCCTTTATGGTTCGCAGGGCTTTGCGGGGTTATAGAAAAGGTTCTCACAAGAAGGACTCCAGACGCCCAGTGTCATTTGAGGTGCTGGAGACGATTCTGACAAGCCTCAACAAGGTGTGTTCAGAGTACTTTGAACAAGTGCTCTTCCGAGCAGCCTTTTTGGTGGCATTTTTTGGAGCATTTAGAATCGGGGAGTTGGTCTCGCCATCAAAAAGGGTGGTGGGAGGTCTAAGGTTGGGTGATGTGCAGTTTTCAGATCAGTCAGTTCTGATTTGGATACGGCGATCAAAAATGGACCAGGAAGGAAAAGGGGTCAGAGTGGAGTTGTTCAAGGGGTTAAAAACCCAGTTTTGTCCGGTAGCAGCTCTGAGGCAGTTCCTGGATATGCGCCCGACAAGGGAGGGAGCACTGTTTATCCATAAGGATGGATTGTGCTTATGTAGGTTTCAGTTTACAGCGGTGATGAGGAAGTGTTTAAAAGAAGGAGGGCTTTTCCCGGGAGAATATGCAGGGCATTCCTTCCGCATAGGGGCGGCCACAGAGGCAGCTCGCTGGGGACTTCCAGAAAATGTAATAAAGAAGATAGGCAGATGGAAATCAAACAGATTTCAGATATGTGTTCGTCCACAGTTATTGTGAAGTATAGTTGGTTGTATAGGTTAAGATTAGTAGACGGTTAAAAAATGTTGGAATGTCGCTGTATGTTCTTTGTTATTTCTTTTCAGATCCCCCCAGATGTCTCATTTGGATATTGGGACACTCATACGTTTTTTGGGGGGGCAAAACGGGCGGACATCAGACCTGAAGGTAGACAGCTACGGCTTAAGAGAGAGGAGGGCACGGTCAGGTGGTTGGGTATACCGGGCATGAGGTGGCAGCAAGTGGTTCCGGAGGTACATAGATTTTCCAGGTTGGACAGGGTCCCTGATATATTGGTCCTTCATGTGGGAGGAAATGACTTGGGTATTAGACCAATGAGGCAGGTCATTAAAGATATCCAATGGGACTTTCTCAGGCTCAGGGCATCCTTTCCAGACATGCTGTTCGTATGGTCCGATATAGTTGCCCGTATGTCTTGGAGGGGGGCCCGATCGTGGGAAAAACTCAATAAGACCCGCATAAAAGTGAACAAAGAGGTGGGCAGGTTTGTTTCCAGGAATGGGGGTATAGTGATACGACATTGGGAATTAGAAACTGACACTTGGATGTACCTGAGAGGGGATGGTGTTCATCTTAACCCGGTGGGGATTGATCTTTGGTCCCTGGGGCTTGAAGATGGCATTAGAAGAGCATTTTTGGTGTGGCTGCGGGCATAAGCGTAAGGTGTCACACTTGTGCCGCGGTGGCGTTAGGTCCTTGGCGACAAGAGTATATATATATATGGATAGATATATATATTGGTTAAAATGAGGATTGAAAAATGTTGGGACACATCCCAGGATGGAGTTTTCCGGTTGGTCCAGGCAGTTTTTGGACCAACGGGTAATAAATGGGGGTCTGGGTCAGTTAGTGAGTCCTCGAGGCGAGTTAGTGGCTGGGGACAGATGCTAACAAAAGGGACTCAGGCTCAAAAGTGATTGGGGTCGCCAGGGATCAGCAACAAAAAAGATTACTGAGAGTTAGAGTTAAATATTTTAAATATTTTGAATATTTAAATGGTTATAAATATTGAAAATAAAAAGTTTACAGTTTTTATTGGTTCTTGTGAAATAAAGGCCGATAAGGCCATTTACATCCAATCCAAGTGTCGGTGTCATTACTTAGTAATATAAGGTGCCATGCATGTATTGGTGTATCTGGCTACCCTATTCAAGAGAAACACTCGACATAGCGTGATCTCGTTTAAACTAGTTTTGTTAGAACAACCACACTTACAAGATACAAAATTTAGAACAGCAAAGTAGTATAAATCAATCTGTCACCGTTCAGGAGGAGATGCCGTCCTCTATCTTGTGCATCCACAGCTCGGACAGTCTAAGGCTAATCCTCTCCACCCGTGACATGCTATCCTCACTTCCAGACGCCGCTAGGTCATGCCCTGACATGTTTCTTCATCCTGACTTCTACTGAGGGCATCTTACCTCTTTGTCCACCTCTTTGTTTGGGCATCCATGTCAGGTGCTCAAGCTACACCTCTCCTTGTGCAGTTTCACAATCTCCATATGACAGCACTCACCATTATTGTCCAAAATAGAAAACTATCTTTATTAACCACTTGCTTACCGGGCACTTAAACCCCCCTCCTATCCAGACCAATTTTCAGCTTTCAGCGCTGTCGCACTTTGAATGACAATTGCGCGGTCATGCAACACTGTACCCAAATGAAATTTTTATCATTTTTTCCCCACAAATAGAGCTTTCTTTTGGTGGCATTTGATCACCTCTGCGGTTTTTATTTTTTGTTAAAAAAATTTAAAAAGACCGAATTTAAAAAAAAAAAAAATATTTTTTTTTATATTTTGTTATAAAATTTTTTAAAAGGGTAATTTTTCTCCTTCATTGATGTACGCTGATGAGGCGGCACCAATGGGCACTGATAGGTGGCAGTGATGGGCACTGATGGGTGGCAGTGATGGGCATTGATTGGTGGCAATAATGGGCACTGATCTTGTACACTGCTAGGTGGCACTGATTGGCACCACTGGTGGGCATTGTTAGGTGGCAATGGTGGGCATTGATAGGTGGCACTTATGGGCATTGATATGTGGCACTGGTGGGCACTGTGGGCACTGTGAAGTGGCAATGTCAGGTTGCACTGTCAGTGGGTACTGTTGTCACAATTGAGGCACATATGAGGCATTATTGCCTCCTCCTCTTCGGGACCGATGTCCCTTGCTGCTGAGCCGGTGATCGGCTTTTTTTTCTCCTCGCACTGTCAGCGCGAGGAGAAAAAAAAAACGATCACAGAGCTTTTGTTTTGATCATGTGATCAGCTGTCATTGGCTGACAGCTGATCACATGGTAAGGGGCCGGGATCGGCCCCTTACACAGATCGGTGATCACCCGAGTCTCAGTGACTCGGTGATCACAGCGCGCTCCACGCGCGCCCTGCAGGGCGCGCGCAGGGCACGTGCACAGGGGAGGCCGTCATATGACGGCCTCCCGGGAATTCAGGTCTGCGCTGTAGCCGTCATTCGGCTATAGCACGGATGCCAAGCGGTTAAATATCCAGGAACATACAATTCCAAACGTCTGGACACAGGATGACATTACTTAAATTCCCAAAAAAATAATTCCGAAGTATAGTCAATACTTATCTGTCCTGCTGCCTGTGTACCCCTGTTGTGATGTGGGGGTCACCAAGAGGAATCAGTGAGTGCAGTGGGAGATCAGAGGAAAGACACAGCTGGAAGTGTCAATTTTTGTAGGAGCTTGAGCTGACAATTCCTCTTTTGCAGCTTGGGCGACAGAAGAGGTAGGTATTTACCTTTTTTTATATGAGAATTTCTTATTAGGACTTTAAATTTGGAAACAGAGTGGTTTTAAAGGATTCAACTCAACTCAAAAATGATATTTTAGAAAATGTTTAGTTGCATGGGATATCACTCATGACCAGGGCTGGTGATAAGGGGCCAGTAGCCAGCCATCCTCCTGTCCTCTCCACGATCTGGATGACTTCACTTCCTCCTGTGTGGTCCATGTGGAGCAGCCTGGGAGACATACTAGCAGCCTTTGAGGATGATGATTTCCTAACACAATGTGTGTGTTCTGCCTACATCTTGTAAGTGTGATGTATCTTGTGCAATGAACTGTGTTACTAATACTACACTTAGGTGTGCCTCCCTCTCCCCTCCAATTCTGTGATAAGGGGGTACCACCAATCCTCCTGTATGGGGCCCAGGTACACAGGGGGGGCCCAGGCAGCAGGAGGAATCAGATGTGGGCAGGACAGGGAGGATAATCATTGCAGTGTGGGTACAAATACAGGAACAATGCCCTGTGTCTGTGTCTCTCCCTGCAGCAGCTGAAAGCCAGGTTCACCCTCTCCCTCCAGCCTGGTTTCAGTTGCTGCAGGGACAGACACACAGGGCATCATTCCTGTAATTACATCCACACCACACCAATCTTCCTTCTTGTCCTGCCCGCATCTGATTCCCCCTGCTGTGTGCCCCCTCCCCCATGTCATTTACGGGCCCCTTCATTTGCTGAATGAACACAGTGAGCGATTGGTACTGTGTTCATTCATAACGGAAGCATAATAAACTGTGTTCACGCACAGAACTTTATTAACTAAATACAATTTTATCTTTTAGATTTGGCAGGAATTTTGTAAGTTATGTTATATGTGTCTCTGCTAATAATGATTTTAGTGTATTTTTATTGAAAATATAGTTTTGCTATTCTCGCAGGGGGAAGAGGGGGTGGGGGTTGGGGCCTTTGCTGGGAACCTTGCCGCCTGCAAGCAGTGATTCCTGTATGACTCCACCTCCTGAAACTCCTCTCTTCAGCACCTTTGTAGTTCAGAAGGCAGGCTCTGTGAAGTGTGTGACACAGCAGTACCTACCGACAGGACGTTCAAGGAAGTACATGTGTGGGACACTTCAAAAATTAAGTTTCCAAACTTCATTCAGGATAATAGGTGCAGGCCAGAAATAACTGAAATACAATGTGGAAATAAATACAGTATATGGTTTTAGACTTTGACCATAGACACTTTATATTTTGTGTGTTTTAACCCAAGTTTGGATGTTCCCATTCCTCCTGGAACCAGAAAATAGGCACATCAGATACAGCAGCCATTCTCAACCAGGGTTCCGTGGAACCCTAGGGTTCCTCCAGAGGTGGCTAGGGGTTCCTTGAGCTGTGGCTGATTTACCACCTATTTGATGGTGCCTACATAGTTTTGAGCCAATGCCACTTGGAGGAGCCAGTAGTATGACACCAATGATATGTATAGCTCTCTGTAAGGGTGCGAATTCTTACCACCACTTACCATCAAAGGGCATTCTTCTCACTGACCACCAAAGTAAGGGGCATTGTTCCCACTGACCAATTAATGGGTTTTATCAGGGGTTCGCTGAGACCTGAAAATTACTTTAAGGGTTCCCCTGGGGTAAAATGGTTGAGAAAGGCTGATCTACAGTATCTGGCTGTGCACTGATTTAGGTATGTGAAGTTATTACAAGACTGTCTGAGCAGAATTACAAATCTGTTGGCAGGTAAAATATTTAATTTATATGTATTTTTACTAAAAAAATTAGATCTGGCTCCAATTCTCACCTCTTCCCCAGAGTTGTTCCCCAAGGGTTTACTACTCTCCAATATAGGGGCAGTTCTTTACCAGGCTGAATGTTACCCAGCATCATCCAATACAGTTCCTGTGACTCCAAGCCATCTTGAACATGTCCCCTGGGTGCGGGTAATCATGACAACCTGGGTTCACCTCACTTGATCACACGAGTACCAGGAGGAAGGACAGCCACTGCCAGATAAGGCTCATGCTGTCTGAGGACAAATCAAGGGACTGCAGGGAAGTTGGTAAGTATAATGTAAACTTTTAAAAAAAAAAAAGTAGTGGAGGAGAAAGACTCCAGCGAGAGAAGGAGAAGGGTGTGGGTGAAAGTAGAGTTTGGTGTTCAGCTACATCCAGAGCTCAGAGGATGATCAAACATGAAGGTGCGTTCAGCCATTAGGAGAGGACTTTTAGTTACAAATTATGCATAAACGTGCACGTTTCAGTGAGTATTAAACCTAGACATATCTTTTCAGAAACAATCACTTGACATTGACAATGCTATAACAATAGTAACTGAGAAGTGGTGGGCTTATTTCCAAACGGATCTGCAGCCTCTCCTCTGATAACGGCATTCAAGTACCTTTCTATTGCATAATGACCTGAGCTCTGCGTTTTCATGCATGTCACACCATACAGGTAATAAATAGTTACTTATTAATTTATTCTCTATTCTGCAGACTCCTATTAAACTGTCAGTTCATTCCCAGGCCTGACACTATGTAATTTACAAGCAATAAATGTTCATAAACAGCCTGAGTGGAAAATCTATACAGTTATTCTGCCTTTATTTTACGTTCCATTTAATGCACCTCAAAAATGATTTTGTCAATGTTATTCCATTAGCGTCTCCTCCGTCCAGTAAGCTGCTTCCACAACAATATGTCAGAGAGGCAGTGAGCGTGTGACTGAGCCATTGGTAAAGCCAGGAGCAGTGGAGGAGGAAGAAGGGGGAGGGTAAGGGGGTGACAGGTCAGACCATCGGTTGGAGGGGGTAGGTAGGGAGCAGAAACTTCCAGAACAGCAACAAAACACTTCTCAATACGCTGAAGTGAGTCAGGTGCTTTATATGCGCAAGAGTCACAAATCACCCAGTCAGAACCCATTACTGATCAAAGCAAGCTCTATATGACCGCACATAAATTCATGGATTACTATGGAAATTTGGCACACTGTAGAGGTTATTGCTATTTGAGATCTATGTGGATGATTATAATCTGCCAAAGTTGATTTTTCAAATGTCAGTTCTTGGTTGAAACTTCAGCAAACTCTGTAATAACAAAGTGATAGAAAAAATACAAATGTAATACAGAATGTAATATGCTGACACACATGGTCAGTTCCCACCTAAGTCAAGAGATTACTATGCCAACTAGCAACAGGCAGCCTCAGGAAATCATGGCTTAGCCCTAAAGTTGAGCATATTTGCATAGAGGTGTTTACCCAGACAATCGACAAACACACACAGAAAATTAATTTTGACTATTCAGCAAACAGGATAACAATCCCGGCACGGAATGTCACAGCTCAGAAGAAGGTCCAGCTTGCACTCACTCTCGGAAAAAAAGGAAGCCAGAAAACTGTTAAGGTTATTTAAAATCCTCATTCTTGCTCAGGGCGCATAATGCACTAAGGTAAGTAGACAACCCTAGGGTGTGCATCTCCAACACAAGTCAGCTTCTACCCTATTACTAGTAGCAGAAGATTTCAACAAGGAGAGAAAAAACACCAGACACTATTTGACAGCAGGACTAACTTTCACTGGGGGATAGTGGTTTATCTACTTGGCAGTAGAGCTTGCACTTACCCTTTTGTGTACATTCAACCAATGCAACACAGAGAGCTTCATCCTACTTGTCTCTCCAATACCTGTGAAAAACTTAAAATAGTCCACTCTGTTCAAACTCCACCTAACCAAACAGTCAACTTCACTACCACTAAACCACACCTGTAGTCTAATGACTGACACTCTCCGTCCCTTCTTACACCTAACTAGCTTTTCAGACTCAGCCATCTAGCTCCTAAATCTGTGTATACGCCAATCGGTCCTCATGTGGTGATGTCATCACGTCATTTTCTGAAGACTGAAAGAACCCCCCATCCCGCTGGAAAGTCGATAGGAAGTGTCCATGTCACCCAGGCAACAACATGGGCAGCTGACAAAGAGTCCTCTCATTCAGCAGCTCAGAAGATAGAAAACGCAGGACCTGGTATGCAATGTGATCATGGACTAAGGCAACTAAAACAGGTTTTAAGATCTGAATGTTTTCCTAAGCTAACATAGTGATTAGTTGGGAAGATCCATATTTCTATGCTAATGTAATAAGCATCCCCTACAGTTGGCTTGCCCACCTATTTCAGCCTTATCCCACAGTTACATTTATGTGCTTATTCATGCAGAGGTTATGTACGTGGTACTTTTGCAGGTTAGCCATGGAGGGTAAGCTGTTTGGCAGCTACAGTGTCTGGCTCCTGTTCCTCAACCTGCATTGCCATTTAAACCCTATGAGTAATTTTAGTCTCTTTCTTGGTTCACAACGTTTTTGCAAGGTCAGACATGTCAAACGCTTCTCATTATGAGTATTAAGTACACAACATCACGGAAAGAATAATTTTAAAATCCAATCTTCGTAAAGGGTCATGATTTGGAATAGAAAACATACATCCTCTAGCATTGAAGAATAATCATACTTCGCTGACCGCAAAGGTCAAATGCCACACCAGAGCAATCAATAATTGTAGCGGAAAAAAAAAAAAAAAACACATTAATGAGAATCTCAGAGAAAGAGATGTACTAGTCTAAATCTCTTAGGAGATCTCAGGCAATGGACAGATTCACTGGTGGGAAACCAGCATCTAGAGTTGATATTTAATAACCATGACATTACTGATTGTTGCAGAAGCTTGAGAGATAATGATGGCTGAGGGTCTAGCAGGCTAACTGAGGAATTCTACAAAGGACAGACAATTAGCCAAGAAGAATACTCAGCACATATCGACACCAAGAAAGACCATTTAGGCTCAGTATATGGACCATATTTATAATAGTGTCAGAAGGACATAAATGCTGCAATAAACAATATCAATCAGATTACATTTTCTACTCACCCACTGTCCTTTCGGTGCAGTCTTGCACATGATTGGTTGTTCTTATTTGTCTACGTGGCTTCTCTCTCAAACTGGTAAAAGGCACATTGTCATGCGTTTTTCTTGTGTAGGCAAGATGCATAGACTGTTTTTTTTACTGCGCACCAGATAGCAATAAAAAAAAAAAAAAAAAAAACAGAGGTTTTGACCCTCCTGCACTTTGTCTAAAACAGAAAAATATTTGGCTTGACCTACACTTTAACCTAACTGTAACCCAATAGTAAGGTATCTCCTAAAGCCCTACTCTAGAATAGAATCATCAGTATCTGTATACCTCTATCTGATCTCTGGGTTAAAAATAAAAATAAAAACCTCTTTAAATCCCTGTTTTCATTTAACTTAAGTCCTGGTCATGTGATCACCCAGGGCCAGGTCCTTCTCCAAGCAGAGTGTTCCCCTTAGGATCCAGAACAGCATCGACGTCAGACATAGAGGAGTTAAGAAGACTGACCGGCGAGGGTTATTTGGCGGCTATGGAATAGCAGTCCCTGCAGGCGGAAAACAAAGTCTGCAAGGTACCTGGAACGGGGGGGATATAACTGGCTTCACCAGGTAAGCAAAGCATAACACCTGCCAGGATGAGTTGGGGGGCGGGGGTGGAATAGGAAAATATAGATAGTGCCTGAAGTTGGGCTTTAACATCCCCTAGGCCTAGATACTTACATGGTGCACTGTCCGTATTGGATCCTTACAATACCAGGCTAGAGTTGGAATGTTACAGAGCTAGTACTGAAACAAAATAATTCACATTTAGGTGCGATGGAAAAAGATCTACATACTGACTTTTGGAGAGTTGAACTACACTTTTTTAAACAGGGTCTTAAAAATGGAAACAAAATGCAGTGTTTCTGTATACATTTGACAATTTTTTCCCCTATAAAGGGGACTCAAAAAAGAAAGGTATTTATGTTTATGAAGAGATTGGAAAAATGTACAGTACAGGATACAAAACATACAGAAAAGATGCATCATCGTGTATAACTTTTCTGTCCTATATTATCTGTCATATTTATATCATGTAACTACACATATATTTAGATGTAAATAATCAAAATCAGCAGATGTCTTAGAAGAACTGATATGTCAGTACTTATCAGTGACACTTTTCTGAATGTTGAACACATACTGGGCATCACTTGCAGGGCCCAAGATGCATTCATAACAAAGAAAATGTATCAGTTTTGACAGATCTGTTATCTGTGAGATGCCAATGCTTGAGCTTAAGCAACCATGAGAACTGCCAAAAGCACCTATGAATATAGGAGCTAAGGGTTATAAAAGAAAAGTATAGGGTATATTTAGCAAGCACACATTTTGGGACATCATTGTAATGTGTACCTTAAAGAGACCTTGTCACCTTGCCCATGCAGGGATAAGTGACAGTGTCTCTGCAAAGAGCATGATTGACCCCATATATTCCTCAAATATTTTTGCAAGCAGCTGATGGCTAGGCCTGAGCACCGACACATCAGCAGACACATGACACATCTCTGCCAGGTTGCTGACACAACTGATTTTAGTACCAACTGCAAGATGACAGTTACTTTTAAACTAGACATAAATCCTAACTGGGTGGCATTTAGTTTGCTAAAGCACTGTGTATCATAAAAAGTTTCCACTTTTTTTTCATAAAATACAATTTTCTCCTTTTATTTGTTTCCTGAAGATGAGAACAGTGGAACATGCCCATGCATATACTTTAACCACGTGCTGACCATGCTATAGGTGAATGACGGTTACAGCAAGGCTGTCCAGTTCTGGGAGGGCGTCATATGATGTCCTCCTGTGATCTCGCCTGCTGCGCACCCGCTGCGGCTTGGGCGGCATGCTCTGTGATCGCAATGTCCTCTGGACACTGCTGATCACAGATTGAGGTAAAGAGCGAATCAGTGGCTCTTTACCACGTGATCAGCTGTGTCCAATCACAGATGATCACAATGTAAACAGAAGCCAGGTTTTTGGCATTCCTTTCCTTATGCTGACAGCATGAGGAGAGGAGAAGAGAGCCGATAACCGTACACTGATAAACAGTGCCCACCAGTGCTGGCAATCAGTGCCCCCAGTGCTGCAAATCAGTGCCCATCAGTGCTTCCTCATCAGTGTCCCCTATCAGTGCCGCCTACCAATGCCCATAAGTGCCACCTAACAGTGCCACTCATTAGTTCTGCCTATCAGTGCAGCCTTATCAGTGCCTCCTCATCGGTGCCGCCTCATCAGTGCCTATCAGTGCAGCCTGTCAGTGCCTATCAATGCCAATCAGTGTCGCCTAATCAGTGCAGCCTATCAGTGCAGCTTCGTCAGTGCACATTAATGAAGGAGAAAAATTACCTGTTTGCAAAATTTTATAACAAACTATGAAAAACTTTTTTTTTATTTTCAAAATTTTCGGTCATTTTTCGTTTATTTAGCAAAATATACAAAACCCAATGGTGTTTTAATTACCACTAAAAGAAAGTTCTAGTTGTGTGAAAAAAATTACAAAAATTTCATATGGTTACAGTGTGGCATGACCACACAATTGTCATTCAAAGTGTCACAGCACTGAAAGCTGAAAATTGGCCCGGGCAGGAAGGGGGTGAAAGTGCCCTACAGGCAAGTGGCTAATGTTTGCATTATGATATCCTGCTAAACTTTGTACACGTGCATGTTGAAAATGTTTTATGGAGATTATGTATTAAAAAGTAGTTGTATTTTATTGTAATATGATGTGCCTCCAAAGTCCCATGTGCTTGATTTTTTCTTCACTTTTCCTTTTCGAACTTTAAAATAGACTGAACAGATATCTTCTTAAGGACAGAGATATATACTTCCAGTACTGGCACTTACTGAAATACTTACACAATTTGTACATGACACTGATTATCCTCCACCCTTCCACAAAGAACTGCAGAGGATCTGTACCTGCTTGCTCGTCTCCATGTGCAATAACCTTGTCACTTTATATTGTTTATACTTAAAAGCCCCTTCATGCATAAAGCTGAACTACAAGCAAATTTAGAATACACAATAGATCTCTGTATTTATTAATAAATCAGTAAATATGTTTCAATGCAACCAGTGTAAGTACTAGAGCATAGCCAGCCAAACACGTAACCACGCCCCTTCCAGTTTCCGGTGCTGACGTCACTTCCAGTCAGCTCTGCATTCCAAAGCCCAGTCCCTTTCCTGCTTCCTGGTTGTTTGATGCCCTTCGACCAATCCAGACAGCAGTGGTGCCCTTACAACTCAAGAATCCCTGTGTGCAGAGTTGCCAGTTGTGGATGACTTGTTTGTGATATGCCCTCTCAATTTATCGCCATATGTAAGTTGCCACTTTGTTTTTATCGTACCTTTGTTTTTTATCTAAGCGTTTTTTTATGTTTATGTGTTATGTTTATGTTTATTCCTATAACAGTTCTCATACATGCATTTCATCTGTGTATTTAGCTGTTTGCTTAGAGTTCAGCTTTCATTTAATGAATGGATTGTCTGCATTCCTAAATATTTTTATGGTTGGAAAAACTAAGACCAACAATGCAATAGATCCCCTAGCACTTCATCATTTGTGTCAGACTATGGAGTTCTGTACTTGATTTATCAACTGCCAGATTCGGTCTCATTACCGCTACAGCATCCTCTCTCAGCTTATTGTGCGTCTCATAAGTTTCTCCTACTCCCTCCTTCCGCTTTATAGATCTTTCTTCACTATTATCTCCGCTAAACTCTGAGCACCAGGTTGACCCTTGAGATATGGATTTATTTCTGTCAAACACATTCTATGCACAGAACTGGCCTATAAGATATGGATTTACCCTTAGCTCCTCCAAGCTGTAATACAAACAGCCCTTCAGTGCTTTGTTGTGAGATTTTATTTATTTGTTGTAGTTTTTTTTTCATTTCTAGTCAAACATAAATCTTAGAATGTATGTTCATTCCACCCAGGCACTGTGATTTTTTTTAAAGATCCAATATATTATTGAAATAGTGATAAGCAAATCAGTTCACCTCAAGTCATTTCACTGGGGGATACAATTTAAAATATTTTGCAGCAGAAGATCAGCACCCTTAATGCCTCTATGTGGGCCAAGGCTGACATTCAAGTGACCTTTCAGGTAATAAAAGATCAAGCTCAAGCTTGCCCCACTCCCATGGAACCTTGTATGTATTCTAAACTACCTCTGTCCTTCTTTTGACTGCCTTTTGCAACAGCCTATCAGAATACTCAATGATGTTAGGCACAATTCCCTACTTTCAGATGATAACTGGCGATCCTCTCATGGTAGTACTTCTTCAGGCACTTCCTGTTATAGAGTTTGCTCTGTCCCTGACACCCAGCATCATTGAACCACATCCTGTCAGCCCAGGGTGTCAAGGACCCGCCCTCTGGGGATACATTGGAAGACTACCTTGGACTCACAGGAGGATGTTGTAAAAAGTTCTGCCATGTCATTACGTGCCATTGTTCTCTGCAGTATTTAGAACCTGCCCAATGCTTCAGAAGAGGGGGACCTGTGACATCTAGCAAATGGACTGAAAACTGCCAGAAAAAAAGTTATGTACTGTATGTACAGGTTCCTTTTTAAACCACTTCTTTACATGTTTTTGGTCCTGTCTTTGCTTATAACTTGCACAGAGGCTGGGTTTAGACTGGAGTATGGAGCGGCTCACAGCAGG
Organism: Aquarana catesbeiana; assembly: GCF_042186555.1. Lineage (NCBI taxonomy): Eukaryota > Metazoa > Chordata > Amphibia > Anura > Ranidae > Aquarana > Aquarana catesbeiana. Next base: position 515,329,568 of record NC_133326.1, on the reverse strand, counting down.
GGTCCTGGGCATCTCCATTCACCATTTCAGGTCTGATTTCAGCCCAAATTTTGGGCTGAATTCGGACCTGAAATGGAACAAAAGACGCACAGGACCCCTGTGCAATTCGCACCGGAGCCCTTCCAGATATGTGTGAACCTGCTCCATAGAGAGGCGGTCACAATCTCCTGTAATGTGAATTGGATGAGGGGAAACCTGCATCGAATTTCACAATAGTGTGAACCCAGCCTAAACACTTGACACTTCCATCTATGATTTAATGATGTGTTTTATGAATGTAAAATATTAGAGTACTTGCTGCTGTTTAGATTCTGGTAAAAGGAGATATTTGCACATGCTGCCATAAGCAGAAGAAAAAGGATTTTGGTTAAAACAGAAACAACCAAAAAAAGTATTATATTACATAAACATAATAATCATATGTGTGACTATGATCACCCTAAAGTGGTTGTAAACGTTCACATATAACCAGTGAAGTGAGCAGCCTCAGATGATACACAGAAATGAAATCAGGAGCACAGGCAAGGGGGCAGAGAAGCTGCAGCTACAGTGTGTGAGAGCTGATTGGAGGAAAGGCATCCCCTACACACACACGCAGCAGAAGAACTCTGTGTTGTGAATAGACAAGCTCCATTCTGAGCCCCCTCCTTCCCGACAAAATGTATCTTATGTCTCAGGAAAACTTCTCAGAAGTAACACATTCTGATAACAGAGGAACGAAGCACCAGAGAGAAACTACACTTACAGCCTTGGAGAGAGATAAATAAACACTACAGATATATGTGCTTTACTCAGATTCCATGACTGAGGTTTACAACCACTTTAAAGCAAACCTATGTTTTACCCATTCAGGGCAAAGCTGTAGGTTTACAGGTTTCCTTTTTTTCCCCCACTATCCACATCCTCAGCAGCCTATACTTCCTCTTCTTTCACTCCCCTGCCTTGTCAAGGATGGACGCTGAGGGAAATACCAGGTACTTCCAGGCAAGGAGGAGTATGTGACTTACCCTTGTGGCAGAGCTGAGCTAATCCATAGCTCTGTGTATGCTACAATTACAGAGACTCAGAGCTCTGGGGTTTTCTTTCACCTCCAATGGCCGAACAACAAGAAATGAAATTGTATTTGTAAATGCTTCAAATGATAAGAGCACCTTTTTAAAAATTAGAGTTGTGTATAATAGGCAGGTCGAGCATTGGAAAGTATTGGTTTTTCAGTCCAGTGTCCTCTTGGGTTCTGGTGCCATACTGTTCTCAAAGGCTGGCATCTACTCCAAGAGAAAGGTGGATGGAGGCTGGGTTTGTGTCAGCTTCACATTCTAAGGGCCTGTGTCAATGGGCTTTTGGGCACTGGCAATGAGCCTGTGTCAATTGCAGGTCAAATGCACCTGCCAATGAATGCTGAATCAAAAGCATCCCAAACTGATATCAAAAGCAAGCTCATTGACATAGCCCAAAGCAAGTCAACACCATTCCCAACTTAGGGCCAACTAAGGGTCATTCAGAAGATGAGCACACTGGCAATTATAGGGGTACCCAGGCATATATGGTGAATGCTAGAAACTAGACTGCCTTGAATCAGTTTGAATGATGATGTTTCACATTTGGCAAGTTTACACAGAAAAAGATTCTACAGCACGTACAATAAGTTAAAAGGTATTCTTGCAGCTTTCTGTGTGGGGAGAATTGTAATTTAGCATGCAAAGCTTTCTCTACGATAAAATTACCATGCAAGAAAAAAAAAGCTGTGAAATATTTGTTGATCACAAGTGCTACCCTTTGGTATAAAAGCATAAACACAATCACATGGTATTACAGATAACAGTTTATCTCCTCCGCCTTCTCCGCTCAGCTTCATAAACACAAAAGCCTTGTGATATTGCAGAGCATGGAGATATGCTGGAGGTGTCAGAGGTTTCTTTGCTGTGTAGGTACTCGGTGTAGCTTTATCAGAGTATAATATTTGCAGAGAAGACACTTTATTGAAAGAGCAGAAAACAGATTTCATCAGGCCCCCCTCTCTATAATCTACCCTCTCGGTGTGAGTGAGGATGCTGAGCCAGTTTTCTGCTCAATGTCAGGTAAAGTGCTGTTTGCAGTGCAATAAAAAGCCAAACAGTAACACTGCAATAACCATGTTGTTCAAATATTGCTCAAATTTACAGTAGTTCACGATCGTCTCAGCAAAAAAAAAAAAAAAAATCATTAAAGTTCAACGAAACCTACCTATTAAATAATGCCAATCCACTTAGAGTACAAAACAATACATGTGCAAAGTCTTACCATTTGTTTTGTTTATAAATCTGTCCCAGCTCCTAATACAGCCTGTCATCAGCCAGTAGACTGCAGAGAATGACTGCCACACTCTTCTTGAGTGCAATGGTCTCTCTGCAGCAGTCCAACATGACCCCTGTAAGTGAGATCTACAGGTTTCCAAAGAGCATGGAGCATTAGCTTTGCTGACTAGGGAGCTCAAGCTCTGACTCGCAGGGGTAAAAGTTGAACTGTTGCAGAGAATGCAGGGTGCCTAGATGTCTATTTTAAGGCATAAATTTACTTTCATGCAGTCATCAGTTATAATTTGAATCACCCCCGCAGTGAGTTGAACAAAAAACTAAAAACCTCACAGATCCCTACATTCACACAGGTGGATGCAAGGATTCCCCCACCGTGCTACTGTAGCAACAGGGACTTCCTTCATGTCAGAATAACAATACCAATAGACCATTGACTGCAGTAGCTGATCAAATGTTGGTTTATTGTCCAATACTTTTTACTGAAAAAAATGTAGACAAACAATAAAGTACAAAGTTGTACAAATGGATATCAAGCATCAGTGTTACATTGAGAAATGACAAAACCATTGTATTCTGATCATACTATGACTAAGCAATATTAAAGTGGCAATCCACATCCAACTCCACCAGTGGTTGGGGTCATCCATTTACTATTGGTATTGTAAAGATTATACTTGCACATGCAGCAATGCAGAAATATTATGTGCGTTTTGTTCTACTAAAAATACTATAAAAATAGATTCTGTAAAACTAAACAAAATTTCTAGTGCCAAGCAGAGGAACACCATGCTTCCATAACTTAGGCTAGGCTAGAGGAGGCCCTGTAGCCTACATTAAAGCATTCATGAGGAATTATGAAAGCTAGAAGAAAGAAAAGAAAAGTTGAATGAAGAAAAGGGATAGAGGAGAAGAGAAAAGATTTACAGCTGATCACCATGTCCCAGACTGCCGACCCCCCCGCCACTGCACCCATCAAGAAGACTGGAGGTATCCAATCCAGGCGTTCCAAACCTTTTCAAAGCAAAGTTGTTTGTCTCGGAGGATACTATCCAATTTTTCATAAATCACGATCCAAGAGATTTTGTTTTTGACTAACGCGAGGTTAATCACAGGAGATTTCAATGCTCGTGCTACTAACTTTAGCTACTAGAAAAATAAAAAAAAGCAAGGGTTCTAAGATGTTTGGGTAGCTAACTCGATAGGTCAGAAAATATTGCTGTTTTAACATTTTTGGGGATATTCAGCCTGGTCACTGAGTATACCAAATTAAATATTATTGTCCAAAACCATTGAATCTTTGGGTATGTCCACCAGATATGGAACATATTACCCTCCTGACCACACCCCCTGAAACACAGGGGTGAGGCGTCAGGGTATATTGCAGCTAACCATGCCAGAATGAGAAACTATTGGGACAATACTTTATAATTCGCCTCCACTAAGGAAGCATTGAGAATTCCTTTCTGCACCATGGTAAACCACGGGGCCAAAATGTCCTCCTCTATATTTTCTCCCAGGCCTGTCTCCCAAGCTAGTTGGTAAGAGAGTTTAGAACCCTGGTCCGCGAAGAGAGTAAAGGCATACTCCACTTTTAAGTACGCAATGGGGTTTATTTACTAAAGCTGGAAAGTGCAAAATCAGGCTCACTTCTGCATACAAACCAATAAGCTTCCAGGTTGTATTATTAAAGCTTAATTGAACAAGCTGGAGTTAGAAGCTCATTGGTTTCTATGCAGAAGTGAGCCTGATTTTGCACTTTCCAGCTTTAGTAAATAAACCCCATTGTGTACTTAATAGTGGGGTATGCCTGTATATAGCTCCAAAATACTGCCACGTGTCCCTGGACCACGCAAACACCTATTTTCATAGAAGATCCTTGTGGAGATATCCACCTGATCCTGACACAGTGTCTGTAAAAGAGTGATCTGATAAAGGCTGAATGTCCCCAAAAAGGGCATTTGTAAAGTCTCCAGAAAGTAAGGGGGCTTTCCGATTCCTTTACGGTCTAAATAATGAGCAATCCTGTAGAAGCCATTATTAACCCACCATGTAAACTGTAGAGGATTTTGTCCAGGAGGGAAACACGGGTTTCCAAAAAGGGGGGCCACTGGAGTGTGTGGTGAGTTTATAGAATATATCCTGCACACTGAGTCCCAGATACAAAGGAAATGCGATAGAGAGGGGCTAAGAATGGCTTTACACTCCCTAGAGGACAACCAGAATTGGAGGTCCATGGGGAGCAGAGTGCTAGCTTGCGCCTCTAACTTAACCCAGTCAGGTTTATACGTCATAGGGAAGATTTGACAGAGCTGGACCAACTGGGCAGCTCTATAATAGCAAAGGAAGTGGGGAACTCCCAGACCCTCCTGCTATTTGGAAAGTAGAGCGAGCTTCTCTGCAACCTCACAGGCGCCAAATAAATTTGAAAATCAATGATTGAAGTTTTTTCAGGAATGCTGTTGGGACCGGGATTGGTAAATAACGAAAATAATAAAGAATTTTGGGAAGGGTTGTCATTTTATTCACCGCTATTCTGCCCATGCAGGAAAGAGTATGGTCCTGCCAGTTCTGTAGATCACATGTCGTAAAAGAGTAGAGGAGTTGGAGAGGAACATAATTTGCCTTATTTAGGGTGGAGACATCCAGTGTAAGCTTTATTCCCAGATAAGGGAGGGCCTGCGTGCACCAAATGAAAGGAAAAGAGGTGCATACTGAAGCTAAAGTGGACGCAGGACGGTAATGTCTATTGCCACCGATTTAGATTGGTTGACCAGAAATAGCACCAAAGTTGGACATGAGAGAGAGTAAGTTAGGCAAGGTCGTGATAGGGTCCGTGATAAATATTAAGAGGTCGTCTGCAAATAATGCACATTAATGGACTTTGCCTGGGTTAAACCTAATGGTGACAGCTAGCAGCTCAATGGTGACAACAAAAAGGAGAGGTAAAAGTTGACAGCCCAGTCTAGTCCCTTTTCTGATTTGTGACTTATGTCCAAAAACTACAATGTTAGCTGAAAGAGTTGAATACAGTACACTAAGTAGTGAAAGAAATTTGGGTCTGAAGTTGCATCTCTGCAATATGTGGAACAGAAAGGGCCAGGACAGGGAATTAAAAGCCTTATGCAGGTCTAATGACAGCAACATTCTCCTAAACCATCCCAGTTAGAGCTCAGTAGGGATATGAGGACTACCATCCGATAAATCTGATTTGCAGCCTGTTGCCCTGGGATGAAGCTCACCTGATCCACATGTTGTGCCAAAAAGTTATTAAGCCAACTAATGAACTAAACAAAATGGCGCAGAAGTTAGCCACCTCATTATGGTCCTTGTCAGGTTTCAGAATTAAACAGATGTGGGCCTTATTTAAATCCTCATCCAGGTGGGACCCGTACCATAGGGTAGAAAAAAAACCCAGCAAGTGCGATGCGTGGGCAAACTTTTTCTAGTAAGAGGAGGAGAAGCCATCTGGGCCTTAGATGTGTGAGCTTGTTTTATCACAGCTATTACCTCTTCCATGGTTATAGCATCTTCCGTTATAGCACCTACACACAGAGCAATACTTGGTGGGTTCCTACTGAACCAGCTGGATTTCAATATGTTTATACCCAGCTTTATACATACCTGTCCACAATCCTGGCGGATTAATGCTCACAGGGAACTGCACTGGAAACATTCCTGGCTAATCCAAAAGCCTTCTGCACATGTGCAGGCAAAATCTCATTCATTCCTATGTGGAGGCTATCTGTCATACAACCCGACAGTAAATGGCCTCTCTTTATATAAAAATTTTACATTTTTGTCATGCACAGGAGACTTCCAGCAGCCACTGTTCTGTTTCTCATGAAAAAGGCACCACATAGATATGACACGATAGTGAACAGATAAGTATAAAACCTTGGGAGTGGGGAAATAGTCATTTAAAAAAATAATTTTATGAAAGTATAGTTGTCTTGCTTTGTAATAATGGCCAGCTGTCAAGGACAACCCGTTTATTTCTTCTAACATAGGCTTCTCCTCAGCCACAATGTAATCACAATTATGTCTACTGTATGCCTGACTGACGCCTGCTGCAATGCAACCAATGTTACTACCCCCTGATATCAGATGAGACCAACTTCCTCTAATCAAAGGAAGAGGATGAAGGAGTCCCCATTATGTGGATCTTCACCAAGTTTAATGGATGTTTTTCTTCCTACAGAAACAGCATGTCACCTGAGATAGGTTTTATTTCCCGCTACAGGCTATGGCACCATATTGTTCTTCTAAACATCAAATCCGAAAACAAAAAGCAGAGACAGGAAAATGGCTTTTCGCTCTACACATTCATTACTGTTTTGGCTCTTGTAAATGCCTCTTCGTAATACACACTGATCTCCAGGCAAATATACAAAACATCATTTAGCAGAGTTATGCATTCATTTATTAATGATGCTAATATAAATACCTGACGTTTGCTCTTCTATTAACCACTTAAGGGCCGAGCCTCTTTTTGAGATTTGCTGTTTACAAGTTAAAAACTGTTTTTTTTGCTAGAAAATTACTTAGAACCCCCAAATATTATACATTTTCTTTTTTCTAACACCCTAGAGAATAAAATGGAGGTCGTTGCAATACTTTCTGTCACACCGTATTTGTGCAGAGGTCTTAAAAGCGCACTTTTTTGGAAAAAATACACCTTTTTGAATGAAAAGATAAGACAACAGTAAAGTTAGCCCAATTTTTTTTTATATTGTGAAAGATAATGTTAAGCCAAGTAAATTGATACCCAACATGTCACGCTTATAAATTGCGCCCGCTCGTGGAATGGCAACAAACTTTTACCCTTAAAAAACTCCATAGGAGACGTTTAAAAAATTCTACAGGTTGCATGTTTTGAGTTACAGAGAAGGTCTAGGGCTAGAATTATTGCTCTCGCTCTACCGATTGTGGCGATACCTCACATGTGTGGTTTGAACATCATTTTCATATGTGGGCGCTACTCACATATGCTTTCGCTTCTGCACGCAGGTTAGACGGGACGGGGCGCGTTTAAATTTTTTTTTTCTTATTTATTTTTTATTTTTCCACTGTTCTTTAAAAAAAATGTGTCACTTTTATTCCTATTACAAGGAATGTAAACATCCCTTGCAATAGAAAAAAACACAGCTAGCTTAATGTCTAAAGGCTTTTTTTAAAGTTTTGGATAGAGTGGAGAGGGATTAAAACACCTTTCAGGTTTTGATAAGCGTCTGTGCCCCTTTTAGAGAGAGTCACCATCTCTATTTGTTCCAGGTCGCCATTCTCACAGAGAATGAAAGAAACTTTGGGTTGTCACTAGAATAGGAATAGAGGGGCAATCTTCCAATGGGGAAAATAGTTCTGGTGACTCTGGTGACAATCGGGGATTCCCACTCTTTAGAGGGATTTACGCTCTATTCACATTAATGCGTTTTTTGACGCATTTTGCATTTTGCAGAAATGCATGGGAATTTTTTAACATGGGCTTCTATGGAACATGTTCACATCAATGCTTTTTTGTACCTCTGCGTTTTTGGAAAGGGTCGGGGACTTTTTTTCATGCAAAATGCAGCGTTTTGCATGTAATAGAATTCAATGGACCAGCATCAAAAACACAAGTACAGCGTTTTTACAGCATTTTTGCGGCATTTTTTTTTCTCTCTTTTTGTTACACTGTATACAGTATATAAAAAGCACTGTAAAAAAAAAAAAAAAAAAAAAAAAAGCAAAACGCGGCAAAAACGCCACAAAAACGCTGTAAAAACGCTGCAAAAACACATGTTCAAAAACGCGGCAAGCACCACAAAAAACACTGCAGAAACGCTCAAAAGCAACATGCATTGATGTGAATCGAGCCTAAGGCCCCTTACACACTGAGGCTTTGCAAAACCACGGTAAAAACGATGAGCGTTAGTAGCGTGGTTTTACAGCGTTTTTGCCGCGTTAGCGGTAAAAATAGCGCTAACGCCCATGCGTTTTAATCGCATTTTTATAGCGTTAGCGTCAGCAAACCTGACCATGTGACCATGTGGTCATGTGACCTTCCCCACAGCTTCTGGGCAGTTTTAAAGCAGTATTACCGCGGTTTTACAGCGGTTTTACATTGGTTTTACAGCGTTTCCCATTCACTTAAATTGGGATAGATGTTTTTACAGTGCTATTTTATGCGCCCAAAAGATGCTCCAAAAAAGCTGTTTGCAGGATTTTTTCCAACGCACAGCCAGCGCAACGCCTCAGTGTGAAAGGTTACACTGAGATACATGGGGGGCGTTTTTCATGTGGTATTTAGGCGGTAATTTTAGCGCTAAAACGCCTGAAAAACGCATCAGTGTGAAAGGGGCCTTAGACCCCTTTCACATCAAGGGCATTTTACAGGCGCTATAGCGTTAAAAATAGCACCTGCAATCCGCCCTCAAACAGCTGCTCCATTCAATCCAGTGTGAAAGCCCAAGGTGCGCTGGTAGGACGTCAGGAAAAGTCCTGCCAGCAGCTTCTTTGGAGCGGTGAAGGCTCCTCCACCGCTGCTCCCCATTGAAATCAATGAGGCAGCGCTGGGATACCGCCGGCAAAACGCTGATATTGCAGCGCATTGCAGGTGGTTCTAACCCTTTTTCGGCCGCTAGCGGGGGTAAAAGCGCCCTGCTAGCAGCCGAAATGCGCCGCAAATCCGACGGCAAAACGCCGCTAAAAATAGCGGCATTTTACCGCCGACGCTATAGGCGGCTCGGTGTGAAAGGGGTCTAAAGGGAGATCTCCTAAATGTGACATGAATCCTACCTTTTGTTACTGTGAAGAAATAGCTAATAGCTGTTTGTTTCATCATGCCCTTTGCAGGGTGATTCTGAATGGGAGGGTCTGGTTCATTATAATCAACTCATTCACACTAAAGCTAGCCATAGATAGATCCAAATTTGAGCAGTTCAGCGGGGACCAGACACATTTTGATCCATCTATGACAGTTCTCGTTCCAGAGAAGTCAAGTTAATGACTGACTTCTCTCTAACTGGCTTGTTGGAAAATTTTCCTTCGATTAGCACTATAGACAATTGGCTACATATTTGATCAGTGCATTCTGACAGCAAAGTTCCCGCTGTCAGAATATAATAACAAGGCAAAGGGTTTCTCCATCCAACTCACTTGGGGAATATGCTCAGTTTTTTTTTTTTTGGCCAGCTTGGTTAAAAAAAACAATCTATATATTGCCAGCCGTAGCCACCCTGGTGGTATGATTATGTCATATTTTTGCATCTCAAAGCGGTATAATGTTTCGCATGGAACTTTGGCGTTTTATAGTGTAGGCCTGTAATTCTTAGTAATAACACACTTAAATCTGTCCAAACAAGAGTCTAGTAGACATCCCGGGTATGATAAATTTTGAAACACAAAATCATAAATTATAATATAATAAACAGCTATAAATAATTATAAAAAAATAATATAATAATAATAAAATTAATTTCCCCACGATTCACTGTTGGACATCGGGCAGATGATCCGGCGGAGGACACAGCGGGAGGGACATCGTAGGATCACATTTTATGTTAAAGGGGCATGCTGATGGATACATTTATGTTAACTACTTGCCTACAGGGCACTTACACCCCCTTCCTGCCCAAGCCATTTTTCAGCTTTCAGCGCTGTCGCACTTTCAATGACAATTGCGCGGTCGTGCTACACCTAAACACATTTTTTTCATCATTTTCTTCACACAAATAGAGCTTTCTTTTGGTGGTATTTAATCACTGCTGGATTTTTTATTTTTTACAAAAAAAAAATAAAAATTTTGAAAAAAAAACGTTTTTTACTTTTTTTCTGTCAGTAAATTTTGTAACTAAGTAATTTTTCGCCTTCACTGATGTGCGCTGATGAGGCGGTACTGATGGGCACTGATAGGCTGAACTGGTGGGCATTGACGAGGTGGCACTTATGGGCACCGATGAGGGAGCACTTATGGGCACTGATTAGGTGGCACTGATGAGGGGGCACTAATATGCCGCACTTATGGGCACTGATAGGTGGCACTGATGGGCACTGTTAGGTGGCACTAATGGGCACTAATAGGCAGCACTGGTGGGCACTGATAGGCGGCACTGGTGGGCACTGATAGGCGGCACGGATAGGCGGTACTGATGGGCATTGATGGGTGGCACTGATGGGAAACACTGATGAGCATTGATGGACAGCAGTGATGGGCATTGATGGGCAGCACTGATAGGCGGCACTGATAGCCGGCACTGACTGGCATTGCTAATGGGCACTGATTGGTGGCACTTGTGGGCAGTGGTGGGAACTGATTGCTGCCACTGGTTAGCACTGATTGCTGGCATTGGTGGGCAATGTTGTGCACTGATTGGTGACACTATATTGCTATATTGTAATCAGGGCACTGATGATCAGTGCCCTGATTACATTCCTAGATGCTGATCGGCTCTCCTCACCACACACTCTGTCAGTGTGAGGCAAGGAGAGCCGATTACTGGCATCTCTGTGTATACATGTGACCGGCTGTGATTGGACACAGCCGATCACATGGTTAAAGAGCCGCAGATGCTGCTCTTTACAGAGATCGGGGTCGCGCCGTGTCCTAGCAACCTGGCAGCAATCGCCACCTGGCAGTGCTATTTTATGCGCCCAAAAGATGCTCCAAAAAAGCTGTTTGCAGGATTTTTTCCAATGCACAGCCAGCGCAATGCCTCAGTGTGAAAGGTTACACTGAGATACATGGGGGGCGTTTTTCATGTGGTATTCAGGCGGTAATTTTAGCGCTAAAATGCCTGAAAAACGCATCAGTGTGAAAGGGGCCTTAGACCCCTTTCACATCGAGGGCATTTTACAGGCGCTATAGCGTTAAAAATAGCACCTGCAATCCGCCCTCAAACAGCTGCTCCATTCAATCCAGTGTGAAAGCCCAAGGTGCGCTGGTAGGACGTCAGGAAAAGTCCTGCCAGCAGCTTCTTTGGAGCGGTGAAGACTCCTCCACCGCTGCTCCCCATTGAAATCAATGAGGCAGCGCTGGGATACCGCCGGCAAAACGCTGATATTGCAGCACATTGCAGGTGGTTCTAACCCTTTTTCGGCCGCTAGCGCGGGGTAAAAGCGCCCTGCTAGCAGCCGAAATGCGCCGCAAATCCGACGGCAAAACGCCGCTAAAAATAGCGGCATTTTACCACCGACGCTATAGGCGGCTCGGTGTGAAAGGGGTCTAAAGGGAGATCTCCTAAATGTGACATGAATCCTACCTTTTGTTACTGTGAAGAAATAGCTAATAGCTGTTTGTTTCATCATGCCCTTTGCAGGGTGATTCTGAATGGGAGGGTCTGGTTCATTATAATCAACTCATTCACACTAAAGCTAGCCATAGATAGATCCAAATTTGAGCAGTTCAGCGGGGACCAGACACATTTTGGCAACCTGGGGTCGCGCCGTGTCCTAGCAACCTGGCAGCGATCACTCCCCAACACGCGGCCCGGCGGGAACAAGAGTCGGGAGCGAGAGCCGCGGTCAGGAGCAGGGGACAGGGCGCACACATTCGACTTCACTGGTTGCACCCGAGGTCCCAGCAAACTACGCGAGACTACACTGGCGGTCCGGGTAGGAGCGTTGCTCGGTCCGTGCTTGGACCGCGGGCCACCATTTAATGACGCCTGCCCTAGGGGGTAATACTTTGCAATTACCACAAGTGTAAGGAGCATTCTTCCCATTGACCATCCCATTAATGTATCATGAGTTGTAGATATAGTCATTTTTAGCAGGGGTTCCCTGAGATCCGAAAGTTATTTGAAGAATTCCTCTGTGTTGAAAAGTTTGAGAAAGGCTGCTCTAGGGTTTCTGCTTTAGAAAAAATATATAATGTTTGGGGGTTCTAAGTAATTTTCTAGAAAAAAATACTGATTGTTACATGTAAACAAAAAGTGCCAGAAAAGGCCTGGAGCTCAAGTGGTTACGATCTGAAAATTAAAAATAGAAGCTGATGGGTTGCCATATGCAGCTGCTCCACTTTTGATAAATTCCAATGCAGTGTTCTAATGGGAGAAGTTGCAGGATCTTAATCAGTACCTCATCAAAAATAAAATTCTTACTGCAGGAAGTGCTTCAAATTTGACTTTTTTTCTTAGAGCAGATTTCTGGGAAAATCAGGGAGCTAATCACACAAGTAGGAAATTACATATCTTGGGGGCATTCTGTACACGGACTATGTACAGAACGCCTCCAGGTTGCAAAAAAAATTGCATTAAATTTTACAGAAAATTACAGCGAGTGCAGATTAAAAAGGAATGTTAATTTTGATTAACATTACATTACAACATGACTTGGGTATTTGTTGTATATTCTATATTTTTTATTTGCCAGATTTTTTTCCCCACAAAAGTGGAGTTACCCTTTAAGTATTTACGTATATTTGGTTTGGTACGAGTTTCTTGCAATACTCTATACACCAGTATCACACTGGGCGAAGCAGGGGCAGAGCTGGGAGTCAATCAAGATGCAAATGTGTTGACAAAGAGCATAGTGATAGGGGGAATGAGCAGAGGAGTGACCTCATCAGCTGCTGCTCTTTCACTGTCCAGTCAGCAGCCTGGAGGTGGAGAGAGCACACCACTGCTCTTTTTATCTGAGAGAGGTGTCATTCTCCTGGCTTACATGCATCAACATGCATTTCAAAGTGTTTCTATTAATTTAAATGGAAAATGGCCCAAAAGCACAAATGTATGTTTGCGCCCTCAAGGAGCCTTTAATAAGCTTCAGCGTATGAAAAAATTGTGCTACCACTTCTGGAACTGGAACTGGAACACAGTGCATCCCGAAGTAACACATGCTGCATTTAAATCTGTACATTGTGGTGCACTGAAGGAGAGATGCGTTCCTTTAAATGGTATACTTCTGCTTGGGTGAAATTCAGCATGTTTGATGATGCACCACAACACAATACGATTGATTTATTAAAACTGGAGTGTGCAATATCTGGTGCAGCTCTGCATAGAAACCAATCAGCTTCCAGGTTTTTCTTTGTCAAAGCTTAATTAACTACTTCCGGACCGCTTTCCGCACATTTACTGCGGCAAGGAGGCCCAGCTGTGCGACACGATGTACCTGTACGTCGCTTCGTGCAGTAGCCTCTGGGGATGCACACTGATTGGACAAAGGGGGAGCCAATCAGCAGGTCACCCACGATCATTCCCCAGAGAGGCACATCCCCGTTCTGACAGGGAAGAACATAGAGATCTTGTGTTCCTGCTAAGCAGCAGGAACATGGATCTCTGTGTTCTGCCAGTCAGAGCAATCCCCACACAGTTAGTAAGCACCCCTAGGGACACACTTAACCCTTTGATTGCCCCTGGTGTTAACCCCTTCCCTGTCAGTGTCATTAGTACAGTGACAGTGCATATTTTTAGCACTGTTCCCTGTATTAGTGTCACTGGTCCCCAACAAAGTGTCAGTGCCGCAATGATGTAGTCCTGCTAAAAATCACTGATCGCTGCCATTACTAGTAAAAAAATAAAATAAAATAAAAATGTAATAAATATATCCCATCATTTGTAGACGCTATAACTTTTGCGCAAACCGATCTATATACATTTATTGGGATTTTTTTACCAAAAATATGTAGCAGAATACATATTGGCCTAAATTGATGAAGAAGTTAGATTTTTTTTATTGGATGTATTATAGCAGAAAGTAAAAAATAATATAAATGTGTTGTTGAGTGCATGCATATGCACACAAGAGCCTGTCTTAGCATTGGACAGAAATACTGTATTTATTTGTGTATAACACACACTTTTCAACCTGAAAATTGGGTGCAAATAGCATGTGTGTGTTATTTGCCAATACTTCAATTTTAGCTGCCTCGGAGAGGACAGGGAGGGGGGCGGGACAAGCGCCATCAGATTACTTACAGTGAGAATCTCCTGTTTACTTGGCGACCTCTGTAATAGGAAGTCCCGTCTCCTGGGCCGCCATTGGACCACTGTTCTGTCTATCATAGGAGATTCTCACTGTATGTAATCTGTCGGCGCTCATCCCGCCCCCCCTCCCTGTCGCCTCTAGGCTGCAGATGGGCATTGATCAGGCTGCACTGATGGCAATGGTGAGGGTGCTGCATTGATGGCAATTGTGAGGCTGCTGCATTGATGGCAATGGTGAGGCTGCTGCATTGATGGCACTTGTGAGGCTACATTGATGTGGACTGAAAAGGCTACATTGATGGTACTTGTGAAGCTGCAGATGGGCATTGATCAGGCTGCATTGATGGCAATGGTGAGGCTGCAGAAGGGCACTGACCCTTATTTTGCTTATTTAAAATGTAAGTTTTTTCCTGAAACTTCCCTCTTAAAATGAATGTGCGTGTTATACGCCTGTGCGTGTTATACACCGTAAATACAGGTAGGTACATAATTACATAGTAGGCAAGGTTGAATAAAGACAATAGTCCATCAAGTTCAACCTGTGTTGGTGTACACGGAATGGGCATCATTCATTCCTTGGCCAATGCATCATCATGACCAAAAAAAAAAAATAGTGTTGGCTTTACGTGACTTTTCAATTAGAGTAAAGCATGAAATACAAACATTGCACGCGGTTTAGCAAAAATAGAAAATCTTGCAATAATATTATTGACCAGGGTCTTAGTGATAGCAACATGTTCAATAACGCGGGTCATCTTGTTACTCTGTGCAAAACTGCTGTGACTGGAGTGAATTAAATACAAATATAAAACAGCAATTAACCTTGGCTGGAATCTGCAATCCAATGGCAGTACAAGTCAGGCAGACCGCGAAGGAATTGCAGCATGGGTTATCTGAGGCCAGACGAATAAAATTCTCTAAACTGCTTATGACTGGCATTAAACAGTTCATTCAAATAGATAGCCAGGCAACACCTCCTCTGTTTACGTCTTCAGGTTTTAATAAATGTCCCCTGACATTTTTTTTTCTTTTTTTTTAGACGGCACAATATTTAAGTTACCTTTATGTATCTTTTATGATTGTAATCTTCAGAGTTTTCTTACGCTGGACACACAGGCTGTAAAAACGGAATAGTATTAGAATATAGGGTCACCTGAGGAACCAGTCAGCAAGAGTTTTGCCGGGTTAGGAGGCAATTTATCAATACTGCCGTACGAAAAGGCAGAGCAAAACAGGAGCGGGGTGACTGTATATGAGAGAGAGTTACTATAAGATCGTAGCTTGAGTCATACATTTTTCTTTGTTGCTCAAAAGTAGCAATGCAATAAAATAAAACCGCCTCTTTCTTTTTAAAGGGAAACTATAATTGTTTTCAGCCAATTGTATCTATTTTTGGAAGTTTATGTTTTAAATGTGTGTCTATTTCTTTCTCTCTCTCTATAGTGTGTGTGTAAAAATTTTAGGCAGGTGTGAAAAAATACGTTAAATTAAGAATTCATAAATAGAAGTGTTAATCGTTTATTTTTTTATCAATTAACAAAATGTAAAGTAAATGAACTGAAGAGAAATCAAAATCAAATCAATATTTGGGGTGACCACCCTTTCAAAACAGCATCAATTCTTCTAGGTACACTTGCACACAGTTTTCGAAGAAACTCAGCAGGTAGGTTGTTCCAAACATCTTGGAGAACTGACCACAGATCTTCTGTGGATGTAAGCTGCCTCAAATCCTTCTGTCTCTTCAAGTAATCCCAGACAGACTTGATGATATTGGGATCAGAGCTCTGTGGGGGCAAAATCATCACTTCCCGGGCTCCTTGTTCTTCTGCTGAAGATAGTTCTTAAAGTATAACTGAAGGCAATTTTTTTTTTTTTTATTCGTTTTGGGTAGAGTGAAGAGGTATTAGAATGCTTGTCAGTTTTTGTTGCTGTCTGAGCCCCTATAAGGGGTTTCACCCTCTATATTGTACTACATTGTAGGTGTGCTCACTTTTATGAGATAATGTACCCACTTGCCGACCAGCCGCCGCAGTTCTGCTGCGGCAGAATGGCACGGCTGGGCAAAACGACGTTACCTTACGTCGTTTCACCTTTTGGCCGATAGGGGGGTGCGCGCGCCCGCAGCGTGTGCCCGACCCCGATGCGAGTGCCCGACGGGCTAGATGACCGTTGGGCTCCCGCAATCGCTCGTGACAGAGCAAGAAACGGGATCTGTGTGTGTATTCTCCCATTCTCTCAGGGGAGAGGAGACAGATTGTGTGTTCATACTATGTATGAACACCGATCTCTCCCTCCTCCTAGATAGTCCCATCCCCCCTACAGTTAGAACACACATGAGGGAGCACAGTTAACCCCTTGATCACCCCCTAGTGTTAACCCCTTCCCTGCCAGTGACATTTACACAATAATCAGTGCATTTTTATAGCACTGATCACTGTATAATTGTCAGTGGTTTCAAAAATGTGTCAAAAGTGTCCGATGTGTCCGCCATAATGTCGCAGTCCTGATAAAAATCACAGATCGCCGCCATTACTAATAAAAAAAGAAAATAGTAATAAAAATGCCATAAATCTATCCCTTATTTTGTAGACCCTATAACTTTTGTGCAAACCAATCAATATACACTTATTGCGATTTTTTTCACCAGAAATATGTAGAAGAATACATATCGGCCGAAACTGAGGAAAAAATGTGTTTTTTTGATAAAAAGTTTAGGATATTTATTATAGCAAAAAGTAAAAGATAGTGTTTTTTTCAAAATTGTCACTCTTCTTTAGTTTATAGCACAAAAAATAAAGACTGCAGAGGCAATCAAATAACACCAAAAGAAAGCTCTACTTGTTGGAAAAAAAGGACAACAATTTTGTTTGGGTACAGCGTCGCAATTGTCAGTTAAAGTGACGCAGTGCCGTATCGCAAAAAATGGCCTGGTCATTGAGCAGCCAAATCTTCCAGGGCTAAAGCGCTTAAATATAGGGTATTTTTTGAGGGCCAACTCACACTTAAGCATTCCACTGCAGTGTGTTAGCGTACATGCATTACGGCACGTGTTAACGTGTTAGGGCAGCCCATTCCTTATGGATTCCCTGCCAGGGCACACCAATGGATGCAGAAATGTTAACTGCCCAGTATTTATTATTATTATTATTATTATACAGGATTCATATAGCGCCAACAGTTTGCGCATCGCTTTAGTATGAACATTGTGGTGCACTGCAGTGCATTGTACCCTACTGAACAATATATTGGAATGCTATTCACAATGCAGTGTACTGCTCATAAGGGATGTGCATTGTGGAAATGCTTGTTAACTTGCTCTATTTAGTGCACATTGCCATAACACACAAGTGGGCTCCTAATAAAGTTGCATATTTTAAAGATTGAAAACATCTTTTAAAATCACATGAATACAATAAAATGTATATTTTAGTGATTTGGTCCAAGTCTGCTACTAAGAAAAACAGTCTCTTCACTTTGGAAGGGCAGTTGTACTTTGAAAGGGAATCTCCCCAATACTCGCAAATTCTCTGTGCCATATTTCTGCCTCTTTCTCCCCCTTTTCACATTTCATACCTCCCTTTTCCATTGCTGCTTTTCTCCCTTAATCTTTCCTATCGTTCTCTTCCATCTAGAATCTCGTGTTAAAACCATCCACTCCATTAATGACATTCAGCTTTCAGTGTCTATTGACATGTATTGTACAGTGGCAGCTTTTCTGCTGCTTTTGTCAATTATGTGGACATATGTCAATAATCACAAAACTCTGTTTATTTCTTTGTATGCCATTCTGTTTATTGTCACTTCATGTTTTGCAATTTTACAATAGTTTCTTGTATCTGTTCTGGATTCTTCTGTAAAATCAATAAAAACTATTGAAAAGAAATGGAATCTCCTCATGGCTTAGTAAATGAGGTTAAGCTCTGCTGACTTCCATCATCCAATCATGTGCAAGCAAAAATGCTGTTTGTTTTTTTTTCATTTTCCTTGCACATAATTGGGTATTCTTTGAAGTGAAACTTCACAACATTCACTATGCTCTGGGGGAACTTCCCTTGCAAAACAAATAGCTTATTTGCCTTCAGTAAATCAACCTCAATGTCTGCACAGACAGAGCTGTACAGGGTGTAAGTGGGTGGGTACAGAGTTGCAGAGAGGAGAACAAGTTATTCACTTATGTGTGTACATTTCTGCTTGAGCTACTGAGCTCTGTAAACAAAAGGGTTTTTACAAAAGAAGGTCAGGATAAACTGATTAATGCGAAATGGAGCTTAAAAACTTCACCTGCTAGCTGGATATAAGATTACATACATAAATATTTACCTGACTACAAACAATTTCCTTTACAATTTTTAGCTTTGAAAAAAAAAATTAGGAATAAGAACATATGTAAAAAATTGCTTTAAAATCTCTTTATGTGATATAGTAAGTCAGCAACTTGCTTGATAAATATTACCAATACAATAAATACCAAAAGAAAAGATCAGAAAAAGGTTGTGTGTTGTCAGCCCACAACAGGAAATTAGGAGCAGAGTTCATTGTTGACAGAATTAGCAATTTTTCTATCATTGCAAAATCGATGAAGGGCTAAACCATGGGGTATTATAGAGATGTACTAAATATTATTTTTTGGTTTGCCTAAACATACACTTTAAGTTCTGAATTCTACATAGGCAGGCATAGGTAATTAAAGACGTAAGTATAGGTGGCAGAACATTGGAGGATAGACAAAATTTTCATATTAAAGTATAACTAAAGGAAAAACTTTTTTTGGATAGAGTGGAGATGGATTAGAACACCTATCAGTTTTTATTGCAGTTGGTGCCCCCATGAAGGAGATTCACCCTCTCTAATTGTCCTGTTTACCATTATCATTGAAAGTGAAAGTAAAAAAAATACCAAATTTTGGGTTGTCCCCAGAAAAGTAACAGAGGGGAATTCTTTCAATGGGGGCACTAGTTCTGGTGACCTGGGGTTCCAAGGGATTCCCTTCATTTGCACTGATTTCTTCTTACTTCCTGTTCAGCAATGGGACAGAAAGTGAAGGGAAATCTCTGAAATGGGATACAGATGGTGAAAATAATTCTGAGGGGTTATAACCCTCCCTTGCTCTATCCACAATGAAAAAAAAGTTTTTGCTATAGTTCTACTTTAGGAAAATCTAAAAACAATTATACAAAAATAGAATATTGGATAAGGTTTTTATAGTTATGTTTTCATGTTCAGGATTGCCACTATCTTGGACTAAAGAAAGCATGTTCACAGATTGAACTGGATGGACTGGTGTATTTATCCAACCTCACCAACTTTATAACTGTATAACTGTATAACTATGTGAGAGAAATACATAAACCACTGTTACTGATCTCCATCTCTTTTCCAAAAAAAAAAGATTCCGACCCATTCCTGATTTGCTAGTTAGGACCATGTTCATAATGCATGCTTGCTGTGTTAGGGTCCAAGAGTGTAGTGCTTAGCACACCTGTTCTCAAATCTTGCCTCATGCAAAAGACTTAGCTACTTAGACAGATCAAAGACACTTCAAGTAAATCCATATTCAGGTCTGAACAAAGGTCTTAATGTTTACAATATTTTATTTTCAGAATAGAGTATACAAATCATTAGTGTTTCTTCTTGCAACAGTGTTCACATTGCTTCTCAAAGCATTACTGCGTTTCGGATTATCTCCCTATAGTTTGTCAAGTTAAAGCTATAAATGACAAAGTTATGGGAGATGATCCAAAGCATAGTAATGTTTTGAGGAGCGAAGTGAACTCTAATACCAAAAGAAACACTATTACTTGTATAAAGGGTGGCTAACATTAATACCACAAATGGAATACATTGCAGCTTCCCAGTCTATAGAGGTGTTTTTTTCCCCCTTTATTTTCACTGGTTAATCGTACCAGTAATGGCCTTACTTTCCTAGGATTACAATGGTCACTTACTGCTAGAGTTGCCACCTCATCCCTTTAAAACTGAACACATATTAATTACACATGAGTAAGCATCTAATGATGTGAAACGCGTTAGCGACTGCACCCTGTTTTGTCTCCATCCATGTGTCTGTATTTTGGATTTTTTACGCTTTTTCAATAAAGATGCCTTTTCTTCAGAGTGCAGCAGTCCGGGACCTTTTTCCTTCCATATTAATTAGTTCTGTGGCTGATTAAGGTGGTAATGAAACTCACTTGGTGCCTTATCTGCAATAAATTAGCCTCAGTACCTGTGTAATTCATATGTGTTCGGGTTTAAAGGGATGAGGTGGCAACCCTACTTACAACACTGTGGGGGAGATTTAATAAAACTGCTGCACAGAGAATCTGGTGCAGCTGTTCATAGTAACCAATCAGCTTCTAACTTCACCCTGTTCAATTACATTTTGACGATAAAACTAAGAAGCTTATTGGTTCCTATGCACAGCTGCACCAAATTCTGTGTGCACCAGCTTTAGTAAATCCCCCCCCCCCCCCCGTACCTGTGGAAGAGTTGCCACCCTAGTACAGGAAGTATTTTAGTACCACAAAACACCACCCCTCTTTTCTTCCCCACAACATATGAGGGATGTGTTCTGTTGTCCTAAACAATTGTCAATATTGCCATCACACACGTTCCAGGAATAGGCTCGAAAAGTAATGGGTGATGCACCAACAGTCAGCTGGAGACTGGAACCATACACAGAACAGTGTGAAAATTTGCCAGCACACCACAGATCTTCAAATAAAGTTAAAACATTTTTTTTTAAGAGAGATCACATCAAAGCAAAGAAGTACAACATTTTGGAGCCCTGAAGGACCCCTTTGTCAGAGATCTGTTCTATAGTCCTAATACATTTCCTGATAACATTGTCTGAGATAAAATTGCAGAGTTCACAATACACAGCACAGCACTATGTTTCTGACATAACTCGTATATTATTGCTTGTATTGATCAGATATACCAGTGGTATATATATAACAGACCAAAAAAGGAAATAGGAGAAGTTTATTGTTTGAGTTTGCATGCACTTTAAAATGTAAACCTTTGAGATTTGACAGGTAATGAACTTAATGCGGTAGTAAACTGGAAAATTAAAAAAAAAAAAAAAACTTTCCCCCTGCGAGGCAATGTTGAAACATTATCTGAAACTTACTTTTAAGGAGAAGTTTGTTTGGCTGTACTTCTCCAGTGGATCACAGGAGTGCGATCCGTTCTGCACTCCTGTGATCCGTTTTCAGCAGACAGGGGCTGACGTCACAGAGCCGGTCCAGGCTGGGACAAGATTGCGACAATTTGCTTGGAATCCGCCCACAACCCTGGAACGGCACCCGGCTCAGCCTCTCAACATGCCACTAAGAGCCTGAGCCAGCCGCTTCTGCCCTGCCACAGCCCCGCGCTCCTTTGAGTGGGGGGGGGGGGGCAGAGTAGAGGGTCAGTGACTCACAGTCAGCAGCTCTCTGCTCACGGATCTCTGAGAACCGAGCAATCAGCGGTGTTTGATCACTCGGTTCTCAGTCTTAGAGCCGGTGGGGGACAGATGCAGCCTCAGACTGATGCTGCATCCACCTAGGTAAGTATGATTCTTGAAAACAGGGCTGACAGGGCTTCCATCTTCACCCAGTCTTCTTTCTGGGCTCACGGGTTACAGTCCTTTGAATGACCGAGCCACGATGACATCACTTCCATGTCACGGTTTACGGCACAGAGCTCTGAAGGAACGCCACGGGTATGTCATGTATTATACTATAATACACAAGTAAATATCTCCTAAATGGTGCATTTTTACAGTACCTACAGGTAAGCCTTATCATAGGCTTACCTGTAGGTAAAACATAAACAAATGGACTTTACTACGACTTTTAAGAAGTTAAAAGAAGGCTAGTAATAAAAAGACAATTTATGGAGAAAGCTGTGGTGCATTGCAATGAGTGATGCTGGGGGCATGCCTGAGCCTTGACTGAAGTTGCCAATGGCATACTAAGATTCCCAGATGGCCTAAATGATAATCTAAGGCCTGTGCAAACATGATTAGTCTTTCCAATTGTATGTACATATTTATGTAAAAGAAAACAGCTTAATGTATTAAATCTTATCAATAAGGCTGGGGCTACTCTGCCATTAAATCTCTTTTCTACTGAGAGTTTTCACAACTTGTTGGCAGTTGCCTTATTTGCAGAACACTGAAATCACTGAGCTCCTAATGAGATCGTTGTCATCAGATGGTTAAAGCTGAACTCTAAGTAAATATAAATATACATGCATTGGTTATGTATTCATTAAACCATCATAAACCTGCAGCATTTCGATTGGGAGTTGTGTAAATCTTACTACTAGTTGGAAAAAAATAAAAAAACAAAAATCCTTGCCTTTAAAACTCAGTGTTTATTTTTGGTCTACATTTTATTGTTTTGACATTAGTCAAAGATGGCTCTCTGGTTGACTTATTTGGACCCCCCATGATTCAATCACTCTCTTTCTCTAGTTCCTTTCTTCTGCACCTTGTACCGATGTGATGGTTGCTTCCTCTTTCTTTTTCTATCTTCCTCCTACTCTTTTCCAATGTCCTTGTACATTCAGTTGGGTATTTTTACCAGATATGCATTGGTTTTACTCACCTTTGACCGACCTTTTATTTTCTTAAACATCCTCATTTGTACTGTTTTATGGGTTTAGGCGCTCTTTATGTTGACAATCATTGCTTGTGTTGTAATCGGTGCGGCTTTATGTCTATTTTATTATGTATTTTTCCCCTGGACACTGTTATGTCCCAGTTTCTTATGGAGTCTATCGACTCTTTTTGACTCTGTAATGCAGCCTCTTTTCTTGTCTTGATCCATATAAACAATAAAGATATATTTGCCTCTAAAAAAAAATCCTTTGGCAGGTAAAACAGGTCCCATAAACTTATTTCAATTGTGAATTTCGCTGTTTGTTGTAGTTCAGCTTTAAATCTCCCAGTAGGTAAGAGATGTAATTATCTATTGAGCCTTAGCCTTAAAGCCCATTTGAAGGCAGAAACTAGGTTCCAAATGCTTACTTTGAAATGTTTTACTGAAGGTTAGACAGAAAGTAGGTTCCAAAAGCTTACTTTGAAATATTTAACTGACGGTAAGACAGAAAGTAGGTTCCAAAAGCTTACTTTGCAATGTCTTACAGAAACTAAGGCAGAAAATAGGCTCTGAAGACTTACTTTTAAATGTCTTACTAAAGTTAAGGCAGAAAGTAGGCTCCAAAAGCTTACTTTGTAATGTCTTACTGGTTGCCCAGCTTGTATTGAATTTCAATCTCAGCTATGGCTGAAAGGTCCAAGAAGTGTGTGAACGCAGCAGTGTCTATGCATTGGTCGAAAGCACCCTGCCTGCCTTGTCAGTACTACAGCCATCCTATCACCAACACTTGCTAAGAAGAGCAAACCATGCTGTAGTGATAACAAGGCACGGGGCATGTTGGACCGCTCGCTGTACGGACACATGCAGCTTAAAAACAATGCAGTCCCTGTGTGGATGATTCATTTTTATTGTTGTTAGCAGTTAGGCAGCCATTGTAGCAGGTAATCTATCCTACCTCGAGTGGCTTTTCTAAAAGTCTCTATATTTAATACAGTAACAAGTATGAAAAATGTGAATACCACATCATAAAAACTGCAATAAAAACCTAATATGTTGACTGATAAAAACATTATACTTTACTTTTAAAACAAACATTTGAAAAGCAAATGTTCCTACTTAGGTTTTCAATTTAAAGAAAGACATTCTAGGAATGGGTGTTAAGTGGGATTCTCACAAATTGGTAAAGCTATGGTAGGTTGCCAGTTATGCCTTCTGGATATTTGGTAAATGTAGCATGCCAGAAATGAACATAGAAACAGCGGGGCACTGCTAGATACACGGCTTCTTGAAAAAAATGTTAAAAACTTCTCAGATAGAAGGGCAGACAAAGTCAACAACATTTATCTTCTGGAGCAATGCAAAAAAAAAAAAACAAGATTATTTTCTGTAGACATTGTACAAGCCTAGAATGCATATCCTGCCCTGAGCACATGATTGTAGTCAGAGCGACACACTCCTCTTCAACATAAACGGCAAATCTCCTGTATATTCATGCTAATCCTCTCAGATCCCTTCAAGAACATCCGCTATAAAGGTTCCTCAATTCTGTATTCAGAAACCAGGATTCTTAGTCGCCGCTTTCGACCCTTAAAGGGGAAAATTCATTTTGATGGTACAGCTAGATAGTTACCAATGATTGCAGTTGCCACCCCTGCTCCTAGCTGCATAAAATGCCTTCCAATCTCATTACTGCTGTGGAATTTATTGAAGAATAACCTCATTAGCTATAACATCATTCACGCTAGATCACTGCTGGGTTGTAGCATCATTTAGTAGAATTGTGCATGTTGTGATCCTACCTCTAACGATATCAAAGTGCAATGTCTCCCATAGCCAAGGTCAGATTCCATTGCAAGGTCATTTAATGTAGTTAAACGGGCCCTGTCACCAGACCAATATTTTAACAATCTTCCAATAAAATGATTTGTGCATTTAACATATTTTGGATGTGTTATTTTTCTGCAAAAGTCTCCCCTGTGCAGGGTGCCTTAGGCCTAAAATTAAGAAATAAAATGAATTGTATTATGTGGTAACGCTTATATTTTATGCAATATGCATAATACTTAGGGCCATGTGAGATGGGCACCAAATGTGGTCTAAGAAAGTATACCACTGAAACCTGAACCGGAATAAAATTACTTGTATCTCATTATGCTTAGTAGCATGCACCAGCATTTACAGCTGACACCAGTTATAAGTTACACTCAGGGCCGCCATCAGGGGTGTACAGCCGTTACAACTGTAAGGGGTCCCGGGCCAGAAGAAGGCAGGATGGGTGAAGGGGAGCCATGCTGTGCATTACAGAAACGATCTCACAGCATGTGCTCTCTGTGGCATTGAGCTCAGACATCAAGCTCTTTACTGCCATCTCTGGCTACTATGTGCATGTGCACCCCTCATGTACTGGGCTTTTCTGCGTGAGCAACATGTCAGATTTGTGAGAATGAGCTGGGACCAGGTAGGAAAAAACTCTTTACAAGTATGGGCTGTGAGGGAAAGGGAGGGGGGCTGTTTGTGTACAGGGAGGGGCCAGAGCCTTGTGTGTTTACAGATTTGTGTATGTGGGGGGCTGCCATGTATACAGGTGTTTGTGTGGGGGCTGGCATATATACAGACAGTTGTGGTGCACCCACGAAGGGCGCACGGGCACCGCCCCCCCCTCTCCACCCACCCACTTCTATGTATCATGGATAGATTCTAGAATTGCATTGCATGAATCTTTCCATGGCCGCTGTAGACACCCCCTATTCAGGTGTCTGGCCCCTTTTCAGATGCCGGGCGCCTGAATTACAGCGGCGTGGGTGTATTTTTGAAGCACCTGATTAGAGCCATAGGCTCTAATAGGCTTCAAAAAAGGTATAAAACAGTAGAGCCCTAATTAGCTAAAAATGCTGCTCTTCTTTTTTCTAGTTTGATTTCTGTTCAGGTAATTTTGCTACTTCAGTGTAACCAGGGCAGCCATCAGAAATTTTTGGGCCTCTTACACAGCTTTAGGCCTGCCCCAGCCTGACCACCAACATTTCCCAGGGCTTGCCCATGGTTTATCCTACCGAATTCGCACACCGGCCACCCCACCTGTACACACTCAGCCCTCCTCATTCCTGTATATATGTCAGCCCCCCCACACACCTGTCTATATGTCAGCCTTGATTGAGGGGGGCTGAGTGTTTGCAGGTGGGGTGGCCGGTGTGCAAATTTGGTAGGATAGCCCATGGGCAAGCCCTGGGAAATGTTGGTGGTCAGGCTGAGGGGGGGGGGGCTAAAGCTGTGTAAGGGGCCCAGAAATCTCTGATGGTTGCCCTGGTTACACTGAACTAGCAAAAGTACCTAAACAGAAATCAAACTAGAAAAAAGAAGAGCAGCACTTTTAGCTAATTAGGGCTCTACTGTTTTGTAGAGTGTGCATGTGAACAAGCTTACAGAACTGGAGAGTACATATACAATCCAATCAATGAGCAATCACTGTATTGCCCAACTACAGTGATGATTAACAGTTCACATATACTGAATGCATTTTAAATGGGTATTTAGCTTTTTTACTGGAGCACAGCTTTAACTAGTTGATTCACACGAGAATGATTTTTTTAAAGTGATACTTTTAAACATACCATGTTGCCATCATCCCTTATATTTATATATAAAGATTTTGATACTCTATTTGAATTAATTAATATAAAAAACTATACCTTATTTAATTATTGCTGTTCAGAGGTGTCCTGGCTCAAGAAAAGTTCTGAGGGAGGAGTTACATACTGGTAGTTACATATATATATAAGGATTGAGAAACTCCAAAAATTGGTGGACTTTGTGGGGCACATAATGAGAGGAGAATTCATTAAAAAATATATAAATTTCATTACAACATGAAAAAAAAAACATCCAATAACACCTCCAAAATGTGCTTGTCGACGCGTTTCACTAAATATTAGCTTCCTCAGGACAAATACTGGGTAGGTGCTGGTATATTTAAAAACAAAGCAAAGTGTATAAGTATTACATAAGGTATATATTTGTATAAGTACAACAGTGGTTATTTCAACATATATCCAGAAGAGGTACATATAAACATAAAAACATACACAACATATATGCTTGCCTGGTAAATCTGTAACTTGGGGTATAGGGACACCTCACAAGACTAGTCAGACATCCAACATAACAAAGTTTCAAGTCTCATATATATATATATATATATATATATATATATATATATATACACGAAAGTGATGCATATACATGATATGTTGTCTGCAGTAGACACAACTGGGTAAAAAAAAGAATTATAGGCCACTGTAAGGTAGAGTGCACCCATGCAAGTAACTAGAGCAGGTGTTTATATAGGCGTGATCTCCAAATCCTTAGGGAGAGATCATAACTAAGTATAAGGTCCTCGTTAAAGCAAAAGCAATGCTGGAGATGGTAAACTGATATATCAGAAAGACGAGACAGCATCTGAAGAAGAAAAACTATATAAACAACTACTAGATAAATGCATATGTCATGACAGCATGTAAGATCATATCATGACATATGCGTGTATCTAGTAGATGTTTTTTTTTATACCGTTTTTCTTCAGATGCTGTCTCGTCTTTCATAATTTGGAGAATTCTTTGTATCTATCTATCTGATATATCAGTGTAGCATCTCAGGGCCATAATTTGTGCTATTGGTAAGTGCCACCCACAAATATCGCTCTACCCCTTATAATTTTCTTGAAGGGCCAATTGCTAATTGCTGATACTGCCTATATTTTCAAGTACTTTGTTTGGAAATGTTCATAGCCATAGCTTTTGATAATCTACTTTTGTGTGGTGGCCTGAACTCTGACTCTGCTACATTTCTAATTTGTACACCTGTTATACATCAGGTGAAAATCACTCCAGCATTGCTTTTGCGTTAACGAGGACCTTATACTTAGTTATGGTCTCTCCCTAAGGATTTGGAGATCACGCCCATATAAACACCTGTATGTATATACATCGCTTTCATATATATATATATATATATATATATATATATATATATATATACACACATGAGACTTGAAACTTCGTCATGTTGGATGTCTGTCTAGTCTTGTGAGGTGCCCCTATACCCAGAGTTACAGACTTACCAGGCAAGCATATATGTTGTTGTGTATGTTTTTATGTTTACGTGTACCTTTTCTGGATATATGTTGAAATAACCACTGTTGTACTTATACAGATATATACCATATGTAATACTTAATAACATTCCTTTGCTTTGTTTGCAAAATATACCAGCACCTACCTAGTATTTGTCCTGAGGAAGCTAATATTTAGTGAAATGCGTCGACAAGCAAGTTTTGGAGGTGTTATTGGATAAATTCTCTATATTAGACATTTTACAAAGTCAATCTTTACACTTTTGATCCAGTCTTCTGAAACTGCATTATTGGGTAACTGTGTCTATATAGAGTGTTGATTGTATGTTTTTTATATGTTTTTTAATCATGTAATAAAATTTATATATTTTTTAATGAATTCTCCTCTCATTATGTGCCCACAAAGTCCACCATTTTTTTGAGTTTCTCAATCTATATATATATATATATATATATATATATATATATTGGATGTTGGCATGGTGAGGGTCCTCCCTTCCTACATAGTTACATAGTAGGTGAGGCTGAAAAAAGACACGAGTCCATCAAGTCCAATCTATGTGCATGATTTTATGTCAGTATTACATTGTATATCCCTGTATGTTGTGATCGTTCAGGTGCTTATCTAATAGTTTTTTTAAATTATCGATGTTTCCCGCTGAAACCACTGCCCGTGGAAGGGAATTCCACATCCTAACCACTCTTATGCCCCGTACACACGGTCGGATTTTCCGATGGAAAATGTGTGATAGGACCTTGTTGTCGGAAATTCCGACAGTGTGTAGGCTCCATCACACATTTTCCATCGGATTTTCCGACACACAAAGTTTTAGAGCAGGCTATAAAATTTTCCGACAACAAAATCCGTTGTCGGAAATTCTGATCGTGTGTACACAAATCCGACGGACAAATTGCCATGCATGCTCAGAATAAATAAAGAGATGAAAGCTATTGGCCACTGCCCCTTTTATAGTCCCGACGTACGTGTTTTACGTCACCGCGTTTAGAGCGATCGGATTTTCCGACAACTTTGTGTGACCATGTGTATGCAAGACAAGTTTGAGCCAACATCCGTCTGAAAAAATCCTAGGATTTTGTTGTCGGAATGTCCGAACAAAGTCCGACCATGTGTACGGGGCATTACAGTAAAGAACCCACTACACAGTTTAAGGTTAAACTGCTTTTCTTCTAATTTTAATCAATGGCCACATGTCTTATTGAATTCCTTTATGCGGAAATGTTTTATCCCTATTGTGGGGTCACTAGTACGGTATTTGTACATTGAAATCATATCCACTCTCAAGCGTTTCTTCTCCAGAGAGAACAAGTTCAGTGCTTGTATCCTTTCCTCATAACTTTTGTCCTCCAGACCCTTTATTAGTTTTGTTGCCCTTCTCTGGACTCTCTCCAGTTCCAGCACATCCTTCCTGAGGACTGGTGCCCAGAACTGGACGGCATACTCCAGGTGCAGCCGGACCAGAGTCTTGTGGAGTGATTAAATTATTGTTTTATCTATGGAGTTAATCCCCTTTTTAATGCATGCCAATATTCTGTTTACTTTGCTTGCAGCAGCTTGGCATTGCATGCCATTGATGAGCCTCTCATATACTAGGACCCCCAGGTCCTTTTCCATCCTAGATTCGCCCAGAGATTCTCCCCCCAGTGAGTAGATTGCATTCATATTTTTGTCACCCAAATGCATTATTTTACATTGTTCCACATTAAACCCCAATTTGCCATGTACTGTAGTTGCCCACCCCATTAATTTGTTCAGATCTTCTTGCAAGGTTTCCACAACCTGCGGAGAAGTTATTGCCCTTTCTAGTACTCTGCTAATGTATGAATCTGTGTCTGCACAGCGCTGATTGGTGCTGCGGCGGTCATATGACATAAAAAAATCTTTCAGAATAGGGAATTAAAGTAAATAGCAAAATGTGTTTAAAAGCTTTATACAAATCTATATTTCAAAGCAAATGTTTATTTTTTTTTTTGCATGGTGTAGGTGGAGTTGACTGACAATAGCTTTCACATTGTTCACACTGTAAAGATATCTGGAGGAGGTACTGGCAATCACAGGCTGTGTCACGCCCCTCCAGCCTGTGTCTATTGTGTGTATGTGCTGTGACTAACAGGGATCCATCCATCAATCACCACTCATTTAGTGTTTAGCAATATGAGGACATGGAGGAGGAAGGAGGAAGGCGAGTGTAATTTATTTCTCTGTGTGTGCCCACATGTGTGACTGCTGCACAGATAATAAAAAGAAGGAAATGAACAGGTTAAAAGCGAACTGAAATTGGAGCACACTCAGTAGATGGTCTACATAGGCCTCGGCGGGGACACAGACAAGGAGGGAGGGACAGTGAACTACAGGATCAAGGATTTGTGCAGTCTACAGAAAACAAATGCTCTAGTAGAGCATCTAGAGTGAAAATGTAATATAGCATGTATTGACCTGCAGCAGTGGATACATAATGACCAGGTGGGGTTTGTACCGAGAAGGGGGGGGAGGGGAGGAATAACTCACTGAAGTCAATTTTTTTGATGCAAGAGATGGTTGGGGGTGATATTCCAGCAGTCCTACTTTCAGTCGATGCTGAAAAAGCTTTCGATAGAGTGGATTGGGGATTTATGGTCGAAACACTGAAGCACCTGGATATCGGAGAGAGGATGATGAAATGGATTATGTCCCTATACAGACACCCAAAGGCCAGAGTTAGAGTGAACGGAGCCCTGTCTTCTCCCCTTGAGTTATTCGATGGGACAAGACAGGGCTGCCCCTTATCTCCGATTCTATTTGTATTAACTTTGGAGCCACTGCTGGCTGCGATTCGTAAGAATGTGGATATAAGGGGTATCCAGGTGGGGGGAAAAGAGTATAAAGTGGCGGCATTTGCCGATGATTTGCTCTGTTATATCACCTATCCGAGAACAACTATACCCATGGTGCTTAAGGAGCTAGAGCGTTATGGAGGACTGACAAATTTCAAAATAAATATGGGAAAGTCAGAGCTGCTAAACATAACAAATCTTACACGAGAACAGAAGGCAATACAACCTGGGTTCCCCTTTACTTGGAGTGGGAGGGAGTTGGGTTACTTGGCATTAAATTGACACCAACCCTTAAGGACTTGTTTGCCGCGAACTACATTCCCTTACTTAATAAGATCAAGGACATATTAAGCAGGATGAGGTACAGAACTTTATCATGGATTGGCAGGATAAACGCGGTAAAAATGTTTGTCCTGCTAATGTTAATCTACACCTT
Source organism: Aquarana catesbeiana (assembly GCF_042186555.1). Classification (NCBI taxonomy): domain Eukaryota; kingdom Metazoa; phylum Chordata; class Amphibia; order Anura; family Ranidae; genus Aquarana; species Aquarana catesbeiana. The sequence goes on along the minus strand of NC_133326.1, from coordinate 515,298,393 downwards.
TCAAATGATCCCAATAACTCTTCCTAATATTTTTTTAATAAACTTCAGACCATGGTTTTGAGATTTATTTGGGCAAATAGGCGCCCTAGAATATCGTACGACACTTTACTGAAGGATAAAAAACAGGGAGGGTTGGGAGCCCCGGACTTTAAAAAATACTATAAAGCTATTGTTATTGCAAGGGTTATTGATTGGACACATAGTAAACAGGAGAAAGGGTGGGTAAATATAGAAATTGCACAAAGCGGAGTAGATATAGAAAAAATGATATGGATCCCACCACAATTTCGAGAGTTAAGACACGGGACTAATTTTTTGACTAGGAACACATTGAAGACTTGGAATGGTTTAAGTAGGAGATTTCACTGGGAATATAATTCTCCATTGATATCACTGTTGAATACTAATTATTTTCTGCCGGGGAAGGAGGAGCACTTATATTTCACTAGGTGGGATGTGTTACAATTACAGGATGTGATGAGGGGAAATAGAGTATGCACTTACACAGAAATTACACGGGTATGGGGGAATAAACCACTAGATAAATGGAGATATGCTCAGATACAGCATTTTACACAATCACTTCCACAGCCATTGAGGGGAAGAGACCAACTAAGAGCAATAGAAAAAGTATTAAGCACTCCCACCAGTGTGAAAGGTAGTATATCTAAACTCTATAGAGTACTAAGGGGGGAAGCGAGTAAGGGGCTCCCCACTTTCCTGAAAAAGTGGGAAAGAGAAATAGGTTATTTGAAAGACGAGGAACACAGGGGTAAGATACTGAAAATGATACATGTAACGGCTAGGGATACTCGGACGTATGAAATGGCCTATAAGGCGATTGTGAGATGGCATAGGACATCCCAGCAGGTGCACGAGTATGGGCCTGAGACATCCCCTACTTGTTGGAGGGGATGTGAGGCAGTAGGAACTTTGGGGCATCTTTGGTGGGAATGCCCCAAAATACAGTTGTATTGGGAGGGAATACTGGAAGAAACTCGGCAAATAACGGAGGGACAAGTTGATAAAAATCCTTGGAGGTGTCTGTTTCACGATACTAAAAAAGAGGTCCCCCAATACAGTCAATCTTTAGTCCCGCACCTCCTAAATGCGGCCAAAGCGCTGATCCTATGCCACTGGAAAGGTCTGGAAGCTCCAAGGTTAAGGGAGTGGATAATAAGGGTGGAATGGGTAAGAAGAATGGAAGAGTTAATCCATTCGACGGAGGGCTCACGGGAGAAATACTGCAGAACCTGGGCAAAATGGCTGGAATTCAGGATCACGGAGAGATGCATAAGAATTATGGAAATTTAGGAGGGAGGAAGAGAGAGAGAGGGGGGGGGGGGTCGGGGGTGCGGGAGGAGGGAGGAAGGGAAAGGGTAGGGGGAATCAACAAATTTAAAAAAAAAATAAAAATTTTAAATTAATATTTTTATTAAGCAAGAAGGAAAATGAAAAAAATTTAAATAAATCGGACCACAATGATGCAAAAATGAGAAGGGACAAGAATGAATGGCTCGAATGAGTTAAGTCTCTCCAAAGTACTTGCTGATATGGAAAAAAAAAATATAGCATGTATTGACAGTTTTTGATGATTTGGGTTTAATGACACTTTAAAGAGTAAAAATTGTTTAGTTTTCATAGAAATGGATCTTACAGATACAGTCATTAGGTCTGAAGGGAACACAGTCCCCACTTAGGACATACAGTAGGTGAAAATCCAATTAAGCCTTCACTTAATTTGTACATGGTCATACTGCAATAAAGACTCAAGACTGAATTTCCAGTAATGCCAGCTCTTCCATGCTTTTGTATCAGTGATAGCTGAAAATCATGTCAATACAGTGGAATGACATGTACATTATACAATGAAACAATTCAATGAAGTGGATCAATTGAAAAACCTTTGTGTCAGTGTCTTTCATATATTGCTGGTTAATGCTGAAAGTTGGAAAAACATTAAGAAACCTGATGGCACGCTTACTTACGCTTACAGGACTTTTATCGAAAACTCTATCAGGGACCTCAGCTTTCTGGCTCACAGGATTTTGATAGCTATGTATCCAACTTACCTCTTCCATCCCTTTCGAATGCTCATTGGGAGTTATTGGATGGGGAGATTTTTCAGAGGTACTCCAGGCAATCAAACAGGCCAAGCCAGTTAAGGCTCCGGGCCCGGATGGGTTTTTTGCCCTCTATTTTAAAAATTTGCTCAAATTTTAGCTCCCCATTTAGTTGCTTACTATAATACCTTGTGAGAGGGCAGCTCCATAGATGCGGATTCTAATAGAGCTTTCATTTATTTGGTCCCTATACCTCATAAAGACCTCAGTGAGGTGGCCAATTATAGGCCTATCTCACTAATTAATTGTGACCTCAAATTATTGGCAAAAATGTATGCTACTCGATTGAACCAGTTTATAGCTAACTAAATTCATGTAGATCAGGCTGGTTTTATACCAGGCCGTCAGGCCTCGGATCAAATACGGCCTACTATAAACTTGATCTCGGTACTTCAAACCTCCTGGGATAGCTGGGATGCGAGAAAGGGTATGTTGCTTTCCCTTGATATACGGAAGGCATTCAATAGTATTTAATGGAACTATCTATTTGAGATTCTACATAGGTGGAACTTTGGCCCTCAATTCTTGTCATTTTTGCAGGCACTTTATAGCAACCCTTTGGCCCGGATACGCCTAAAGAGGTTACCTCTCACACCCAATCTATATCCGGTCAGGTACTAGGCAGGGATACCCTCTCTTCCCTATTCTTTTTGTAATTGCCATTGAGACCCTGGATATCGCAATTCGCACTCATCCAGATATATAAGGCATTAACATTGGGGGTAGACAACAAAAATGTGCACTGTTTGCAGACTATTTACTCCTATTTCTGTCCTCCCCCCCATACTTCCCAGCTGTCAGTTCTGGATCTCCTTCGGCGCTTTGGAAATATCTCTGACTTAGCTGTCAATTGGGAGAAGTCAGTATGTATGAATGTAAACCTGGATGAGGATGTAATACGGAGTCTCCGGGGGTATCATAGTTTTGCATGGCAATCTAATTCTATTCCCTACCTAGGCATTAAATTGACCCCTTCTTTGGCAACACTCTACCGCTCTAATTATTCATGTCTTTTTACTCAGTTGCTGCAGGAGTTGGAACAATTGTCTTCTGGTGGTCTTTCCTGGATGGGTAGAGTAGCCTCGATAAAGATGGTAGTGCTCCCCAGGATCCTTTGTTATTTTCATGTTCTACCTATTGCAGTTCCATCCCAGGAGTTACAGACATTCCAAGCCCAGTTATTGAAGTTTATTTGGGGTCCTAGAGGTCGGAGATTGGCCCAGCGCACAGTGTATACTTTGCGCAAACTTGGGGGGCTGGGGGTCCCAGACCTTAAACAAAACTATAGATTAGCACAGGTGGCCCAGTTGATTCAGATATATTCCTCTCCATGCAGACAGTAGTGGGTGGCCCTGGACAAGCAGGCTTGCAGGCCTCTTCCCATTGACCTTTTGATATGGATCCCATTTCGGCAGCGTCCGTCGATCCTGTGCCTCTTCGGTCCCCACACACTCTAGTGGCCCCTCTGTTCAACAACCCAGCATTTCCGCCTGGCCTATGCTGACAGGAATTCCAGTGGTGGATTGATAAGGGCCTGTATAGAATAGGTGATTTCTTTGACCATAAAGGAATTTGTCCAGTGTCCTACTTTGTGCAACGGTTGAAGGTGCCTCCATCTGAGCATTTCCGTCTCCAGCAGATCCTGCACTTTGGCGTTCATTGCAGAGATCTACATCTGATATTACTACGCGCTCTGCTTTTGAGTCCAGATGTTTCCATGGTGATACTCGGTGAGAGGGGCATCTCAATGCTGTACAAATTGTTTGTTTACTCATCTGTGAAATTGCCGTATATGTTGGCGTGGGTGCGGGACGGAGATTGATTTGAGTGATTGGTGTAAGTGGTCTCCTCGTACATATAAGGGTATCATGAACACAGCCCTGGAGGATATAAGGTGCTTTCTAGGTGGTACCTGGTGCCTGACCACCTCTCCAAAATGTACCAGGGAGCTTCCTCTGTGTTTTCAGGGATGTGGTCAACCTGGTACGATGTTTCACGTATGGTGGACCTGTGCCAAAGTTCGCCGGTTTTGGATTAGAGTTCATTCCCTGATCTATTCTGTGACCATGGTGAATATAGTTAAAAATCCTAAGGTGGCTCTTCTTAACGAACCTGTTGTTGATACTCCCAAGCACCTTTAGACTTTAATCTATTTTATGTTTCTTGTGGCGAAAATCGCTATAGCGACCGCTTCGAAGAAACCGGTGGTAGATTTAGCTGTTATGAAAAATAAACTGACATGGATCATGCTTAACAAAAAGCTGGTCAGTATTTTGCAGGATAAAACTGCTAAGTGTGACCGTGTTTGGGATCCTTGGGTTAAGTATCTCCAACTTCCAGCTGACTGAGGGGTGTGGGTAGTGGAGGCGGGCCTTTGGACAGTCCTTTTCCTTCTGCTGTGTCTCATCCTTCTTTTCCTCTCTTCCTTCTCTTCATTCTTTTCTTTGTCTTTCTTCCTTTTATTTCCTCTTCTTCCCTTTTCTTTCTTGGATCCGGATTTCCTCTATTATCTAGTTGAGTTGCTATCACTTGTGGTTGCGTATTACATTTACCCACGGCCCATTCTGGCGTGCTGGTAGGTGATAGCAAAATCTGGTTATAATGTTCTCCTTGGGGGGAGACTTTCTGAATGGGATGGCTGTTTGCTTTGTATGACCCTTTTCTTTATGTTGAATTCCTACTTTACCAGGCATCCTTTTGGGTTGGGAGTAGCTGGTTGCATAATATTTGATTCCCACTTTATACTTGTTCTTACTGTTTTAATATGCACCACCTGCGTTGTGGATTCCCCCTTATTTATTTTTTTTTCAATAAACATATTGAAACAGAAAGTTGGAAAAACAGCGCAATGTTGTCCCTATGGCTATGTGGAGAGTTAAGTGCAAAGAGAGAGGCAAAAAAAGTAAAGCAAGAAGAGAAGGAGGAGAATTAGAAAAAGGGAATGTGGGAATGGAAGGAGGACAGAGGGGTAACAATAAGTGGGTAATGCGAGGTTCACACAGGGAAAGAGAAATGAACTCCCAGGATTTTGAGTAAGTTACCATCTCTATGTTAAGGTATCTTTAAATTGCAAAATCCCATGTATATGATCCAGGTTGTCCATGTGGTCATGTAGTAGTATAGCAATACATGAATCTGGGCAGCCAACTCCTCTAAACACAGAAGGTGGGATAATTCATAGGCCTATTCTTTCATCATTGAGGTGTGTGCATTCCATTGCCTTGATATTACTGCCCTGGCAACTGAAATAAAAAAAAAAACAGAGAAGACCTTTCTGTTGGCCATAGAGATGTATCTTGGGGGTATGGAAAGCCATATTCTATAGATGGGATATTCCTAGAGACACAGAGATATCTGAGCCTGTCACTACTTTTTATGTAGCAGAAGCTTGAGACCAAAACAAAGGTCTGTTGTCTGTGGACAAGACTGCCATATATGTAACATAGTTCCAGGCTCCTCACTCCTCCCTCTCACAACAGCGATGTCAGATGTAGAGGGGGATATTCTCAAAAAATCATTGGGACACCCCTACTAGTGAGTCAGAATCTTAACCTTGTTCTTGGGCTGCGGATGCTATGCCAGCCTAATGGGTGAGACGGAATATCATTTCCAGCAATTGTGGGCCCATATTTTTTTTCAATCTGTGATCTAAGGAAGGGGCAATAGGTCTGCAGTACTGTAGCAAAATCATATAAAGCAATGAAATAAGGTTAGAAGGGTCTGCCTTATTGAAACACAAGGCCTCAAATGGTGTAAGATCCCTGTGAATCTTGCCTTGTTTTCTTTATTCAAAATATTGAAGCAGAGGGCAAAAAAAATTAAAGAAATTAAAGTAGCCCCAAAGCCACAGAAGATAATGGTTATTCCTGTAGAGAGACAAGGGGTATAGGTGAAAGTGAATTGGATATGTCAACAAACAGCTTTCTTTTAACATGGAAAATCCAGTCCAAAATATGAGATAAAAACAAGGACTTATAGAAATGAGCAATGCGTGGAAGGCCCAGTCTCCCATTTATTTCAGCCTTGTTAATATATTAGCACAAACATTGTGGCGAGTGCACCCAAACATATTGAAACAATGCTAACTTTAGAGTGGCAAAGAAGCTTTGCATGGTAAAAATTGACAATGCTGAAAGCCATAGAGCATATGTGGTCAGATATCTAGATGTTTGGACTAATCTTTGAATCTTTTAAAGCCTAAGCATAGTTTATTATCTGAAAAATCAGCACAAGAAACATAACTTACAGTTAGTAGGATTTGTCTGCCCCTTGTGCTGATTCATCTTTTGTTAGTAAAAATCCTCCCCATCCATGCCCCCCCACCCCAATTTGGCAGAGTTTAATACAACTAACAGACAGTCACAGGTTCTCATTAAAATGGTTGTAAACCTCAGTCATGAAATCTGAGCAAATCACATACTGTATATCCTATCTCTCTCCAAAGCTCTAAATGTTGTTTCTCTCTGGTGCTGTGTTCCTCTGTTATCAGCATGAGTCACTTCTGAGAAATTTTCCTGACACATGAGATAAATTTGTGTCAGGGAGGTGGGGGGGATCAGCACGCAGTTTGTCTATTCACAACGCAGTTCTTCTGCTGTGTGAAGCTCCAATCAGCTCTCACATACTGTAACTGCAGCCTCTCCACTCCCTCCTCTGTGATATTAATAGATGAAGTAAGACTTGTATGCCCTTTTGAAGGGATGTAAGGAAGAGGGCATGGGCAGAGGAATATATCTACTAACAGAAGAGATATAAGCACAAGGGACATAACCTACTAACTGTAAGTTATGTGCCTTGTGCTGATTTTTCTGTTTTTTTATTTTAGCTATACTTAGACTTTAAGTGTTGGCTGTAAGATGTGTTGGTAGTTAAGTCCATATAAGCATCTGAGAATAACTGCAATCTGCACGCCTAAATACTTACTTACCATAGAAGCTCATTGGAAAAGAAAATGATTTATGAGATGATGTCTATCGCCTTTAGGGAGCCAAATGTCAAGTGTGCCAGGCTTGTGGGCCTTTACTTCACATTTCTAAAGGTCCCAAATGTGGTGAATTCCTAAAGGGTAGTCGAAAAACTATAGCGGGGCTGGAAACTGTAAATGAAGGAGCTATTCTAAGCATGGTCCCATTTTGTGGTGTTGTTTGTTAAAAGCCCAGAATGTCAGTAATACAATCCTGAATATTTCTTACCCTACTAAAAACATTTAGCTGTTGTACTTTAATATACACACGGTATTGCCTATTACATTAGGGCAGTCCATTCACATGGTATGTATGTTGTGGAGCATTTCTGTGTGTTGGGCTCTAATGTACAATGTGTTAGGGTACCATTCACAATGAATGCCATGGCAATGCACCACACACAGGTCAAGTGTGCTCCCATGCATTGTGGCAACACGCATTAACATGTGTATTTTCATGCATGCTGCCTCAATGCACAAATATAAATGAGCTCTTTAAGGTCCGGAAAAGTTATGGCTGCCTCAAAAACTAAAATGTATTTGAATGTGTGTTTTTGAAAATATCTTTTTCGCAAACACTTTAAAAGTACTGTCAGCTGCTGAGCTTTACAAAAGAAGGTGTCTGAATGACAAAAATCATGATCAATTAAAAAAGAAACTGAATAACTAAAAAGTATTTTAACATATGTTTTTGAAAATATCCTTTTGTACTTCAAAAAAGATGAAATGCATTCACACGAGCCAAAGCTTTTAATTTATGCATGTTTATGAACAAAAGGCATTAATCGGACAGAAGGAGTTAAGCTGCCCTTAATAAGGCAAACTAACCTAATGCTTTAATTAAAAACTGCAGTTGAATTGAGATGAGATACAAATGACGGTAATTAAGATCAGGTGGTATCTGGAGGGCAATTTTATTATTAATCTGAAAAATACCTCTGACTAATTAACGGGGAGAAAATCACCTTGTGGCTTGCAGTGTATATCAATATCACAACAGCAAGTACATAGATAGACTCGATTCGTTATTAAAGGCTGTCAGTGGGAGACCTTTCATTAGAAAAGATTCAATACAAGTCATTTATCACTGACACCTGACCAGAAAGCCAATAAACAAAACAGCATAAGATTTGTAAGGGGGGGGGGGGGACGGGTCAACATAATAACAGTAAATACAACAACATTAGCCTGATATTTTTTGTGCATTTGTTTGAAGTACGTTTTTCCAATCCTCTACTTATATAAGAAATACAAACTGCAACGAAACACAATTATAAATAATACATATATAAATACTTTCTAACCAGGCAAACAATCATTGGATTTTAAGATGTATTTACTATCTTAAAGTTGATATAAGCCTTTTTTAATTTTCAACATATAAAGTATAACTAAAAGCAAAAGTTATTTTTTAGAACTAAATAGAGTGCTGATCAGTTATAACCTTGGTCAGGTTTTTATTGCTGTATGTGTTCCCGTTACTACTGAAAACAGTACTGCAAAAGAGCAGACAAGACTAGGTACTTCTCTTGTCCTATCCATCCTATGTTCCTCATCAGAAACTAGGGTCACGTTGCTATGGAGGCCTTTGCAAAGTCTGACTCACAATTCTCTATACAAGGGGTCTCCAAATTTTCCAAACAAAGGGTCAGTTTAATGTCCTTTAGGCTTTGGGGGGCCAGACTGTGGGTCGTGGAGTAGGAAATGCCCCAGCATCAGTGGGGGTAAACAATTTCTCAGGCTTGGTGGTAAATTAAAATGTAAAACAATTACATTGCCCCTGTGGTCAGTAAGAGGAGGAATAGTGCCCCATTATTGGTATTAATGGGAAGAATAGTGCCTCATCGTTGGTGTCAGTGGAAGAGTGGAAGGAATGGTCCTCATCATTGGTGTCAGTGGGAGGAATAATGCTCCATTGTTGGTGGTGTAGCCGAGTGGCACCAATCACAGTAGGAATTATGCCCTGCTGTTGGTGTTAGTGGAAGGAATGGTACCTCATTGTTGTTATCAGGGTGAGGAACAGTGCCTCATATCAGAGCGAAGAATAGTCCCCCAAAGGCCCGACAAAAGCAAGCAAAGAGCCACATTTGCCCCCTGGCTACAGTTTGAAGACCACTGCTTTATGTAGTGTGACTGCCTTGATGGTCAAAAAACTCTTACTGGTAGGGGTTGATTAAACACAATGGTCAGTGGGTTTTGCCCTAATTTGAAATTTTGAATATATGTGTTTTTAAGTAGCACTTTTAGTTTTATGTGGACAATTAAACATTTCTTTTTCATTTATGAGGTTTTACATTAATTACTACAACCAACCTCTCCAGGACCCTTCTGCAATACCAAGGAATCCTTCTATATGACTACACACTTACACACTTGAAGTACGTTTTTCCAATCCTCTACTTATATAAGAAATACAAACTGCAACGAAACACAATTATAAATAATACATATATAAATACTTTCTAACCAGGCAAACAATCATTGGATTTTAAGATGTATTTACTATCTTAAAGTTGATATAAGCCTTTTTTAATTTTCAACATATAAAGTATAACTAAAAGCAAAAGTTATTTTTTAGAACTAAATAGAGTGCTGATCAGTTATAACCTTGGTCAGGTTTTTATTGCTGTATGTGTTCCCGTTACTACTGAAAACAGTACTGCAAAAGAGCAGACAAGACTAGGTACTTCTCTTGTCCTATCCATCCTATGTTCCTCATCAGAAACTAGGGTCACTTTGCTATGGAGGCCTTTGCAAAGTCTGACTCACAATTCTCTATACAAGGGGTCTCCAAATTTTCCAAACAAAGGGTCAGTTTAATGTCCTTTAGGCTTTGGGGGGCCAGACTGTGGGTCGTGGAGTAGGAAATGCCCCAGCATCAGTGGGGGTAAACAATTTCTCAGGCTTGGTGGTAAATTAAAATGTAAAACAATTACATTGCCCCTGTGGTCAGTAAGAGGAGGAATAGTGCCCCATTATTGGTATTAATGGGAAGAATAGTGCCTCATCGTTGGTGTCAGTGGAAGAGTGGAAGGAATGGTCCTCATCATTGGTGTCAGTGGGAGGAATAATGCTCCATTGTTGGTGGTGTAGCCGAGTGGCACCAATCACAGTAGGAATTATGCCCTACTGTTGGTGTTAGTGGAAGGAATGGTACCTCGTTGTTATCAGGGTGAGGAACAGTGCCTCATATCAGAGCGAAGAATAGTCCCCCAAAGGCCCGACAAAAGCAAGCAAAGAGCCACATTTGCCCCCTGGCTACAGTTTGAAGACCACTGCTTTATGTAGTGTGACTGCCTTGATGGTCAAAAAACTCTTACTGGTAGGGGTTGATTAAACACAATGGTCAGTGGGTTTTGCCCTAATTTGAAATTTTGAATATATGTGTTTTTAAGTAGCACTTTTAGTTTTATGTGGACAATTAAACATTTCTTTTTCATTTATGAGGTTTTACATTAATTACTACAACCAACCTCTCCAGGACCCTTCTGCAATACCAAGGAATCCTTCTATATGACTACACACTTACACTGCCAAATACTTGTGTACCCCTTAAATAATACAAATCTATACTGTACACAGTATAAAATAAGAAAGCCGGGGTTATTCTAAAAACCTTTCACCCTAGTTGTATGCTGTCTTGTCTTTCCACAAATACAGGCTTGGTTACCACCAACAGTTAGAGGTAATGGCCAGTAATTATATAAAAAGCATTGTTTAGTAATCACTTTATCAGTAGAGCAAAGTGAATGGCTTCCATCAGCTACAACAAACTCTAAAAGCTTGTGAAAAGGTGATCATTAAAAGCGTCAGTCCACCCAAAATTGATATTTAACTTTAATCACCACTGGCGTCTTGTATCTCTCGGTGTCTCCAACATCAAGACATCCCAAAACTGACCCAAAACTGATATTTACCTTTAATCACCACTGGCGTCTTGTATCCCTCAGTGTCTCCAACATCATGACATCCCAGGCTAAATCGCTTGTTTCAGTGAAGGAGGTCACACTCTAACTTTTGATATTTCATTCATTTATGTTACATAGAATGTAGAAAGATAACTGAGATGATTCATGCTGCAGCTACTGGAGTCCCTGTGAGATAGGAAGCCAGTGGGGAGTCCATAACTGAGCTCTCTTTGGGGTGGGCTGACCTTTGAATGCATTTAGCCCCATAGAAATGTAGTTTCCTATGCAGAATACCATTTTATGTACTCTACATGTGTGTAAAAAGATTCTTGGAGCGCCTTTCTAACGAATCACTCAACATAGAGTAAATAGGCCAAACAAGTAGAGGGATCTGAAATGGCTTGGCAGTAGAAAGTGGCTTGACTGTAACTGCAACATGCAGATTAAATTTATCACCAGCACACCTTCCTCGCAGAAACGCTATTGCCCAGGCAAAATGTAGATGAGACGCATCTTATTTATATAGTAACTTCCACAATAATGTACTTTAAAGACTTTGGGGTTGATTTACTAAAGGTACATATACTGTGGACTGAAAGTGCAGTTGCTCCAGAGCTTAGTAAATGAGGTAAAACTTCGCTTTGCAAAGAATACCCAATCACATGCAAGGATTTTTTTTTTTAAAACTGCATTTTTGCTTGCACATGACTGGATGATAGAAATCAGCAGAGCTTCCCCTCATTTACCAAGCTCTAGAGCAATTGCACTTTCATTGCACAGTATACTGTATTTATCTTTAGTAAATCAACCCCTATGACGAAAGCACGCTAATGACTGTTGATTGCTTCTTATACACAGAGTTAAAAAAACTCAATACACACAAGCACCAAGTTAAATATTTGTGGTTATTAGACATTCCCTACATTGCTGAGTCACCTGAGCATGTTTGGATGGATCTCTACCTCTGCCCTGCGCCCCCCACCCCAAAGCACCTTGTTCCCATGTTGATGAGGACAAGGGCCTCTTCCCGACAACCCTGGCCGTTGGTTGTCGGAGTCTGCGGGCAGGAGGCTTATCGAATCTAGAAGCCCCCTTTACCGAGGGGGCCCCCAGATCCAAGCCCCCCACCCTATGTGAATGAGTATGGGGTACATTGTACCCCTACCCATTCACCTGAAAGAAAGTGTCAAAAATAAAACACAGTACACAGGTTTTTAAAGTAATTTATTAAGGCAGCTCTGCCGTCTCTTCCGATCTCTTCTCCCCTCTCCGGGTCCTCTCCGCTCACATCTGATGTCTTCTAGCCCTCTCCGGTTCTTCTCCCTCTGTCCGCTGTCTTCTCAACTACCTTCTCACTCATTTGCTGGTTCTTCTCCACTGTGTTCTCCCTCTGTTCTTCTTCTAATGTTGACTCAATGCTCGCTCCTGCTCTAATGCCGGGTGCGCGGTGTGCCACTACTTATATTGGCATGGGGCGGGGTCACGGGGTGATGTCATCCAGAGGCCCCACCCCTTATGATGTCACCACCCAGAGGCATGATATAGCGGTGACATCATAAGGGGCGGGCCTCCGGTGACCCTGCCCCATGCCAATATAAGTAGTGGCACACCGCGCACCCAGCATTAGAGCGGGAGAGAGTGTTGAGTCACCAAGAAGTACAGAGGGAGAACACAGCAGGGAAGAGCCCGCAAAAGAATGAGAAGATAGTGGAGAAGACCCGTACAGCGGAGAAGACAGTGGACAGAGGGAGAAGAACCAAAGAGGGCTAGAAGACATCAACAGAGAGCGGAGAAGACCTGGAAAGGGGAGAAGGACTGGCAGAAGATGTCAGCGGAGGAGGCAGAAGAGTCAGAGAGGGGAGAAGAAATTGTAAGAGACAACGGAGCTGCCTTAATAAATTACTTTAAAAACCTGTGTAATGTGTTTTATTTGTGACTTTTTTTTTAGGTGAATGGGTAGGGGTACAATGATCTGGTGGCCCCCTTGGTAAGCCCCCCGCCAGACCCCGACAACCAATGGCCAGGGTTGTTGGAAAGAGACCCTTGTTCTCATCAACATGGGGGCATGGTGCTTCGGGGTGGGGGACGCAGGGCCCCTCTGCTCCAAATTACCCACCCCCCCATGTTGAGGGCATGCAGCCTGGTATGGTTCAGGAGGAGGGGCACTCGCTTGTCCCCACCCCCTTTCTTGACCTGCAAGGCTGTGTGCTCGAATAGGGGTCTGGTATGGATTTTGGGGGGACCCCGTGCCGTTTTTTTCGTCGTGGGGGTTCCCCTTAAAATCCATACCAGACCGAAGGGCCTGGTATGCTCTTGGAGGGGGAACCCACACCGGTTTTCTTTTACATTCTGCGTGGAGTTCCACCTAAAGATTCATACCAGACACAGTGCCTGGTATTGTCGGGGATCAAAGTCGGATCCCTGTTCATTGAAGTTGGACGCATTTCGGACTTCAAGTCGCAGGGCAAAGTCGGATCCAAAGTGGTACGACTGTCGTGTTGTACAAGTGTGAACTTGGCCTAAAGCCTAGAAGCTGATTGGTTAATATGCACAGCTGCACCGGATACCTTGCCTCCAAGCATCCAAGAGAGTGCAGCAACTATTTCTGTTAAAGGGTAAATTCACCTTCGGTAACATGTTACATGTTCCACCTATTTTTAGGGTCAAACATCTAATATGTTTCCGCTCCTGCAGCCACTCGGGGATCCCCTGCTTCTGTGTGACAGGTGTGTAGGTCTCAATGAACTACCACGGTGCTGCTGAGCGCCGAGGTAGTTCATTGAATCTTCCTGTCAGTGTGAAACTGCTTGCCCATATGATGTACAGCTTACACTGACAGTCTGCAAGAGTCTGATGCAATGCTGATCCCTGATGCAATGCTTTTCAGGCTTCTTAAAAAAAAATAGCAAATGCCCATTTTTTTTTCACCTGCAATCTGACAATCTCTACTCAAAACAGAGCGGATCGAAAAGGGATTGGATGAAAACGGACAGGCTGTTTTCATCCTATTTCCCCATAGAGAACAGCGGAGCTCTGACAGGTCCATCCCTGCACAGTGAGCAGAGACGAACCTGCACCAAAAAATTAGCATTTATTATCATTTTTTTTTAAAGGTGAACTTATCCTTTAAGGCCCCTTTCACACAATCGGCCCACTCTGATACGCCTGTCCATTTTCCAGGTGGATCCGAGCGGGCCACCCATTGATTTCCATGGGCAGGCTGATGTCAGTGGAGATATAACTCTGCTGACACCTGCCTGCCATCCGATCTGACAAGATCTGCTCAAAAAACAGACTGTCCGTTTTCATTCTATCTCCCCATAGAGAACAGCAGAGCTCTGACAGGTCCATCCCTGCACAGTGAGCAGAGATGAACCTGTCATCCGCCTGCTCAGCGGGGATCAACAGAGCGATCCCCTGCTGAGCTAGCGGAGTCCGTCCAACGGATCCGCTCCATGTGAACCCAGCCTAATGCTTCCCCTGCTTGGGAGAATGGTAACAACCCAAACTGCACAGTAGTTTCAAAATTCAACTGCCAGGTGTGCAGGACTAAGACTAACAATATTACATAACTCATAAATGGCAAATTCCAGGTGTAAGCCACTACCTACAACAGTGTCAAGAATCATCTCAATTTTGGTAAGCAAGAGTTGTAACAGGTGGAACACCAGAAGCTCAGGGGATAAATGCTTAATGTGAGTTTATTTTTGTGCTTCTGTAATATAACATTCCTGTTCTGCAGACAGGATGTTTCTCTGCCTGATTGCACCCTTCCTTACCAGAAGCAACAAGGAAAGGTAGTTTTAATTAAAGCTATACGAGTTTGCTTGTCTCAGGAGTGTGCAGAAGGTTATTAGTAGAGAAAAAGGTTTATATTACAGTCAGAGGTCTCTTAGCTGCTTATACAGTAAAAAGACGCTATATTACAAATATGTTGCTCAGTAAGCACCTATGGTTAACAGTCTACAGCAGTAGTGCTGAACCCTAGTAGGTTGTACTTTAGGCCCGCTAACAGGAAATATTCCTGGTTAGGAGCAAACTGCATTTAAGCATTAGGTAAGAAAAGCATCACTAAAGCCTAGTACACACTGCTATTTTCTTTTTCGTTCAACCCAGCAGGCTGAATGAAAAAAAACCTGACAGCTCAGGTCGGAGCCACTGTCCAATGTTACTACAGTGATTTCCCCTGCTGTTCTATAGTGTTCTGACAGGGGAACGACTCCCCCCGCCAGAAAACTCCAGTCAGCGTCTGAGAGCGCTGAGCGTGAGGTGGTATGCAGACCTTTTTCAGTCATGCCCCTTCGACAGAAGCCAGCCAAGCGGCCGGCTTCTGTCGGACCGGCTGCAGTACACACGAGCTGAATGTTGCTCGACATTCGCCCCATGTGTATGGGGCTTTACACTATACCTCCCATCTTTGTGAAATGATAAAGAGGGATACCTTTTAGCGCACAGTATGTAGGCAAAGGACATGTCCCTCCCGCAGTCCCAGTTACGTAAACTATAAAGATATTATGTGTATTATATGTAGAAAATGATTGGCTAAACCACATACGTTTTTTGACCTTTTTTTTCTCCATTATATTGGCTTTTTCTATATAAAAAATGCAGTGATATAGTGAATGGATAAAATGTTTTGTGCAGCATAACACATTTTGTAATAAAATAGTGCATTTTATATAGAAACAAAGGTAAGTCTGTTATAATTGGGGATATGGTTGTGCCACATCCAGTGTTACAAAAAATTAAACAAAATCCCCTGGTGGCGGAATTTTAAGGCACAAAGGTTATAAAAAATATTCTAATATGAAAAAGTATTTATTAAAGTATGAAAAATACATAACATATAATAAAAAGCACATTTAAAGTGAACATTACAGTGTTGTCATTCAAAACAGAATACAAATAATGGGCTAATATTTCTTGTACCCAACGCGTTTCGGAGTAAATATGTAGTTCTCCTTCTTCAGGGGTAAAGTTTAAGCAAGAAAATCAGTATTCTACATTAGAATAGAAAAAAACAATAATAATAGAAATATGCAAATATATAACACTGTACATCCAAATATAAGATAACAGGCAGGAATAGGTGGGAAAAATGATAAAGGGAAATCAGAATATTTTTTATAACCTTTGTGCCTTAAAAGTCCGCCACAAGGGGATTTTGTTTCATATTTTATATAGAAATGTACACATTTGACCAAAAAGAGGGACACCTGAAGCTTCATGAGGGACAGAGGGATTTGGTCTCAAAAGAGGGGCAGCCCCCCAAACGACTGACAGTTGGGAGCTATGTTTACATTGGTCAGCTACACTTGTCCTCCAATCTCTTATAGGGCATGGGAACCCTGGGGTGTTCTGTAACACAAAATCCCAACCAGCTTCCTGGTTGTTGGTACTGGCTCCTATCATCTCGTGCACCTCACTACTGGCTCATCATTGTGATGGGTTACATTTCTAAGAAACAGTAAGGAACACAAGGCGAAGAGGGACATGCTAGAGCTAATAACCAGAATCTGATATTCCATATTACATAGTACCCTGGGCTTTGGGAGTCCTGGGAAAATCTACAGGAGGTCAAAGGATATGTGAAAGCACATAGATATATACCTGCTAGCAGATGTTAGAGCTGCTTTACCAGATATTTTTCCTCCCACACATACACTTTAAGGTAGCCTGTTAACCCAAAGATATTCTTATTCATCTATCCTGAAAATATACGAGGAATGGGATGAACCACTGACCTATGTGGGGGACACTCCCCAAATTGTCTGTTGCTGAGAAAGACGTCTTCAGCTGGCAATTTCTGCAAACTTTTGTTACATTCTGCAGAGCAATCAGTAAGGAACAGGGTCCCTTTAGTAGTGACAGTCAGCAGTACCATTAAGATCTATGTTTAAAATCCCCACAATGAAAATTAAGCATTCTTTAAAGACTTCAAAAACCCTTGCTGAAAGCTTTGTAAATACTTTGCAAAACCTTGCCCTACACAATTCGTATAGCTAACACTCATATGAACAAGGCCTAGCTCCTTCTCAATACCACCCCTAACAATCTGAATGGTCTGACATAGGCCATCAAATCTAACACTTCATATTGCTTTCCCATTGTATGCAATCCAGAAAGAAAAATGGAATGAATGATGACTGCTAAATGAATGAAAAGCAACTTTTAATAATTTCCCTAGCAGAAATTCACATACTAGACAATTCTCAGATAGTACTGCACACAGCTGAAGGTCAGGCATTGTGCAGTCTGTATCTAGAACATATGGTTTAATATGGCTTGAATAAAGCAAGCTTCCTTTTAAAATGATCCTGCTGCCTGTGTTACAAATGAGCCATGGCCAGCAGAGTATTAGAATGCAAGGCTTTGTTTCATTATAGGTATTCTTCACCAACACACAAAATGGTCATGTGTACCATTATTCTACCAGAAGGTACCTTCATCAGACCAGGGGCATATAGATTATATCAAAATCAAGATTAAAAAAACTATTTAGCCTCATCTAACAGCTAAAATTAAAATTAATTTTGAGCACCATTATTGGGTTTCTATATTGAATATTGAAGTCGTAGACATGAAAATAATTTTTCTGCAAAGTCAAGCTAAGTGATGCAAGAACTACTAATGTGCCAGAGGAAATTCCACCCCCAAGGCCTTTAAAGTACAACTGTACCTTTGTAAAGTTTTACTTTAATAAGTTGCCCCAACCTCACTAAGTGTTATTCACTACTTTAGTCCAGATCCAGTAATCTTCACTGTATGACCCCTCTCAGAACCACATAGCCTTTTTGGTTTGTACTCCGCAGCCTTAAATAATTCCTATGGGTATGCTGTACTCCAAGCAACCACTGGAGACAACCATTTGGCAGAAAAATGTCTTCTGCCAGAAAAAAAATCTCGCTACTCTCTCTTTTTTTTCAGTCTATATAAACATTTTTTTTAGGTTTATAGTGATGCATGCACAGTGAAATACACTCCAGGCCTACTCCTGCCATTTGTAAGATGTCAAAAATGGAGCAGGGTGCTGGGACAAGATAATTCCAGTGCACATACCCTGGGGTTACATTAGAAGCCACAGAAAATGCTGGTGGTTCAGTTACACTTAAATCATTGGTAGGATCACACAGGCGATTTGATCAGATCTTATTGGAAGGTCCATGTATTCCTACGGACAGGTGGGTGTAAATGGACTTGTGTCTGTTTACACCCACCTACCTTCAGGTTCAATCCAGTCTACTAAAAAAAAAATGGAAAGAGGATCTGACCTCTTCCATTTAGGCGGATTGGATCAGACTGGATCAGAGGGTAGTTGGGTGCAAATGAATAGCGGTGTCCGTTTACTCCTGGCTGCCTTTAGAGCAGAGCGGGCTCTGTCTGTGCCTGCTCTGCAGAAACTGAATGGACACGGATCTGTCAACCGCCTGCTCTGCTCTGATCAGCAGGAGATCTATAAGCAAAATCCACTCCATATGAAAGGGGCCAAAGGGCACCACACTGAGCGATTTGTTATTTATACTGTATATAATGCATTTATACTTGAAGAATAACTGGATGAATTACTCTATTCACATCCTACCAGTGTAGATGTTTATTTGATGAGTGCTATTCTAACCTCAAGGGAATTATAGACTAATGGCTGAAATTTTCCAACCAAGCCAGGAGCCTTTCTCAGCCACGGTGTCTGCAAACATCTACAATAAATCACAGAAGGACAATTATCTAATGGGGACAGTTCCCTATGAGTACATAAATAAACAAGCTATGTGCTTCTATGAGACCTAACTGCACTGGATGCATTTTTTAATGCCCTCAAAGCCTCACAACAGGTTCAGTTCACAAAGCTTAACATACATATGGTAATTTTACAAATGTACCTTAATTGCTTCACTTTACAGTTGAATTTTTTTTTTTTACTTTATTAAAGCCATTATCGCATAGATCTTTTCCATGGCTGATATACAGAAGAGGAAGTCAGGCAGTGGCCTCTGGTACTACGAGATACACAGTTCCAGAAAAGAGGTGAGGATTTAGGGGAATCACCTAGAAATGCTTGTACATAGCTAAAGCAGCCCCTAAATGTCACAATATGGCCAATGCCCTGTTGAATAATGCCTGGTCATTCCTACCTCCCACACATTACAACTTGTCAGTGAGGCTACCCATCACAGTGATGGGCCAACAGGAATGTGGAAGGAAGGACTTAGTAGTAAACTCTGACACTACACATTAGAGTGCCCTGCCACTTGGCAGTGACAAGAAGATTTGTGAGGCTGCTACTGTTATGTACACCTCTAGGTGAACATTATACCTGCAGCAGTTTGCTCCCTTCCCCCATTCCAGAATCTTTTTAAAGCGTAACTCCACTTTTGTTGAGAAAAAACATTCCCCTCTGGGTGATCTGTGTACATTGCAAGTATTATAACAACCTTTGTTGCAGATTCCTACCTTTATTATGAAGAAATCCCTGTTTGTTCCCCTGTGCCGTTGTGCTGAGTGGGTTTAATGGGAGTGGTTTCATAATTATCAACCAGCTGTGCACCTGCAGAGCACTAATGAGGAACGCTACTGGGCCTGCATCATTTTAGTCCTGATTTCCTATTGGGAGTATCTCACCAAAAATGACATTTTTGTTGCAGGGGACGCCTGAAATCTGACTTGTATCTTAGGCAGACTTCTGGGAAAATTGATGAGCCAGTCACAAAAGCCAGAAATGATGTTTCTGGGGGACGTTCTGTACACATTCTGTGTTCAGAACAACTCCAAGTAGCCATATTGCAATGCATTTTCAGAAAACTACAGCGGCTGCAGATTGAAAAGGAAAGATAATTTTTAATAACATTCAATTACAATATGACTTGTGTGGCAATTGTATATGCTATATTATTTTTTCTTAGCTATTTTTTTGCCCCACAAAAGTGAAGTTACCCTTTAATTATATTTTTTGCTTTAGACCCCCTTAAAAAAATATTCATCAAACTGTGCATTGGCTTTTAAAATAAAAATATCTCAAAACTGATAACATTACAGGTGTTGTAAATGCATCTGATCTGTGCAGTAATGTCCTCAATGAACTAAAACAATCAATTTGGGATTTAAAAAAAAAAAATCGTATTGCAGCCTCAAGGATTGGTGATAGATTTAAATCCTATATTTCATTTTATATCGACTACAGTTCCGCTATAACTATGGGTTGCAATTAAGCCAGAAAAGGAGTCATATGAATTGGTGATAAAATAACGCTTTTGAGATAAAATTATTCAGGAGAAGCTGGCCATACAATGGCAACTGGATAAAGCAAATTATCGCTTACATTTCTTAGTGAAATCACCAAAAGGACATGGGGCTTCCCAAAATTCAAACCTGGTGGAAAAATCAGATAACTTCTGAAAAAGTTACCATTTTTTCCTCTGTTTTTAAATTGATCTTCCAATAAACTGTACTAAAGCTGTCAATTAATTGCCCGACTTTGACTTTACAAATTGACTGAATTCTGTTGTTCAATCGAACTAATGGGAGGGAGATTATTTAGCGTCTGGTGATTATGTGAAAGTGGATGGAAAGTGGTTGAAACTGATTGAAAAAAATCCACATGTATGACCAGCTTAAAAATGATCTAAATCCAAGAACAAAAATGTAATATATTGCTTATCAGTCCTTAGAGGTGGCTGTATTATTTTTCACTTTTCAGGCTAGAATCATTTTAAAAGATACAGAAAGTGGCCATACCGTGCCACACTTTCTCCCACGCTATTCTCCGGGAATCGAGCCAAACCGTGACCAGGTGTATTCTACAATTTGTGGGCCGATTTCCCCAAACAAATCACCTGCTATACAGGCCGGGTACCAGGATGTTTAGGCACCAACACATGTGAGTGTAACTTTTAATTGTTGTCATCTTACAATGTGACAGAAAGTGCATTATTGGCAGGATCACCAAGTGAAAGTATAAGAAAAAAAAAACTGAAAAAAGAAAAACAAATGCAGCCACCCCATCTAAGGACTATTAAGTTGCAATACATGCCATTTTTTTGCTTGTATAGATATGCTTTAAACAGCTAAATGGGCAATTCCAATTCTGAACTATAAAAAAAATAAAATAATAGCACATATACAATAACTCATTGAACATAGGGAAGAAACTATTGTGTGAAAAAATAACAAATAGAGTCCTTATGCCTTTGATGGAAAAAGCCCCAAGAGTCATGGACCACAAAATGTCTAGATTACCCCCAGCTATATTACATGTATGATAACAATTATATTTTCAGTATGTATACTAACTTATCTCAACCTGAGTGCATCTTAATAATACAGTACACTTGTTTTGTGTTTGAAGCCTACAAACAGCTGCCAGATATTCATTGAAGTAATTTGTCAAAGAGAGGATGTGAGATAAGATTTGAATTAAGAGATTCCTTTTCAAATTGTCATGTTATCAGAGATGCCATCATTTTGGGAATTCAATCACACTGACAAGCTACTCTATAAGCATCTCTCTGGGCACGTAATTTAAGGGAACATGAAGAAGACTGTGGCCTCAAGAGGACTCAGTTCTTCCGCAGGAATTGTCATCTTGGCTTGGTTAAAGGAATATCAAACAACAGGTCTATTTAACATTGAGGCATATTGATACTAGAGTAGGGAAATTAAAATTCATCTTAAAGTTGTATCTATTACCATAAATTTACACAATATATGAAAGTGGTCAGCTAGGTGGAAATATTTTTTTAATTAAGGTGGAACTAAAGTTACAAAATAAAAAACTGCAAACAAGGAAAATTCACAATGTCCCTTTACATTCCAGCATACTGCTTGTGTGCCAGGACAGCTGCTTTCCTGCGCATGCACTGGGAGTGACGTCATCCCATGCCAGCCAATCAAGACAGCCGAAGACTGGCCTCTGGATAAGCTGGGGAGAAAATGCTGATACCAACGCTAGAACTTTGCAGCCATCTGCCCATTGGAACAGAGGTCACATTTGTACCTTTAATTTTGCTTTAACGTTAATATAAAATGCTTGTTTCTTTGTATAGTATGTAAACATTTGTATATGGGGTCAACCAGATCTGCTTATTGCATATGTAAGCTCTGCTTCCTGAGTAGTATCTCTGTACAGTGACAGTGCTTCCTAGCCGTTGCAAGTAATCCACTTTTCTGGATGGGTCAAATACCTTTTTCTTCTGTAGCACATAGTGGTTCCTTCCACTGGCTCATATGTTCTGTAGGTAGGACCCACTGCATACAGCAGGAAGAATAGGTATTCACACATCTGAAAATGTGGAATGTCATCAGTGGCCAGTGATCAATGAAGCTGTGGCATTTCTGCTCAATAAAGCTGTGGCATTTCAAGACCCAGGCTGCAAGAAAAGTAACTGTAGATGGGCTTCTTTTATAAGTGACCCCATGGTGACAGGGTTACTTTAAAGGGAACCTGTACAATGAGAAAAATATGAAAAATATGAGCTGCCTTTGCTAATATCACCTTCTGAAATTCTAGTTAGCTACTCATCATGTTGGCCTACTGGCTTCATTAATTTTGGAATTAGGAGTCATTAAATTTGAAGGCATGGATTAGGAATATTGACTCGTTCAACTTTACAAATGCTTGTTCAGGGTTGGTGACTCAAAGTATTGAAGTCAGAGGCAGCTAGACAACTAACATTTTGGTGGCAGATCAGTAATGGGAGCCTAAATATTTTTTTAAATAAAAGTCTTCATATAAGGGCAGTGGGGCGCAGTGAAGGACCCGGACCTGAGCATGTAAAAAAAAAATTCCATATGTTGACACATTTTTCACACCATTCCATGCAGGGGGAGGCTTCCTGTGAACGCTAGTGTGACCCCCTTCTAGCTTGGTACTGGCCTTCCCTTGCATCCATTGTAGTTATGCCACAGGAATACAACAGAGAGTTTACATAACAGACCCATTAGGCAAGAACCCATTGGCATTCCAAAACAAAGGGTTCCTTAGCAATTTCCACTCATATTTAAAAAAAAAAACAATAATGTACAAAACAAAAATAGGCTATTGAACAGAGTTCAGCCAAGCTTGAGTAAACACCCATCCAATCTATATATGCCATTAAACTAGAACTATAGGCAAAACTTTTTTTTTCATTTTGGAGTAAGGGAGGGTTATAACCTCTGTAAGGTTAATTTTTGCCATCTTTGTCCCATTGGGTAGATTTACATTTACTTCTTGTCCTATAGCCAAATAGGAAGTGATAGGAAATCCCTGCAAATTGAGGCATTTTTTTTCACCAGAACTAGTTTCCCTATTGGAATATTTTTCCTCTATTACTTTTCTGGGGACAACCAAAAATTTGGGATTTTCTTGTACTTTCACATTCAATGATAATAGTAAATAGGACAAATAAAGAGGGTGAATCTCCCTAATGGGGACACAGACAGCAATAAAAAGAACCTAATAGGTGTTCTAATCCCTCTCCACAAGCTAAAACTGTAACTATAATTCATTTGCATAAACATGCCTGGATTTTACAACACTCTCCCAGGCATTAAAAAATCAGCACATGCCTGCACCCAAGTTCACAGCATGCTAGATTATGTCTACCTTGCAAGTTAGCTTAAAGTAGCACACCAGAGAACATTTTTATACATCCTGTGTGGTAAATTCAATAGGAGAATTTCTCTGGTGGTGTCAATGACTGATATAAAAGGATTCTTTTTAGTAGAGCACACAAATAGGATTTTTGTATTCACTGTAAAATTTATTTCTCGAAGGAACACAGCTTGATGATAATTAAGCAATGTAGGGTTATACTGTTGCCAGCTTAGGCCAGCCCCCTAGGGGCTATAATACCCTCTAACTTACACCTGCTCATTTGTAGCAAGCAATCAAAAGAATAAAATTGCTTATGAAGGGAGGGAGTTATGTCCTTTGGTGGACTCCGTGAAAAGGATTTTATAGTAAGTATAAAAATAATATTTTCTGTATTCTCCATTGAAGGACACAGCTTGATAATAATTAAGCAATGCACACATAGCTTCCAGCTGTCCCCAATTTCAAGGGACCTTCCCTCATCCAAAACAAAGTCCCTCTGTTCCTCTTTCCTCCTCATTTGTCCCTCATTTTGGTCTGATCTATATAGTTGTATATAAAATGCACTAGGTAACCATCAAAAAGTCCACTAAACATTTCATCCTATTTCTAAATTGCTGCATTTGTACATTTTAAAAGCCAATATAAAGGAATAGTAGTGGTAAAAAAGTTTTTTTTGTACTGTTCTCCTTTAAGGGTGTGCCGACACACTTTTGCTAATAGATGTCCCTCATTCCCACCTCAGAAAGTTGGGAGGTATGATGCACGGACATCCAAAAGCAGTCCAAATCAATCCTCCTCAACCAATTGGCTATCCACCATATCCCTCAAAACGTTCTGCTCGAACCTACACTTATCAGTACACATACACAGGACCCTAACAACCTTTGAGGAGATGTGTGGTCTCTCAAAGGTTCCCAGACACACCCTTTCTATAATTTATAAGGAAATCCTCTCCCACACGCATAACGTCTCCCCCCACCTTCACACAAAAATGGTCTGGAGACCTGGACATGGACATTTCTCCAGGGGAGTGGTAGACCTCTTTCACATTCACCCACAAATCCTCAATCTCCAGTGTTACGCAGGAGAAAAATTATAAGCTACTCTCCAGGTGGTATAGGGACCTGGTCTCAGTTCACAGGATGTTTCCCAGTGCTTCTGATGTCTGCTGGCGCTGTCACAGAGGACAAGGAACATACCTTTATATCTGGTGGGAATGTGCTTGGATTCACCCCTTCTGGAAAGGTATATTCACGATTTATAATGAAATGTATGATATCTCAATAGCCCTCTCCCCTAAAATAGCCCTATTGTTGATACTACCAGGATCAATTAAATCCCAGGAAACCTTCTTAGGTTTTTTCTATCAGCAGCCAGACAATTGATCTGGAAATCTGAGGCAACCCCCCCATCCATAGGTGGATCACCATTCTCAATGAGATTATGTTAATGGAGGAGATGTGTGCCAGAGAGGGAGACGACTGTGATAAACACAAGGTACTGCGGTATGTCTGGGTATACTACTCTGCATCAGATAGACTATTGAATAGAATTACTAAAGGTTGAGCTGAACAACCACCTAGAATTGACAGCTGGAACAACACTGGTGTAGATGGTCCAGATGTGTTGATGACCTCACACTGGTGAACGGCTTTCTAACCACCTGAGCTCATCCATGTTGTGGAAAACTACCACAGTCGCACTAAATGTATATCTATTTAGTAAACTATCACCAGCGTGCACATGCACAGACAGCTATAATAATACAAAAGGGGTTCTAACCTTTTCCTACCCCATCCAAAACTACAAAAGTCTTAGCTGGTGGGCACCCTATGTCACACTTTTAAAATGTAGCTAAAGTCAAAACTTTTTTTTTAGTTTTGGATGGATTAGAACCCCTGTCAAATTTGTATTGATGTCCTGTGACTATGACCAAGTGAGGAAAAATCCAAAAGTTTTTTCTGGAACAGGAATAGAGGGGAAATCTTCCAACTTAGACACCTGTTCTAGTGACAGCTATCTAAAAGGGGTTTTACCACACTTTGGAAATATTTTCTCTCACTTCCGGTTGCGAAGGGAAAATTCAGCAAATTGAAGAGAAATTTCAACAATGGGCCATTCTTACTTTATCCAAATTGAAAAAAATTGGCTTTGGATATACTTTTCAGACAAATCGCCTCTTTAAATGTAGCAGGCAAAGCACCAAGGTGTTGGAACTAGCAGGAGCAACACTTTGTAAATGTAACATAAATGTAAATGTTACCTAAAACTCGCAATCTGTCTGCCCCAACAACCACTTCCTTCTCGTCTGCAGAAAACAAAAGCTTCCCTTCATTTGACATTACCTCCAGGCTCTTTCCACGTGCCTGAATACCCTCTGATCCTGCAAGAGAAATAAGTAACAGAATGAAACAATAGGATGTGAATTGCTGTTACCACGTCATACTTTACTGCATGTAAAAATTACAGATGTATATCTCCCCACAGCTGCATGCTCACCAACTGTCGCTCTGAAAAATAGCGCCATTATAGCAGAACTCCAGGCAAACTTAAGAACAATCCAAGTGTACATTCAATGATAAACTGCTGAATTTATTTTTAAACTGTTCTGCGTTGCAATCCTTCTTCATATTAGAGTGGAACTAAATCAACTAATGTTTTCCAAAACGGATACATTTAGGGCATGCCCTGAATAATAACAATCAGAGTTACTACAGTGCTTAGGCAGGCTATACATGGTGCAAATTTCTTTCCTGCAACAAAAGAAATCTGCATGATGCCCCCATCAATACACACAGTGCTAACAGGGGAATCCCTCTTGCCGAGCCATTGTCTGGGGTGGGAAGGTGAAGCCCAGTGGCGTCAGTAGGAGGGGGGGGGGGGGAGAGGGGGCCATGGCCCCATCAACATCATACTGTGCCAGAATCAGTCACAGAGAGAAGCCCATGAATGGACACAACCAGACTTGGTGGTAAAGATGAAAGAGACACCACACTCAGTGATCCGCCACCGCACAAATATTGCGTTTACCACAAGGCAAGCAAAAACCAGCCTATGTTCCGTCCTGGTATGGGAAAATCCAGCTGGTGTGACTTGACTGCATACAGTGTGGCTAAGAGGATGTAGCAAGGACCCCAAACTCTCGTCTCACAGGCATGTGAATGAAAAGAAACTGACCATAGTGTAATACTGGCAGGACAGTTTAATAAAAAAAGGTAGAAAACTTACATATGTAGATTAAAAACAGCAAATAGCCGGCCGGCATAGTGAGCACCCGTCCACACTAGGATGGCGATGACGTCAGAGCGTCAACCTCCCGACGTACGTTTCACCACAAATGGCGTCGTCTTGCCCCCCCGACAATTACCCGGTAGAGGATGATAACCCCCTCTGTATGGTAATGTTTGTGTAATAGTCAATATAAGACAGATGAAGGCCTGGGGTAATCAGAGTATTCCTCCCGTGGGAGCAATGCTTTGGTTCCGCTTGTATTGAATGTTAGATGTAGGGATCTACAGTCAGGCCATGTAAATATTATTGTGCTGATATTGTGTAGAGTGACAATTGATGTTAACCCTGTTTAAAGTTTATTTCCCTTTCCCCATTCCAATTGATGTAATGAGATGCTCTTTCTTTCTTAAATTTTAAAGAGTTACTCTGAAATTTATTCCCCACAACTGGGGACAGTTGTGATTCAAGTGAGGGGTGTATGTATCGGGCACCTACTTTTAGGTAGGTGACCCTTTTTGCTAGCTTTCTATGTCAGGTAAATTTAGACAGGCTTGTGCTATTACAGCAGGCCTGTTATTGTCAATTTCCAGAACCAGTCCTCATGGAGGAACAGACGACATCTTACAGCATGTAGTCGCTGATGTCGTTGGCCGCCCTGCGGGAAGGGGAGTGGGCCACGAGGAGAAGAGGAACTAAGAATCATTGCGGGAGAAGTAAAGACATGCGGAAGGAAACTGGGTGATCGATCGCTTAGGAGCGACACACGGGCTATTGATCAAGTGAGTGAAAAGCCCCAGGGAGGGGTACTGTCCAGAGGCTGAGGGATGTTGGTACACAAGTCAGCAAGACAGGTGGTTGTGGCCTGTGACTTTGGGTTCAGCAATGCCCCGGGATTCCAATCAGTCAAGCGGGAAAGGTCATTCAGAGTGACTCTTTTTTTAGCTCAACTTGGAAGTACCTTGCAGATGGGAAGTAGTGGTAAAAAGGTAGCGGTGAAGCTGCAAGCACATATATAGAGATACAGACTGTTCTTAGAAGTTCTGCAGATAAAGACGTTATTCAGAGTGACTCTTTATCGTTTATTCTCTATCAAAAATCTACTTCCATCTTCCATGATAAAGTAATCATCCAGTTTTGAATCATTGTCACCCGCAATGTTATGAGTCTTTGCAAGTGAAACAAAGGAAAAGATTAGAAATCAACCAAAGAGCATCTCAAAGAAAGTCCTTCTCCCATCCCAGTTTATTTTGATGAATAAAGCATTAAGAAAAAGCATTAGGATTGTGACATTTAAATCTATGGGCTGCGAGGGTTGAGTGGTAAACGTGAATTACGGATATAACAAATATTTAGCCTCTCCTCCGGGAGTAAGCGCTTTATATATATATATATATATATATATATATATATATATATATATATATATATATATATACAGAATATATAACATTTTTATTATATATATTTTATTGTATATACCTAGATAATTGAGCAGCATATAGTAGTAATGAGTATTCATAAAACTACATAGATGGAAAATTCAAGTTTTATGAAAAATATATATAACATATAGTCATTACACAAGCAAATTTGTAATTTAAAGCAGAACTTCATCCAAGAGGGGAAGTTCCACTTTATGCCCTCCTTCCCCCTGGTACATTTTTATTTTCTTTGGGGAGCGGATAATTAGTTTTGATAGTTACACGCTCCCACTTCTGCTTGGATTGCCTAGATGATTTAAGCGGAAGTTTGCCTCCCCCTTTGCCTGCAGCTTCTGGGACACATTACACATTGCACACTGGGAAGCCATCTGTGAAGCTGCATGGAGTCAACATACCGGAACCAGGAACTTGAAAGCCGGCAAAGAACCAGCCTGGATGAGGAGACGGCCCTGGATCCTAAGACAGGTAAGTGTCCTTTTATTAAAAGTCCGCAGCTACAGTATTTATAGCTGCTGACTCTTCATTTTTTGTTTTTTTCTTCTTTCTAGGGCGAAGGTTCTCTTTACTGTTCTGAAAACTGACCTTTTCATTTTATTCAGCAACTAGTTATAATTTTTTAAAACAAACATTTTATTTTGTATTGAAATACTGAACTGTAACCATAAGCCATGGGTTTGGCTCGCAGTTGCAGTGTGGTCCCATTGACCCTAGACTTAATTTGTGACAAACAGTACATATTCTAAAATGGCAACTCAGAAAGTACTGAAACAGGAACATCTGCATAACAACCAGGTAACTAGCATTTTCATAAGGAGGTTAGCAATAACAACTTACACATGTCTCTCGTATTAGGTTTCTTTTAAAGTGGGATTCCGGCCAGGAAATTTTTTTTTTAAAAGTCAGCAGCTACAAACATTGTAGCTGCTGACTTTAAGTAAGTACACTTACCTGTCCTGAGTGCCCGCAATGTCGGCTGCCCGAGGCCGACCCGTCCCTCGGCTCTCGGGTCCCGGCACCGCCATCCTAATTAAGGGAAACAGACAGTGGAGCCTTGTGGCTTCACTGCCAGTTTCCTACCGCGCACACGCGAGCGGCGCAGCACTCTGTGAATGGCCCCGTGGTTTTCTGGGAACACACACAGTTCCCAGAAGGCAACGGGGCCGCTCACCGAGGAGCAGGACACGCCGCGGAATAGGAAGAGGCATATTAGGAAGACTGCCTAGCAACAAGGATTCAGGTAAGTTTAAATTTTTTTTTTTCAAATGTTTTTGTTTTCATTTTTTAAAGATTTTTCATGCTATTTTTTATTTTAGGGTGGTCCTCCACTTTAATTGCTTACCATTCCCTGCAGGCCTGTTACAATTTAAATCAGTGGGCGAGCCTGAACTTGTTGATATGAGAGCTGAGCAGCAGTGACTGGCACACTACAGGAAACTCATACTTAATTCTGAAGATGCTAGCTACTTGGCTGTCATGTTGATCCAATTGCTTTCAATACTTTCCGATTTAATGATCTGAATCGGGTATGCAGATAAGGAGTTCTGACTTTACTCTGGCTTTCTAATTTTCAAATTGTCCTGGCTCATTAACTCAAAAACTACTGAAGACAAAAAAATACAGATGACTTATGCCACGTACACACGATCGGACTTTACGGCAGACTTTGTCTGGCGGACTTTTCGACGGACTTTACGACGGACTTTACGAATGAACGGACTTGCCTACACACGATCAACCAAAGTCCGACGGATTCGTACGTGATGACGTACGACCGGACTAAAACAAGGAAGTTCATAGCCAGTAGCCAATAGCTGCCCTAGCATCGGTTTTTGTCCGTCGGACTAGCATACAGACGAGCGGACTTTTCGACCAGACTCGAGTCCATCGGACAGATTTGAAACATGTTTCAAATCTAAGTCCGTCAAACTTTTGAGAAAAAAAAGTCCGCTGGAGCCCACACACGATCGAATTGTCCGACGGATTCAGGTTCGCCGGACCAAGTATGCCGTAAAGTCCGATCGTGTGTACGCGGCATAATATTTTTCAGAAGGAGATGAGTGCATGCTTTTTTACAGTACAGATTTCTTCTAAGCCATCGTTGGGCACATTTATTTTTCATTAATAGGTTCCCTTATGCTGTGTACACACGGTCAGACTTTTCAGCTACAAAAGTCCGACAGCCCGTCCGACAGACTTTCGACAGACTTTTGGCAGACTTTCAACAGACTTTCTAAGGACCGGACTTGCCTACACACGATCACACCAAAGTCCGACGGATTCGTACATGATGAAGTACACCGGACTAAAATAAGGAAGTTGATAGCCAGTAGCCAATAGCTGCCCTAGCGTTGGGTTTTTGTCCATGGGGCTTGCATACAGACAAGCGGATTTCTGGGTCCGGCGGAGTTACAAAATAAAGATTTGAAGCATGTTCCAAATCTAAAGTCCATCAGATTTGCGACTGGGAAAAGTCCGCTGAAGGTCCGGTGAAGCCCACACACGATCGGATTGTCCGCCGGATTTGGTCCGTCGGCATCCGTCGGACAAGTCCGGTCGAAAAGTCCGACCGTGTGTACGTGGCATAACCCCTTTGCAGCCCCCTGCTGTTTTTTTTTTGCCCTCTAATTCTTATGTGGTAGTGCAGTGTTAATTTTGATGTCAACTTTCAATTTAGTTTTAGTCATAGTCTCTTGACTAAAATGCCATTTTTGTTTTAGTCGTATTTTAGTTTTTTTGACTAAAATGCCATTTTAGTTTTAGTCGTATTTCAGTCATCTCAATTGTTTTAGCTTTGGTTGTATTTTAGGTGACTAAAATAGTATTAATTTAGTAGACAAAAATATTTTAGTCGACGAAATTAACCACTTAAGGACTAGCCTCGTTTTGAGATTTGGGTATTTACAAGTTATAAACAGTTATAAACAGTTTTTTTGCTAGAAAATTACTTAGAACCTCCAAACATTATATATTGTTTTTTTTCTAACACCCTAGAGAATAAAATGGCGGTCATTGCAATACTTATTTTTGCACCATATTTGCGCAGCGGTCTTACAAGCGCACTTTTTTTGGAAAAAATAAACTTTTTTGAATTAAAAAATAAGACAACAGTAAAGTTAGCCCAATTTTTTTATATTGTGAAAGATAATGTTACGCCACGTAAATTGATACCCAACATGTCACGCTTCAAAATTGCGCCCGCTAATGGAATGGCGTCAAACTTTTACCCTTAAAAATCTCCATAGGCGACGTTTAAAAAAATTCTGCGGGTTGCATGTTTTGAGTTACAGAGGAGGTCTAGTGCTAAAATTATTGCTCTCACTCTAACGATAGCAGCGATACCTCACATGTGTGGTTTAACCACCATTTTCATATGTGTTCGCTTCTGCGCCCAAGCTCGTTGAGACGGGGCGCTTTAAAAAAAAAAGTGGCGGAGGGAGCAGGAGAGTGGCCGCAGCCGCAGAGACCACCATTATCGTAAACACGACCGGCTCCTGAAAAGATGGATACCTCGGTTGTGGCAGCAGCTGCTGCCGTTACCGAGATATCCATCTTTAAAGTGCTGACATATATGTACAGGAGCCAGTCGATAAGTGGTTAACACTGGTCTGCAGGGCACCCCATGTCACGTATTATCTACAGAGCTAAGGGGTGCCTTGAGTAAGCCTGCACAGCTTGCCAGGTTGGATGACCAGTCCAAATTCTTTTTTTTTAAGGAAATGGTAATCCCACACTATAGCAGCAGTGTCAATGTAAATAAAGCCGATAGTGACCCCTTGATTTGAATTTCTTATGAGAAGTGAATAGCATAGGAGACTGACAAAGCAGAAAACTGCAGGCATTGGTCACGATAATTGCTTGAACACATGCATCTCTTTTCTGCCTAGAGTCTCTATAAATCCGCATAATCCCCCATCAAAACAGGACACAGGAGCATGGCAGAAATGAATATATGTCCTACCTGTAACCAGCTGAGTAACAGGCTTCATATCCTCATTGAGAATATTTAAAGTAATATTTCGATCGGACTGAAGGTACAACGGGCTCCCCTGTATAAAACGACAAAGAGAGGACAAACTATTAGATTTGTGAGCACTCATGTACAAAGGCGAGTGTTTGTATACATGCGTACACTGCCGGAGAATCTTCCAGCTACAGGTCATGTCATTGCTTGTGCTTCACCTCCATCTGACCATTCCTGTGTTACTAACAGTAATCCATCAATGGCTCCTTGATAGGATGTGTCAGTATCCTAGTCTCTCAATTACACATGTAATCAGACTGCTGATGCTGGATGATGGTTTGTGATTTTCTGACAAGTATACAGCCAGCTACTGAGAGATATACATTGGAAGACATGTCACTGACTGTATCTCAATATACTGTCAGCCAGCTGTAACCTCCGGGACCGAAGCAATCAGACTGCTGCCTGGAGAAGATTACTAAGGCAGCTGGATGCCCGTAAACACACATTTCCTATCACTTTCTGTCCCGAGACAATGGTCACCAGGACAAATAGAGAGGGTAAATCTGCCCAGCAGGAATACAAACAGCAATAAAAAACAACAGGAGTTGTAACCCTTCTCTACTTTGTCCAAAAAAAAACAAATTGGGCTAGAGAGCTTTGTCTTTAAATACTGTTGATCTTGCCAGGAAAGCAATTTCTTGTTACCCCGTGACATGCAGTGGAGAATATCTTCCTTCTATAGCTATCTTCTGTAAACTACCACTTGCCCTGCCCTACATGTAATGAAGATGAAGAGATATGGACATGTTTGTAGTTCAGTTTCAGGAGAGTAGCCTAAGGTGACAACCATGGCACCCTCTACTGATACAGAGGAGGAGTGAACAGCCACCCAGGGACAGGATTACCAGGTGAAAATAAAGGAAAAGAAGCTTGATACATTGTATACATTTTTTTGGTTTTGAGTCTAGATTTTAGAGATTTAGACCCCCCCCCCCCCCGGTCCACACTGTACTTACCTCCATGGGTGATGAGCTGTCAATGCCCATGCAGATGGTACAATGGTCTGCAAATTTGAAATTCCCACTCTTCTCCTCTTTTTTTCCCGAGGTGCTTCTTGGACTGATCAGAGTGCTACTCTGTGCCAGCACTGGCCAATCAGAATTGATCCTTCCTGGAAGTGCTTCACAGAGAAGAGGGGATTTCAGATCCCCTTACCGCTACACTGGCAGCATGGATCCGGACAGCTCATTACCCACTGAGGTAAGTACAGCAGGGACTTGGCGGGGTGAGGAAGGTGTATAGTGTTAGTTCACCTTTTCATTCTTTTCTACAAAGATGAACTAAAACTTTAAGCTAATCCTTGTTATTTCCAATGGACAAATATCCATCAGAGTTGACATAATCTGCCACAGCAGAGTAGATGAAAGTATTCCATTGGATGTAAATATATGTGTGCGCACTGCGCTAATGAGAAACACCTGTTTGTGCTGCCAATTAATATTCAATAAACATGCAAATGAGGTGAAACAACTATCAATGTGAAAAAGAGACAAACAATTCCACAGTAGCGCACTAATTAATCTACACATCTCCTAAATATTAGCATTGTGACATGATCAACATAAAAAGCCCATACTTAATAAAAAG
Source organism: Aquarana catesbeiana (assembly GCF_042186555.1). Lineage (NCBI taxonomy): Eukaryota > Metazoa > Chordata > Amphibia > Anura > Ranidae > Aquarana > Aquarana catesbeiana. The sequence goes on along the minus strand of NC_133326.1, from coordinate 515,264,544 downwards.
TTTCTATATAGCATATCCAAAAATATGTGCTCCAACATATGCAAATCAATATGGTAATACAGGCCAACTCAAAGTGATGAAAAGATAGTGAAACAAAATCTCAATGATCCACCAAAATCCTTCACCAAAGTTATGCGTGCCAATTCCACTCCCTTAAGAATAAAGCTCACCAGATGCTGTTGCCATTCACTCTCGTGTCTGGCAAATATCGCCTTATTAAATGTTATTGAAGAGCCACTTAACCACTTTAGCCCCGGAAGGTTTTAGCCCCTTAATGACCAGGCCATTTTTTGCAATACGGCACTGCGTTACTTTAACTGACAATTGCGCTGTGTTGTAATGCTGTACCCAAATAAGATTGATGTCCTTTTTTTTTCGCACAAATAGAGCTTTCTTTTGGTGGTATTTGATCACCTTTGCGGTTTTTATTTTTTGCGCTATAAACAAAAAAAGACCGTCAATTTTGAAAACAAACAATATTTTTTATTCTCTGCTATAAAACATTCCCAATAAAAGAATTTAAAAAATCGAATTTCTTCATCAATTTTGGCCAGTATGTTTTCTGCTACATATTATTGGTAAAAAAAAATCCCAATAACCATATATTGATTGGTTTGTGCAAAAGTTATAGCGTCTACAAACTGTGGGATAGATTTATGGCATTTTTATTATTTATTTCTTTTTTACTGGTAATGGCAGCGATTAGTGGTTTTTAGCGGGACTGCGTCATTGCGGCAGACAGATCGGACACCTAACTGACATTTTTGACACTTTCTTGGGAACCAGTGACATTATTACAGCTGGTCCATCGCCGATTGTACACCCACAGAAGCTAGTGCACGGACAGCCGTACCGGTACGGGATTCGCACAGCCAAGCCACCTTGCTGCAGTATAACCTTGCGGTGGGTCGTCGACAAGGGGTTAAACATGCCAATCTCGATCCAGATCAATAAAGACACTCTCCACATGTGGGGATAGAAAGTGAGACAGAGTCTCCAATAGTGTAAAAACACCTTAAGGTAATCGGTTTATTAAAAGTAATGCACTTACATCATAAAAGATTCAAAAGCGCCTTGTTAAGATTCAAAACATGCCAGGTAACTCAGTGTTGCGATCTCCTCATAGCTTCCTTCGCACACGTGGAGTCACTGTCTCGGCGTCACTGTGTAGACACGTCCGACGCGTTACGTCACTTCCAACTTCGTCACAGGGGGTGGAGACACGGCATGGGAATGAACCTCAAGTATTCTCCTTCTTACCACTTTAACTCATAGTGAGTAAATTTGGTAGACTTATAAGTCAATGAACATGGACCACCGTAATATTGTCTATCTGTCCAATTAACCCACCTTCTGCCAGTTAAAATTATAATTATAAAATTATGCATACTCCTAACCGGCTAGATGGTTAACAGCAGAAAGCACATTACTGTGTCTCACCATACTCCACCAATATATACACTACTCATGTGGGAATTAAAAATGGACTGACCAAATCGTCCAACTGTTCAATTAACCCCACATTAACTAAGAAAGTTAAATCCTGCGGGAAGCGACTGATCAATCTCTCCAACTCCAAAGTCCGCAGCACGGATGAATGGTGAATTCCATTGGTGATTATAGACGGAAAAAGTGGTGACAAGAGAATAAGCAGCCAATGCAAGGTTAAAAAGGGGCAAATTAGCACATTTGCCATTTAATAAGTAATGCCACGTACACACGAATGGTCTTTCCGTCGGACCGAAGTCTGACGGTCTTTCAGACGGAGTTCTGACGGAGTTCCACTGAAACGGACTTGCCTACACACGATCACACCAAGGTCTGTTCGTTTAGAACGTGATGACGTATGACGGGACTAGAAATAGGAAGTTCAATAGCCAGGAGCCAATAGCTGTCCTTGCGTCGTTCTTGGTCCGTCAGAATAGCATACAGATGAGCGGTTTTCCCGATTTTTCGAAAGAATGGGTCCAATGAAGCCCACACACGATCGGAATGTCCGACTGAATCATTCCATCGGACCTTTTCTGCCGGAAAGTCCGCTTGTGTGCACGCGGCATAAGCCATGCAGCCAGATAGATAGATAGATAGATAGATAGATAGATAGATAGATAGATAGATAGATAGATAGATAGATAGATAGATAGATATATAGATAGATAGATAGATAGATAGATAGATACAGACAGATAGATTTTGAATGACATCTAAATATCTAAGAAGTGTCAAGTTGTACTTTAACATCTTAATTCCCCAGAACAAGAGTTCCCATTGCTTAGCCTTGCAGTCATGCTAAGTTTGTGTGACTCCCAGCAGAGAGCAGATGTCTGCGCTGCCGAACTCGGTATATCAGTCAGAGACGCAGGCGCCGCAGCCGCAGATGGTGATCCTGCTGACCTGCTCTGTCTGTATAAATCTTTATCATTAACCTGCCAGCGAGGAAGCTGTAAAGACTGTTTATGCGCACACTGATGCATAGCATACGGTTTCTGTCTTTAGTCTCCTCTGGCCAGCCGCTGGCAGCAATGCCGGCAAGCTGAAGGTTAATGAAGGCCCCCCTTATTTATCCCAATGGTATTTGTTTTTATACAATCAACTAGCAAACTATATGCATAGCAAAGGAACAAACAGCCACCTCTTCATCAGAAAGCTCTGGACTGTGCCAGAGAACCCCTATATGTACTAATTACAGGCCAGATCAGTTAGTTAATGGACTGGTATAAAGCTGACTCTCTCACTCTCTCACCTACATGTGTAACTACAGCCACAGCAGATCATGTTATTGTTATGGGGCCCAGCAGAAGAGGGGGCCAAGCAGAGGCTGGCTACAGTGATTTTTGCAGGTAGCAATAGCATAGCACCACGTTTAAAGCTGAACTCCTGGTATGGTTTGTATTGCATAGTTAAATGAGTGCAGCCTGGACTGATGTAACTTAAAGTGGTTGTAAACCCTTACATATACCCAGTGAACTGACTGGCCTCAGGTGATACACAGAGATGAAACAAATCCTCCTACATAAGCTGTACCTGGCTTTTTCTCAGCTCTAGAAGGTGGGGGGGGGGGGGGGGATCTGAAGTCTCACCCTGCACAGAATAAAGAGGAGAGCTGAGTGTAACCTGAGACATGAGTAAAGGGAATGGACACCTCCCTACACGGTCTCATAGGAAAATATACACAGCTGAGGCTGTCAATCACTTCTGTGGTGATGAGTTAGACTATCAGAAGTAACTCTTGCAGATAGGTGAGGGCAGAGAGATCAGACAGGAACCACACTGTGTGCTTTGGATTGAAGTACACACTATAGAGGAATATAGAGGTAACAGCCTCTTGCAGTCCCTGTACAGCAGAACTAGTGTGTGGGAGAAAGAAGCAAAACAAGGAGACATGGATGATAGAAGTCAGCAGAGCTTCAGCTCATTTACTAAGCTCTGGAGCAACAGCTCTTGCAGAGAGCAACTACACTTTGCAAAGTGCGCAGTTTATTTGCCTTTAGTAAATCAATCACCCATTATGTGGTCACAGAATTTGGGGTTCCTTGGCTGGTGTCAGGAACCCATACTGGGACCCCCTTGATGGCAGCGTATACAAGTCATCAGTTAGTAAAATTATACAGCTACACGTATAAAAATAATAACCTAAACAAACTTAAATTTGACTTTTGGGCAGATATAAAAACAAGCTCATTACACACTTTAATACCGGGCACTTTCACTCCCTTCCTGCCCAGGCCAATTTTCAGCTTTCAGCGCTGTTGCATTTTGACTGACAATTGCGCAAACATGCAGCACTGTACCCATATGACATTTTTATCATTTTTTTGAGACAGATAGAGCTTTCTTTTGGTGGTATTTAATCACCACTGGGTTTTTCTTATTTTATGCTAAACAAAAAAAAAAAAAGTGAACATTTTGAAATATAAAAAGTTTTTCTTAGTTTCTGTTATAAAATTTAGCAAATAAGTACAGACATACCGCACTTTTAAGTACGCAATGGGGTTTATTTACTAAAGCTGGAAAGTGAAAAATCAGGCTCACTTCTGCATAGAAACCAATGAGCTTCTAACCCCAGTTTGTTCAATTAAGCTTTTGTAATAAAACCTGGAAGCTCCTTGGTTTCTATGCAGAAGTGAGCCTGATTTTGCACTTTCCAACTTTAGTAAATAAGCCCCATTGTGTATTTAAAAGTGAGGTATGCCTGTAATTCACTGATGTGCACTGATGAGGCTGCACTGATAGGCTTCACTGATGAGAGGGCACTGATGAAACAGCACTGGTGAGGCGGCACTGATGGGCATTGATGAGGAGGCACTGATGAGCACTGATAGGCACCACTGATGGGCACTGATGAGGAGGCATTCATAGGATTCACTGATGGGCATTGATTCACTGCATTCACTGATGGGCATTGATAGGCTTCACTGATGGGCACTGATGAGGCTACACTGATAATCAGGGCACTGATGATCAGTGCCCTGTTTATCAGTGTAAACAATGTGCTGACAGGCTTGCCAGTTAACAGAAATGATCTCCTCCTCTCCTCAGAGTGTGAGGAAAGGACTGAAGATAAACGGCAAGTCTGTTTACATTAAGTTTTTATAATGTTTTTGAGACAAATAGAGCTTTCTTTTGGTGGTATTTAATCACCACTGGATTTTTTATTTTTTTGCTAAACAAACAAAAAAAGAAAACATTTTGAAAAATGTGCACTGCTGAGGCTGCACTGATTGGCACTGATGAGATGGCACTAATGAGACAGCACTGGTGAGGTGGCACAGATGGGCATCGATAAGAAGGCACTGATGAGGCGGCACTGCTAGGCGGCACTGATGGGCGGCACTGATGGGCGCCACTGATGAGGTGTCACTCATAAGCGGCAGTGATGTGCAATGATAGGCTGCACTGATGGGGCTACACTGATCATCGGGGCACTGATGATCAGTGCCCTGATCATCAGTTTAAACAATATGCTGACAGGTTTGCCAGTTAACAGCAATCCTTTTCTCACACAGACACAGTGTGTGAGAAAAGGACTGCAGATAACCGGTAAGTCTGTTTACATGCAATCAGCTGTGATTGGACACAGCTGATCATATGGTAAAGGGCCAATTACAGCGGACACAGAGCGTTCTGGATGCGTGCCCAAGGGGAACTGGACGGCCTCATTGTAGCCGTTTTTTGGCTAAAGTGCGGTCGGGAAGTAGTTAATGAAGATCTGTAATCATTAATACATACTTAAATGTATCTTTTGAAATATTGGCAGAGCTGTGAAATTGTCAGAATCGTACAAACAAAAAATACTAATTTTCTGGCAGGTAAACAGCTCCCTTATATATATTTCTCTTGTGTATTTAGCCGTTTGCCCGGAGTACAGCTTTAATCTTTCTCCATAAACACAAAATGTCAGGCCATCTGTCAAATCATTAGGTAATTGAATTGAATTTTGGAAGATCATTTATTTTTGATCGGTGTAATACAGGACTTTTTAAAATATGATGTCAGTAAAATGTGGTTTATTAAAAAGAAGCCAAAGAAACTGTTACATGGTTTAGTTTCTTGGTCGATTTCATTTAATTGAATTTTAAAAACCTCTAAATGTAGGCGCGTGAGACTGCACATTCACTTGTTATGCTGAAAACCCACAGTGACTCTCTTTCCCGAAGGACAGATCTAGCGAACCTGCTGTTTACACCTTCAGGCGATCATCATTTACAAGTGAGCAGTACAGTACTAATGGATGGTGTTACGCAATGGCAGGAGATAGATATCTCTCCCTCGCTGGGGATTTCAGCTTATTTCTCACTTGTGAAAACATTGCCTATACCAATCAGCCTCTGGAGAAGGTATTAAATAGATGAAGTTGTTACTGAGTAAAAGTGAGACTCGTGCATCAAAAGTGTCTCTGTCAGTAACTAAGAAATATTTTAAATTGTCTCGTGCTTTGAGACAAATGTACAAAACTGCCTCATGACATTCATGCTAGGATAACAGCACACGAATGTTTCAATTCTGCCAGATAAAAAGGGTAAAGAAAATGCAAGTTATTTCAATACATAATACAGTGGGCTTAGCATCAGATATATCTTTTCATATGAAAGTTCTATTTTACACATTTTTCCCAAGGCTCATTCTCTCTACACTCCTCCTGTCCTGGCTGCTCCTCTTCTAAATTGAATGACGTCAAGCATAATTTATCCTACTTCCAGTGAGTTTAGGATGTCAAGGACACACCCCCTTTTTGCGTGTTATCAAGCCATCTTGGGCTAAGGCTGTCCATAAATGGATCGCTGGCTAAACAAAAAAACAAACAAAAATGAATGGACTCCTCCATCCACAAAATCGAAGAATCCAGCCCGCTATGCTATTGTATTCTGACAACCAAGAAAAAGTTTCCAACAAGCTTGTTCAAGGGAAGTTGATCATTAGAGTGGCCACACATGGATCAAAATTTGGCTGGTCTCTGTTGGCTCGAAATTAGGTTGCACCCTGCTGCCCACGTCACTAAAGCTGGCCATACACTGCTTGAATTTCGTCCATTTCCTGCTAGCTCAGCAGAAATCCCAGTGGGTATTGTCCTGCTGGTTCCGTTCAGTTTGACAATCAGCTTTTTTCAACGGAACCTGATGGAAAATTCTTTGCTGAAGAGAACCTGCATCCAATCAGATGCACTGTTTAGGTGTTCTCACAGCGGACACAGCCGGGCAGGGGGGATTTGTCTATTCGCACTGTCAGTGTAGTGTAGTGGAGGAATTTAGATTTCTTTTATTCAGCCTGTAGGGTGAAAGAAAGAAATCTATCACTGTATTGCCAGCATTACTGTGGACTCAAGCATGTCCTGACCAGAACAAAGACAGCTCCAAAAAAGGTACCAATTAAAAAAAAATAAATAAATAATGCGGTGGGGTTCTCAATAGGGAAAGGGGGGGGTGCTCCAGAGCAGGGTTTCAACTGCATGTATGTTAAGTAATGTGAAAATGTAAAGCTCCCACCATGTTAACTGTACAAAGATTGCATGGTCAAATTCTAATTGGTGACCCTAACACAGGTGTTTATTATCTATTACAAAGGTCACAATATTCCTCTTGACAATGTCTTAAAGGAGAAGTACAGCCTTGTTTGGTTTGGATCACAGGAGTGCAGTTCGTTCGTTTCAAGCATACAGTGGGCTGAAGCCTGCTGTCAGCTGATGTCACAGAGCCGATCCAGACTCGGGAAAGTTTGCGACCATATGGTTGGGATTGGCACCCGACTCAGGCTCTCAGCAAGCCGCTGAGAGCCTGAGCCGGCCGCTCCCGCCCCCTCCACAGCCCTCTGGTCAGAGAGAACCGAGCAATCAGCAGTGTTTGATCGCTCGGTTCTCAGTATTATAGCCAGCAGGGGACAGATGCAGCATCGGACCGATGCTGCATCCAGCTAGGTAAGTATGGGAAACACTTCCCATATTTCTTTTTTTTTTTTAATCAGATTTTTTTTATTTGTAAAGCATAGGAAGAGAAAAACTCCTCCTTTAAACAAAAACAAAAACATACATCAAATAGCATTACTAAGGACATATTATTATCTAAATGTACAACCAATCGGATTTGCTTCTCCTGCATTGTTATTTTATATGTGAACTTAAAATCAATTTAAGAAGACAAATCTCTACATGTCCATAGCAGTATCTTTTGTATATTTTCCTTTTTAAGTAAACGTGTCCTTTTAGTGTTTTGTACCCCTACTCCGCTCCCGGTCCTAAAAAGGACAATCGGTCGGTGCAGAGGTACCCCCCCCCCAAACAGTGGGGGTGGATTTCCAGTGTTCTTCCATTAACTATCTTATATAAGTAAACCATATAACTCGTCACTGCAGAGTAATGCCCCGTACACACGGTCAGATTTTCCGATGGAAAATGTCCGATCGGAGCGTGTTGTCGGAAATTCCGACCGTGTGTGGGCTCCATCGGACATTTTCCATCGGATTTTCCAACACACAAAGTTTGGGAGCAGGAGATAAAATTTTCTGACAACATAATCCGATCGCGTCGATTCCGACCGTGTGTACGCCCTATAAGACAACTTCTCATCAAGAATATTACCGTATTTATCGGTGTATAACACGCGCCGGCGTATAACACGCACCCCAAGTTTAGGAGGGAATTTTAAGGAAAAAAAACTTTTAGGAGGGAAGTTTAAGGAAAAAAAACTTACATTCAAATGCCCATCAATGCGGCGTTATCGTGTCCATCTGCAGCCTTGTCAGTGCAGCCTTGCCCCAGTGTCCAGTGCAGCCTTGTCAGTGCAGCTTTGCCCCAGTGCAGCCTTGTCAGTGCAGCTTTGCCCCAGTGCAGAATTGTCAGTGCAGCTTTGCCCCAGTGCAGAATTGTCAGTGCAGCTTTGCCCCAGTGCAGAATTGTCAGTGCAGCTTTGCCCCAGTGCAGCCTTGCCCCAGTGCAGCCTTGCCCCAGTGGTCAGTGCAGCCTTGCCCCAGTGCAGCCTTGCCCCAGTGCAGCCTTGCCCCAGTGGTCAGTGCAGCCTTGCCCCCAGTGTACATTACATGATCGCCGCCGACATATACAAGTTTAGTGTGTAGTTTTAAATATGGCGCCGTGGAGTTCGGAGGGACTCGGCGGAGCTGAACGAGCGCCGCCGAGAACACAGTGACTGGGCGGAGCCGAGATACACATAGCCAAGGGTTCTCGGCTCTTCTCGGCGCCGTTCACAGTCACGCCCAGTCCCTATGATGGACATAACACAGGTCCAATGGCGGGACTGGGCGTGACTGTGAACGGCGCCGAGAAGAGCCAAAAACCCTCGGCTATGTGTATCTCGGCTCCGCCCAGTCACTGTGTTCTCGGCGGCGCTCGTTCAGCGCCGCCGAGTCCCTCCGAACTCCGCAGCGCCATATTTAAAACTACACGCTATGTGAATGTCGGCGGTGATCGCGGTGATTGCTCCAATAGATCACAAAATAGCGGGGATCGGCATATAACACGCACCCACGATTTCCCCCTGATTTTAAGGGGAAAAAAGTGCGTGTTATACGCCGATAAATACGGTATTTCAGACTGATCCACATTCTGAGTCTCTATGTCACCATCTCACCCTTTACCCACCTAGTGTAGATAGCCTCCTTCCTCAGAAGAAGGGGTGGGCGTCTATGTCCTGCCACCAAGTACTTTATTTTGGACCAGTTGGAAGGGGGCTAAACCAGGTACCTCCAACCATGAATCCCATATTGGTTCAAATTTTGCTGGGCTACCTCTGTGTTGGTATGTCAACTTTTCCCTCAATAGGGTGTCATTTATGGTATTAACCCATTCTGTGTGTGTTGGCGGTGACACAGAAAGCCATTTTCTAGCTATAAGTTTTCTGGCAATAAACAATACTCTGAGAATGGCTATGTAAGTGTGTGGTGTATATAGTTCCTCGTCTAACCATCCCAGCTGACACAGCTTGGGGTCAACTACAAATGTAAGATTCCATATTTTGTTTATAGAGCTGATTATTTCAGACCAGTACCTTTGCAATTTCGGGCACTTCCAGAGCATGTGGATAAGGGTACTGTTATCTATCCTGCAACAAGGGCAAAAAGGGTCATCTCTTCTGTGCCATTTATGTAGTTTATATGGGGTACGGTAAGTTCAGTGTATAATGAATAGTTGTGCGAGTTTTTGGGAAGAGGAAAGGGACACCTTGGGTACATTCTCAATTATAGCAGACCATTCCTCGTCTGTGATGTGGCCTATATCTTCCCCCCAGCTTGTCCTGCATTTTAATGACATAGTCTTGGATACCTGCGTTATTAGGGATTCATATATAGATGATATCTGTCCTTTCCTAGACGTTGATGTTACTAGTTGTGTGAGCACTGAGGGTCTAGTTAATTCCCATGTGGACAGTGTAGCTTTTGCTGAGATGGCATGCCTGAGTTGTAGATATTGAAAAAACAAGACATTTGATATGCCATACTCTTCCCTCAGGGATTGAAAGTCTTGTAGGAGTCCGCCCCGATAAAGCTGCGGATGTATACCACCCCGCTCCTAGACCACGCAGAGAAGCCCTGTAATTTACACAGTTCGGGAAAGTTGCTATTGTTCCAGATACGAGACCATTCAGAGTATCCTTCATATTGAAAGTGTTGCTTGGCCTTTATCTATAAGCACCATAGTTTGGTATTCAGGCATTTTGTGGAATTCTCACGCTTCCATGCACTCTACAAGGCCCCCACTCGAGAGTAGAGTCCGTATGATATTGCTCGTGGGGTCAGAAGACCCGGGGCTCTGCCATCCCGTTAGGTGCTGTAATTGGGCCGCTATGAAGTAATAGTATGGGTTCGGGACTGCCAGCCCGCTCGAGTCCTTCGCCTCCTGTAATGTTTCCCATTTAATACGCAGCACCTGTTTCCTCCATATCAAGGAGCGGAATATGGTGTTACATTTTTTGAAAACGTGGATAGGAATCCAGATGGGGGCATTGTGGAGCGCATACAAGAGTTGTGGAGCCCAGACCATTTTTATCAGATTACATCGACCTACTACCGAGAGGGGAAGTTTAATCCAACTAGCTGCTTTTTCCTGGAATTTTTTAATCAGAGGATTTACATTAAGTTTAACATATAGTTCTAGGTTGGGATGAATAACTATGCCTAAATACCGGAAAGTATCTACCACCCTGATCTGGTCTGCTGCTGAAGGAAGAGGCGATACAAGGTGATCAAGTGGTAACAATGTGGATTTGTCCCAGTTTATCTTGAACCCCGAATAGGATCCAAATTTACAGATTAACTCCATGAGATTTGTTAAAGAGGCGGACGTGTCATCCAAAAATATGAGCGCATCGTCTGCATACAGGGCTATTTTATCTTCCAAATTTTTCCTTTTAAAGCCACATATAGCCGGGTTCCCTCTGACAGCAGCAGTCAGAGGCTCTATGGCCAGAGCAAAGAGCAACGGGGATAGTGGGCAGCCCTGTCTTGTTCCCCTGTGTAGATCAAAGAAGGGAGATAGCGTGTTATTAATTCTAATGCAAGCTTTCGGTGCCCTATATAGTAGTTTAATCCAGGAAATAAATGTCTCCCCTAAATTGAATTTCTCTAGCACCCTCCAAAGGTAATCCCATTCTACACTATCGAATGCCTTAGCGGCATCTAGTGAAAGGATAGCTCTTTGACCTTGATTATCTGTTGGAATCTGCATGTTTAGATATAACCTGCGAAGATTGTGCGCTGTGGACCTGTTAGGTATAAATCCTGATTGATCCGGGTGCACTATTTTTGTCACCACCTTGGACAACCACATAGCGAGGACTTTAGTAATCAATTTTAAATCGTTACTTAAAAGTGATATGGGCCTGTATGACTCAGGTTGGTTCGGATCCTTCCCGGGCTTCAACAGACCCACTATCACTGCCTTGTACATGGAGTCTGGTAAGGAGTCATTAGCATGTGCTTCCTTGATGGTATGGAGCAATTCCGGTAGGAGTATGCCACCGAACTTCTTGTACATCTCAATTGGGAGACCATCATTTCCTGAGGCCTTAGAATTAGGGAATGTTGCTAGGGCAAGTTGCAATTCCTCTAGAGATAGAGGTGCATTTAGCAGTTTTTTGTCTTCCTCCTGTATTGTCGGAAGTGGGATTCCATCTAAAAACTCAGTTAAGGCGGCTTCGGAGTAATTCACCTTTGAGGAATACACATCCTGAAAAAAGGTACAGAATCCCTGCATAATTGAAGGGGTGTCCATAGCTACCTGTGTTGGTGACACCACCAAGCGGTGAATAATTGGTGACGGTTGTTGCGATTTAGCTATTAAATATGGTCTGTTTTTTCCCCCCTCTTCAAAGTATGTTTGTGTATGCTTGTTGGGTATGTATGGTGCGATACATTTTTGTGTGTCTTTCCATTTTCTTTCACTATCAGGTGTGGGCGCTTGTAAGAATTCCTCCTCTGCTTTGTCTACCACTACACTGGCGTCAGCTGCCCATTGTCTGCTGTTCGTTTTAATTGTGGCTATCTCCTTGATACACATCCCCCTGATAAAAGCCTTCAGAGTGTCCCAAACTATACCAGGTGGGGCAGAATGTTTATTATCCAGTAAAAAGTGTTGAATTTGTGTTTGCATATGTTTAGTGTCTCTAAACAGAGGAATCCAGAAAGGATTCATCTTCCAGTGTATAGGTAGTTTTACAGTTGGGAAGCTTAAACTGAGTTGTACCGGGGAGTGGTCGGATAGACCTCTGGTAAGATAGGTGACCTTAGGGTCATAGTAGTGTGGTAATGCATTGCCCAATGCTAAATCAATGCGTGACAAAGTGGAGTGCGTTAGTGAGTGACATGAAAATTGTGCCTTAAAAAGAAACTTACACTGCCATAAATCAAAAAGCCCAATTTCCGTTAAAAATTTGGCAAGAGCTGTATATGTCCTGGGGCCCTGCGGGCAGTATTTTCTGTGCACATCTAAAGACGTGTCCAGAGTACTGTTAGAATCCCCCATTACATATACTGGAACCTGAGGATATTTAGCTAGAAATCTGGAAAGACATTGCAGCACCGTTAAATTAAATGGTGGGGGTATATATACATTTATGATCACACATGCATGTGATTCCCAAGTTCCCATCAGAAAAATAAATCTGCTCTCTACATCAATTTCGCATATTTCTCTTTTAAAGATGTATGGCCAAAGCTTATTTGGCCATATTTCTCCTCTGAGTCACAGGAGTGCCTTTAGGCAGGCCACACATGATTCAAATCACAGCTGGTTCAGCAGGAACGATTGATCAACTTGGGTACAACCAGCATACTGGGTTTTACCTGCAATTATCGCTAGAGGCTGCTATAGCCACTATCAATAATCACTGTCTACTCCCGGTGGAGACGACTTCCCCTGTCTGCCCTCGCTGGGAATAGACGATGGCCCAGCAGGATGGATTCCCGCATCAACACTGTCTGCGTTGATGGGGGAATTGAGTGAATTTCTTTCCGGCAACCCGTGGTTGCCGGAAAGAAATTTGCTTTGTGTATGGCCGCCCTAAGTTCTGCACTCCTGTGACCCAGATTCAGTGGACAGGGGGCTAAAGCCTGCTACTGGCTGATGTCAGAGAGCCAGTAGAAGGCTCCACAGCCTGGTATTCCAGTAAGTGCTAGAGGGGCAGAGCAGACAGCCAGTTACTGACAGTTGCCAGTCTCTCACCAAGAACTGAGCAATTGGTGGTCATGTGATCATTTGGTTCTTGGTCTTAGAACCAGCAGTGGACAGCTGCACCCACATAGGTGAGTGTGTATGTTTGTTTAAATCACGCACTTATCTTTTAATTTGCTGTTCTCTCCAGAAAGACGGACCAGTTGTTTTTTTCAGGCATTATCCAGAGTAATCATCTAATGCCTGGAACGAGGTGCCAGCTCAGAGATCACACAATCATCTAAATCTTGTTGCCTGTTAAGTTCTTGGCTATGTTAACAAAATGTCTGACACAGAACAGCCCTCTACTGCAACCTCTCACCTTGTGACTTGCTATAAAATTTGAATGTTGCAGTCTGATCGCTGGGGGAGAGGAGACTAATGCCGCGTACACACGAGCGGACTTTACGGCAGACTTTGCCCGGCGGACGGGATTTCGTCGGACAATTCGATCGTGTGTGGGCTCCAGCAGACTTTGTTTTCTCAAAAGTTGGACGGACTTAGATTTGAAACATGTTTTAAATCAATCCATCGAAATCGAGTCCGGTCGAAAAGTCCGCTCGTCTGTATGCTAGTTCGATGGACAAAAAGCCACGCTAGGGCAGCTATTGGCTACTGGCTATGAACTTCCTTGTTTTAGTCCGGTCGTATGTCATCACGTACGAATTCGACGGACTTTGGTGGATTGTGTGTAGGCAAGTCCGTTCATTCAGAAAGCCGTCATAAAGTCCGTCGAAAAGTCCGCCGGGCAAAGTCTGCCGTAAAGTCCGCTCGTGTGTACGCGGCATTAGGAAATCCTTCCTCTGCAGCAGACTGATGGTATTACTGTAGCCAAGGAAAAATCACTTGACTGGAGCTCAGGGAATTCTCTTTTATAATAAAACATATAGCTTTTTAAAAATATACTTACTATAGTGGACAAGTTAGGAACTAGAACATGCAAACTTTGCAAAAAAGTTCTAAAGCCTTTGTAACAGTTTTCATCAGTTCCATATTTTTTATCCATTTCCCACAATGCTTGCATACCTGCTTTTTTTATCAATGTTTTTTAATCTTATATGCATTCTTCTTGTTTCATGCACAAATCTAAAATCAACTTCATTGTAAATGGAATAAAAACAGACATTACAATGAGTTTAGACAAGTCATTGCTGACCCATGCCTAATGCTGAAACTCTTACTTTCAGTCCATGCAATACAGGGAGTTATGCAGGAGGGTCTGCTTGCTGCAGTCATATGATTAGTATTAGTATTGTAATGGGAGGTAAAATTAATGGGAAAAGTGAGCCAAGTCAGAGTGGCTAATTACATATCTGGGGACATTCTGTACACATTCAGTGTACAGACCACCCCTAGTTACGAGGAAGTGACATTTGCATTTCATGACAGTTTGAAGAAATTAGAGCTGGCTGTAGATAGAACTGAAAGGTCACTTATAATACCATTAAATTTCAAAGAGGTCTGTGTTACAATTTATATAGTGCATAATTTTCTTAACAAAAGTATTTTTGAGTTATTCTTCAACTAGCAATATGTTTTTTACAGAGTTTGACCAGTACATTATTGTGTTACATTCAAATGGTACTACAAAATAAAAGTAGTAAAATAATATAATTGCCCATAACATTTTAAGGCATCCTTTCTCAACCCTTTAACCCCAGAGGAACCCTTGAATCCATTTTCAGGAGTCGGGATCCCCTGCTAAAGTTTTTTTATTGGTGGTCAATTTGAAAAATAACCCTTATATTGGTGACCATTTAGAAGAACGCTCTCTGTACAGTGGTGGTCAGAATACACACCTTACAGACATACAAACAGCTAAAATGATTACTGCCATCATGGCTTTGCCAAGTGGAATTGGACCCAGAACTATTTGGCACCATAAAATGGGAGGTCAATTGACCACAGCTCAAGGAACCCCTAGCAACCTCTGAAGGAAGTCTAGGATTCCACAGAACCTTGGCCGAGAATGGCTGGTCTAACGTTTTTCCAATTTATTTCAGAAACATGATGACTGCTAGAGCTGTAGACTGCACAATATGTTTTTTAAGAAGTATGGGTGTGCTTGAGCGATTATTTCTGCAGCATCCTTTTATAGCTGGTATTCACAATTAGAAAATAATGAATAATTAACGTCTTGTTTATTCTAAATATATCAGAAGCATGACCAAAAGTGTGAAGAGATTGTCTTTTGTTTAAGAATGTTCATGATAAGAGCTGACCCTCATTCCCATTTCAGAAAGCTGGTGGTATGATCACTATGTATATCCTTACAGCTTAGAAAGGAACCCTTTGGGTCAAATGTGCAGTTTTGCTAAAAGAATAAGTAAATAGAAAAAATAAAGGAATGAGAACGCTATATCATGGTTTTTGGGTCTATAATGTGTGCATATATAGCCTACTCATACACCATCTGTCAAACAGTCTGAAATACTTTATTAGGCTCACCAATCACTTTTTTTCAGCCAGCAGGCCATAAAGAAAAACTGATTCTTCCATCCATACAAACGAGGTGGATGGAAGAATTCCCCCTACTGGAACATTTTATTCTGACAGCAGCACCTGAACATTTGATTGACTTTTGTTGAGCAGGGATGCTACAAGCTGATCAAATTCAGATGGTCCCTGCTGAATTGGCTAAATTTCAATCATTGTATGGCTGGGTTAAAGCCATAGGCCACATGTTGGGCGGCATATGCCGGTTCAATAGAAACCGGCCGACATTCAGCCCGTGTGAACTGGCTTCTTTCGAATAGGCATGACTGAAAAAGGTCTGTTGACCGGCTCCTGATCAGCACTCTCAGCCAATGAGCGCGCTGACCAGAGTGTTCTAGCGGGGGAGGGCCATCCCCCTGTCAGAACACAATAGAACAGCAGGGGAGATCACTGTGCTAACGTTGGATAGTTAGTACAATGGCTCCTTCTGAGCTGTCAGGTTTTTTTTTTTCATTCAGCCCTACTGGGTTGAATGAAAAAAAAAACCTTCTAGTGTGTACGGGGCTTTAGGGTTTGTGTACTTTGGCTTTTGTTTGCATCACAACTGCTCAACATACAAGTCAAGGGAAAGCAGCTTGGAGCAGTTTATAGTGCGGTCAAAAGTAAATGTGAAGATCTTGAATGCACTTAAAAACATGCTGCATTTGCAAATCTAGATACACCTTTATACTCCACAAAAACTTCAGATATTGCAAGCCAAAACTGGACACCCTCTTTTGGGGACATTTTTAAATGTTTTGTTCTTTGCCCAAAGGAATTCAAAGTTAATTTTAGAAAATCAATGAAGGCAGAATGTGCATACGAACCCCTAAGAGGAAGATACCAGCCTTCACATGTGAGGAAGCAAAGTGGACTGGCTGACCAGAAGAAAAGAAGACAATGTAATTTTAAGGCCCTTTAAAGTTATATCTATAGCTAAAACATTTTATTTTGTTAGAATTAGTAAAAAAAAACCCTGAAAAGGTTTTTATTTGCTGCCTGTTTCTCGTCAGAGAGATTCTTTGCTACATACACACCTAAAGTGCTATTAAACCGCAAACCAAAAATGTCATATATTGCACCGCTCCTAAAGCACCCCTGCCCATTGAAATCATTGGGCAGTGTCGCCGAACTGCCGGCACAGCGCCACTGTAGCAGCACTTTGCGGGCGGGTTTTAACCCTTTTTCGCCCACTAACGGGGCTTAAAAGTGCCCTGCTAGCGTTCGAATAGCGCCACAAAAAACGATGGTAAAGCGCCGCTCGGGGTGGCTCAGTGTAAAAGGGCTGAAAAGAAAAACAGACTGTGCACTCTGCAAAATGCAGTGGCATTCTTCAAGTGCCGCTGCACCAGAGCTTAGTGAGGTAAAGCGTCACTTTCCAAAAAGTGCCCAATCACGTGCAAGGACAATTGAAAAAATGACATTTTTGTTTGCAAATGAATGGATGATGGATATCAACAGAGCTTTTGCTCATTTACTAAGCTCTGGAGCAACTGCTCTTGCAGAGTGATTTGCTTTTTCCACATGTTGTTATGTCACAGCCTTTTTCCAAAATGGATTCAATTAATTATTTTCTTCAAAATTCTACAAACAATACGCCATAATGTGAAAGAAGCTTGTTTGAAATCTGTGCAAATTTATTAAAAATAAAAAATGAAAAAAAAAATCATACATACCTAAGTATTCCCAGCCTTTGCTCAATACTTTTTTAAAGCACCTTTGGCACCAATTACAACCTCAAGTCATTTTGAGTATGATGCTACAAGCTTGGCACACCTAATTTTGGGCAGTTTCTCCCATTCTTCTTTGCAGGACCTCTCAAACTCCATCAGATTGGATGGGGAGCGTTGGGGCACAGCCATTTTCAGATCTCTCCAGAGATGTTCAATCAGGTTCAAGTTTGGGCTCTGGCTGGGCCACGCAAAGGACATACAGAGTTGTTTTGTAGCCACTCCTTTGTTATTTTGGCTGTGTGCTTAGGGTCGTTGTCCTGTCGGAAGATGAAGCTTCGCCGCCAGTCTGAGGTCCAGAGTTCTCTGGAGCAGGTTTTCATCAAGGAGGTCTCTGTACATTGCTGCATTCATCTTTCCCTCAATCTTGACAAGTCACCCAGTCCTGCTGCTAAAAAACATCCTCACAGCATGATGCTGCCACCACCATGCTTTACTGTAGGGATGGTATTGGTCACGTGATGAGCAGTGCCTGGTTTCCTCCAGACATGACGCTTGCCATTCAGGCCAAATAGTAATAGTAATAACAATCTTTATTTCATCAGACCAGAGAATTGTGTTTCTCGTGGTCTGAGAGTCCTTTAGGTGCCTTTTGGCAAACTCCAGGCAGGCTGTCATTTGCCTTTTACTGAGGAGTGGCTTCTGTCTGGCCACTCTACCATACAGGCCTGATAGGTGGAGTGCTGCAGAGATGGTTCTTCTTCTGGAAGGTTATCTTCTCTTTACAGAGAAACGCTGGAGCTCTGTCAGAGTGACCATTGGGTTGGCTAAGACCCTTCTCCCTTGATCGCTCAGTTTGGCCGGGCGACCCACTCTAGGAAGAGTTCTGGTGGTTACAAACTTCTTCTATTTACGAATGATAGAGGCCACTGTGCTCATTGGGACCTTCAGTGCTGCAGAAATTTTTCTGTACCCTTACCCAGATCTGTACCTTGATACAATCCTGTCTCGGAGGTCTACAGACAATTCCTTGGACTTCGTGGCTTGGTTTGTGCTCTGACATGTACTGTTAACTGTGGGACCTTATATAGACAGGTGTGTGTCTTTCCAAATCATGTCCAATCAACTGAATTTACCACAGATTGACTCCAAACAAGTTGTAGAAACATCTCCAGGATGACCAGAGGAAACAGGATGCACCTGAGCTCAATTTTGAGTTTGGTGAATACTTATGTACGTGTGATTTTTTTTGTTTCTTATTTGTAATAAATTTGCAAAGTTTTCAAACAAACTCCTTTCACGTTGTCATTATGGGGTATTGTTTGTAGAATTTTGAGAAAAATAATGCATTGAATTTATTTTGGAAAAAGGCTGTAACATAATAAAATGCGGAAAAAGTGCTGTGAATACTTTCCGGATGCACTGTACATTGATTTTTTTCGCCAGCACAATAATGCTGCCCCCTCTCTCCCAAGAGCCTGCACAGACAATGGGAGGAATTCAATAAAGCTGCAGCTCCACTTTTCTGGCATTAATTGCTTTTTTAATGTGTTGTGCCCAACTCAAAAACATCTGCGACAGTTTTGGTTATGACAGCGACTTGGGCTCCAAATTCAGGTAGTTCCAATTTGCTCCATTTATATATTGGATTTTGGCACAATACCTCTACCAAATTCAAAATAAAATACAGACAGCTCGTATCTCTTGAAAGTGGAGCTACTGAAGAACAACTTTCTTTTGGCATACAGAGACAGATTTTGTGAAATGTTTTGTCTTGCGTGCATTCTAAAAGTGGCACAGCATGCGACAAATTCAAGTACAAGTTCTAGACATGTACATGAATTTAGCGCACGCTTTGCCACTTTTAGCAAACACTTTGGCAAAATCTGACAGGAATTTCAAAAGTCTAATGAAGATGTTGCATGGAGTAATAAAGGTCCTTTTTTTTTTTTTTTTTTAAAGAAAAAATAACCTTCTCCTGGTACCACCCTTATGGGCAGCAAAAAGCTTACATTTACCTACCATGCCTTTACCAATCAGGCTTCCCTTTAACAATGGGTGAAGTTTCAAGAGGAGTCAAAAAAAAAAAAAAACAGGATCAACATTGGACAGCTTAGCAAATACCAATGCATATCATTTATTTTTAGCCAGATACTCGTTTAAAGCATACATTTGTATTAAAAAAATAAGTATCTCTTTCAAAATATTCAAGGACTGCAAGCAACTATAGTATAGTATAAAATCTCAGCTCTGCCTTTCCCTTAGATTTTCAGCTGTTGTCAGAGGCCCAGGCCAGTAAACATGGCCCTTGTTTAAAACGGCCCAAAAACAACAAGGCATATACGGTATATGCTCCTCATATCTATTTAATTCAATATCTTAAAACCAAGAACTTAAAGTTACTAGAGGAATGGATGACAAAGTGCTGCAAAAGAGCATCCGCACATAAGATTACCTATGTCCTGCCTATACTCTTATCCCATGAAGCTCCTCACAGCTAAGGCCTCATGCACACTGGATATTATAATAAAACACCAATAGCGTTAGCTGTAGAAAGTTGTAGCTGTAGAATGAGTTTTGCAGCATTTTTGCAGTAGCGTTTTTAAGCTTTTTTTTAGCAAAACTATACTCCCACTAAAGCTTATGGCTCAAAAACGCTCATAAACGGCAAATATGTGCGTTTTTGAGCTTTTTTCAGAGTTAGACCACTTTCACACTGGGGCGGCGGGTCCGTTAGCAGTAAAGCGCTGCTAGTTTTAGTGGCGCTTTACCATCGTATTAGCGGTGCTTTTTGGCCGCTAGCAGGGTGCTCTTAATTCATTCCAATGGGACATTGTAGCTACAGCACCTCAAAGATGCTGCTTGCAGGACTTTTTTTCCCATCCCTCAAGCGCACCACCCCAGTGTGAAAGCACTCAAGGTTTTCACACTGGGGAGGCATGAGAGCCACTTTTCAGGCTCTTTACAGGCACTATTTTTAGCGCTAAAACACATGAAAACTGCCTCAGTGTGAAAGGGGTCTTAGAGCATTTTTACAGCTGAAAAACTCTTCTCAAAACCACTAGTTCTGGGGTTTTTTTCCAGCCAGAAAACTCCCCTGCCAAAAAACGCTGATAACAGCCTACGCGTGCATGGACACATAGGATAACATGCTGGAGAGTTTACTGGCTGTAGAAAAAATCGTCTAAATCCAAAAGCAGCAGCTGTAAAAACGTCCAGCGTGCATGAGGCCTTATAGAGGATAATAAAATGAACACCCGTGACCTTTATTTTTCTCTGTCCTGGTCTTCAGATATGTTGCTCTTTACACTAGTATAGACTCCAGATAGGCTGAATGTAAACAAACAAATGTTTACAATGACTGTGGCCTGTGATAACCCTACTGAAAGCAGAGAAAGAAAGGACAGCGGTAAGGGGTTACACAAACAAACTTGCCTGCCCCTGGTTGTATTAAAATAGTTAATGTGTTGTAAAAAGTACAGTTATCTTTTAAAATTAACATTTCCACTTGGATAAAATTTAGGTACTACCCGTAACTGCTGCTCAGCTTCATATTTGATTTTCTCTAATGAATCAGGTGTGCATCAGCACGCAGAGTTGTGTGATAATTACAAGCGAGAACACAATTCAGTTTACTGGCCTTTAATGTAACAAGCCCTTTACCTTGCCTATTTTTAAGAAAGAAAAAGAAAGCTTGTGGCGCAGGAGGCAATTAAAATGCGGCACATTTTATCATAAGAACATACGTTCCATTTTCACAATAACAGAGGACTGTAGGAAAGAATATAAAGATAGCCATTATAGCTTGGCTCCTCAATGCTCCTGTGGAGCATTTTTAAGTGTTTCCTTGCACCCTCCTAGTTCTGGCTGTCATCTGTAAAAACAAAAGTTTTGATGCTGAAGACAAAAAAAAGAGAAAATCTGAGAAAAGTATGCTTCTTCAGTCATAGACATCTAACAAAACACTTCTTGTGCTTATTTTTTCAAATGTATATATTTGGCACTTCAATACACGGGGTATGTGGGAATTAACATGTCTGCAGGGCTACTAAATATTGAGATACTCTAAACCAGTGGTCTCCAAACTACGGCCCTGGGGCCAGGTGCGGCTCTTTGCTTGTCTTTATCTGCCCCTTAAGGGGTTTTTTGTGCCACTGGCACCAACAATGGGTCACTATTCTTTCCAATGACACCAATGATGAAGCATAATTCTTTCCATCAACAACAAAAAGGGGGACTATTCCTCCCACTGACAGCAACTATCTCCCCCTTAATACCAAAGATTGGCATTGTTTACTCCCACTGAGCACAGTCCCCCCCTAATGTCTAAAATACAGTAAACTGGCCATTTCTTTAGAAAGTTTGGAGACCCCTGCTCTAAACTTTTATGCTGGTTGGTTACAATAACTTACCTACTCCATGTCCACACAAAGGGGAATGAAGTAGCTTTCATTTTTTCAAGACTCCTTTAT
The DNA here is from genome assembly GCF_042186555.1 of Aquarana catesbeiana. Lineage (NCBI taxonomy): Eukaryota > Metazoa > Chordata > Amphibia > Anura > Ranidae > Aquarana > Aquarana catesbeiana. The sequence continues at coordinate 515,242,774 of NC_133326.1, read as the reverse complement.
GGGGAACAATTGGCATATGTAATAATCATAATCTTTAGTCATACATTGATAAATAGACACAAAATTACCTATCTAAGTTTATTTTTTTAATATTATTTACTTGTATTCTCTGTCTTTCAGAACAGAAATATCAGGCTAAGTATAAGGTTGTAAGACCATTCTATGCATATCTTGTGCTTGAGCTTGGTAACGTTGACAGGCACTCAGTCAACTAAGGTATAAAGGTAATGTCAGAATTTCAGAAAAAAAAAAGAAATGCTTTGCTGCTGGTCTTACCCTACTGCAGCAGCCCTGAGAAAATGCCAGATATAACCCCTGACCTCCAGCAGAACACAGTTCAGTTTCCAAAGGGGCCTACAGACTGACACTGAGGTACTTAGCTAATATTTCTGCCCACACAGGGAGAGAATACAAGTAAATAACATCTCACAAACCTGTTGCTGGGGGGGGGGGGGGGGGGCCTATTCACACCTTGGGTAGACTTAACTTATATTTCTGTCCAGACAGGGAGAGAATACAAGTGAATAACATCTCACAAACCTGTTGCTGAGAAGAGACCCGTTTAACACCTTAGGTAGAATCAACCTATATTATGTTACTTTTTAAGTGGAGTTTCCTGTTAAGTTCCGTCTTATAAAAACAGAATGCAATGACTTGTAAATCTCATAAATCGATCAATTTCAAAATTACTGTATATTTTTCTTAAAATGGTACATTTTCTCAATTTAAAAATGTTATATGTTTTCTATTGTTAAAAAAAAATATGGGTTTATGAGATTTGAAAATCATTACATTCTGTTTTTATGTAGATTTTACAAAGCGTCACTTTTTTTTGGGAATTGGAGTTGTACATTAGACCAAGAGAGCTGTGTAAATACTAGAGGAAGGGGGATCCGACCCAAAATTGGGAGCTATGCTCTTTACTGACTCATTTACCTATGAATATTTTGAAACAATGTATTTAAAGCAGATCTCTGAGTAGCTTCACAAGTCTCCATTAATACATTCCTGAGAATATATAGAAACAGTGAGGTTGATTTAGGCCGGTTTCACACTGGGGTGGGGCTATTTTTAGTGGCGCTTTATCATCGGTTTTAACCCCCGCTAGTGGACAAAAAAGGGTTAAAACCGCCCGCAAAGCGCCGCTGCAGCAGCGCTTTGCCGGCAGTATAGCCACGCTGCCCCATTGATTTCAACCGCTCACCGCTCCAAAGATGCTGCTTGCAGGAGTTTTTTTTCATCCTGCAAGCGCACCACTCCAGTGTGAAAGCCCTTGGCCTTTCACATTGGAGACACAGCAGCGGCTATTTCAGGGCACTTTGCAGGTGCTATTTTTAGCGCTGTAGCGCCTGCAAAGCGCCCCAGTGTGAAAGGGGCCTTAATAAACAGAGAGTGCAAGAACTGGTGCAGCTCTGTACAGAATCCAATCAACTTTCATCAAAGCTTAATTAAACAAGCTGAAGTTAGAAGCTAATTGGTTACCATGCTTTTGCACTCTCCATTTTTAGTAAAGCAACCTCCATATCATTTATTTTAAAATAGTATTCCTTGAACTCCAGTCCAGGGACTATGCCTAGGGTGGGATGAAGCCAACAATCTGCTGCAGGCAGAAGGAAGCATTTCCTCAGTCCCCTTCCCCTCAGTATTCAGACTGAAACACTGTAACTTTGCAGTAAATTATAATGCGTGAGGCTGCAACATGGGCTGATCTGTATTGGACATTTGTATGTTAGACAACTTCATGGGCACCCAGATTTACATGATTGTGACATCTGTGTCCCAGCATCCCAGTCCAGGAAGTAGATGCTGACCCTGAATGATATCTAAACAAAGATGGCTCCACCCTTCTAAAGAGAAAAGCAATGTCAGGGAGTACTCTGGTCTCTGTGAGAGGTAATAAACACATCTACATATTTATATTACTTAGTATACATGAAAAAGTATACCTCATGCTAGATATGCTAGACATTATAAAAAAAATTGAAAGCATGATTTATGTAGCAATAAATAGGCTTTATGAATGACATAATAATATAGGGTATATAAATATAAAAATATCATTTTGACTTTTAGCGGTTCATATGAAAAAAAAATATTTTTTGTTGTTACTTTTGCTTTTTTTTAATTGTAAAAAAACGAAATTAGATTTTCACCCATGAAGAACACTTACCGGCCTGGAGCGGATTTCTTTGGCATACAGAGGTTTTAAGAATTCCGAATCTCCTTCTAGTCGTAAACCCTTCTCTGTGATTCTGAGATTCCCCATTCCATCCTAAAACATGAAACACCATCTTTAAATTGTAAATCTGGAATTCTTAGGAGTAAAAGACTTTGTACATCACTAATTTATAAGCCTGAAATGTGGAGTTGGTTATAACACTGTGTCACAATGTTTAGTACATATTTTCAGGTAGCTTTAATAAACTTTTCACCTGGAGGTTTGGCTGTTTCTGCCCACTTTTCATTGCTCCAGAGCCTCCTGTTGTAGTCTCGGTCTTATAAATAAATAACAAATCCAACAGGCAGAGTTTGAGCCCCTCAAAGATGGCTACAGCAGTTGTGAATACCCTGGGTTGATTTACTAAAGACAAAAAGACTGTGCACTTTGCAAAGCGCAGTTGCACTCTGCAAGTGCAGTTGCTCCAGAGCTTAGTAAATCTTCCATTTGCAAAGAACACCCAAACACGTGCAAGGAAAATAATAATAAAAAAAATGCATTTTTGCTTGCGCCTGATTGGATGACGGAAGTCAGCAAAGCTTCTGCGCATTTACTAAGATCCGGAGCAACTGCTCTTGCAGTGTGCTACTGCACTTTGCAACGTGCACAGTCTATTTGACTTTAGTTAACCAACCCCTCTGTCTCACCAATAGAGTTCACAAAAGATACAAGAAAATGGCAGGTGGTTTAATTATCAAGCATCTGCCAAAAGCTGAATTTTAGTTTTGGGTAGACAGATCCTTTAAGGCTGGACATAAAGCATCCTGCAAAGTACAATCATATTATCCTACAGTATATGTAAACCCATAAACAAGCATGTATTATATTGCAGCATGCCAGTTATTAGATGTGGTGGCTACATCAGTTTTATTTTTGCAGGCAAAATACATTTTCTCCAAATGCAATTAAATATCTGATGATTCTGTCAGAAATTCTGCCCCAGTCTCAAGTCTTTTGCAGACTCTAGTTTTCTTCTAATATTGCCCTGTTTTTGGCTCCATCCATCTTCCCATCAACTCTGACCAGCTTCCCTGTCCCTGCTGAAGAAAAGCATCCCCACAACATGATGCTGATGGTGTGTTCAGGATGATGTGCAGTGTTATGCCGCGTACGCACGAGCGGACTTTCCGGCATCCTTGGTCCGGCAGGACCAGAGTCCGCCGGACAATCCGACCGTGTGTAGGCTTAAATCTTTCCGTCGGACTCAGTTTCTGGCAGAAAGTCCGCTCGTCTGTGTGCTGGTCCGACGGAAGGCCCGCTCGTGTGTATGCTGGTCCAACGGACCAGATACGACGCGAGGGCAGGGTATTGCATTTCGCGCTTGCTGCAATAGGAAAAACAAATTTTCCTATTGCGGCGAGCGCGGGGCATACCAGGCTTTTAGGTCTGGTATGAATTATAAAGGAAAGCCCCTACGCCGAAAAAACGGCGTGGGGTCCCCCCTAAAATCCATACCAGACCCCGATCCGAGCACGCAGCCCGGCCGGTCAGGAAAGGGGGTGGGAACAAGCGAGCGCCCCCCCCCTCCTGAACCGTACCAGGCCGCATGCCCTCAACATGGGGGGGTGGGTGCTTTGGGGGAGGGGGCGCCCTGCGGGCCCCCCCACCCCAAAGCACCTTGTCCCCATGTTGATGAGGACAAGGGCCTCTTCCCGACAACCCTGGCCGTTGGTTGTCGGGGTCTGCTATAATAAGAGGGCCCCCAGATCCCGGCCCCCCAACCCATTCACCTAGGGAAAAAGTGTCAATAATAAAACACACTACACAGGTTTTTAAAATAATTTATTAAACAGCTCCGGGGGGGGTCTTCCTCCGGCTTCGGGAGTCTTCTTCCGGCTTCGGGGGTCCCTCCGGTTCCTCTTCTCCCGGTGTTCCAGTTCTTCGGCCGTCTCCTCCGCTGTCTTCAGGCCGCTCTCTTGCCAGCGGAGGTCCGGACTTCTGGGCTTCTTGGCTTCTTGTCTTCTACCCTCTTCTCCAGATGTTGACACGACGCTCTCTCCGGCTGGACTGCTCTCTGAGGGCTCCGTTGTGACTTATATAGGCGGAGATCCCGCCCCCTTATGATGTCACAGTCCCTGGGCATGCTGGAACTGTGACGTTTTAGGGGGCGTGGTCAACATCACCCGGTCCGTCCTGTGTAGTGTGTTTTATTATTGACACTTTTTCCCTAGGTGAATGGGTAGGGGTACCATGTACCCCATACTCATTCACATAGGGTGGGGGGCCGGGATCTGGGGGCCCTCTTATTATAGGGGGCTCCCGGATTCCGATAAGCCCCCCGCCCGCAGACCCCGACAACCAATGGCCAGGGTTGTCGGGAAGAGGCCCTTGTCCTCATCAACATGGGGACAAGGTGCTTTGGGGTGGGGGGGCCCGCAGGGCGCTCCCTCCTCCAAAGCACCCACCCCCCCAATGTTGAGGGCATGCGGCCTGGTACGGTTCAGGAGGGGGGGCGCTCGCTCGTCCCCACCCCCTTTCCTGACCGGCCGGGCTACGTGCTCGGATCGGGGTCTGGTATGGATTTTAGGGGGGACCCCACGCCGTTTTTTCGGCATAGGGGGGCTTCCCTTTAAAATCCATACTAGACCTAAGGGCCTGGTATGACCCGCGGCGGGGCTTGCAAGGTGTCAATCTCGCCGATAAAAGCGGCAAGATTGACTTCCTTTTCTAGTCCCCTCGCACCTGAGTCACGTTCAAAATGAACGGACTTGTCCATGTGTGTCCAACTGCGGCGAAAGTCCGTCGGAAAGACGGGCGGACTTAGCCTGTTGGAAAGTCCGGTCGTGTGTGGGCAAGTCCGTCCGTTTTAAAGTCCGGCGCACCTGGCGGACAAAGTCCGTCAGAAAGTGTGCCGGACCAAGTATGCCAGAAAGTCCGATTGTGTGTTTGCGGCATTAGTTTTCCGCCACACATAGCGTTTTGCTTTTAGGCCAAAAAATTTAACTTTAGTCTTATCTGACCAGAGCACCTTTTTCCACATATTTGCTTTGTCCCCCACATGGCTTCTTGCAAACTGCAAACAGGACTTCTTATGGCTTTCTTTCAACAATGGCTTTCTTTAAAGCTGTACCCAAACAAAATTGATGTCCTTTTTTCCCACAAATAAAGCTTTCTTTTGATGTTGTTTGATCACCTCTGTGGTTTTTATTTTTTGCGTTACAAACAAAAAAAGGCTGACAATTTTGAAAAAAAAACCCAATATTTTTTACCTTTTGCTATAATAAATATCCCAAAATTAAAAAACAAAAACAAATTTCTTCATCAGTTTAAGCCAATATGTTTTCTTCTACATATTTTTGGTAAAAAAAAAAAAAAAACACAATAAGCGTATATTGATTGGTTTGTGCAAAAGTTATGGCGTCTACAAAATGGGGGATCGATTTATGGCATTTTTATTATTTTTTTTTTGTTACTAGTAATGGTGGCGATCAGCGATTTTTAGCAGGCCTGCGACATTGCGGTGGACAGATCGGACACTTTTGACACTTTTTTGGGACCAGTGACATTTCTACAGCGATCAGTGCTATAAAAATGCACTGATTACTGTATAAATGACACTGGCAGGGAAGGGGTACTTAACACTAATGGTGATTAAGGGGTTAAATGTGTTCCCTGGGAGGTGTTTCTAACTGGGGGGGGGGGAATGTACTGACTGAATGAGGAGAGAGATCACTGTTCCTGATCACTAGGAACAGACGATCACTCTCTACTCCCCTATCAGAACGGGGATCTGTTCGTTTACACTGACAGATCCCTGTTCTGGCTCTCTGTGGACCGATCACGGGTGGCTGGCGGACATCGAGGCCGCTGGCCACGAGCAACGCCTCCCCTGCCGTGCAGCAGGCGCATGGCTGCTATAGCTCTCAAAAATTTGCGGGAACGAGCTGACCTGCCGCAGTATAATGACGGCAGCTGGTCAGCAAGTGGTTAAATAAACAACACGCAAGTCATAGCTTTACTTTAGTAATTCTTGCTATTTATTTGTTCTTATGACAAAGTCTAGAACAAATGAGCAGTCCAGGTCCTGTGTTCTTGTGCTATCATTTGATAGCTCTGGGTAGCAGAAGACACATGGGAACTGCAAAGTAAGGTGAGGCCCTTGCCTCATGATGCTCCTAGTGGATGCCGACTGATAGTTACTTCTCGCTTAGTCTCGTGGCAGGCTTTGTCTTTTCCTAATCGATCAGTGTGGCCATCTTTCTGTCATTTTATGAGTGACATTTGGTGAGTGCCTAGTACTAATACATCATACAATTCCCACTGTACTGATTTTTTCCCAGCACTTCTGCCCATCCTCCATTGACCTGCCTGCCACAGCTGGGAAAATTGTCATTACCAATTTATGAGCCTGAATCTTAATATGTCTTGGTAGAGTGCTGTCATTTATCAGCATTAATGATACTGAGTAATCAGCTTTACTGCACATAACCGCATTTCTTTGTTCCTAGGCTGCCTCAGAGGACAGCAGTGCCCCAATCACAGAGCATGCGTAGCCTACTAATTGCTAGATGAACATGACATTGATGGTCATGGTATTTATGGAGTATTTATGAAGCTGGTTGAGGCAGCATATTTCTACGTACATTAACAAATCTAAATTTACTGTAGAAAATGCTCCTCAGCTGGATACCTTTTAAAGTGGGTGGCTGGACGTGGTTTTCATGCTTTTAAATGAAAGGGTCACCCTAGAAAGCCATGGTTGACAGAGAGGAAAGTGCATTGTAAAAACAAAACGCATTTATTGTTAAGGTACCCACAGAATAAAGGTAACACACCACAGGTCGTGTATTCTTAGCAGGTAAAAAAAACCCACTCTTCAGCAGTCCAATAATGACTTCGTACTCAACTACCATTTAGCCTTACAGCCAATTTTTAGTATACCTTAAGATCCTTTATCAGACTGATTGTGTTAAGGCACTCAACTACAATTTAGCGATATGGCTAACGTCTGTATATCTTGGTCTAAGGTCTGTCAGTCTGCATTTCTATCTCCTCCTATTATATAGTCAGTGAGATTTTCATTCAATTCCTGTTCTGGTGCCAGGCAAAGTGAGGAAATAATTCCCAATGGGGGACATAAACGGGGACATAAACATCAAAAAGGGCCCAACAGAGCTTGGGAAGTTGAGAAACAGCATGGATTATCAGCATGCCACTGAACAGTCCACAGCAAGTAGAAAATCATCCTTAGACCTAATAAGTAAAGCTTTATAAGGTAGCATATCAGGTAGCATTTAGAAATCTTCAATTATTGATTTAAAGAGGAAGGGCACAAATTTAGTACACCTCCTAATATGTGCATATTTCCTTATGTTTAATGCTTTTGAAAATGCTGCAAGAGAAGAAAAATGCCTAGTGATCTGCCAGAAATCCAGCAAGCTTTTATTTTCCTGTTTGGGCTGACAACTAAGGGCTTTTGTTGAACTGAAATCCCAATCAATGTGTCTGCCCTGCCTGCTGGACTACAGAACTCTCCAATTCCTTCCTATATCTGTGCCACTTCACACACTTGGGAGATGTAGATCTGAGCTCCCAGGAAGCTACCTCTGCACAAAGTCTGATGATGATGTCACATGGAACAATAAAGACATTTGTAATTACAGGAACAAGGTAAAAAAAAATTAAAAATGCTGAGACGTAAAGTCGTAGCGTAGAGTAGATGTTGGTTTGGGGGAAATATAGATAATGGCTGGTCATTGAGTAGTTCTCTTTAATGCACAGCATATTTTTGGAGAGTGCTAGTTCTTTATCTGGTTTCCCACTGTTTGAACAAGTTGCAGTTAGTGAGACTCTTTAACCTTACCGCCATGGCTAATGAAAGACTAATCTGCAAGCAGTATATGATAAGTAACTTTGGTAATCAATAACTACTCCCAGAGTTGGTATTGAACACTCATCCTCGCAGATACAAGTTCTTTGTCTCAGGTGTGCAAGCTTTCATGAAATCCCTGCAAATGAATTCCCATCACAATTGGATATAACATCCTTTCCCTCATTCCAATAATACCTGTGGGGCAGTAACAATAAGTGAGCTTGCACTTTTTTCCTATAGACTCGTAAAATATTATACAGTATGTATTGCCTTGGACCAATTTTTTTCTAAGTGCATTAAGTGTACTGAAGAGAGCAAAGCAAGGTTAGTTGATTATAGACTCGCTGGTGATGTCTTGACTATAAGGGTTCTTTGAAAAAAAAAAAGTTTTTGTAGACATTTATTTTAGCTTTGTAAAAAAAGCTTTATTTGTCTCTTCAATAAGCGGGAACCACCAATCTGTAATGCTGAATTGGTTCCTAATGTTTACCTGGAAGATTGACACACATTGTTTTGCTTTTTTGTTTCCACAGGAAACAATAAAACTATATCAAATATGTCTCTTCGGCAGTAATTTGTTTTGCAGATTGCTTTACAGATCCAAAATATTACATCATGCGTTCAGCAAGAGACATGCAGCCTACTCCTGTTTCGATAGAGCTCATTCAGCTATAATAGTGCCTTGCCAAACTTGTCCCTTCGAATTAGCTTTCACAAGACAAGAGGTGGCAATACTCTGTGTCATGTGTAAACATTACTCTGGACCAGTTGTTCATGTATCCTATGTGTTTCCTTATCCATGTACAAGTAAGGGTACTAGTCCGCGAAGTCACTATGTTCCACTATTTATTTATTTTAGGTACTTACAGTACAGGCATACCCCACTTTTAAGTACACAATGGGGTTTATTTACTAAAGTTGGAAAGTGCAAAATCAGGCTCACTTCTGCATAGAAACCAATGAGCTTCCAGGTTTTATTAAAAAAGCTTAATTGAACAAGCCTATGCTAGAAGCTCATTGGTTTCTATGCAGAAGTGAGCCTGATTTTGCACTTTCCAGTTTTAGTAAATAAACCCCATTGTGTACTTAAAAGTGGGGTATGCCTGTATATAGCGCCATCAATTTACGCAGCGCTTTACATTATACATTCACATCAGTCCCTGCCCTCAGGTAGCTACAATCTAAGGTCCTGAACTCACATTCATACATACACATACTTGTTTACCAATTTAGACAGGATCCAATTAACCTACCAGCATGTCTTTTGGAGTGTGGGAGGAAACCCGAGTACCCGGAAAAACCCATGCAGGCACAGGGAGAACATGCAAACTCCAGGCAGATAGATTTAAATCAGCGACCCTTTTGTTGCTAGGCGAAAGTGCTTGGCTATATATGGTGCATGTTCTCTGCCTTTTGTTTTCCATAAGTGGTATTAAAGCGTTTGTTATCCCAAAAAAACAAAACCCCCCGCCAATACATTCACTTCTGGGAGCAAGCAAAGGAAGACTTGTGTAAGGTCCAGACCGATCACAACTAGAGCTTGCACAAGGCTTAGGACCTTCTGTCCATGTATCAGTGCTGGGCCAATCACCAAGCACAAGGACTGTCACATGGGAGGAAAACATCATTTACAATGCCCAAAAGTACTGTTTTTTTAAAAGTGAGAATATGCTGAAGGGATAGGACATTAAAGTGAACCTATCGTTTTGCCCTGCTTAACACACATGTATTTATTTGAAGTAAATTGCTAAAACTGCCATTTAATGCCCAGCCCCAGAACCACTTGAGCAGTAGGCAATGCCCCTTGTCATGGCAGTTAGGCACCTTGTCCAGTATCCTAAAAGGAACAGTACTGACTCTGGTAGAGGTTAGAGTTCCTGATTTTGTAGTTGTGTCATTAGGCATTCCAAACTCAGAACACCAGTCTTGTTTGCTGCTGCGGATCTTCCAATCAAACAGCAAGAGATAGAACAGAGAAGAGAAAGCAAAAGTAAATGATTATTGAGAAGGCAAGACCGAGAGGCAGGCTGTCTGTTGTTTGTGCTGTTCATCCCTTGAAAGTACTGTTCTGCCGTAACTACTGATAAAACATGTTTGCTAGCCTCCTGAAAAATATGTTACCACTTGTTGAATGGTTTACAGCTTACCTTTCTCTATATCATTAATATGTTTCACATCATTTGAGAAATTGTCAGCTGTTTTCCTGTCACTCAGCAATACCTTATATCCAATGAGCTTTTGTTATTTTAAGTATATGGGTAACATTTTTCCAGATAACAGGTCCAAAACTATTCTTTATTGGAACTTCAATTCAAACACAAATATAATAATTTGAAGTCTGTTTGCAGCTTTCATATTGTTTGCTCAATTCAAGGAATTTTGTGTTCTACACATTCAATACGCAGCTGTTTTATTATGACAAACTGCGTCTAATAAAAAAGGGTCTTTGTACTCTCAGTGGTGACGCCTTGCAGGAATTTGAGGGGGATAATATATTATGAGATGCTCACAGAACACAGTGAAAAGAAAAAAAAACATGCAATCTTTGATGAATGGACAAATAGGAGCCTTTGAATTGTACTTTTTGCACCACACTCATAGACCAGTTTTGAAATATCTGTTCGTCAGCAATTGGTCACTTGTAATACAACACCAAAGTCATAGGAGAATGATCTTCAAACTGTATTTAATAAACCACTCTATAACAGATTAACCGGTCAATCCATTATGTACATACGGTAAATGACTCTAGCATTACACATTGGTATAATATCCTCCAAGGGCAGGTCCACCCTCACTTTACTGGGCAACCTGTCTAGGACTACCACTATTAATAAACCCCCCCCAATCTTATCATTTTTATAACCCACCTCCTCAATAGTCTTGTCAAAATATACCCCCTCTCATAAAATCCTAGCTTGCTGCTGCCTTCCTCCACTACAAAGTTGTGATTCCTATGAATTACTGGTCAGTAGTCATGAACGTAAAAATAATAGTTCTCTGTGACAACTATGGATGCATAGACACAAATCAACAAGAACTACAAACTTCAATGAAAATAGACCCTATTACTAAAATCTCACCAGATGTTAGTATATAAATGCCTTTGGTTCATTTAGGGATAACCATTCCGCTTTGCTGTTTTATTTTATGCTGGCCCCAATGCAATAAAAGCAAATACATCCGTCCTCATGGAAAAACAATCAAACAGCGATCATAGCGCAATAAGCTTAATACTGTTTATTTTAAAACCATACAAAGAAGACTATAAACTCACATGGGCCGGCACCAAGCTCATCCAGCAGTTAAAAATGGATTGGGAGGTATCGCCATCCGGTTGCTCTGCCAGCGTGCGGTGGAAGCCTTGTTCCCGCTCGGCTTGCAGCTTGCGGCTCAAGCCTCGCTGTCGCTCGGCTTGCAGCTTGCGGCTCAAGCCTCGCTGTCGCTCGGCAGGAAATGACGTAATGGCGTCACATGTAGATTCCCAGCAGCCTGTCCTAGAAGGTACAGGATAATAAAAATACTCCGATGGACACGTAACACAGCAGAAAGTAATGAGAGACCTGGAAGGAGGCTTACCAGAGCAGAGTAGCAGATTGACCAGCTGGAGACTGAAATCAGCCTAGAGGACAGAGGCTGCTGCAATCAGCAGTGAGCATTCTGGTGTTTGCTAGGCAAACAAAGAGGAAGCTACCTCTGACCTCACCTGCTCAACTCTGAGCTTCCTGAAAGGAGTACATGTGGAGGCGGTGAACTACAAGTCCCAGCGAGCCAAACCACTGCCTGAACACACAAGAACATGGAAGGAGAGAGTGCCAGCTCCTGCCTAACGAAGGTATATACAGTCATTTATACTGCCAGTGACCTTTGCCAGTAATACACAGTCATTTATACTGTACCATACAATCCGAGCACCACGGGAACTCACCTCCTCAGGAGATTTACAGCCTATAAGGGGGGGTCTTCTGAATCGGGAGAGGCTGAACCCGACAGGATGGATGGATGTAGAAGAGAAAAAGTAAATAAGTAAATAAATAAAAATAAACTTTAAAAGGCGTCCAGAGCGAGGACGAAAAAAGAACACTGGTGTGGGCAGACAGCCGCCCTTTTATGGGCTAGAAAAGAGGTGGTCCTGGAGGGGTCAGAGGGGGCGGAGCTGACCCATAGTAGGCTGACATGGGGAGGTCCAAGAAAAGAGGTTTAAGCCTGAAGGTCTTTGTTTTGAGAAGGAATTACAATGTGTTAAAGTCAACACCTAAGTTGTTTTCATAGCTTTCGGAAAGCTATTTACCAAGTCGTCACTGAAGTATTGAAACATGGCATTTTGTAACAAAAGCTTGTGATAAAAAATTCTCATCATCTGTGTCACCCATATATTTGATATTTGAAGTTGTACTATTTGATATTATTTTACACTGAATTTTTAGTTAATAAATATATATATTTTAGCACATAGCTGTATTCACTCTTGTCTTCAAACTAGCATGGATAAACAAACTTGAATTATTTGATTTGTGGAAAAATTTGAAAATCTCCTAAACCACCGATTTTTGCATAATTCCATAAATATAATACTGCTTTAATATTTCAGTATAAACATCTGACAACGGTGTATCATAGCTGCTGAGACCAGACATCGTGGTCAGTTTACGTACCTCCGTCATCAGCAGCTTGCTATCTGCTCTCCTCTCTGCTCCTGTGTCCTCCTACCCCATCCTCTCTCTGTCTGTGTGTGAGCTGCCCCTCCCCCCCTCCGGCTGCTCTCATAACACTAACCTGTATACATCATCAGCACTTCCTCCTATTCCAATGTCCCCCTCTGTGAATGATTTATAAATATAAATGCTGTATATACCTCATTTAAGAGCCAAGATTGCGATCACATGACCAGCCAGCTCTCTCCTCCTCCCCTCCTGACTGACATCAGCAGGGAAATCTCAGCCCTGACCGCTGCATCTCTCAGAGGAGAAAAGGAGAAAGCTGGCCAGTCATGTGATCGCAATCTCGGCAGTGAAATTAGGTATTTGCAGCATTTATTTTTATAAATCATACACAGAGGGGGATACTACAATAGGAGGCAGTGCTGATGGTGTATACAGGTTAGAGTAGCTAAACAACCACTTTAAAGGGAGTGTATGCATTTAGACAGGAAGAGGCTGAAAGGAGGCTACAGGGGCTCCACAGCACTGAAATGCAAGAAAGAATAAAAATAAAAAGTATTTTATTTAACCACTTGCCGACCGCGCGTCCTCATTTCATGGCGGTAGATTGGCTCCCCTGCGCAAATCGCTGTAGCTGTACGGCGGCCACTTTAGGGGCGCACACAAGTGCGCCGCGTCACTGAGGAGCCGTTGTGTGTGCCCGGCAGCCACAATGTCCGCCGGGCACCCGCGATTACTCCTGACAGAGCCAGAACGTGGATGTGTGTGTAAACACACACATCCACGTTCTGGCAGGGGAGGAGACAGATGGCGTGTTCCTAGTATATAAGAACAACGATTGGTCTCCTCCCCCAGGCAGTCCCATTCCCCTACAGTTAGAACACACTGAGGGAACAAATTTAACCCCTTGATCGCCCCTAGTTTTAACCCCTTCCCTGCCAGTGACATTTATACAGTAATCAGTGGTTATTTTTACCTCTGATCGCTGTATAAAATTTAATGGTCCCAAAAAGTGTCAAAAGTGTCCGATCTGTCCGCCGCAATGTTGCAGTCCCAATAAAAAAGCGCAGATCACCTCCATTACTACTATATCGGTTAAACTGAGGAAGAAAATTTTTTTTTTTTTAATTTGGGATATTTATTATAGCAAAGAGTAAAAAATATTGTGTTTTTTTCAAAATTGTCAGTCTTTTTTTGTTTATAGATCAAAAAATAAAAAAATTTGTGGGGTAAAAGAGCATACATTTTGTTTGGATACAGTGTTGCATGCCCGCGCAATTGTCAGTTAAAGTGATGCAGTGCCGTATCGCAAAAAATGGCCCGGTCAGGAAGGAGGTAAATTCTTCTGGGGCTGAAGTGGTTAAAGTGTATGTAAAGGTTAACATTTTTTTTAATTTGGGATACAGTAGGCAAAGGCTAGACCATTTCTCAGCAGATCTGTGTCCCTGCTGAGGAGATTTATCCTTCCTTTCTGTTTTGGTGACCATAGTCACTGAGAAAGTTGTCATCACAGCAACAAGTTAAGGAGAAATCTGCCAATGGGTACACTATGACAACTCTCTAAGATGTAAATTCTTTTTTCTGTGGAGAAATTTCTTTGCATTTCCTGTATATTTTTCAGGACAAGAAGTGAGGGGAGAGCCAGAGGAGTGAAAAACAATGTCATTTTTGCTCTATGCTATATTCCCACAGGTTAAACAAGCATTAGAATCTAACCAAAGGGGGTCTTTATTAGCTGGCTGGAGTTTACTTTTAAACAACTTTTTAAAATAAGAGTCCAATACAACATTTAAAAAAAAAACAGCAAGGTTTCAGACTGATCACAAGCAGTCTTTTAAATAGAAAACATCAACAGGGACACATATGCAAATCCTGCTTCTCTTCCTGCAAATCTGTAAACAGGTACAAAGTCAGGTTTCTTTTTCAGAACACAGACGGAATGACTTTAATTATTTTGTTTCTTTTCCCCAAGTGATTTATTAGCTTTATATTTTATAAACATACATGGCTGTCATGCTAAATGCAGATTTTATTTTTTATTTTTTCTAACCTGTGCAGATGGCATTCTCGAACACGGCTTTGCCGGCCTGCCATCCCCCAGATGCTGTGAAACATCTGACAGGTCATAAAAGCTAACAAAATAGCTGTCATTATTTCCTATTAGGCTCCATACCACTGCTTTATCCGTCTAGACAGGTGGAGAGAGGAGGTGATCCCAGAGGTGCTGGAATTTGGATTAAAAGCTTTTGCGGACAAGGTATGTGTTTGTGCACTTGTCAGTGTGTGCTGGTGCTGGTGGTGGAGAAACTACAGAGAAATCAATAGTAAAACTGCTACAGCAATGCAATGAATACTAAACCGGAAAATGAAACAGAAGAGCTGGGTCCTTTGTAGGTGCAGGTTGAAGAAACCACAGTCCTAAAATGAACTCGATTTCTCTGCCTCTAGCAAAGAAAACCTGAAAGATTCCCTCTATCTTGATGTCAGGTTTTGAAGATCACTGTCTAACAAGAAAAGTGCCTGCTATGGTCATGAAAATATTTTAGGAGGGATGAGTTCAGGCACAAACCCTTGAAGCGGTTAAGAATCTTACTATGAAGTGAGCTGGGTACAGGTCTAAATTGGCAGAATATATTAGTGTTGTTTAACTGTCCTCTAAAAGAAAAAAAATCCCAAAAGTAGCAATAGAAAAGGTATTATACTTACTTCTCTGGCATACCCTTTCTCCCATTGTTACTCTCTCTTAGAGAGCTACAACCTCCATCAGAATCTCCAGCATTCAACATTTTCAGGAGTTCCTGTCCCCCCCCCCCCCCCCCGGACACAGTAATGATGCAGGGATCCAGCAGATGGAACCACAGCATCTGTCACTGGACACAGGCATCTGACACTCCTGGAAGTGTTCAATGCTGAAGAGTCTGATGGAGATTGTGATGGACTGCCTGGCACTCAGCCTGGGTGCCTTTACCAAACTGTCCTCCCGCCATCCAAACCCTTCCAGCAGAGCAGTAGCTAATACTAGCCCTTTACCCCAAGCATCACACACAGACAGGATGTTGAGGTAAAAACCAAAGGAATGACTCTTTATTAAAAACACAGACACATACTTTATACCCCCCAGGAGGACATTCCCCTCTTGGGGATATTAGCATGAAAATGCAAACTTCAAACAGCAATCCAATTAACAGCTAACAGTGATCTAATTAAACAGTGAACTAATTAACAGTAAGCTAATCAACAGCCAAGCACCCAGACTTTGATTAGTCAGGAAGTGTCCACCCCAGACAATCCAGCAACAAGCTCACAGATACACAAAGTACATTATACATTAACATAAACATACCACAATGGTTCGGTAACGAGGTAAAGTGGACACAATACTAATCACGTCTCCAAGAGGATTGGCAGACAGACAGAAACAAGAGGTGATGTAATTAACAAGGGGAGTGCATACCTAGGAGGCACACAATGGCGAAATTATACAATGAAAGAAAGACACCTAATAAACAGATTTGCACAGAGCAGCAGGAGACACCAGTTTCAGGTTGTTTGGACTGATTATAAACTTCTGTTCTGAGTCTTTCAGTCAAGTGGTTGAAGCAGTCAAGGCTAGCTTGGGCTGCTGATTCCATATCCCAACAAAACACAGGGGTCCCAAATCTGTATCCAGGTTCTAGGGTCAAGAGTCTGTGTGTTTTGGGGAGACATTGACCCAAATCCAAAGGAAAACCACTCCAAAGGTCCCCCATTCACACACCTCCCAAAGAACAGAGCCCCCCTAGTAAGTAGGCAAGAGGTTACCCTGCAGTCACCTCCAAAAGCCTCTGTCTCGGTTGGGACTATCACACAGACCATAGCACATCAAAGGAGTGAAGACATGAGATATGGACCTGCAAGGAGGTAAATATAATACCTCTTCTCTTGCAGGGAACTGCTTTTAGTTTAATTCAGAAAAGCTTTTTCCCCCCTTTATTGTTAGATTTCAGTGCATTTATTGATTGATTTATCACTTTTTCCTCTTTTCTTTTTTTTTTTAATAAAAGTTTAAAATCAAGTTGGGGGTGATTTGACTGTTGATAGCTGTTATCAAGAAGCAATAGATGACAACTGTAGTGGTGTATTGCTGCAGGTGGAGGTAAGGCAGAACTGGATCAGCTCTGCCTTGTCCATGGAAGATGTAATCACAGAAACTTCCTTTGATGTTGCTGATGATGTCATAGAACGTTTTCTTTAATCTTCTTAAGGCATTCTGTTGCAATGTACTGCTACTTGCTGTTCTGTAATTGGATTGCAAGCCCGGGAATTTATTATTTTAATTTCCAGTTTAGCAATAAACCCCACATTGACTATTGGGCTGGTAGATGGATATGCTTTTATGTCTACCAGCCCTATAGAAGCCTATGTGGCTGAACTACGCAGTTGTGAGTATGTCAAGAAGTCAGTGGAGCAATGTTAACAATCCTCAATCCTGCAGGCCTCAGAGTGAGATCAAGGTAACTGTACCGATTTGGGCGGAGGGGGAATAAACCTACCTAAGGGGTGGGGGCAACAGGTTAAAGGAAGTTTTTTTATCCTTTTAAAGGTAAATTCAAGTTACTGCATTGTGCATATTGCTCCATACTTTAGTATTATTGTTTTTTGAATACGAGTTGACTAATACAGTGATAAAAGGTAAAAAAGCAACAATGAGAAAAAGTATAATAATCCCCAGTAACCTCCCAATTTTTATCTTACAGGTTTTCTGAAACATTTCTGTTTGTTCGCTATAGGTTCATAACCTCACTGAATAAGCCTGTTGATTTTCTTTTTATATAACCCTGTCAGCATTATGAAAAATATTGTATGCTTGCGATTTGTTTGCTATGGCATTTAATTTCTGCTCCCAGAATGTAACCCCGCTGTTTTGCTGCGGCTGGTGGCAATGAGTCAAGGTTTTTAAAAGAATGCGAGAAAGCCCCAATGCCCTGCCGACACATGCAAACTAAATCATGCAAGTCACTCAAAAGTGAACACATGCTGAGCAAAATCTGAACGTGTAGAATTATTCTCTGTAGCAGGAATGGGAAAAAAAGGTAATTTGCCACAATTAGTTACTGCAATATGACACGCCAAAAGTGGAGCACATATTGCTGACTTGCTTTGCCATGTCCAATAGCAGGATAATGGCTGTTACATGACTATTTTCAGAACGTTTAACGGCTTTGAAAGCCAGGGGAGGGCTTGTAATATTCAAGCCGGGAGGCTGGAATAAGTGAGGGGTCGATACACAGCAGCCTGATTTAAAATGTTTGCATTTGGCTGTTAAAGAAAATAAACCAACTGGGGTTTTAGTAGTGCACACATGAGGTTTTTTTTTTTTTTTTATTATTCCTACTTAAATAAGAAATACCAATGAAATAAAAACAAGCTGATCTGAAATTATATCGCGTGAAAGGTTTAAAGCAAGCTTATACTTTGTCTGGACTAGGGAATCTAACAGGTTCTCTTGATAGCAGGCCTCACAAAGGAGTCTATTGCTGCTATAATGCATCTCTGCAGGACTCAAAAACTCCTGTGCAGGGAACGTTGTCACTTGTTTCCCCATAACTAGAAGTAACAAGCTTTTGATGAGCTCATGGAAGTAAGTACAGATTTATGGTACCTAGTATGCCAAGCCTTCAACTTATTGGGTGCTCACATACACTGATATGAACTAATGCATGCTCTGAGCTGAAGGCTTGCCTTTAAAGGACATCACATTCTACAGCCCAGTTGCATGCCTTAGTGATTAAAATGGTTGTAAAGGCTGAAGGTTTTTTACCTTCATGTATTCTATGCATGAAGGTAAAAAAAAACTTCAGTGTGCAGCTTCCTCCTCAGCCCCCTAATACTTACCTAAGACCAATCTCGATCCAGCTATGTGCATGAGACCCAAGGCTCTCCCAGGTCTCTCCTTCCTGATTGCCTGAGATGCAGCAGCAGGAGCCATTGTCTCCTGCTGCTGTCAATCACAGCCAGTGAGGTGGGAGCGGGGGCATGGCTGAGCTCTCTGTGTCTTATGGACACAGAGAGCTGGCTCAGGAGAGAGCACGCTATGGGGGCACTCAACAAGGGGGAGGGGCCAACAAGAGGAGGACCAGGGCTCTTACCCTTACTTCTCTTTTAATTAAATTGCTTAGTCCAAATAAATGCACCCATATGTGAAAGAAAGTGACGTCCAGGAGAGTAGTGCTCTTCCTCTCTTTCCCAATAGAAGCTCACAACAACACTCATCAGAAATGTATGACTTCTATTTCCCATATACATATGTTTTCAGTCAACGGATGGTATCCTGTACACATGGACGATTGGATCTGCTCATATATTTGATTGTACTCCTGCACCTTTAAGAGAGTCCATACAAAGTTCACTCACAAGGGAAAAATCTCTCATAGTGTAGTGATATCCAGTTTAAAAAAAATATGTTTAAAATTGCACTTACATCAATATAATATGCTCAGGCATGTAACAGCATGGTAATTATTAAGTAAAAGCGCTGGTTTGCGCTCCACGTTCGGTCCAACGTCCGAAAATTATGTGTCCCGCAAGTCACGCCCAATGCAACATTTGACATCATCAGGGGTCACCTAGGTTACAGACATTGCATCACCAGGTGTAGCGACTATCTGAATCGCTTCACTAGGTGTAGCGACAGTGGAACTTGCGCACAAGTTAGCCTGGCTGTCCGTCCAAGGGAGTTTAGCGACAGGCAAATGTAGGGGTAATCCAGGAGGTTTGACTACTGAGGATGTAGAGGAAGTTTCCAAACAGGGCTCAAGGCTGCGAGACAACGGACAAGCTTGGTTTCTAGGAGAAGGTTCAGGCTGTGGCAATTGGCTGGAGAGGTGACCTGTAGCGAATTCAATAGATTTGTCAGCGTCTTTTCTTATAACAGAGTCATATAAAGGCACATGGTTATGTAAACTGTAATCACATTTGGAAACGTTGTCATGATCAGGATCTGAATAGGACTGGAATAAAGGCACATAACTGATAATGGCCACACAAGAGTTATACATGGGCAACTTGTCAGCGGCTTTAATACAATTCTGGATGCAGGTCTGGGACCAGGACCCAATCTCCTCTGTAGCCCAGTCTATGTGCGGGTTGTGAAGTTTAAGCCAAAGATACCCCAAGATAAGGGGATAAGCAGGAGAAGAGATCAGGTAGAAGCTGATTGTCACCCTGTGAAATTCCCCAATGGTCAGGGTAATAGGTACCGTACACAAGGTCATTTTTTGTTAAAGGCTTATGATAATGTCACGGATGTCACGTCTACCCCAACGCAGGTGGTCAGACACTATAGCTAGCTACTGTGTGCTTCACCTAATGCAACCCCCTTTACCTTAAGACAAGCAGGCCTACTGGTACTTGGTTGCCCCCAGGACTTATACACAATGCTATAGCTCACACACTAGGGCAGACGCGAGCAGAGCAAACAACAGACTACTTGCAGTTTAGCAGATAGCGTGGTTCTAAGATGGTCCAGATAATAAGGCAGGTTGAATTCAGGGAATAATCCAATATCCGATCCAATGACAGTCTAGGTAATAAGGCAGGCTGAGTTCAGGGAATAGTCCGATATCCGATCCGGGTCATACACAGGGAAATCCAACAGCAGAGCAAGGCAGAAAAATGGGAGGCTTGATCGGAACAATGCAGGTAACTCTGTCTCTATCACAAGCAAGGGATAAAGTGTTCGGTTTGCTTATATCAGGTGGCTGATCAGATCAATCATCTTGCAGGTGAACACAGACAGGAGAAAAGCAACAGCCAACACCCAGGTGCTGGAATGAGGAACAGGGACACTAAGTGATCATGACACCCAGTGGCTCTTGAGAGCAAAATCCTACCTTTTAACCACTCTGCGCCCACACTATAGCTGAAAGATGGCTACAGAGTGGCGCTTAATTGCCGGGAGGGCGTCCCTGGACGTCTTCCTATTTATTTGTTCCCCGCGCACCGCCGCGGGCGCACATTGTGGAAAATCTGTGTTGGCCATGTCCCTGGGACACAGCCAATCACAGATCGTGCTAAATGGCCAATCGCAGCGGCCATTTAGCACTCGATCTGTGTGTCCAATGAGAGATGATCTCAAATGTAAACATCTCTCATTGCAGGCTCTACCTCCTCACACAGAGACCGCGTGTATGGAGGGAGAGCTTCTGTGCCGCAGATTGTGAGTGAACACTAAATAAAACACAGTAAATACAGTGCCCACAGTACCTGTCAGTGCCATCTGTCCCCAGTCCCACCTATCCCCAGTGCCACCTGTCAGTGCCATCTGTCCCCAGTGCCACCTGTCAGTGCCATCTGTCATCAGTGCCACCTGTCAGTGTCATGTGCCATCTGTTATCAGTGTCATGTGTCATCAGTGCCACATATCAGTGCCATCTGTTATCAGTGCCACGTCAGTGTCACATGTTATCAGTGCCATGTGTTAGTGCCATCTGTCATCAGTGCCACATCAGTGTCACGTGTCATCAATGCCACGTATTAGTGCCATCTGTCATCAGTGCCACATCAGTGTCACATGCCATCTGTCATCAGTGCCACATCAGTGCCACATGCCATCAGTGCCACGTATTAGTGCCATCTGTTATCAGTGTCACATGCCATCAGTGCCACATCAGTGTCACGTGTAATCGGTGCCACGTATCAGTGTATCTGTCATTAGTGCCACATCAGTGTCACGTGTCATTGTCCTGGTGCTCCAGGGCCTTCAAAAGTGTAATAGGTAGTCAACAATTTAGATGTGTAATTTATGCTCCTAGAACACCTGATAGTGCTCCCTGCATGTTGGGCCTCTCTATGTGGCTAGGCTGTGAAAAAGTCCCACACATGTGGTATCGTAATACTTAGCACAATGTATTTTGAGGCGTCATTTGTGGCATACACATGCCATGTGAGAGAAATAACCAATTACAATGACAATTTTGTGGGGAAAAAAATAAATCTTCATTTTGCAAAGAATTGTGGGGAAAAAATGACAACCTTGGAATGTCTACTTTCAAAAAAGGGGTAATTTGGGGGGTATTTGTACTTTCCTGGCTTGTTCGGGTTGCAAGAAATGAGACACAGTACATCCGGTGTGATCAATTTTTTATGATTTGCACCACAGCTTGTAGACTCTCTAACATTCACACAGACCAAATAATATCCACTAATTTGGGTTATTTTTACCAAAGATATGTAGCAGTATAAATCATGGCCAAAACTTATGAAGAAAAATTAATAATTTGCAAAATTTTATCACAAAAACTAAGAAAAATGCGTTTTGTTTTTCAAAATTTTCGGTCTTTTTTCATTTATAGCACAAAAAATAAAAAACCCAGAGGTGATCAAATACCACCAAAAGAAAGCTCTATTCGTATGAAAAAAAGGACAAAAAAATCGTTTGGGTGCAGTTTCACTGAGAAGTGCCATGTAACTATAGTTATAGTATATGTCCTGTTTCTTTCAAAGGCAGATTAAAGGGGTGAGACTAGCAGTAAAAAAAAAAAAAAAAATCAGTTTAAATTTTTATTTTCTGCATATTCTGTATTTATCAAGAGAGCTGCACAGTTATGTGATAAGTTACATCAAATAAATTCACATAAACTCCAAAAACACCTTACAGCAGTAACTCAGGGAAACAAAATCTCCAATACAAGATTCACATTCTAGTACCGTACAGTTTTGCTTTAAGGCAGATATTTAAGACAAAGTTCTAGAGACAAAAGAGCAGAGACTGATCTCTGATATTTTCACACAGGTATGAGGTTATTATGCAATAATAAAAGGGATGGGTTCTCTGGGAGGACATAATCCATGAACTTTTGAGAGATGGTCCTGATGGTATGCCAAAAGGATTGAAGTCTTGGACAGGTAATAAGAATAGTGGAAAGAATAGTCCCTTGCTACAGGTTCACATCTTCAACAGTGATCTAAAACATTTGGGTAAAATTAGTGAAATATAGCGGGGGTTCTGTATCATTTCATTAGAATTTTATAGTTGGTTTCCTGATAATTGGAGGATCAAGGATTTAAAGTGAAAATTCCAGGTAAAAATGATAATCTCCCATGGATTTCAATGATTTCCACTTCTGTATTATCCAGTTTTTAGTTCTCTAAATGGTCGATTAGAAAACAACTAAGCTAATAAACAATCTAATACAGCCATTCAGGGCCTCTGCTCTCTTAGACTAACAACAACTGGTTTGCACAGCCGAATATGGCTGTTCACTGACACTTCCATGTAACGTTGTCGGTCCTAGTTCTCCCAGCCAGTTAGGTCCAATCTGCCCCACTCAGTCCCACCTCCCACTTACTCTTCTGGTGACGTATGCATGTGCGTACAGTTTTTAGTCTCCAAGCCATCCAGCTCCGCTCTGTCCCACTCAGTCCCGCCTCTCATCCCCCCTTTCTTTCACATTGTCCTAAAAAATCTTAAGCCCAGAGAAAAGTTAGGGTTGCCAACAATCAGGTATAGGGGTGAGTTGGAGGGCGATAACCCAAATGTCCTGAAGGCGGTGGCACATATTCTCAAGGTTGGGCCTATTGTAGAAAGGACTTTTAGGGACCTGGAAAGAGACAATGCTAAGGAAACCTGTTCCAGAGACACTCATTGTTTGAGTTCTGAATGCTTATGCCAACCAAAAAGTTTAATCAAATGAGACAACAGAATTGATTAGGTGGTATTTGAGGGAGGGTGATGCCCCTGTGTAGTTCTGGTAAAAAGAAAGAGACTGTTTAAGGGGAGGCTAATGGTTAGCACAAACAAGTTTGGTAAAAAAAGCATTAACCTGTTTCAGGAAGCTTGAAGAGATATTGACTGGCAGGGCTTGAAGAAGATATAGGAACTTGGGCAAGATCGCCATCTTAATGATATTACAGCGGCCAAACTAGGAGAACATTCCTAACTGCCACCCCAAGAACAGGGCCGGACCTTGTGAAGAAGGAGTGGGAAGTTTAAATTTACACATTCTTTAGGTTGGGGGGGATGAGAGTCCCTGGGTGTTTAATGGCCCAGGAAGAAAACCTAAACTTGAAGTTCTGTTTCAGCAGACTTGTTAGACTGGCCGACATTGTGATTCATAAAGCTTCAGATTTATGATAATTGATTTTAAAGTGGGAGAGTTCTTTGTAAATATCAAATTCCTTGGGAGGTTTGGGGAGTGAGGGTTAATGAGGGAGAATAGCAAATCATCCAAATATTCCGAACTCTTATATTCTGTGTCATCTATTTGAAGGCCTGAGGCATCAGGGTTCAGCTGGATCTTGCAGAGAAAGTATCTAGAGTGGGCATGACAAGAAGAGAGGAGACCAGGCAGCCCTGTCTCGTCCCATTGGATATGGTGAAGGGCTTTGAGAGAACCCCGTTTAACCCTCATTAAAGACAGGGAGATAGAGTATACCACGCTGATTTCAACATTCTCTTCCTGAGCCCAATATGTTGAAGAACCAAGGTGATGAATGACCATTGTACCATATCAAATGCCTTTTTTTCAACATCAATTGTCAGCCAGAGACCAGTGCTTTGACACCATGCAGTATTAAGAAGTGAGAAATTATGGCACCCCACGTGTCAGCAAAAGAGTGGCATGTTTTGGCTGCTAGTGCAGGAAAGCGTGCGATTTACAAACCCACAACAGTGTGAACCTAGCCTTATTACCCAATGCTCTTGCTTCAGCCAGCCATGGTGCACCAGTAGCTGTTCTACACAGACCCTCCTGTGTTCTGTGGCTCCCCATGCCATATTCCTCAACCCCTAAACACACACACAGCTGCAGAATCTCTCAAAATAAAACTGGGTCAGGGTTTATTGCACAGCCACACCTTGTACTGATTGTAAGGAAGCAATCCTTCAGAACTCTGTAGTCAAACAACAAAAGTGCTCAGTAAAGTTAAAAGAGAAGTATGGGGGGGCGTGGCCAAGATGGCGCTGTGAGCGGCGGCTTTTTTAGAGAGCTCCGCTCATCCGAACCCTAAATCCGGATCCATCGACCCTAATCTCCCTCAAACTTCACCCCAGCTGATCAGGGGGGACCCGGGCACTCCCTGTCAAGTGAGGAGCGAGGAGGATTTTGTTCCCGGGCCGTGATCGGCGCCGCTGTGCGCTCCCGCTCGACTAGGCCGAAGCTGCGGACTTTCCTGACAGCCCGCGCGGTGTGCCGGGAGTCCCCTGGCGCAATCACCCTTCCTGCTGCAAATAACCGGCTGCCGTGGATTGCGGGTGGGGGCAGGTGAGCTGACCCTGGACTGCAAATAGGCCGTGCTCTGGGCCTGGTCTCTCCTTTCCCCCCACGTGTAACTAGGCCGCAATCGCAGCCTTCCCATAAGGCCCGGATTCGTCGGACTGACTGGGGGAGATCCTGATCCTGGTGGCCTGGAGGCAGAGGCCCTGAGAAGATCGGAGACATCTGCCTGTGCAGGGGAACTATTTCTGGAGCACCTTCACCCCCTGTCCTCCCGATTGTGGGGGAAGCCGGCTGGGCTGAATGCTCTGATAAGCCTGTGGAGGCCTGAAGTGGACAGCTTTTACATTATATCACTGTAGGTGAGAGGAAAGACCGTTAAAGGGACACGCACTGCACCATACCTACTGCTTGACTACCCCTGACCCTGCAGACAGGCTCCCACAGTCAGTTGCTGACTACTGCCCGGATTGGGCCCCCTAACACCTGAATGAGACGCAGGAACTCCAGCGCCAAATATAGTAAAGGGGGTAAGAGGTTGACTTTTCCACCACAGTTGGACTCCCCTCAGACGCCTGCCTCCCCCTCTCCGGAGGACCTTATTACACGCAGTGCCCACAGAGCCTCGCAGACGACCACTATGGAGTCGGACGACTCTCGGCCCCCCTGGTTGGCGGACGTCATGGCGGCCATCGCCACTTGCCAATCCACGTTAACAACAAAAATTGAAGCTGTCCAGCTGGATATGGGTTTAATCCGCCAAGATATAGATAAAATCAGATCGCGAGTCACCGAGACGGAGCAAAGACTGAGTACCACTGAAGACGACATTGTGGAACATGGGGTATCACTCCGTACGCTTCAAACCAAAGTAAAGGCCCTTGAATACAGAGCCGAGGATGCGGAGAACAGGAACCGGCATAATAATCTTCGCATTGTTGGTTTACCAGAGGGGGCGGAGGGGAATAATCCTACTTCCTTCATAGAGGGTCTGTTGCATGACCTGCTACCTGAGGCCCGTTGGTCACCTTATTACATGGTGGAGAGGGCGCACCCGCCTAAGCCGGGGCCTCCTGGATCCCCTCCCCGCACCTTCATTCTCCGTCTATCTTTTGACCAAGTTAAAGCGGCTTTGCGATCACGCAGCATTCGCTACAGTGTACTCTTCCCTGCTTGCCTCAGAGTCCAGGACGGCGAGACAACTCGTTTCTTTACTACACCGAGAGAGGCCTCTGCCTGGCTGGACTCCCTACCACAGATTCAATGAGGGTCTACCTGGTATGTGTTGTATAACCCTTTTTACCGTTTACCCACCATAACCTGGGCCCAGGTCTGGGTTGCCGCACGAACTTCCACATTGATGATTTAGTTTTGTTGCACAGGTTATGCCCAGTTCAATCCATGCTGTGTGCGGATTTGAGGGGGATGCTCACTATCCCTACCAGGGAAACTTTAAGTTAATGCCCCTGCCAAAGAACTTGGTCAGGAGACCGTTAAGATATGCAGTTCCTGTACACTTGCTGGTTCCATTGAGGACTGTTGGAGTTTTTTGTTTTGTATATCCTCTTAAAGATGGATCGACTTTACTGTGAGGCCGCATTATGGGCTAATCCCCTTCGTCTAACATTCTAGGCCCTCACAGCCTGCTGTATCACAAGCAGAGATCTCGTGTGTGGAAAGCCGCTTGAACTGCTGCTTCCTCCCCCCGTGTGAAGCCTCGGGGGGGGGGGCTCGCCTCTTCCATGGACCCCCTGTTGCAGCCGGCGAGCTGAATAAGTTTGGGATTGAAACCTGCCCCAGTTTTGGGGAGTTGGGTGAGGAAAGTTCCCCTAATGGGGCAAGTTTTATGTACTCTAGATATTGGTATCCTCTTCTTGTATTTTTAGTTTGGTTTTGTTCTTGTTTTATAATTGTACCAAAATACTTGACTTATCAGCATTGCACTGTTTCCAGATGTGTCCGTTTTGGGTCCCGGGTCCAGTTCAGGAGCCGTGACCAGCATTACTCCTATCACTCTTATTATCCTTGGTAGACATGTCCTCCCTTAACATCATCTCCTGGAACACCAGGGGACTGAACTCCCCGGTCAAGCGTTCCCTGGTGTTCCAATTCATTAAAACTCATAACCCACATATATGTGTGCTCCAAGAGACACACCTAACAGGACGTAGGGTTCTGGCCCTAAAAAAACCATGGGTGGGCCACCATTACCACTCTACGCACTCCACTTTCTCTAGGGGTGTTACTATTCTGGTATTGAAATCACTTCCTTTCGGCTTCTGGACTTGGTCCTGGACCCTGACGGTCGGTATGTTATTGTTCATGCTAAAATATATTCTCTAACGTGGACTATTTTGGGCTTGTATTTGCCTCCTCTGGCTTCCTTGCTGGTGCTCAATCAGATCACCAGCAAGATGGCCGAATATGCATCTGACAATAATGTTATATTGGGCGATTTTAATCTGGTCCCTGACCCGGACTTTGACAGGCTAACTCCTGCAGGACATCATTGCCCTGGGTTGGCTGAGTGGGAGGATACCTATGGCCTGACGGATGTCTGGAGGTGGCGTCACCCCCAGACCAGGGTATACACATGCCACTCGGCCTCCCACAGAACGTTTAGACTTGTATAAAAAGTATAGACTTGGTCCTCCCACGGGTCACGGACATACAAATACTCCCTAGGGGGATCTCCGACCATGCACCCTTGTTGCTGTCCTTGGACCTTTCCCTGGGCACAGTAGAAAGGATATGGAGGCTCTCCAGATTTTGGATTTCAGACACTGCAGTAGACTCCCAATTTAGAACGAAACTGCTTGACTTCTGGGCCGTAAATGTGGGCTCTGCTGATTCCACGGTTGTATGGGATGCCTTCAAGGCCACGACGAGGGGACATTACCAGACCATCATTGCCAGAGTCGGTCGGGAGCGTAGGGCGGACTTGGTTAAGGCGGAGAGGGAGGCTGGTAGTGCAGAGGCTCTCTTTGTTCGTACTCGAGACCCTGTGCACTATTCGCATCTACAACTTCTAACGAAGGAGGTGGTTCGTCTCCGTACCGCTCTTACCCAGAAGAAAATGTTGGCTCAATCCCAACGGATTTTTGAGCAGGGAGAGAGGTCAGGCCATTTGCTGGCCTGGCTTTCCAGGGAACAGGCGGGAGGGATGAGCATCTCACATATTAGGGACTCCTTGGGACAGCTGATCCATACACCAGAAGGGATCAATGGCTGCTTTGCGCAATTCTACGAATCTCTCTACAGGTCCAGGGTAGACTACAGAAGGGAGGATCTTGTAGCGTACTTATATGACATTGATATTCCAACCCTTACAGTAACATATCGTGACAAGCTCAACGCCCCAATTACGTCCTTGGAGATACTCCGGGCACTTAAATCGATGCAGACAGGGAAAACACCAGGACCTGATGGCATCCCTGTGGAGTTCTATAAACAATATGCTACAGAACTAGTTGATAAACTTCAGGGCCTTTTCTCTGCATCAACGCGTCTCGAAGAACTCCTGGACACAATGAGCAAAGCCATTATAGTGGTGATCCCTAAGCCAGGGAAAGATCCCACGTTATGCTCCTCGTATCGCCCTATATCCCTTCTGAACATGGATGTAAAGGTACTGGCAAAGGTGTTGGCCAATAGGCTTAACTTGGTCATTACTGCCCTCATCCACAGGGATCAAACGGGCTTCATGCCCGGGAAGGGAACTGACATTAATATCAGACGCCTTCACACTCACATAGACAGGGCAGACGAGGTGACTAAAGGAACGGTGGCCTCACTCGACGCGGAGAAGGCTTTTGACTCCGTCGAGTGGGGCTACCTATGGGAAGTGCTATTACGATTCGGGTTTGGCCCGGGTTTCACGAAATGGCTCAGTTTGTTATACCATTGCCCCTCAGCTAGAATACGTACCAATGGATGCCTATCGGGGAGGTTCCGACTGTTTCGTGGCACGCGACAGGGATTCCCCCTCTCCCCGGGCCTATTTGCTTTGGCAATGGAGCCCCTGGCTGTTTTGCTGAGGGCTGACCCTGGGGTGAGGGGACTTCAAGTGGGTCCAATTGAGGAGAAGATATCGCTGTATGCGGACGATGCTCTGCTCTATTTAGCGGATGCCTCGTCCTCTTTGCAGACCGCACTGGATCTGATTAACTGTTTCGGTGGCTATTCGGGGATTCGCATTAATTGGGACAAGTCGGTTCTCTTCCCGCTCCATCCCTCGACCCCTAGGGTACCACTCCCGCAGCTCAAATGGGTAGATGATTTCAAATACTTTTAAAATTAGCGCTAAAGTCCAGGACTACATGGACAACAATTTGCGACCACTCATGACACAGCTTACGGCTAGGTGTGCTGCTTGGCGTTCCCTTCCCTGACCCCTGTTGGCAGAGTCAATTTACTAAAGATGATTTATCTTCCCAAGTATCTTTACTTCTTCCGTAACACACCCATACACATCCCTAAGGCTTTCTTCCGAAGGATGAAAAGTCTGCTGATACAGTTTGTCTGGGCTGGGAGGCCACCCAGGGTGGCCTAGCAGATCTTATATCTCCCACTTTCGGGGGGGGGGGGGGGTCTGGCACTGCCGAATTTTCAAATTTACTATTGGGCAGCTGTTCTGGTCACGATTCGGTGGTGGTTCTCCCAGCCCACACAGAATCCGGCGGTCACTCTTGAGGCGGCCATTCTGGGCTCGTTTGCTGCCCTTAGCAATCTCCCGTTTCGTGGACTCAGGGCCATCGTCCATGACAACTCTGATGCGAACCACCGTGAGGGTCTGGCAGGAGGCTAGGAAAATATATCGGAAGCCCAATCATATTTCACCTCACATGCCCCTATGGGGTAACCCTATGCTCCCCCACTTTTACAGTATACCGCACCCCTCTCTCTGGGCGAAAAAGGGAATCCTTACATTAAAACATGTGGTTAAAGATGGTAGGCTTATGACTTTCCAAGCCCTGAGGCAATCCTTCGGTATTCCGTCCTCCTTCCAATTTAGGTACTGGCAGCTGAAACACGCCTTTGAAGCGCAGTTCCCAGCCCCCCTCATACTGGAACCAGATTCCATTGAACGGCTCTTGACTTCCAGTGTGATGGGGAAGCCTCTCTCAACATTATATCTGTATCTTACAGTGGAGTATAATGCCAAATTAACTAAAACCTGGGAAAAGTGGAGGGTTGATATTCCCTCTTTAGACGAGGAGGAATGTTATGGAAGGAGTATTTAATCTCCTACATTCCCTCCATGATCGCTGCAAAAGACAGGTTCATACAATTTAAGTTCCTACACAGAGCGTATTTCACCCCACAGAGAATGGCGCGCATTTACCATCAAAGAGATGCTAACTGTCAGAGATGCAGGCAGGAGGTGGGCACGTTTTGGCACATGGTCTGGTCTTGTCCCAAAATACGACCCTTTTGGTCAGCAGTTGCCTCCACACTGAGCAAAGTCATAGGCTTGGACTTACCGGTGGATCCCCAAATACTATTGCTCAGTCATCTGGAGGATGTTGAGGGAGATAGGTATAGCAGACTGTGTCTAACCTTAACATTGTACTACGCTAGGCGAGAAATTTTACTGGGATGGAAACTGGTAGAGCCTCCTACCCTGGCCTCGTGGAAAAGATTGATGAATATGGTACTCCCCCTATATAGATTGACGTATGAAAGTAGGCAATGCCCGGGGAAGTTCGACAAAATCTGGTCCTCCTGGGTGGACGCTTCCGGGGACCCTGAACCCCCTACCCCATAATTAGGAAGTGAAGCACAGTGGAGGACATCCTATTTTTCAGGTCTATTCTTTTTATGCCAGTTCCCCTTCCTTCCTGCCCCTTCCCCCCCCCCTTTTTCTTCCCCCCCCTTTCTTCTTCCCCCCCCTCCCTGCCGTCCCCACCAGGCTTGAATGAATATTGGTTATTTACTTTATATTATCTAAGAATTTATAAGGATGTAATGCCATAGGAGTATTGTTAAGCAAAACTTCTGACACTTACACCACTGGAATAGCTGATAAATAGTGGCTATCGGTTGAAGATAGATCTTACTATCATTATTATTACCACAATGACTGTACTATTTTTTTTCGTATTGTAATGCTGATTTGTTTAATAAAAAATTTTCTGTTAAAAAAAAGACAAGTATGGGTTTTAGGTAACAAAGAAAATGATACTGACTTAGGTGGATGCAGCTTCGGTCCGATGCTGCATATTTCCCTCCAGCTTCTCAGCACTGAGTCATCAAAGACTAATGATCGCTCAGTTCTCAGCTTTCAGGGAGCAGAGAGTCAGTCACCAGCTCTCTGTTCTGCACCTCCAGCTCTCGCAGGCTGTGGCAGGGGCAGTAGCGGCTCGCTGAGAGACTGAGACAGCTGCCGGTCCAGGCAACTGGTTGGATCCCGACCATACGGTTGGGATCTTTTCAGAGTCTGGACAGGCTCTGTGAAATCAGACGACAGCGGGCTTTTGCCCTCTCTTGGTTGAAAACGGGTCACAGGAGTGCAGAACAAACTGTACCCCTGTGATCCATAGGAGAAGTACGGCCAAAAAAGCTTTGGCTATACTTCTCCTTTAACGTGCATCTCCAGCCAAAAATAGAAAGGTTAGAACCCCTACAAGTTTTTCTATCTGTTTTGCTTTTGGGAAGTTCTCCCTTTTCTTTTTGTCCAAGTGACACAGGAAGGAATGAAAAGTCATACATTTTACAGCTGTCACCAGATCATGAGGTGAGGGGGAATCCTCTATTAGGGATTACTGTTACAGTGGCAACTATCTAGGATTTTTTTTAGCTGTGTTTCTGGGACCAGAAGTGAAAGGAAATCCACCCAAAAATCCTTTTAGCCCTCCATCCAAATCCAAACTCAAATAAATGGCCACAAATACACTTAAATATATACTGTATAAATAGGAGGTCTTGTTTCTAACAATAATTCAAACCAACTTTAACTTCTGGAAGTACAAAGAAAATGTGTTGCTAGGTACCTTTTTAGATGACAGGAAATCCAAACATTACTTAGGAGTATTTTCCTATTTTTTTCTTACATTGTTACCATGTCCATTAGAGCATTTTTCCCCTATGCATATACCATGCTCATCCAGGCCTTCATACATTTCAATTTCTATTCTACCCATTGTTGTGTAATTATGCATTTTGTTCATTAAAGTGTAGGCCTCAGCCTTGACTCTATGTTTCCATGGCAACTATGAAATGCAATGCAGACCATTGTATACATTTTCTTCGTACTTCATTCGAGGTTCTTCTTTTCTGCACTGGAGATAGCAGTGAAAGCAGGTTTTTGCCTTATATCATTGATGCAGAATAAAAAGAACATTACTTGAAACAAAAGACCTGATTTACTAAGGCCATAAGTTCACTCGAGGAGCTGACAATCCCCGGGGATTCAGCAGGCATGCCTGCTGTGCGTGAAATGAATGTGCATGTCTGGTTCAAGACCATGTAAAAACTAAAGTTGAGCATCTAAGGAGATTGTTGGAAGGCCTGATTCCAAACATACATCACCTCAGTTTACAGTGGCAGGAAAGAGATTTTAAAATTGAGTAATATTATTTTTCAATTATTATTCCTACGCTGGATCATTTTTGTTGTTATTTAAGCTGAAAAACATTTCATTACATGAGGTAAAAACAAAATAAATATTGAAATCTCCTATTTAAAATTAATGTATAGCCAAAACTTCCAAACTTCCAAAAGTCAAGAAATATAAAGAAAATATTTTTGATATGCTGTGTGAATGGGAACACTCAACAAACTTATGGTGGGGTTTCTCAAATTTGACTGCAAAAATGGAAATACACTGTAAGTGATCGGTATTTATTTTACTGGATATGTTAAGCCAGCTGTATATACTGTAGTGATAGGGTAAATGAGACAGAAACAACTTATATAAATGTAGTATGGAGTAACCCAGTGAAGTATAATATTGAAGCGCACATAGCAATATCTTTTCTTTGTAATTATTGACCCCTTTTGTGAGTGGTAGGGCTGATTTGTCAAGTACCTTAATGCCTCCTGGATGACACAGTAGGAGGCAGGCAAATATCTCAAGTGAATGAACTGTGTGAGTGCCTGCTGCAAAGTTCAGCTGGTTGACCTGCGGCCCTGTTCTCATGGGCCTCAACAACATTGTGTGCTGTCATTTTTTATTACTGTTTCTCTCCATAGCAGGTGCATGCTTAGTTCACAAGGCCCTAGATGTTTGCACTCCTTCTGCTCATACAGAACACAGGCTTTTGCTGGCTGGTTGTGAGGTGTAGGGTAATTGATGACCGGTCTCAATTAAAAATGGCCCTTTCTCAAAAGACATAAAAGTCTTCCTAGACACTCTATGGAGGGCAACAATGTCACTTATACAGTCTTCTTCTCTATCACAGTGAGACTAAAATGACGCCAGTTTTAAATGCAAGGCCCATAATTCACTATAAGGCTCAGAGCATAAATGAACAATAATAATTTAATCCATTCATGCAAGGGAGTATAGCAATTTGCTACGAGCCTCTAGGAGAAAATCTGACAACCACTGTAAAATGGAATCTGCTGATTTTTCACTTATTCATGTAGTGCTGTAGTAACAAAAATCAGCCAAGTGTTTGCACCTTTGCCTCCCTCCCTGACAGATGATGTTGCTTTGCCTGCTTGTTTAGCAAACTGCAATGCTAACATTGTCTTTTCAAACCGATAATTGATATTGAGTTTGAGAGATCCTCAGAGATCTGCACATAACAGAGCAGAGGGGGTAAAGAAGAAGGATTTTGGTGCCAGGAATAAATTTAAGGGTTTGCCAGTCATATTTAAATACTCGCTTCATAGCTTCTCAAATATTCCGTAGCTGAGCTTGTTGGTTTAATGTTATCGCCATGTATTAATTATTACATCAGGGATGCAGGCCAGCCAGCTTGGAAAGTAAATCCTGCCAGGGATAGTTTCTGACAGAATCAAATGAAGCAAGGTGGGAATGTGATACTAACTGCGGATAGAAAAATATATTATTTAGGTTGCAGGACCACTGCATGATTAAGTTATAAGAATCCAGGCTTCATTGTGATTGTATGATACCAAAAGTCTTGTGGCTAATGTTTTGGGCAAGACAGTGGTTGGCACTCTTCCCTTGCAGACCTAGGCTCTTAGGCTGAAATCCTGAGGGACATTTTCTACATAAGGCTCAGGGTTCAATACACAGTTCACTAAAGGCATTGCCACACGGCTCAGCTAAATGTATTTTAGCAATTTGTGAGATTCTCTGTATGGCTGAAAGTTTGTGGACATCTGATTATCACAGCTGTATGAGCTCCTAGGACATGCCCTTCCAAAACCATGCATATTAATATGTAGATGCCCCTTCCTCCCCTTTGAAGCTACAACAACCTCTACTTTTCTAGGAAGGCCTTCCACAAAATTTTGGAGTATGCCTGTGGGAATTTTTGCCAAAACATTTAGTCAAACATTTGTGAGGTCAGATACTGATAGTAGGTGAAAAGACCTGGCTGGTAACTAGAGCTCCAATTTATCCCAAAGATGTTCAATAATGTGGAAGTCAGGGCTCTGTACAAGCCACTCGAGTTCCTCCACACCCAACTCATCCAACCATGCCTTTATGGAGCTGGCTTTGTGACTGCTCCAGTCATGCTGGAACAGAAAATGGTCTCCAAACTGTTGCTTCAAGTTGGAAGTTCACAATCATATAAAATGTCTTTGTATGTTATATTAACAGTACCCTTCATGGAAAACACTTGAACTCAATAGTTTTCAGTGATGTCCACATACTTTTGGCCATATATTGTACTTTGACTGTAAAAGTAATCTCACAAAGATCATCACACAAATCATGGCTCCTTAATGCCATCAGTTTACACACACAGTATGTAAAAACATGGTGGTGGGCTTTTTGCCATGCTGCCATATATATGCCTATGGCTGATGTCATAGTTCATGCTCATTCACGTGCCCCCAGCCCTGTGATTGCCCTGTCACGGACACTGGGGACCAAGAACCAGTAGGAAGGCTCCCAATCACCTGAGCACTTTGACAGCCGATCACAGTGATCACATGATCAAGAAGCCCATGCATTGCCTATGGTGTTAGAACTTCCTAAAAGCCACCTCCCACCGGCATAAACAGACAAGGAAATGCAGGATTTGATGTGCTGATAACTGAGCTTTTGGTAAAAATTATCTGTACAAGTTGGTAACAATAGAATAGAATAACAATAAAAGTTCTACAATCAGATTATAACATGTCTGACTATTGTATGCATATCTGAACCCAAGAACAAAACTGTACTTTACTGCAGCCTACCAATCTTTATATGTGTTTTTTTCCCATGCATTTTTCCTCTATGCTCATCTGGCGATTTTGCCGGTAACTTATTACCAGTGCTAGGGTGACAATGTCCCTTGTACTGTATTTATGTAAAAGCAGCATTGTCACCCTAGGACAGGTGTGTTAGAACTACAGAAAACCTTCTTATCTCCATAGCATAGGAGGGAATCATTCTACAGTCCACAGAGATAGTGGGAACAATGTAACTGATAAAAGTGCAAAGAGGGCAGGGGGAGCAGTTATCAGCTTCTGACAGGATCAACGGGTATTATTTTGTACATATTGAATAGATATAAAAACACTCTCAATCATGAATTTACCAAACCTAAAATGAGCAAATGAGAGAAGTTTATTGCTAGGACCTACATGTAGAAATGTACAGTCACAGCATGTTAAAACGTGCCTACCAAAACATGTTTCGAGTCATCCGTTTAGTTTCATATAACCAAATTGTATGATTTTTTTTTACTTAGTAGACAATATAATTCAACTGTAAAGTATTTAGCAAGTATAAAGGTTATTCAATAAAAATTGCAGTTGTGTGCTGTAATTCACTACAAAAAAGTAGTTAATCAATATTCTCTTATTGCTTTACCAATCATGACTCAGATGGAAAACTTTCACAGTACATTTTAAAATAGGTCCAACTGGATGACATTTAGTTTATTAAAGAACTGTCTACTGTAAACAATTGCCATTTTAAAAAAAATACAGTTTTTACCCTTTTTCTATTGTTTTTCAGTATTTTGGTGCTGCTGATCTCCTGCACCCTATTTTGAGCTCCTTCTTATCCTGTTGAGTTTTTCATTTACTTTATTTTATGACTAATGCAACAGGTGGAGTGGGCGAAAAACTCTAAAGTTGGTAGGAACAGAACCAGGACACACACAAAAAAGATAAGCCTGCTCTTAATTTGTGCACTTGAACTGGCCCTACACTGTGCCAATTACAGCCACTTCCTTATGAACCAGCTGAAATTTTCTACGTGGGTGGCCCTGTTGGCCCCCTTCTACCCGGCATCCTCCATATAGAAGGAGCTAGACAGGAATATTTTGGCTGAACAACAGCTGCATCCAATCAGATGCTGTTCGGACAGCCGAATGTCACAAGGTTAGCTGAACAGTATTACAAATGCTACAGCAAGAAAAATATTTCCCATATAATGCGTTCCAAAGGTGTAGTTTTTTTGCTTGCCTTGATTTCAACAAGCACACTTCAGCCTCTCAGTAAAGTACTCCTCTTTTTTTCTATTTTTAAAATATAACATGTTGCTGACTCTGGTGGTTGACTCTTACTTCACTATAGTTAATGGGAAACAGAAGAAAACGCATAGCTCATTGTTTTTTTTTATTATTTTTTTACTTTTTGTATAATGAGCAATGAAAAAGAAGCATTGGAAGGACTGGTTATCCCACACACATGCTGATGGACTCCATGCCATGCTTAGCTTACAGACTGTGAAGAGGGTTAAGTGCTTGGTTCAGAAGTCGTAATACACAGGTATTTACGTCACTGTCCAAGCTGCTTCTGAATAATTCAGTAGAGCAGGATGACATTAAAATAGATGAGGCTTTCCTATTGCTAGTCTCATTAACTCTGTTGATAATCGGGTTTAGCTTGTTAAACATTATGACAAATAGGAAGTCAGATTGATGGCCAATTATTCTCCATTGTAGCAGGAGATATTGAAAATTTTATTTTGGGTGTCTAATGTTAAACAACAATACCACACCTCTTTCTTCTTGTTTAGACAGACATAAGTGTGCTTTTACACTTAAAGCGGTAGTAAACGCTGCTTTTTATATTGTACCTACAGGTAAGTCTATAAGAAGCTTACCTGTAGGTACCGTAAATATGGTAAATATCTTCTAAATGTTCACCGTTTAGAAGATATTTACATGTGTAGCAGCCTCTCAATAGGTGGAATGCTGTCCATTGTGGGAGCTGTGCCACGGCTGTGACATAATTGCGGCTTGGCCATTCAAACAGCTGGAGCCTGCAAACTCAGAAGGAAGACCGGGTTAAGATGGATTCCCTGGCAGAGGTGACGGCGCACTGCTAGAGGGATCAGTTTTTTAGGTAAGTCTTTCATAATGTACTAGTATGCGATGCATACTAGCACATTATGGCATCTGCCTGCAGGGGGGCCATTTTTTTTTTTTTTAACGTGGTTTACTACCACTTTAATTCAGGTCAAAGTAGAGGGGGTCTTTGTAAAGCTCACCTCTAATCCAGTTATATTTACTGAGCACTGTGGTTCCATCCGCCAGCCCCTATGACACTGCTCAAAGAAAGGCAAGACATCCAACACAAAGAGGTGTCAGAAGGTTAAAGATTCTTCAGCAAGCTTCGTTTTGCAACAGGGCAAAGATTGCTGGCACAGGTGGTGGGGCACGTATGTAGTAACTTTTATGGATTGAGCTTCTTCAATATTTTTTATTTATCAAAAAAGTCACTAAAACAATTTAGATACATTTAATGCTTCCTTATTACCCTATAAACCAGGGGCCTCCAAACTTTTCAAACAAAGGGCCAGTTAACTGCCCTTCAAACTTTAGGCAGAACGGACAGCAGACCGGACAGTGGCCAGTGGGAGCAGAAAATGCCCTGGCATCAGTGGGAGTAAACAATGCCATAGGCTTGGTGGTTAGTGAGAGTAAAAAAAAAAAAAATGCTTCACTGGTGTCAGTGGGAGGAATAGTGACCCATAATTGGTGTCAGTGGGAGAATTAGTTCCCCATCTCTGGTGTCAGTGGGAGGAATAGTGCCCTATAACTGGTGTCAGTGGGAGAATTATTTCCCAATCTCTAGTGTCAGTGAAAGGAATACTACCCCATTGTTGATGTCAGTGGGAGAATTAGTGCCCTGTCTTTGGTGTCAGTGGAAGGAATAGTGCCCCAAGGCCTGGATAGAAGCAAGCAAAAGGTCATTTGGTCCATGGGCTGCAGTTTGAAGATCCCTGCTATAAACTGTTCTCCCACATAGACATTCCTATAGCACACACATCAAGTAAATCCGATTAAATGCCATTTATATTTTTCTCAGTTGGTGAAATAATAGGAAGCTTGGTGCAGGAGATAGCAAGATATGTAAAGTGTGCAAAGTAAATGTAAATCCATTTTTTTTGCGTTTTGCAGTAGGAAAAGGTACCTCTGTCACTGTAGGTTCTTTATTGATGATTATGTCCAGACAGAAGAGTAGCACATGGATTTGGGACTTCTTTATGTCATACAAGAAGAGTTGTACTTTAACTCCAAAATCCAAAAACATAAACATAAACCATTAAGATGATTTGGCTTTAGATATACATTTTGTGGAAGGGTGGCCATCTACCATCATCCACCAAAAACCTTGTGAATATTGTAAAAGGCAACACCTACCTTCTGTACCTGCTTGCCACTTTTTTATTTATTTCTTTTTTTCAATACTACAGATCCTCTTCAAGTTCCATTAATTAAGAGTCATTGCCACACATATAAACATGACCCATCTAATCAGGAAGACATCCATCTAGTATTTCTTATTAACATTTTGACTGAATTAACCTCCTTGAATAAATTGATGTGTAATACCATTTTGTATAAATTCTTTAATTAACCAAGCTCAGTTTCATCTTACGAAGAAGTAATTGGGTAAACGTGGAAGCAGCATCTCTCGGACTGTTTGATATGTGTAGTGAATGTAATTTTTGTAGTGCATATCAAGCAGAGATGTAATTATTTAATCTGATCTGAATTACACCATGACCTGTTTACTGTTTGTAAACAGAATGTTTTCTAAATGGGTCCAGGAAGACAGTAATTACCCAGTAATTAGCTCCCATTTTCAAGCCCCCATTCACCATTTTCATTCGTCTACCATTAATATTGGTTCTGAATTCTAAATAACCAAATGTGTTTATTTATTTTTCTCTCATATCATGATTCCTCCTGATACTGTGCCCCTGCCTATTTTTACATAGCATTTTGATGGTTTGCAGTCATGATTCTATATATACAAGCCCCTAAATGTAGCCATTTTAATTTGCCCATACACCCATAGGCCCCTGCGACACTAGCATTGCAGTTGCTGATGAGCACACCTTTTAACTATCCTGAAACTGTTCTTGGAGTAAAAAACAGACAGGGGAAAAAGTATAAAGAAAGGGGAAAAGTCATGAATACAAAAAATAGTCAATTAAACTGTATTTTAATAAGCACACGCCAAAAAACTCCAAGGTCAAAAAGGTAGTTCTTTATTAATTTCAGCAAATTTCTCCTAAGGAACTTAAAGAGTAACTCCACTTTTGTTGAGAAAAAAAAAAAAACATTCCCCTCTGGGTGAGCTATGTAAATTACAAGGATTTTAACATACTTTGTTACCTTTAGTTATTCTGAAGAAATTCCTGTGTGTTTGTATCCATGTGGTAAGTGAATCTAATGAGAGTGTTTTCATAATTATCAATCAGCTGCTGCACATGCAAGGCTCTAATGGGAAAAATTGCTGGACCTGCATCTCTTTAGACGTGATTTCATATTGTGTGTATATCACCAAAAATGACATTTTTGCTGCATGGGATGCCAAAAATGTGTCTTGTATCTTAGTGCAGACTTCTGGGAAAATCAGCGAGCCAATCACACAAGCAGGAAATTATATTTCTGGGGGGCGTTTTGTACACATTCCGTGTACAGAACACCTCCAAGTAGCCATATTGCATTGCATTTTACAGAAAATCACAGAGCTGCAGATTGAAAAAGGAAAGGTAATTTTTAATAAATTCAAAAACAATATGACTTGTGTCATAATTGTATACGTTATATTATTATTTCTTTATTTGCCTTTTTTTTTCCCCACGAAAATGAAGTTTAAAGAGTGAAGTTGAAAGTTTTTGCTTTGGCAACATTTTGCCATCAACATAATCAGTAATTACATGGCAAAAATCAATCTTGCCAAACTCACTCCTTTCATCCCTGAACTTGTCTGATGTATCTTCCTTATGTCTTTCAAAGAAAGCCAGTCACATCAAATGTTTCCACCCAGCTCTACACGGCTGCTGCTGCCTGCTTCCTGTATAATGTATATGCAAACTCTAATATTTAACTTCTCTTATTTTCTCCTTTTTGGTCTATTAAATATAACATTGAAACTATTTGGTTATTTATTTTCAATAAGTGAAAAAGTACCTGTTAAATCTATCAGAAATACATGGGTTTTTTTTTTTGTGAAAATCTCCAAGCAGTGTAATCGGCCCTGCTTAATGCACTTTTGTAAATTAAACCCCCGCCCCCAATGTTATTAGGATGAAGGGAAGGGGCGATTCTCTGTATTCCAAATCAGGAGCAGGTAGCCCAGGGTGACAATGGCACTCCCCCATAGATACAGTACAGTGAGTAAGTGTTGTCACTTCAGGAAAGGAACTGTGTTACTGGCAGGATCACTAGGTGAAAATAGAAAAAAAAAGAAGCCTGAAATAAGAAAATACACGCAAACCCCATATCTAAGTACTGGCATGCTGCAATATACACAATTTCTGCTCTTGGGTTTAGATAGGCTTTATATACTAATCTAATCACATCATGCACACTGACCTGCAAATCTAAAAACTTGAAACCGTTTCAGAAGACAGGTACTGACTGTTGCTTATATTGAATGTTGGAGTTCAAAGAATATGTAAACCCAACAGTTGTTATTCTTGATATGTGCCTGCTGTACCATGTACTTGTATGAAAAATTATTCTATTCTCTTTGCATTGCTTACTTTGTGTGACATTCCTAGTGTTCCTGCCTGCTTTACTATTAAAAACTGACCACACTAGGAATGAGAGTGCAACGTGATCAGTTAACTGCGATGGGAACTGAGCCTGCTCTCCTCCAATGAGCAGATTTGTCCTCCCCCTGCACAGCTGTTCATTGTGAAGACCAGTGTATTGCTGTTTCTCCTCCCCCAGCACTTATGCAGCTGAAAACAGAGGGAATGTGATCACTAATAAACAAGGGGAAAAAAAGATATTTATAATGTTTTTAGATCTATACACAAATGTTTTGTTCTTCATTTCTATTTTAAACTGAATGGGTTATTTTATGTGGTGAGGGTTTACATATACTTTAAGCTAAATGAAAGCCTTGGCTGTGAAAGGTACCAGCTAGGGTAGATTTCTTAAAAGCCGAAGTTTATTTTTATTTTTTTTATCTTTAAATCAAGGGACTGTACTTGCATTCAATGAGATGTGTCCCATGTGCTGGTGGCTGCTGTCTTAGTTGAAATCTTTAGTACTTCTCCTCCCCCCTCTCCCCAATACCTGTGGAGTCATCATTTTCCAGTGCTGCGGGGGGTTATTATAGCTGCTGGACCTGACATATGCACTTGTCAAGAGTGCCAACTATGCCTGCCCTTCCCACCCCCATCCTCCATTGATAACACCTGCAATATAGCAATCAATGCGCTACAGTATATGAATGGAGGATAGGCAGATGAATGAAAGGTCAGCCTCCTACATTCAAACATTCATAGAGCATTTCTCATTGATGGAAGCTATACTACAACTTTCATGAATGCAAATACCATCCTTTGTGCTGATTTTGTTTTTAATTTATCTAAACCTAGGCTTTGAAATTATTGACATTTTCTTAATATAGCTATTTTCTCCTGCATCCAACTAAATATTAAATATATTTCAGAAGTCTAGAAGTAGTCAGTCTAACCTGAGTTGGAACATGATTATTTGCTGTGAGTTAACTGCACATTTATGCAGCTTGCTCTAAATTCTATTGTCACTGTTTAGCAAAATGCTTTATAGGTAATTTACAGGGCAAATAGCAAATGGCGCTTTGTAAAATACCTGCAGATGCTATGTAAATGCTTTCACATCTGCTGGGCAGATTTGACAATTTGTCTTTTCTGGGTGTTTAACATTTCTGGATGACAGCAAAATTGCAGCACATGCATTTTAGTTTAGACTAGATTAGTCACTGTTCTCACCATATAGTATAAATAAACATATGAATTACCGTAATACAAACTCAGCATATAATTTAAAAACAATACAAGCTGTTAATTAAAGCGAGCCTGTGACCATTTTTACACTAATAAATTCTCTACAGATTCTGCCAGTCATTTTGTATGGTTCAGTTTGAAGCAGTGTCTTTGAATGTCACAGTCTCTGTCCGTCTATTAGCAGTGTCTCTGCCAGTCTTTCTATATAGCACGGGATTTACAAATCTTTATGTACAGAGCATTCTTTGGCAATTTCTCTGTTGACATGTTTTACTATAGTAGTCTCTGTATTACACATTGTCCAGAGCAGTCTCTGTATGGCACATTGTCCATAGCAGTCTCTGTATGGCACATTGTCCATAGCAGTCTCTGTATGACACATTGTCCATAGCAGTCTCTGTATGACACATTGTCCATAGCAGTCTCTGTATTGCACATTGTCCATAGCAGTCTCTGTATGACACATTGTCCATAGCAGTCTATGTATGACACATTGTCCATAGCAGTCTCCGTACGACACATTGCCCATAGCAGTCTCTGTATGACACATTGTCCATAGCAGTCTATGTATGACACATTGTCCATAGCAGTCTCTGTATGACACATTGTCCATAGCAGTCTCTGTATGACACATTGTCCATAGCAGTCTCTGTATGACACATTGTCCATAGCAGTCTCTGTATGACACATTGTCCATAGCAGTCTCCGTACGACACATTGCCCATAGCAGTCTCTGTATGATACATTGTCCATAGCCATAGGCATCGCCAGGGGGTGGCTATCGAGGCTGGATCCCCGAATCTGGAGCCCATAGCCCCAAAACTCTTCCGTCCCTGCCTAACCAGCCGGTCGCAGCTGTGGCATTAGAGGTGGCATTAGAAAGTGACAATTTGCAAATGATGGCAGGTGACGTGGCAAGTGACAATCTGCAAATGGTGGCAAGTGACAATCTTCAAATGGTGGCAGGTGATGTGGCAAGTGAGAATCTGAAAATGGTGGCAGGTGACGTGGCAATCTGCAAATGGTGGCAGGTGATGTGGCAAGTGACAATCCACATCTAGTGGCAGGTGATGGTGGCAAGTTAAAAAGCTGCATCTGGTGACAGGTGATGGTGGCAAGTGACATGATGCATCTGGTGGCAGGAGATGTGGCAAGTGAAACGCCCAGGGCTCCCTCTGATTCTGCATTATGGTGAGTTGAAACCACTTCATTATATATTAGAATGTAACAATAGAAAAAAATGCTCTTCGATCACCCTGACACCATATCAACCATGGTGCCATGATGATTGAAATGCCAACACCAGCTTTTGCCCGTAAAAATTGCTTCCCCCCCCCCAGGCCTACAAAAAGGTTTGTGACCGCTGCTTTGGGCTCTAGCCCCAGATCTTTTGCAGACCTAGCAATGTCCCTGTCCATAGCAGTCCCCATATGACACATTGTCCATAGCAGTCTCTGTATGATACATTGTCCATAGCAGTCTCTGTATGATACATTGTCCATAGCAGTCTCTGTATGACACATTTTGCACTGCATTCTCTGTATGATACACTCCTTGGGAGTCTCTATATGACACACACTTCTTAGCAGTCTCTGTAGGACACATTCTCCTTAGCAGTCTCTGTATTATACATTCTCCTTAGCAGTCTCTGTATTATACATTCTGCTTAGCAGTCTCTGTATGATACATTCTCCTTAGCAGTCTCTGTAGGACAGATTCTCCTTAGCAGTCTCTGTAGGAGACATTCTGCTTAGCAGTCTCTGTATGATACATTCTCCTTAGCAGTCTCTGTATGATACATTCTCCTTAGCAGTCTCTATATGACACATTCTCAGTAGCAGTCTCTGTATGACATATTCTCCATAACAGTGTCTGTATAACACATTGGGGTTGATTTACTAAAGACAAATTGACTGTGCACTTTGTAAATGAGCCGAAGCTCTGCTGACTTCTATCATCCAATCATGTGCAAGCAAAAATGCTTTTTTTATTATTTTCGTTGCATATGATTGTTTTGTTTTTTTTTATAAAGTGAAACTTTACCTCATTTACTAAGCACTGGAGCAACTGCACTTGCAGAGCGCAACTTCAAAGTGCACAGTCTATGTGCTTTTAGTAAATCAACCCTATAGTTCATAGC
This sequence comes from Aquarana catesbeiana, assembly GCF_042186555.1. Taxonomy (NCBI): domain Eukaryota; kingdom Metazoa; phylum Chordata; class Amphibia; order Anura; family Ranidae; genus Aquarana; species Aquarana catesbeiana. The sequence continues at coordinate 515,198,429 of NC_133326.1, read as the reverse complement.
AGTTTCTGTGTATGACACGGGGGGGGGGGGGGGGGGGATATTTACTAAAATTGGTGCACACAGAATCTGGTGCAGCTGTGCATAGTATCCAATCAGCTTCCAACTTCAGCTTGTTCAATTAAGCTTTGACAATAAAACCTGGAAGCTGATTGGTTACTATACACAACTGCATCAGATTCTGTGTGTACCAGTTTAAGTAAATCTCCCCCCATTGGGATTGATTTGTTAAAGGCAAATACACTGTGCAGTTTGTGTAGTTGCACTCTGCAAGCGCAGTTTCTCCAAAGCTTAGTAAATGAGCAGAAGCTCTGCTGACTTCCATCATCCAATCATGTGCAAGCAAAAAATGCAGTTTTTTCCTTGCAGGTGATTAGGTCTCTTTGCGAAGTGAAGATTTACCTCATTTACTAAGCTATGGAGCAACAGCACTTTGCAAAGTGCACAGTCTATTTGCCTTTAGTAAAACAAAGACCATATGTCCACAGCAGTCTCTGAATAATGCAATCTCCATTGCAGTCTCTGTATGACACATTCTCCATTGCATCCTCTGTATGATACACACTTTTTGCTAGTCTTCTCCCTGGCAGACCCTACATATGGCACATTCTCCCTAACAGCCTCTGGATTACACATTCTTCTCAGCAGTCTCTGTATGGCACATCCTCTTTTGCAGTGGCTGTATGGCACTTTGTCTCTGGCAGACCCTCTATGGCATATTCTCTTCGATTTGTATCTGTATGACACTTTATCCCTGGTAGTCTCTGCTTGATACAAAATGAAATAAAACAGCATTTTCGCTTGCACATGTTTGGATGGTGGAAGTCAGCAGAGTTTATGCTCATTTACTAAGCTCTGGAGCAACTGCACTTGCAGAGTGCAACTGCACTTTGCAAAGTGCAGTCTATTTCCCTTTAGTAAATCAACCCCATTGCCCATTGCAGCTTCTCTGTATGTCTGTATGACACATTCGCCATAGCAGTGTCTGTATGACACTTTCTCCATAGCAATCTCTGTATGACACATCCATGACAGCATTTCTGTATGAAGCATTCTCCCTGGTAGGCTCCATATGACACATTCTCCATATCAGTCTCTGTATATAGCAGTACGGCACACTTTTTACGATAGTCTTTCTGTGGAGTGCAGTCTACATTCCAGAGAGCAAACAAATCTGTAAAGTGCAGTCTCTGACAGTTTCTCTAAATAGCAGAGTATCTTGCAGTTTCTCCATGTGACACAGTCTTTAGCAGTCTCTCTGTATGAATCCTTTCGTTTGTGACGTCACCCGCGTCCCGATGCTGATTCCCGCAGACACGCTGTGTTTTATGACCGCTTTAGCCTTAGCACTGGGGCACAGTGCTATATTTGTGAGTTTTATTCTATTTCTAAATAAACAATCGTTTGATATGATATACAGAGAGCACTAGATATTGCTTATTTTATTACATGCATTTTGCTGACCAGAGTTGAAGAGGATTTTACTATCAGACTGTCCTACCACTGCCAATCCTGATGTGTGTTTACTGACCCAGTAATGGGAATGCTGAATGAGACCTGACTGATTCACTCAGGGGTCCATTACATGAGGTGAGGGGCCTATCCTTATGCTAGTGGAGGGTGTCACGGAAGCACCATTTATGTTTATTTCCTCACTCTCGACACTGGAAGCGTATCAGTGCTTTTTGGACTGTTTCTACTAGTTATTATGGACTTTTTCAGTTCTTTTAAGTTATCATGTTATCATTATTAGTTTTAATTTAAAAAGCGCTGTACTGCCTTATTTTTATTTCTGTTTTTGGGATTTGATAAATTTGACCCTCAGTATTTTCAGCTGCTTATCTTTTAGGGATATTTGTTGCGCTGGTTGATTTCCCCTTTTTTGACTCTGTATGAAACCTTGTTTGGAAGTTACTTTGCATGGTGCCTTCCCTGGCAGTCTCTCTATGGCCCAGTTCCCATGGTAGTTGCTCTGTATTGTTTAGTCAGTTTCTAGCGGTCTCTATATAATATGGCAGCTTTTTATCCAACATGGAGATGGTAAAACCATGTTATTGTAGTTTGCCCATGCATGGCAGTGTAAAAGGTTTAGTTATTGTGCCGCCCCCCCTGCTTATGCTCACTTTCTCTTCCTTCTCCCACAGGGGCCCACTTTAAGTCAGCCTGGTCAGAGCTTACTCAGGGACTAAGGACTTTCTTTTCACCTACCTCAGTGTGGCACAGCTCTTTATACTGGAAAATTGCTGGATTCCAGAAAGCAAATGAAGCAGCATGGGAGTGAACAAAAGGTAAGTATAAGCAGAGGCGGAGATGTGAAGCACAGGTTCACCTTAAAGTCCAGATCGGCAGTTTCCATTTGCCAATGTTTAAGGAGAGCCATATGCCATGATAAGGAATGTCTGTTTTATTCTGTACAGATCATAATATGGCTGGTAAACAAGGCAGAAGAGCAGTTCTGCCTAGGGCAATTTCCAGCCTCTGCAGGCTCTATGGTCCCTAGCTATTGCAGTGTAATTTAGTTCAGGCCTAGCTCCCAGCCCAACCTGAATTGATTTGCTAATCTGTAAGGCAAAACCAGGGTGACTTGCGCCTCATTGCGGTAATCAAAATCACCTTATTCCCACACGAACAGCAAAATGAAAGCCAAGCATCTTTAATAGACCGAAAAGGCTCTTTATGCTGCGAAACAGAATATAATTAAAAATTAATACTTCGAAAGGACCCGAATAATTAAAAGACAGACCCCATCGGCATTGTTAAAATGAACAAAGTGATTTTTCACTGGCTAATGCTCTAATGAAAGAAATTAGAAGAGGAAAAACAGAGACAGGCTCAGAGCCCTGGGACTAGTATGGTGGATTTTAGGCCATTATAATGATAATGCATTAATAAAAAAATCCTGTGGGGGGATCACTCTAGCTTAAACTGTGTCTCATGCAAAGTTCAACACACAAAATTTCATAAATGTTTTCAAAACGTGCAATTTTTATTTCTATTTACTGAAGGTAATGAGGGGATGTTAAGGAATCGTGGGAATTTCGCTTGGCGTTTTGAAATGTGATTGTGGAAGTGTTCATGACCTTAACTTGTACAGAAGAAGCCAGAGAAGGTATAAACCTGCAGCTACTATAGATGTGTATAGGCATGTGTAATAGAATTGTCTTAGTGACTCAAAACACAGACAGTAAAATTAAGACACTAAAAGAGTTCTACTATTTCAGTGCAGTCAATTGATTCCAGCAGATGCTACCAAGAGGCGCCCACATAAACTTTTACAATCAGTCTTCAGCAACCCATATGCCCAAAACTTGCTTCTGAAAGTAAATTTTATCATTTCTTCGTAGTGTCATGTAAAGCAGAATCACAAGAAAATACTGGAGCTCCCTCCCAAACCATTTATACTCACCTTCAATGCAAAGCACATTCCCGCATTGCAGCCCCCACAAAATACCAGGTGTGGGAGCTTACAGGGTGCAATGACTTCACCTCCTCCGTCATGTGAGAGTGTTCAAGTGTAGTGACAGGCCCAAGTACTGTATCATAGTAGGAAGTTACATGCTATCTCCTATATCTGGAAGAACTGAGTATTTTGTGGTGGTGGCCACAGAAGAAGCAGCAGGGCTGGTCCTCTATGATTGTGAGCATAACTGGGTTGGGAATTTGGCTTTGGGGGAGGACATCTCACTTTGCTCAAAGTGGGTAAGGTGACAGGGTCTATGTTAGTAAAACACTGCAAAAATAACACAAAATATGTGCTCAGGAGAATGCACCATACTTTTACTCTAAACGTTCAGTGTCAGGCAGAAATTGCATGCAAAACTTCTAGACTAACCTTAGAGACTGAACAGTCTCTTTCTAAGAATTGATGGCACTCCAATCTTCTAGAGACAGGCATTAAGTGAGGTACAGGGGGAGGGAAGAGGAGAGTGTATGAAAAGAAATCGTGTGAAAAAAAGAAACAGGAGGGAGAGGAAAACTGTATCTCCATGTTGCTTGAACCTAGTTATGCCCCATGTCTTTTAGGACCCACTCCCAAAATTTAGATCTCATAAGGATGGCATCCAAAACATATGGGAGGAGTTTTTGAAACATATTGCAGGCCAGTGTTAATACTAAATCAGGATCCGGAGTAGAATGCTGGGTTACCATGAACAAGGCATTTCCCTTCATGGCTCATATGTGAAATTTTCCATTTTGGGGTTAAGTGGTCCAGTACACTGAATAAAGTAAACTACTGTACTACTTTTCAATTTTCAACGTTGTGAAATTTGGACATTCCATGACAACATTTTACAAGGACAAATTTAAAAACGTCTGCAGTTTCCAAAGTGCACACATAGCTGGATGACTTGGATAATACTTCCAGTTTAAAATGAATCTGTACTTTGACCATGCAGGACAAGAAAACAGGTTCACTTAAAGAGTAAAGCGAAAACTTTTCCTTGAGTTGTAGCTAGAAAGTGGAAGGGTTAGAATCCCTAAAAAAATGTTTACATTGTCCTTGCTGGGGAGATTCACCCTATGTATTAGTCTTGGTAAACAGTGTCTTTGGTACAGAAAGTGATCAAAAACCCAACATTTCGAGTTGTCAGAGGAACAGAAGGTGAGGTGAAATCTTCCAATTGGTAAACCTGTGACAGTTGTATAGGAGGGGCTATCCCCTAGCTTTGGAGAGATCTCTTCTTACTTCCTACTGTGGACAGGAAGCAAAGAGAAAACTTGACAGTGGGGCACAGGGAAATAGACAAAAAGGAAAATAAAGATGTCTTTTTTTATTATTATTCAAAAATTTGGTTTATTTACCACATGCCGACCAGCGCACGATGATATACGTCGGCACAATGGCACAGCTGGGCAAATGGTCATACAGGTACGTCCCCTTTAAGAAGCGGCATTGTGGGCCGCATGCTTCATAATCGCGGGTCACGCGGACTCGCTGTCCGCCGGTGCCCGCGATCGTGTCACAGAGCGGAATAATGGGGAGATGCCTCTGTAAACAAGGCATCTTCCCGTTTTGCCTAGTGACATGACTGAGATCACTGCTCCTTGTCATCGCTGTATAAATGACAATGGTCTCAAAATAGTGTCAAAAGTGTCCAATGTGTCCGCCATAATATCACAGTCACGATAAAAATCGCAGATCGCCACCATTACTAATAAAAAAAAATTAATAATAAAAATGCCATAAAACTATCCCCTATTTTGTAGACTCTATAACTTTTGCGCAAACCAATCAATATACGCTTATTGCAATTTTTTTTACCAAAAATATATAGAAGAATACATATCAGCCTAAACTGAGGAAAACATTTGTTTTTTTTTATATATTTTTGGGGGATATTTGTTAACCTCCCTGGCGGTATGATTATTTCAGATTTTAGGTGCTGAAAGCGGTACAATTATTTTGCACAGAAATTTGGCGTTTTATATTATAGGCCTGTAATTCTTAGGAATAATTCACTTAAATCTGTCCAAACAAGAGTCTAGTAGACATCCCGGGTATGATAAAGTTTGAAAAACGAAATAAAAAATTATAATATAATAAATAACTATAAATAATTATAACAAATAATAATATAATAATAATAAAAATTATTCAATAATGTAATCAAATCAAAAACACTGAAATTTGCTCAGTTGCAGAATTGTCGCTTTCGTTACTTTTAGTGTTTGGTGACGGATTTCCACACAAATCATTATCGCTAAATTCTGCGAGTGATTCTAATTTATTATCGCTGTTTTCTAGCTGGTCTAAAGCCACTTTTGATGTAAAGGGACAGTTTTGGTTGCTATGGACAATCTCCAGTTTCCAGGCAGAAAGAACAGTTTTTATAATATAAAACTGCATGCAGGACACTGGGCAGACCACTAGGGACAAAGGGGACGCGTAATTATTTGATACAGTACTGTAATCTGTAAGATTACAGTATACTGTATCTGTACTGTGTGTTTTACATTTTTGAATTTGCCGCCGAACTCCGTCCCCGTGCGTCGCAACGCTCGCAGGGAACGGAGCTCGGCACTGTGAATCGAGCGAGACACGGCGGCTCGCAGATCACAGCGGGGAGACATCGCAGGATCCAGGGGACAAGGTAAGTAAACTCTTCCTGGATCCTGCGATGTGATCCCGAGTCTGGCTCGGGGATACCGCTTTTGGTATTGAAAATCCGCCCCGAGCCAGACTCGGGAATACCGCCAGGGGGGTTAAAGCAAAAAGTTAAAAAAATTGTTTTTTTTTCAAAATTGTCGCTCTTTTTTTGTTTATAGCGAAAAAAATAAAAACCGCAGAGGTGATCAAATACCACCAAAAGAAAGCTCTATTTGTGGGGAAAAAAAAAGGATGTCAATTTTGTTTGGGTACAGCTTTGCACGACCGCGCAATTGTCCGGTAAAGCGACGCAGTGCCGCAGTGCTCTGGTCAGGAATGGGGGTAAATACTTCTGGGGCTGAAGTGGTTAAAAATTTGCAAGTTTAACAAATTACAGTCCAACAATCTGGTGCACAATGTGCAAACATGTACAGGGTGCCCATATTGCAAAACAACCAGTTAGTACACCGGAGTATGGAGCCAGACATCTTGAGATACTATGGAGCACAGGTGAATTTAGGATACGGGGAACTTCAGTCAAATAGGCTAGGAAAATGGCTAAACTAATATCCCAAATAGAATTATGGCAAATGGAAAGAAAGTACAAGCAACTCTTACACCCCATCACAAAATAAAGAAGAAGAGTAATGTGATCCCACAGGTCCAACACTGATCTGCACCATACACCCTGAGTTGAGCAAGATGACCAATCTCGCCCACCTAATCAGGTCCTGCAATCATCAGTGAAACAGGACAGTATGCTAATATCCTGGGCATTTAGGTGTGTCTAAACTATTTATGTGGTATACAGACCGGCAACTTCCTAGGCAAGTACACAAAATATATTTTATGAGGATTTGAGTGTGGGGCTGGGCAGGCACAGGGCATAGGATGAGAGGAGGAGTATAAGGCTGGATGGACACGGACACGGGTGCTAGAAGCAGAGGTGGAGCAGATCATACAGCTTCCATCCTTATATGCAGGGAGAGCGGCACATGGACATGTTTGGCCTCTGAGACAGGGTGAAATTCTGCACTGACAGCCACATCTGATAACCTTTGTATTTTCACAGACAGTTTCTCCTGTTCATGGACTTGTATGACAGGTAACAATCTGGATAATTCTTAAAAATTTCCAGTGAAGATATATAGACAGCTGGAAACTCTACAGTGGTGAGTCCATAGTGTGGAATGGTGGGGGCTTAGCAATGAGCTCCAACACTACCCAGAAATGTCAGAGCTTTGTCTTTCAATCTAGCCTTGCAATGGGCTGAGACAAGGGTTTGGAAGCTTCTGTAGGTACAAGCAGGTACCTCTCACTATCTGTGCCTTATGCTTGCAGTGGTTTATTTTTCAAAAACAGAAGATGGACTGTAAGGACAGTAAGTTTTACTTTTTTTCCCCCATGTTTTATAAATTTTTAGAAATAAGTGAACAATTCAGTCTTTTTTTGGATCTGAATCAAAAATGGAATTTTAGGAGAATGAAAAAAGTAACATATACTTTCCTATACAAATGAATACATACCTTGGCTTGTAGGTTGAACGTATCAAATGTTTTGACTTAAGTAAATGGCGTTTGAGGCATTAAAAGCTACGCACTCTATAATTTCACATGGAAAGAACTGCTGTCTTATTGAGTGCAATTTTCATTTTCTGACTTTCCCCTGCCTCGTTCTGATAAACTGCTTATTTAAAGCAACAACAAGCACACTGCTACTGAAGTCATATGATTTTTTTTATACAAAAAATGTCTCTACCTGTGCTTTGTGCTTTCAGACTTACAGCTATGACACTTAGTGGTATTAAGGTTTGAAGGAAAAAATTCTAGTTCATAAATAATTATTTTTATGGGTTACAGAGGTTTAGGTAAGTCACAAAAGGGACCAACTCATATGACATGAGAAGGCATGGCACTCAGATAATTACCCTAACCCTAAGTAATTCTGGAGATTTTGTATGAATACGTCTCTCTGTTGTTTGGTTTGTCTTAAAGAAAATTCCCAGCCTGCTCACAGAAAACTTTAAGCGATACTTCACCCAAAAGGGGTAGTTTCGTTCATCCTCCTTTACATTTGGCACCTTTTTTTGGGGGGGGGCGGGGAGTGGATACCTGATTTTGACAGGTACCTGCTCCCCCACTTCCGGCTGGATCACTGCAGTGGGCTGACCCAAAGTCCGCCCCCCCTTTCCCCTTGCAGCCTTCTGGGACACATCACAGGTCCCAAAGGATTGCGGGGCCATTCATAAAGCGCAGCAAGGCTCGGGCGTGCACAGCTGGAAGCCTGCTGTAAAGCCGCAAGGCTTCACTGCCAGTTTCCCTCAGTCAAGATGCCGGTGCCTGGATCCAAAGCCGATTGACAAATTGGGTAGGGTGAGGACAGTACTGGATCAAGAAGCAGGTAAGTGTCCTTATATTTGTAGCTGCTGACAGTTAATTCTTTTTTTTTGGGGGGGGGGGGGCGCCTTTTTAATACTTGAAATGTGAAAATGCTTTCCAGTTAAAGCCAATCTTCTTACTGTCCTTAAAGCGGAGCTCGACCCAACAGGGGATGTTCCATTTTAAGTAATCCATGTAGCCGGTACACAGATTTGACAGATACCCACCTCCGCTTGGATCGTCTAGGCACAGCGAGGAGGGTTCCACACATTCAAATAAATGGGGGAATCCGTTCAGTTTCTTTTGATCAGCCCACTGGCTGATCAAAAAAGGCTAATGTATGGCCAGCTTTAGACAGTCATCACAGGAACAAGTGTCTGCATTGGAAATGTCCCCATGGCTCAACTGCCCAATTTCACTGCCCCCGAGCTGCAAGTGTGAACAAGCTGAAAGTGGTACTCAGAAAAGAATCATGTTGGTACACAAGTGTATTAAAAAAATGTCATAAAATAATTTAGTTTAGTCAATTTATGAATAATACATTTAGAAGAACCAGAACTTTTTTTTGCAGAACACAGGAGCCTGTAGGAAAACATTTCTTTCGAAAGACAGCAGCAGTGTGGTTTAATGATCAGCAGAGGCTTGTTAATGTGATGCTAATAATGGACACCTCGCCATCAAGTCATTTAACCTGCAAATAGCAACACTTATTAACCTCATTCTCCAACATCCAAGAAATAACAAGAAACGAAAAGGTGTTAGAACATGGCTGCAGTGTGAATGTTTGTAGGCTCCTGGAATTGGCAGTCGTTTTGTTTCCCATTCAAAACACAAGGGCACATTAAAAAAAAAACGGAGTCAGGGAACCAAGTGTTTTCACAGCAACCAGCTAGGTTTCAAAGTTTACTGCATGGCAGCTCCAATCTTATTAGTTCCTCTAGGCAACAAGGACATCTTGTTTTCTCTTCTTTTTTGGTTGTTAAAATGTAAGTTACCTTAAAGTAAATCTAAACCCAATCATCAAAATCTCTCATAAACTTGAATTTCCTAATGTATTTCAAAATTATTTTTTAAGCCTAACAGAAATTAAGATAAAATCCACTCTTGCAGTAAAGCCCCCCCCCCCCCCCCCCCCCCCCCAGTGCAAGGAATTTAATTGCTTATTCAGTCTTAAGCCTCGTACACACGATCGGATTGTTGCCCAACAAAACCGTGGACTTTTGTCCGAAGGGTGTTGGCCCAAACTTGTCTTGCATACAAACGGCAAGGAATTGTCGGCCAACAAATACGAACGTAGTGACGTATTACGTTGTTTTTCAGCTGTTTAGCGCCACCCTTTGGGCTCATTCTGCAAATTTCGTGTTAGTAGAAGTTTGGTGAGTGTTGATTCGCACTTTTCATTTCGTGCTTTTCATTTCACACTTTTCATTTTGCGCTTTTCAGTTAGTTTCTGAACGGTTTCTGAAAAATATTTTGTATATTTTTGGATGCATAGAATGCACTTTTTGGTTAAGTTTTATTGGCAGATAGCATGTCTAATTTTATTTGTTTTCTTTTTTTAATGCACAATAAAAAAGTTGTGGAGAATAATACTTGGCTATGTGTTTTACTTCAAATGACAGTTTGGGAGTAGGCAGTTACATTTAAAAAAATACAATGTAAAATTGACAAGGGACACCAACATAGTTGTATCTTTGATAAAAAAAAAAAAAAAGCATAATAATATTATTCTTGATATCACTAGAAAAAAAAGCCTTTGAAAATTTGTTTGCAATAACTCCATCAGTATGACCAGCAAAGCAGGTTAATTATTATCCCATTAAAGTAGAAGAGAATGTGTGCTGCATTTCAAGATTTCATAATTCGCCACATCACGAATGTTAATTCTCCATTACGAACGCTGGTTTACAAGACCAACCACTTCTGGCTCGTCCTTGCTTCCGAGCATGTGTGTTTGTACTTTGGACTTTTGTCCAACAGATTTGTGTACACACGCATTGAAAATCTGACAAGACATCTGTCCACGGAAAATTTTAAAACATGCTATCCAACATTTGTCAGCAGAAAATCCGACAACAATTGTCCGATGGAGCATACACACGGTCGGATTTTCCGCCAACAGCCTGTCATCACAAATTTCCCGTAGGAAAGTCCGATCGTGTGTACGAGGCTTAAGAGTACAGGAAAAAGGAGCCTCCTCTCTGAAGTGCTCTCAGTGAGCATGGTTGCAGTCCTGCCTCCTCCACGTAAAATACAGGTTTAAATAGTCCTGCATTGTATGTGATGATGCTGAAGGACCGCTCACTGCTCAGCACCGGAGGCAGAGGAGAAGAGCATAGAAGCCAGCTAGAACGTGAGGCATCCTCTTCAGCTCCCCCTAGATCAAAGGAGCATTTAACCCTTGTAGTGTGTGTGGGGGGCAATGCAAGGGTAGATTATATCTATTTCTGGAGCAGGCCTTTGAATATTGTCAAATCTGCAGCTTTATTTAAAAAATAATGTCTGTTTATACTGCCATTAATGTTCTTGTGCAGGTACTTCCTGTTATAGGGTGACAACCTTCTGGTTCTGTCCTACAATTTGCCCCTACATTGTCACCCATCATATACTCTTGCACTGGAGAGTAGGGAGGAGCTGAAAGTTTGGCTGTTCAGTTGTTGCTTCAAATGACAGACTTTTTACCTGTTTGACAAGAACTGAACATCAGCTTCCTGTCAATGGTTGCATAGCAACCAGTGATATCACTGGCCAGGGATCCCATGTAAACAAATGGGCAAGGATATCTCTGACATTGTACAAACTGGCCACATGGATGTACAATCGTCAAACTTTTTTTTTTTTTATTAAATCGAAATAGTCAAAAAGGGTGTGTCTTTTTTATACTTTACACCTTTTTGTGTGAATGGGTAGGGGTATCCCCCTATGTTGAGGGCACGTGGCTTGGTTTGGTTCAGGAAGGGAGGAATTGGGCGTAAGCTTGCCCCCCACTTTCCTGGTCTGCCATGCTGCATGCTGGGATGAGGGTATGGTATGGATTTCTGGGGAGGGGACCACATGCTTTTCCTTTTTTGTTTCTGTATGGGGTTCCCCCTTAAAATTGTTTACCATTTTTTGGGGGGGACCTCACACCATTTTTCTTATTTTTGCATGGGATCCCCTGGATATCCATACTAGACCCTCATCAAGGATAAAGGTTGGGTATAGATTTTAGTAGAAACAACATGCTGTTTTTTTTTCTTCATTTTTTTCTCATCTAGTATAGGAGTGTGGTATAGATGAAGGTAAACCCCTTACAAAAGGGCTGGAAGCTGACATTAACTGGCAATTTAAAGTGGTTGTGAAGGCAGAAAGTTTTTTTTATCTTCATGCATTCTATGTAATATGGACATCATGTCACCAGGTGACCCCACACCTTTCTCTACTTCAGTAATTGGGCTGAACGACAGCTCCTTCTCTGTCGCTAAAGTAAACAAAGGAGCATTTGCATTCAGATCAGGCAATGACATTCAAAGCGGGCAAGTGAGGGAGCCTGTATGTACAGGCTGTGCTCTCACTGTAAACACTTTCTCACTCTTAGCACAAGCTGCCCCCCCCCCCCCATGTCAGCTGTACACACGGCCCCCAATAGCTGCATTCAGTTTGGCTTTTTTTTTCTATATCTTTTGCTTATATTCTGCTGTCAGCGGGAAATCCCCCACTAAAAGCAGAGATGAGTCACTGGTTGTTACGACGCTGACGGATGCCGACTCCTAACAACCAATGCAAAAAGGATGCTAAAACCGACCGTTTGTTAGTTTACATCTGTTTAGGTCTGCTTCAGTTCTTTAAACGGAACAAAAATAGAGACTTGTTCTGTTTTAAAAAACAGACCTGAATGGCTGTGGATGTAAATGGATATAAATTAATGATCATCTATATAGGAGAGCATTGCTATTCATTTTTTATCAGTCAACGGATGGATAAAAAAAGAACAGATTGAATGCCCGTGCAAAAGGACCCTAAGGGGTAAGGTAATAGATCTACTATCTATTGGATTGAGGGGGACCCCATGTAGGTTTTTTACTTAATTTTGAAATGCCTGCAATTCTTTTCTTTACATTCAGCTGTCAGCGTGGAACCCTGCTGACAGCTGATGACTCAGCTGCTCCTTAACAACCAGCTATTTGTTATTGTTTGTTAAGGACGCCGGCTACCGCTTGCATTAAATGATCGCAAGCTTTTGCTACTAAAATAACGCATCAATTCATAAAATAGGGTGTGCGGTATTTTAGTAGCGTTTTTTCGTAAATTGAAACATTTTTTTTTTACTTCTGTGTGGTATCTCACTCTTTGTGATTTTTTGGAAGGACTTACTGTATTTATCGGCGTATTACACGCACAGGCATATAACACGCACATTCATTTTAAGAGGGAAGTTTCAGGAAAAAAAATTACATTTTAAATAAGGAACTTTGAAGCAAAATAAGGGTCAGTGCCCATATGCAGCCTCACCATTGCCACCAATGCAGCCTGATCAATATCACAAGCCTCATCAGTCCACATCAATGCAGCCTCACCATTGCCATCAATGCAGCAGCCTCACCATTGCCATCAATGCAGCAGCCTCACCATTGCCATCAGTGCAGCCTGATCGATGCCCATCTGCAGCCTAGAGGGGACAGGGAGGGGGGGGGGACGAGCGCCGACAGATTACATACAGTGAGAATCTCCTATGATAGACAGAACAGTGGTCCAATGGCGTCCCAGGAGACGGGACTTCCTATTACAGAGGCTGCCAAGTAAACAGGAGATTCTCACTGTATGTAATCTGAAGGTGCTCGTCCCGACCCCCTCCCTGTCCCCTCCGAGGCGACTAAAATTTAAGTATTGGCGTATAACACGCACGCACTATTTGCGCCCAATTTTCATGGTGAAAAAGTGAGTGTTATACGCCAATAAATACAGTAATTACCTAGATTGGAATTTAGAATTTTCCAAAACCTGCAGTGGAGAAGAAGTATTTTTTTTAGATCTAAAGGGACTAGAGGACTAAAGGATACCCACTTTCCCAATGCTCTCTCGCCTGTGTGTTTCGGACATCTTCAATAGCCGGGTCAGGATGACGTCACGCTTGCACATGTGCAGGAGTTAGTCATCATAGCACACAGGAAGTGCCCAGCCGCTGTAAGTGAGCAGGCAGGTAGGTATGACTTATTGCAGAAGAGACTTTGTATGTCTTGTCTGCAATAAAATACCTGCCTGCTTACAGTGTATCATAGGGAAATGTTAGTTCCGCTTTAAGACTGAAATAATAGATACTACCCCAAGGACCTGTCATAAACCCATAGACTAAAATTACCTGCAGCACATGGGTTAAGAATATACATGCCCAGAATGTGTGTTAAGAATGCAAACACAGGTCATTTTTTTGCATTAAACATAACTGCACAAAATTTAAAGTATTCATACAATAGGGGGAAATGATGGTGAAAAAGTTTAATGAAAAAGGGGGTGGTAAAGAAAGCATTTGGAGATGCAGAGAACATAAGATAAGAGACAGTTGATTCATCGAATGTGGTACCATCAAAGGAGAAAGAAAAGACAGATAATATTCTGTTTATTACAGATTATGGTTAGGGAATTGAAGAAGTAAACAGAATTTTAACAAAAAACTGGAATGTTTTAAAAGGTGATGGAATTTTAAATAAAGTTTTAGCGGAACATCCATTATTTGTATTATATTTATAGAAGGAAATGTACAATCAAGGACAGGGTTACTAAAAGTTATATAAGAGATGAAAAGATACTGAAAATTTGGTTTGGCAATTTAAAAGTTTTTTTTTTTATCATTGTAGGAAGTGTGTGACTTGCATTAGTAGTCAGAAGACCCAGTAAAGAAAAGCTTCTGCTCCTTAACCACTTAAAAGGAAGACAAACTAAAACAATATATAAATGAACTCTGAGTGATTGGTGTATCTTTAGAAGTGTAGTTGCCTACTAAAATGGAAAAGGGAAAGGGTATTACATAAGTGTACGGAAGAGCACTTTAGAAATATAAGGAAGGGGTTAAAAAGTCGCAAAGTGTCAGCTCATTTTGCACAAAAACATGCTGGCAACTCTGCAAATTTAAAATTTATGGGGATTGAACAGATATAGAAGGACTGGAAGGGAGGTGATGTTGTTAAATATTTATCTAGGAGGAAAGTAGATGTATCTGATGGATTCTTTTCAAACTAAAAGACTGAATATAGAGTTTGACCTTATTTGCTTTCTGAGAGTGGGTGGGATTTGAAGGTGCATACAAGGTTTTTTAGGTTAACAACTTACAGACCGGTTTGTGCTCAAATGCCTCAAAAATATAGGTCCAAGCATGTTTTAATTGGGTTTTACGTTTTTACGTATCTTAACAGAGTGGTGGTGCCTGTGACAGTGTATCAAGATCAACTCCAAAAAGGGTCAAATTTGCATTTGTAAGTACAATTTTAATAAAAACTTGGTGTTTTTTTAAAATACTTAGTTAGAGAAGATGGTTCCTCTTTTTTATCCAGCTACACATATGCTCTTTTGAACTGCACACAACCTGCAACTCAGAAGTCCTAAGTGGTGGTACCAAGGCTGAGCAATTATTACATGTAGAAAAAGGAAATGAAGGTGCGTGGCCTGATGCATGAATCATAAAAAAGAGTTTATTATAATAAACAAATGAGTTAATACAGGGGTAGATACTATGTATTCAAAGTTAAAATAATAATAAGTAACGACAATGTTGTCATTAGATGGACTGACATAAAATGATATCCATAAAAGGAATAAAATGAAATGGATACTTGGCTAACACGTCTCAAGGGTTTTCCTCTTCATCAGAGCCTTGGTCTGTGTGTTATAATAAAAAGACAACTGGATGGGTGGTATAACTCTAGTTGAGTGGTGTAACCATATGAGTGGAATATCCTTCCCTGTAGGGATTAATGCTTCCACGTTGCAGTGTTCTCAGCACCATGGGGGGATAAACTCTGTAGATGTCTGTAGTTTGTTTTTATTGGTCAGGAAGACCTAGTGATTAGTTCAGGTGTCTCAGCCAGGGATCCGTCCCTGGAAGTCCAAGTCTTTGCTGGGCTATTGTGGCAATTCATCTATCGAGGTGCTGTGAAGTGTTCACTGCTAAGTTTCAGCCACGCAGCACTCAGCGTCGTTGAACAATCATTACAGGTTGTGGTAGAAAGAACGGTACCCACAATTGGGATATGGATTAGATGTGACACAAAGTAAGACTGAGTTATTAAGCTTCTGGAGAGTGGAGCTGGAGAGATAAGCAGTGGCTGGAGTGGCTTTTGGTATGTTGTAAGGGCAGTAATTGATAAATTACTTGGAACTTAAACGTTCTGGGATGTTTGGATTAGTCAATTAACTATTTAATAAATAGCAAGGATTTTAGGAGTAAGAGGGAGCTGGCTGTTTAGGCTATTGAACATTTGGGTGAGTGCTGTAGGCGGTTGTTACATTGACCATTCTACAATACTCAAAAAAATTAAAGGCACACTTTTTAATCAGAGTATAGCATCAAGTCAATGAAACTCCTGGGATATTGATATGGTCAGTTAAGTAGCAGAGGGGGTTGTTAATCAGTTTCAGCTGCTTTGGTGTTAATGAAACTAACAACAGGTGCACTAGATGAACAGTGTCACTACTGGTAGCATAAGGTGATACCTGGACCCTGTTACACAGGCAGTCCAACTCCTCCAGGATGGCATATCAATATGTGCCATTGCCAGAAGGTTTGCTGTGTCTCCCAGCACAGTCTCAAGAGCATGGACGAGATTCCAGGAGACAGGCAGTTACTCTAGGAGAGCAGGACAGGGCCGTAGAAGGTCCTTACCCATCAACAGGACTGGTATCTGCTCCTTTGTGCAAGGAGGAACAGGATGAGCACTGCCAGAGCCCTACAAAATGACCTCCAGCAGGCCACTGGTATGAATGTCTCTGACCATACAATCAGAAACAGAATTCATGAGGGTGGCCTGAGGGCCCGACGTCCTCTAGTGGGCCCCGTGCTCACTGCCCAGCACTGTGGAGCTCGGCTGACATTTGCCATTAAACACCAGAATTGGCAGGTCCGCCATTGGCGCTCTGTGTTTTTCACAGATGAGAGCAGGTTCACTCTGACCACATGTGACAGACATGAAAGGATCTGGAGAACATTATGCTGCCTGTAACATCGTTCAGCATGACCGGCTTAGTGGTGGGTCAGTGATGGTCTGGAGAGGCATATACATGGAGAGATGCACAGAACTTTACAGGCTAGACAATGGCACCCTAACTGCCATTAGGTATCAGGATGAAATTCTTGGACCCATTGTCAGACCCTACGCTGGTGCAGTGGGTCCTGGGTTCCTCCTGGTGAACGACAATGCCCGGCCTCGTGTGGCGAGAGTATGCAGGCAGTTCCTGTAGGATGAAGGAACTGATACCACTAAATGGCCTCCACACTCTCGCCTGACCTAAATCCAATAGAGCACCGCTGGGACATTATGTTTCAGTCCATCCGACGCCACCTCAGTCTGTTCAGGAGCTCAGTGATGCCCTGGTCCAGAACTGGGAGGAAATACCCCAGGTCTCATTAGGAGCATGGCCCGTTGTTGTGAGGCATACATGCAAGCATGTGGGGGCCATACAAACTACTGAGTACCATTTTGAGTTGCTACAATGAAATTTCAGCAAAATGGACTAGCCTGCTGCATAATTTTTTCACTTTGATTTTCGGGGTATCTTTGAATTCAGCCCTCTGTTGGTTTATAATTTTCATTTCCATCAAACGATGTGGCATCATTTTTTTCCTAACACATTACCCAGTCCATATCAGTATAGATATCCAGCATGATATTTTTCCCCATTGAGATCTGATGTGTTTTCAAAGTGTTTCTTTAATTTTTGTGAGAAGAGTATATTCGAAGTTAGCTGAATATTATTCTCTGCACTGATTTTGCATGCACGGGACTACAGCACGATCTTTGAAAGGCTTTCCGGATGGTGATGGACCATACATGCAAAATATGTGTTGAAACAAACATATGTAGTCTCCATTGCAAGCCTGTTTGGGAGATAGGGACAAAATGTTGTCATTCAAAAACAGGAAGTGCCTGAACAAGGACCTACTGTATATATCGGGATCACAAGTTATTATTTTAACAAAAGCTGCATATTAGCAAATATTGAAAATGAATGTTGAAATTACCTTAACAAGTTAAAGCTTTTATGAAATTTTAGTGATTGGGTTTACACAAAGAGCATACAGCATACAGCATACATCTTACAAGCAGAAAATGCTACATAAGTTAAACTTGAACCTTGACAGTTAATCGTAGCTCTCGGTCACCCAGCTGCTTGACTTAGCTGGCCAATCTTGGTGGTGCCCGAGGGGTTAAAATATCCCAATGGCCTTTCTTTCTGCTTTACTGAGATCAGCGCCACATGATCAATCATACAAGGCTTCCTATTTATCAAGACGTCTCTGCGATTGAGGGCTTACTGAGTAATGGCCAGTTGTAACTATCTCAAGGGTCTAAGCCGTATTTATCAGACAATTCTCGTCCATTAATAACCCAGAATGACGGAGCCTTACTTTAAAGGGTTTTTCTGTTGCAGGCATAAGGCGGCATCCCTTTCTGGGCCACGCTTGGCTTTTATATGCTTCCTACAAATAGAAATTATCTTTCCAGCTGGCAGATACCAGTGCATTTAATCAAATGTGCTATCCTGCTGCCCACTGCCAGCCAGTCTATTCAAAACCAAAATTTAATAGGCTGATATCTGGAAATGTCAGCAAGACATCCCGCGTAGTAATTAATAACACACTCTGCATTCTCATAGCTCTTCCATGATGCCTTATTAAGTGACAAGTATTCAGATGATTATTTTATTTCAGATGCTCCTGTAGTTCGCGATTTATGGATTAGTCCAAAAAAAGTGTTTGAAGAAAACTGTCGTCCATACCAACACATCTTTCTGTCTCCAGTCAGTTATGTTCCTGGGATTAAGATTGATGTCATTATGTTGTAATGATGAGACTGACTGGCAGAATTGAAGGCTATTTTTAAAGTAAAACTATATCAAATAAATAACATCCAAGCAGATTAAAGGGGCTGTAAACTTTGTAAAGTTTTTGTTCTAAATGGACCCGTCACTTGAGGTAATAGTGCAATAGTGTACATTATTGTATATTGAGGGTTGCACCCTTACCCTTTCCTATATTGAAACATAACAGATGTCACTATCCTCCAAACTGACTGCTTAATTACTATGTGTTCATTCAATGCTATGTAGAATCTATTGTGCAGAGTGATATAATCCCATCTCTGGTATAAATGGACTACTAATTACCAGAAGATCCCTGTGCAACTGCACAGTTAGCACAAATGGTATATGTTCCCCCGGTTATGGTAGAGAATGTTAACAATCCCCGCCAGGTTCCCTGGGAGGACGTTTGTAGTTCCAGTGGCCACTAGCGAGTGTTTCCCAGCAGCCAGCAGTTTCCGGTAATCAGTCTCCACCTGATGCTGGTTTCTGGGATGGTACCTAAGTCCCTCTTCTGCTGATACACCTTGTGTCAGTGTTTTGCTTTGCTGTGCTAAATCAGATGCTGCTGCCATTTGTCCTGCTCCTGACCTTGCTCTTGCTTTGCATCCTGTACCCTGAACCCTGCTACCCTATATCTGCTCCCCTTGTACATATTAAATATAGTAGTTTGTAGTTAGGCTTCATGTTACTGGTGTGTGGATGTATTTTGTTTTACTGTTAAGAAATTTACTTTACTATATATACACTATATTACCAAAAGTATTGGGAAGTCTGCCTTCACACGCACATAAACTTTAATGGCATCCCAATCTTAGTCCGTAGGATTCAATATTGAGTTGGCCTTAGAGTTCCCTTCACTGGAACTAGGGGGCCAAGCCCAACCCCTGAAAATCAACCACACACCATAATCCCCACTCCACCAAATGATTTGGACCAGTGCACAAAGCAAGGAATTTGACTGGCCTGCACAGAGTCCTGACCTCCTAGACCTTGTGGACAGCGTTCCCAGAAGTCTTGAAGCTGTTATAGCTGCAAAGGGTAGGCCAACTCAATATTGAAACCTACAAACTAAGACTGGGATATCACTAGAGTTCATATGTGTGTAAAGGCAGGCGTCCTGATACTTTGGTAATATAGTGTAGTTTGGTCTCAGTTTTCAGGTGTAACAATGCAGATCTGGTCATCTATGCTGCTGATTCCTGGCATCCAGTGGAGATGCAAACAGTAATAAAAAACAAAACAAAACTTTTAACCCTCTGCATTCAACTGTTTTTACTGATGTCTAGGTTTCCCTTTGAGAGACTGCCCCATAAGTCCTCTCCCAATGACACAAATCTAGTACAAATCCCCTCAGTGGGGACACACATAAAAATTTGAAACAGAAACAGGTCTATCCCCAGATGCTATGTAGGCCCTTGAGCAAACGGTCAACCAAATCAAGCCATGTTGCCTGTTTATAGATGACAGGAGGGAAGAGGCTTTAAGTCATGGCATAAGGGCAGGCTGTTGGCATTGCAGTGGTTCAAAAAAAGTGAAGCCCTGTCACCTGTTTACAAATGTCAATGTGGCGACAATAGTGGCTGCATGTCCATCTGTCCTCCTCATTTGTCCCTCAGATTGATCTGATCTATATACAGTAGTTGTATATAAAATTCCCTTTTTGTTTTTCAAAAATCTAAATCTTTCTTCCAGTTTCCAAATTGCTGCATTTGTATATTTCAAAAGCCAGTATAAAGGAACAGTAGTGGTAGAAGCCACTTGTGGGTTTAACAAATCTTTTTTTTTTGTATAATTCTCCTTAAAGGGGGCGTGGTAGGGGCTGTGTCCTATGCCTACATACGTTTGCTAATAGATGTCCCTCGTTCTCACCTTAAAACATTGGGTGGTATGGTATAGCAGTGACACCCTTTCTACATCCTCTTGTTGGATATTTACTTTTACAGTGGGACCTATGCAGTTCACAAATCGACATCTGCTAAGGGCCAAAAAAATGCTTTGACAAACTGTACAAACTGAACGTTGCCAGTATCATTTGGTACATAGGACTGAAAGGAGCAACACTTATGTACATAGCTGAACACAATCCAATTTTTGCAGGATTTAGAGAAGAGTACAATATGACTTTTTTTAACCAAACCATTCCCTTGTATAAAAATTGGGGGAAGGGGCATAGACAAGAAAAAAAAGAAAGTGAAAATAGATTTGATTTGCTTTTGGCTGCATTCTTTATCGTCTTTATTTCACAGCTGAAGAAATCCCCCTCTGGTAATAAACGATGGCAACACCAGTATATGAAGCATGCTCTGCCAAGGAACACATTCAGCCTGTCTCTGTGACCGTATATAGAGAAGAGCTCTAGCAGAGGCTGCAGACAAACAATGTCTCAGTGTATGCATATTGTGAGACTCCAACAAAGCCACAAAAGGGAGAAGGCTTGTAGAATGGGGAATTGGGTTGAGAAAATTATGATTTGATATTGTCAGAACTGAATTTAAATTATTCCTGTACAAATCACACAGAGCTGAAAGTTACAGTATCTCACTTTGATTAACCAGGATAAAAAGGACAAAGTATGCCTGCCACTGAGCACTGAAACATGTCCCAGAAATGCTGCCTCCTGAATGAAGGCCAGAAGTGTAAGTGAAAACTCAAAATCATGTATTAAAAATGGTCCCCCTCAATTTTCATGACCTTGAATGTTTAAGTGGTGATGCCAATGATTTAAAGTGCATTTAAACCAAAGAAAAAATTTAATATTTTGCAGCTTAGCAAGCCTTAAAGAGGAATCCCAGGTATGGATATTTTCATAGTTACATTGGCCCTGCTTGGACTAATGTACCTATGCCTTTACTGTACCATACCTAGCCAATGCCCCTGGAAGCTGGAAATCACTGTAGATACCACTACTCCAGTGATCTCCACTTGTGAGTTAGGGACCTTAGTTTGGAAGCTCCCTGAAAGCAGGGACTGATGTGAATGTACAATATATACAGTATCTCACAAAAGTGAGTACACTCCTCACATTTTTGTAAATATTTTATTACATCTTTTCATGTGACAACACTGAGGAAATGAAACTTTGCTACAATGTAAAGTAGTGAGTGTACAGCTTGTGTAACAGTGTAAATTTGCTGTCCCCTCAAAATAGCTCAATGCGCAGCCATTAATGTGTAAACCACTGGCAACAAAAACGAGTACACCCCTAAGTGAAAATGTCCAAATTGGGAAAAAGTAGCCATTTTCCCTCCCCGGGGTCATGTTACTCGTTAGTGTTACAAGGTCTCAGGTGTGAATGGGGAGCAGGTGTGTTAAATTTGGTGTTATCGCTCTCACTCTTTCATACTGGTCACTGGAAGTTCAACATGGCATCTCAAGTTAAAGAACTCTGAGGATCTGAAAAAAAGAATTGTTGCTCTACATAAAAATGGCCTAGGCTATAAGAAGTTTGCTATGACCCTGAAACTGTGCTGCAGCACTGTGGCCAAGACCATACAGCGGTTTAACAGGACAGGTTCCACTCAGAGCAGGCCTGGCCATGGTCGACCAAAGAAGTTGAGTGCATGTCCTCAGCGTCATATCCAGAGGTTATCTTTGGGAAATAGACATATGAGTGCTGCCAGCATTGCTGCAGAGGTTAAAGGGGTCAGCTTGTCAGTGCTCAGACCATACGCCGCACACTGCATCAATTTGACCTGCATGGCTGTCGTCCCAGAAAGAAGCCTCTTCTATAGATGATGCACAAGAAAGCCCACAAACAGTTTGCTGAAGACAAGCAGGCTAAGGACATGGATTACTGGAACCATGTCCTGTGTTCTGATGAGACCAAGATAAACTTATTTGGTTCAGATGGTGTCAAGTGTGTGTGGTGGCAATCAGGTGAGGAGTACAAAGACTTGTCTTGCCTACAGTCAAGCATGGTGGTGGGAGTGTCATGGTCTGGGGCTGCATGACTGCTGCCGGCACTGGGGAGCTACAGTTCATTGAGGAAACCATGAAAGCAATGTACTGTGACATACTAAAGCAAAGCATGATCCCCTCCCTTCGGAGACTGGGCCCCAGGGCAGTATTGCAACATGATAACAACCCCAGACACACCTCCAAGATGACCACTGCCTTGCTAAGAAAGCTGAGGGTAAAGGTGATGGACTGGCCAAGCATGTCTCCGGATCTAAACCCTATTGAGCATCTGTGGGGCATCCTCAAACGGAAGGCGGAGGAGTGCAAGGTCTCTAACATCCACCAGCTCTGTGATGTCATCATGGAGGAGTGGAAGAGGACTCTAGTGGCAACCTGTGAAGCTCTGGTAAACTCCATGCCCAAGAGGGTTAAGGCAGTGGTGGAAAATAATGGTGGGCACAAAAAATATTTACAGTTATGGCCCAATTTGGACATTTTCACTTAGGGGTGTACTCAGTTTTGTTGCCAGCGGTTTAGACATTAATGGTTGTGTGTTGAGTTATTTTGAGAGGACAGCAAATTTATACTGTTATACAAGCTGTACACTCACTACCTTGTAGCAAAGTGTCATTTCTTCAGTGTTGTCACATAAAAAGATATAATAAAATATTTACAAAAATTTGAAGGGTGTACTCACTTTTGTGAGATACTGTATGTTAAGGGGTTGCATAAAATTGTTGGCACTATATAATTACCTGTAATAATAATACCTGGAATTCCTCTTTAAGGTTTCATGCACACTAGAAAGCTAAAAACTTGCCCTATGTCCTGAAGATGAGAAGAGGGTATGGTATTCTGTATTCACAGAGGTGAACTGGGCATGGCTGATTACACTGCTTGAGATTATAGTACAGCAGTGGCATAGCCCAAAGGAATTTCTGGCAGGACCAAGGCATTTTCTTTGCACTTATCAGATAAAACATTTTTTTTTTAAACATACATTTCAGGCCAAATGTTCATCGTTAGGGTTTGTAGTTGTGGTCATGTGTACTGCTCAATGCACAGTACACATCCCATAGCCTATAGTCCCAAAGCCATCTCAGGAATGAAAAAGAGAGCATGGCTATGTTCTTACTGACAGTGGAACTATGGAGAAAGAATGTAGCCACCCTCTAATAGGAAGTCAGCTCACAGCAGTAATAAAAGGGGAATTTGGGGATTTGGAGGAGGCTTAGAGCTATAGAAGTTCGTTTTTTGAGTTAAGAATGCATACTTGAATAGAATATATATATTTGCTAAACCAGAGTTTAGTGTCTCTTTAGTGTCATCTAGCCGCTTCTTCATGGGGCAGGGGGTTAAGTCAAGATGCCACCATTGCAATCTCCCCAACTTACCTTCCTCAAACACCTTGTGAGCAGTTATGCTTCATGGAACAGGTAGCTTCACAGTGGCAGTGCACATCATTGGTTGTTGACATTTGATGTAGGAAGTTAAGGGCTTTAAGATGGTCATAAGACAGCAACTTTATCTTAAATTTATAGGTATGTGCAGGGCACAAAGGAAAAAGGTCATCGGGGATGGCACAAGATCAGGAGAAAATAGTTATGTATGCTGGAGTTCAGCTTTAAAAATTAAAATAAAATTAAAACATTTAATCTAATTAAAATTAAAACATTACACATTGCATTGAAAGAGTGTCTTGTGCTTTGGCAGCTGTGTCCAAAGAAGGCAAGCAGAGTAAAAAGACGTAGCCAGCAGTACTGCAGATATAGTATACAGCTATGATTCTGAAGGCTGTTTTAGGACGAATTTAAGACAAAACTATAAAGCATTGCTTAGGCACAATTAACATTTCTATAGATGAGATCAGGTCCACTATAATGAACAAGAATTGCAGTGCTAGACAAGATAAAAGGTGAGGGAGGTGAAGTGTGGTCCCAAAGAAAAAACAAACCCAGTAATATTGCTTGAAACATGCTTGAGTTTTTGTATATGCAGGCCAAATAGGATAGCAGATTGTGCTTAGCGATAACATAATCACTTGTTTAAAGCATATGCTGTGAAGTCCTGCCTACCAAACTGCATTGATCGTGCATGTGGACCACGGCCAGCGTGAAAGTCGACATATGCTTATTCTGACATGTAATTGCAGTTTTACCATTACACATGCAGAGTGTTTTGTCGTGAATTCTAAATTGCCCCTATGTAAATATTTTGTGAAACATGAAGAAATCATTCAAGTGGAGAAAAAAAAACACTTACAAGGAAAACATGTACAGATAGTGAGCTTGCTATGTGTAGACTTGCAAGAAGAAAAAAAGGTATGCTTTAAATTACAATGAGGGGAAATTACTAACACTGGATCAGCCAGAATCGGAAGCCGCTGTGTATGGCAACCAATCACCTTATATCATTTTCAAAGTCTAACTGACCAAGGTGAAAATAGAAGTTGATTGGTTACTATGTCCAGCTGCTCCAGATTCTGTCTATTTTAGTAAATTCACCCTACTATGTTACATTACAGCATGACAAAAGTCTATCTCACCCTATTTGCACGATTATTTCTTGGCTGCTTTTCGCCCACTTCATTATAATTTGATTGGGTATATTGCTTTTATTACTTTGAACAACCTAGTTTACACAAATCATGGTTTCCGTATACTATGTATTAGAAGAAGACTGCACAGAATTGATGGCAGAATTGATGGCCATGCCTTGTGCTACGATTCAACCCCACAGCCTTGCCCAGAGGCTTTGCCATTAATATCCAAGAAATATCTGTAGAAGTCTTCTAATTACTGCTCATATATTCCACAGTAATTTGATAGCATAATCTACAGCATCTTAGCAGTGTGATAACTAATTTCATATAGTTCAGCTCTTGTTTAAGAAAGGTTTAGACCAGGACCCAAAACAGTTATTTGGATGGATAGGGAGCTTCTGCTATAATACTACTGAAATACTGTAGGTTTGCCTGCACAGATTATGGCCAACAAACCTAGAAGCGTTGTACCTTTATTTCCTTTATTGAAAAGGCATGTATAATGACTGTAAAACAACCAACACGGTTAGGTCGTCAGGCCTTGAGCCATGACAAAGGCCTGATGGCTAAAGCGCGATGGCTGTTTTACAGCTAATATACATGCTTTTTTACTAAAGGAAGCCTGTTTTTTGATGCCATCCTGACTGCCGACAATTTCTCTTGTGATCCGTGTTGTATTAGAGGTGTCAGCAACCTGACAGTCTGAGAACCGGGCAGAGATATAATATGGGAAGGTAGAAGCGCCTACACACCTGTTTCTAAATGTGTTATTGCACAAAAGGTTTGTCAACCCAGGTGACATGTCTGATAACTAGCATGCTCCCCTATCTGCTCCCCTATCTACTCTTATTACCTCAGACTATCTCCTTCCACAGGAAGATACTTCACCATCTTCCTCCAAACAATTGTCCTTGTATCTCCAAAATAACATTCACTAATGACCATACACCAACGAATAAAAAACCCTCTCTGCCTACTCATAACTACCCATGATCCACCAACAGGCTGACAACTTCTTGCCACTGTCTCCCTGTGATCACCAATGTCAACACACTGTAATGTGAGTACACATGATCCACTGTGGTCAACCATGAATATGATAGAATTCGTTGATGTGGAGATAAGAAAAACACTGCGCTAACTATGATGTAAATCGTGGTGAGGAGCAGCTACATAAGGTGCGACTAATACACTGGGCAAAATGGTCACCATTTTGCCTAGTATTCATTGATGAAAAACAAGAAGAAGGTAGTGTTTGGTGCCAATAGGACGTGAAAAGTAAAGTCACACCCCCTCCCCCACACACTCTGATCCCCAACCTTAACCTGCTCCCCTCGCCGAAGCTCTAAAATGTGGAAAGTGTTTCCCCAGTCTCCTCTCCCCACCGATCAGACTGCAACATTGTAACTTTGTAGGAAGTCACAAGTTGAGAGCATGCAGCAGGGATTGATTGGTCAGACCTGGATGTCGGTGCTGACCTCGGATAGTGCCTCACATAAGGACAGTGTCTTCTTTCGTTACCCTAACACATTATTTGACAAGCTTGCACCAAATATGAAAAAATATATCTAATGAAATGTCCAATTGGGCCCAACAGTTCATCCCTAAATTGACACTCAACGATATCCTTACTCTCCAAAAATAATTCATATACATCAACTACTTAATGTACCTGTAATCTATTTTTCATTAAATCATTTCTTACTGTATTTTTTTGCTTCCTTATAACATCCCCATTGAGCTCCAAAACCTTCCCCTTACTTCCGTTTGTTTGGAATGAGCAGTACATGTTAGATGCTGACATGAGCATTGCTTTATGCACACTACACATCCCATAGCCCATAATCTATAGTCCATCTCAGTAGCGAGCGAGGGTGTCTACATATCTACATATAGTGGAACAATGATGAACGAACGTGGCCACATTACACAGGGTATGCAGGATAGGTAGGAGAAGGGGGTAGGGAGCATTTTAGGCTTGAATTCCATTGTAAGAATATATACTAAAATAGAATTTGTTTCTTTTTAAACCAGAGTTTAGTGTCATTTTAAACTTATCCTAAATGCAAACCCTTTACACTTAACTCTCAAACTTAGCAACCTTCAATCCCTTATTCAGAACCCGTGACACTAACCTAACCCCTAACCTAATTTACTGATAGTAAAGTCCCAACTCCAGGAATTTAAAAAAATCCCCTTGCAGTGGGGTCCCCCCACTGCATGGGTTAATTGCTTATTATGTCTAGGCCAGGGATCTTCAAACTACGGCCCTCCAGCTGTTGCAGAACTACACGTCTCATGAGGCAATGTAAAACTCTGACATCCACAGACATTAATAGGTATGATGGGAATTGTAGTTCCTGAGCAACTGGAGGGCCATAGTTTGGAGACCCCTGGTCTAGGCGATTGCAGAAGAGGCTGTTCCACTTACCCATAGCTCTTAACTGTCCCTCATTTGAAAGGACTGTCCTTCCTTTGAGACCAAAACCCTCTATGATATATATATATATATATATATATATATATATATATATATATATATATATATATATATATAAATAACCCAAAATGCTATATTGCTGCATTTTTTTTAATGGATAGACCAATACAAAGGAAAAATAGAGGTAAAAAAGCACTTGTGTGGGCAGCTTAGACAATCATTTTCTGCATATTAAATTTTTGTGGTTCATGTAACCAGGTCCTTTGCCTAGTATATACTTTGTGCTAACAGGTTTATAATTTCAGAAAGTTGGGAGTTATGACTCACCTGATTCCTCATTCCGGGTGGCTAAGTACCATCTGAGCATCTATTAAACACCACGGCCTACCTGAGTATTGTTGCTGACAATGTCCATCCCTTTATGACTACAGTGTCCCCATCTTCTGATGACTACTTCCAGCAGGATAATGCACCATGCCACGAAGCTCAAATCATCTCACCACTGGTTTCTTGAACATGACAATGAGTTTACTGTACTCCAATGGCCTCCACAGTCATCAGATCTCAATCCACAAGAGCACCTTTGGCATGTGGTGGAACGGGAGATTCGCATCATGGAAGTGCAGCCGACAAATCTGCAGCAACTGCGTGATGCTATTATGTCACTATGGACCAAAATCTCTGAGGATTTTTTCCAACACCTTTTTGAATCTATGCCACAAAGGCAGTTCTAAAGGCAAAAGGGGGTCCAACCTGGTATTAGCAAGGTGTACCTAATGGCTGGTGAGTGTATATAAACAATATTTTCCAGCACACACATGTTACCAAATTTGTTCATTCATTTGCATTCTTTTTAAAATGGCTCCTAACAGAAATCACAAGCCATTTAGCAGTTACTATTATTGTGTTTATAAGACACTTATTCAATACACAAAACCTAAAACACTTCATTTTATACACCCACTCACTTTTCAGACTTTATAAACATAATTTTTGAACACTCGGGTACTCGCTTTTTCTTATCATATGTTTTATTTCCTCATCCTTTTTATTTGCGTACTGTTCAATTAATGGCCACAACTTCTTTAAAGGAGCACTCCAGGCTAGAGTATTAATCTAAAATGCATTAGCAGCAGCACTAAAACAATGATTCTCATACTTTGACTATGATTTAAAGTGGCCCTCCATCCAAAGATTTTTATTCGGTATGTTAGAATCTAATTTTCTTCAATTAACAAAAATTAACAAATGAATGAATGGATGAGATCTTTTCACTTTGATATTGTTCTTGTAATATTTTGCTATTTTTTTTTTTTTTTAATCAATTTTTGAGTTTTTACACGAGAACTGAACGGACTTTCTTGGAACTTTCCTCATCAATATGAATTATTGAAATATCAATATTAATACCGTGATAACGAGAATTTTTACAGGTAAAGCAGGGAATGATAAGATTGTTTTTTCAGCTTTTCAGTGTATTTTGTAAACCTTCTTTCACTTTAATGTATTCCTTCCAAAAATATTAGGTGCCTTGTTATATCCCTGTCACACTGTTCCCCTGTGTCAGAGAGCGTCCACACCGCTCAGGTGAAATCAGTGGTCAAGCATCCAGTATGGGTGCAGGCCCCAGCTCGCCACCGCAAAATCACAGATATAGAAGATATTTGGCCGCACACCACGGGGAGCTTAATTGCAGTAAAATCCTTTATTCACATATGCCAAACATGGACAAGATACAACAGGATGATAGGTAGAAGCGTTTCACACAAACCCAATGTGCTTGTTCACTACCACTTAACACTGTTCCCCCACACATAGTGTTCACTGTCATAGCCTCTACACTACACCCCTGCACGTACTGTCTAATGTCATACCCTCACAATTTCACCCCTACATATATTGCTCGCTTTCATATCCTCCACACTACTCCCCTGCACATACTGCCCATTGTCATACCCTCCAAATTTCTCTCCTGCACATACTGCCCAGTGTCATACCTTCCACACTACTCCCCTGCACATACTGCCCACTGTCATACCCTCCAAATTTCTCCCCTGCACATACTGCCCAGTGTCATACCTTCCACACTACTCCCTTGCACTTCATGCATGCTGTAACAACCTTCAAACTCCTCCATTTCACTTTCTGCCTGCTTTCATACCCTCTACACTGCTATCCTACACACAGTACCAGCTAAGATCCAGGTACATTTTTGCTAGCAGGAATACAATTAGAATACCCTCATGTGAGGAAACACAAGAAGTTCAGCACGCAGTAATGACTAGGCTGTCACCATGCAAGCGAGAGACACAATCTCCACAACAAGGACACATCAGTAAAAATCTGGTAGAGGATCGAAGCATTCCCCTTTTTATGCACAACAAAGTGTAACATTGTTGATGAAGCTTCACTTTAAAGTATGCCTGACATGAAAGATATATATCAGCTGTCAGCTGTCATTACTGACCTCCTTCTGAAAATGCTAGCTGCCTGGCTGTGTCTTCCTTCAATATCAAAAGACCCAGAACATGAACACAGCAAATTAAACACATCTTTCATCCCTGCAAAAATGATGCAAGTGCAGAAAAATACATGTTGTCAGTAATCTAGTGTGCTCCTAAATTCCTGTTTGGGCTGCAAACACAATGCCTCTGCTGCACTAACAACCCAGGTTGTCAACCTGCTTGTTGGACTACAGAACTTAACTTATCCTTACCCTTCTCAGTTTCTTTCCAAGTGCATACACAGTTTTTTCCCCCAGCAAACCAATGCTGCTCCATTGCATCCCAAGTGCCTACCCATACACTACATGTAGGGAAAGGGCTCTTGGAAGATGTAGTTCTGGGGATGTGTATACATCAATAGACACTGAGCTCTTGGAAGCTACCCTGCAAGAGTTTTATATGTCTGGTGATGTTGTTAGAAGGACTAATAAAAGCTGTTTCTCAATACAGAAACAGAGTTTAAAAAAAAAGAATACCAGCTGCAGAGAAGATGGAGGTTTTGGGGTAAAATGAGGTGATGTCTAGACATAAACATTAGGGATATGTACAAGTAAAATCCCTAACAATGGTTAT
The DNA here is from genome assembly GCF_042186555.1 of Aquarana catesbeiana. Lineage (NCBI taxonomy): Eukaryota > Metazoa > Chordata > Amphibia > Anura > Ranidae > Aquarana > Aquarana catesbeiana. Next base: position 515,167,957 of record NC_133326.1, on the reverse strand, counting down.
ATATATCCAAACACACTACAGATGTTAGGAACCACTGGACTTTGCTGTCATATGTTCAGATATATATATATATATATCCATAGCAATACACTGTTCTTATAACATTCAGCATGCACTGCAGCCTGTGCACACTGTATATCACTGGCACATTTATTTATTACAGGTACTTATATAGCACTGTCAATTTACACAGTGCTTTACATATACAGTGGGGAAAATAATTATTTGATCCCCTTCATATTTTGTAAGTTTGCCCACTTACAAAAAAATAAAGGGTTTATCATTTTTATCATAGGTGTATTTTAAATAATAGAGACAGAATATCAACCAAAAATCCAGAAAAAAACACATGATACAATTGTTAAAAATTAAGTTGCAGTTCAGTGAGTAAAAAATGTATTTGTTCCCCTACCAACTAAAAATAATTCTGGCTCCCACAGACTGGCTACAGTATGTGTTCATGCGGTACACAGATTAGTCCTGTCAATTTCAGAAGATGCTCCTAACGACAACTCATTATGTGTATAAAAGACTCCTATCCACAGAATCTTTCTTCCAGTCAAACCTCACCATCACAGGCAAGACCAAAGAGCTGTCAAAGGATGTCAGGAACAAGATTGTAGACCTGCAGCCTGCAAGGCTGGAATGGGCTACACAAATGGGCTACATGACCATCAGCAAGAAGTTTGGTTAGAAGGAGACAACTGTTACAGCGATTATTGGCAAATGGAAGAAATACAAAATAACCATCAATCGCCCTTGGTATGGAGCTCCATGCAATATTTCACCTCTTGGGGTAAGGATGATCATGAGAAAAGTGAGGGATTAGTCCAGAACTACATGGGAAGAGCTTGTGAATGACCTCAAGGCAGTTGGGACCACAGTCACCAAACAAGCCATTGGTAACACCATACGTCGCCATGGATTGAAATCCTGCACCGCCTGCAAGGTCCCTCCCTCCTCAAGAAGGCACATGTACGGGCCCGTCTGAAGTTTGCCAATGAACATCTAAATGATTCAGAGAAGGATTGGGAGAAAGTGCTGTGGTCAGATGAGACCAAAATTGAGCTCTTTGGCATTAACTTGATTCGCTGTGTTTGGAAGAAGAAAAATGCTGACTTTGACCCTAAGAACACAATCCCTACAGTCAAGCACAGAGGTGGAAACGTTATGCTTTGGAGCTGCCAAAGGTACAGGCTGACTTTGCCACATTGAGGAACCAACGGACGGGGCCATGTATTGTAAAATCATGCATGAGAACCTTCTTCCTTCAGCTAGAACACTGAAGATGGGTCATGGATGGGTCTTGCAGCATGACAATGACCAAAAACATACTACCAAGGCAACAAAGAAGTGGTTCAAGAAGAAGCACATTAAGGTCATGGAGTGGCCTAGCCAGTCTCCAGACCTTAATCTTATAGAAAATTTATGGAGGGAGCTGAAACTTCGAGTTGCCAAGTGACAGTCAAGAAACCTTAAGGATTTAGAGAAGATCTGTAAAGAAGAGTGGACCAAAATCCCTTCTGAGATGTGTGCAAACCTGGTAACCAACTACAAGAAACGGCTTTGCTCTGTGCTTGCCAACAAGGGTTTCTCCAGAATTAAGTCATGTTTTGCTTGGGGATCAAATATGTATTTTACTGAACTGCAACTCAATTTATAACATTTGTATCATGTGTTTTTTCTGGATTTTTGGTTGATATTCTGTCTCTATCATTTCAAATACACCTATGATAAAAATGATAGACCCTTCATTTCTTTGTAGGTGGGCAAACTTACAAGTGCAGGGGATAAAATAATTATTTACCCCACTGTATATTGTACATTCGCATCAGTCCCTGCCCTCAAGGAGCTTACAATCTAAGGTCTATAACTCACATTCATACATACACATACTAGGGCCAATTTAAACAGGAGCCAATTAGCCTACCAGCGTGTATTTGGTGTGTGGGAGGAAACCCATATAGGCACAGGGAGAACATGCAAACTGCAGGCAGGTAGTGCCATGGTTGGGATTTGAACCAATAACCCTAGTGCTGTTAGGCAGAAGTGCACTGTGCAGCCCCAACATAGTAAACACTGTGGGGGTACAATCTGGCTGTACAGACAGAACCAATATACTGGCATATGCACATATGCCTTAGTAAATCAGGCCTAATCTTTTATAACAGAACTGAGTTTTTTCTATCCAACAATATGCTGAAAGAACTAAGCATACAGGGCAACTTGGAACTGTATCTAGAAAAATGTTGCAGAACCCAAATTATTGAAAAAGAAAACACTAATCTGACAGAAATAGTTGTTTTTTAAAACTTTTATTTACAAATGCCATCCAAGATGAAGAAGAGACAAAGTATTTACTTCAAATTTAATGTTTTATTATTACAATTTTGGTTCCGGATTTTAAATCCTAAACTGCAAAACCAAGAGATGTAAGGCTCTTAGCAAATTTGTTTTGACGTGAGATTTTTAAGCAAGCTAAGTTTGTGCCATCTAGGGCATTAATTGGTATCTTAGTTGGCTTGCAAAGCTTAAAAAAAAAAATAAATAAAAATAAAGCTGACTAGACTAGAGATCAAATAAAGGTGCTTAAAATAAGAAGCTGCTGTGACTTTCCCAAGCCATATTACTTGCTGCTAAAAAATAAGACATGGACCAAAGGCACAGACCGTCGAAGCATAATGAGATTTTCTTTTTTTTGATGAAAAAGGAGCATTCTAATATATGGTATTATGTTTAAACAAACAATACAAATGTTTTAAAACCTTAAGCCACCTCATATAAATGCAGTGCTTATGTTTAGTATTCTACTCCAGGTGATTTTTTTTTTTGTCTTAAAATGTTCACCAGATGTACCTCAAGTGACAATAATTCTTATCTGGCACTATCCCCATGCATTAGTCCTTTTCCACCACAAGATGGTGGGGATTTACTAATACTGGCGCACTCAGAATCTGGTGTAGCTGAGAATGGCAGCCAATCAGTTTTTAACCTTAGCTTGTTCAATTAAGCTTTGACAATAAAACCTGGAAGCTCATTGGCTTCTATGCAGAGCCGCACCAGATTTTGGGCACTCCAGTTTTAGCAAATCAACCCTAATGTTCTTACATTGTTGAAAGTGAGGAGAAAGATTACATTTACATTTGTTACTGTAATTGGTGTCACCAAAGGTAGATTTACTTATCACTCTTAGTGAAAACTATAAAATGTACAGTTTTCTCTTAATTTCTGTATTCATGACAATTGTCACTAGGAGAAAAAGTGAAAGAGTCTCCAAGACAGGATCAGAGCAGACTTAACAGAGTTTCAAAACATTTCTCACAATGGAGATCAACTTTAATTTTTAAAGTGACCCTTTCAGAGCTTGAGTTTGTTCTCAGCCTCTTTTCAGAGCTACAGAAATGTCACATCTGTCATACTTTGGGATGCCCGATTCTCTGCTATGCAATGTGGTGTCTTCTGCTGGCCCCCATACAGTATGTCACTATAGGACACAATAGTGATGCACAGGCTGGCTGATAGATCCACAGCAGTTGGCAGGTGATACAGGTATCCAACACTCCCAAATTTGTCAAATGATGAAGATTCAGCTGTAAGCTTTGTAGGAGAGTGAAGGTTTGAGAAATCGGTGGTGGGACAGATGAAGATGTAGATATATATGTATTTTTTTTTTCATTTTTGTCATTTTTAAATTGGTGATAGAGTCATGTCAGGTAGACATTGACATAAAAGACGCAGGCTCTAGTTTAGTATGAATGTATAAAAATCTTGGTTATCCGAGTGACAGTACACTCACTCTAAACAGTACAATACTGATTAATAGAATACTAAGTGAAAGAAGTTATCCCTTCCTTCTCCAAAGATATTCTTGCACTGCTTCTTCCCTGTCTATAAAGCACAGGTCTAAGTAGATGTAAGAAGCAAATTTTTCAAAAATAGTATTAAAAAGAACATCATGTACTACTGTTCCAGAAAACAAGTGCTTATTTAGTTCCAAAAAGAACCTTGCTACTTGAATCCCTGCTAGGGAGCATTTGACCTCTTAGTAGAAATTAGGGGCTAACTTTATTTTCTGCTCCATGTTACATAATACACCCATATTTAGGGTGTACCATGGTGCAAAGGTGTTTGCCTGTTCCAGCTGATGCCAAAGATCACATGGTGCATACACATATATCCTGGCTGTGGTCACATAGGTTCCTTCTACTGAAGGAGCTTGAAGCTGTCTATACCAGGGGTAGGCAACCTCGGCCCTCCAGCTGTTTTGAAACTACAAGTCCCATGAGACATTGTAAGACCCTGAAAATCACAGGCATGACTCCTAGAGGCAGAGGTATGATGGGATTTGTAGTTTCACCACAGCTGGAGGGCCGAGGTTGCCTACCCCTGGTCTATACCATAGTTATACAGAGACACAATAGGGTAGGTGTTGTTAACTGGAGATATCCATACACCTTTGCGGCATGGGGACCAAATGATGTGAGTAAGCGACTGGATATCTGTATAATTAAAATAAAAGTGAAATAGGTTTCCCTGAATTTTGGAACTAGAAGTCAAAGTTGACAAAATGACTTGATGCCATTCAAGAAAGTTTTTTTTTAGAAACTACCATGATTCCATGTTTTTAAATGCAAAAATCTCACTAGTTGTAGCTAGCTAGTATAGTATAAAAATAAATGCATTGTGTTTTCATGTTCTCCCTGTGTTTGAGTAGGTTTCATCCAGATACTCCAGTTTCCCCATACACTCCAAGACATGCTGGTAAGTAAATTGCCTCCTGTCCAAATTTGCCTTAGTATGTACAAATTGGCAATGAACATGTGGTAACACATTCTGCATGGCAGTCTCAAGCTGAGCAATTGGGGATGGTTGAGGAAAGACCTCATAAAAATGTGCCAAGTAACTTCTATGGAAAAAGGCTTTCAAGTGTATCAGACCTGGTCCACAAAGAGCTGGCCCAAAGAATCACCAAAAGTTGCATATGACTTAACAGACCTATACATATATATATATATATATATATATATATATATATATATATATATTATATTTATATATATAAATGATAAAATCCTTATGTTTTTTTTTTAGCTGTTCTGTCTCTAGCTATACATATGTAAAGTAAAACCAAGCTGATGTCATCTTTTGAAGTCATACTGGTACCTAAAAGGGCTAGTGATGATGAAGATTATGACAGTCTGGGGAAGGGAGAATGGGGACATACTGGGCAATCTATTGGAGGTCTGTAAATGTAAAAAGTTATGAAACCCCTGTTCTAGGGTCAGTTTGGGTTAGCCAACTAATCTACCAGTATGTTTTTGGATTCTGGGAAACAAGCATGGCACCTTTACACAAGCAAGGAAGACAGAGCATTAACCCTAGATATTGCCCTTGCTAAAAACTCCAGCTACACTAGGTAACCACTTAGCACTGCAATAATACATAATAAAACTAAAAATGATATACAAAGCTAAATGTGTCTTTATTTTTCCTTGCAATATTTTGGTATTACAAGGACTATTGCTATAATCGCATCAAGTATCTCCAGGATGCCCCATACTGCCCAGATTTCCCTATTTTGAAGTGACATTTGTAATATTAAATGAAAGCTATAAAAGCGTGTTTATTAAGCAGTGAATGTGCAACTTTCACCAAAAATTCACTGCAGTTGAATCTTCCTGGACAATATTTTTCCATATACAATAGATAATTCATCAGCAGTGAATGTTTGATAAATGTCACAGTTACTACTTTATAAATATGCCCCTTGGGGAGGATTTACTAAAACTGGTGCACACAGAATTTGGTGGAGCTGTGCAAGATAGCCAATCAGCTCCTAACTTCAGCTTGTTCAATTAAGCTTTGTCACACTGCCGCGACTTGTCATGTAACTTGAGAGTTCAAAGACGCATGACAAGTCGTGCCCCATTAACGGCAATGGTATCCTTCTAATCAGTGCGACTCCTAAATCGCTCCGACTATTTTAGCACTACTTTTGATGCGGCTGCAATATGACTTGCATTGACTTCTGTTAACCACTAGACATCCGCGCTATGGCCGAATGACGGCCACAGCGCGGACCTGCATTCCCGGGAGGCCGTCATACGACGGTCTCCCATGTGCACGCTCCCTGCGCGCGCCCTACAGGGCGCGCGCATGGCGCACTGTGATCACCGAGTCACTGAGACTAGGCTGATCACCGATCCGAGTAAGGGGCCGGTCCCGGCCCCTTACCATGTGATCAGCTGTCAGCCAATGACAGCTGATCACATGATGTAAACAGGAAGATCGGTAATCGTTTTTTTTTTTTAACTCGCGCTGACAGCGCGAGTAGAGAAAAAAGCCGATCACTGGCTCAGATGTCAGGGACATCGGTCCCGAAGTGGAAGCACAACACATTCCTCATCAGTGCCACCTAAAAGTGCCACCTAACAGTGCCCACAGTGCCACCTAACAGTGCCCACAAGTGCCACCTATCAATGCCAACAAGTGCCACCTATCAATGCCCACAAGTGCCACCTACCAATGCCCACCTGTAGTGCCAATCAGTGCCACCTGCCAGTGCTGCCCATCACTGCCACCCATCAGTGCCCATCACTGCCACCCATCAGTGCCCATCACTGCCGCCTCATCAACGTACATCAATGAAGGAGAAAAATGACCCGTTTTAAATTTTTTATAACAAAATATAAAAAAATATTTTTATTTTTTTTTTTAAAATTCAGGTTTTTACATTTTTTTAACAAAAAGTAAAAACCACAGAGGTGATCAAATACCACCAAAAGAAAGCTCTATTTGTGGGAAAAAAATGATAAAAATTTCATTAGGGTACAGTGTTGTATGACCGCGCAATTGTCATTCAAAATGCGTCAGCGCTGAAAGCTAAAAATTGGTCTGGATAGGGGGTTTAAGTGCCCTGTAAGCAAGTGGTTAAAGGAGTCATATGCAATCCATGATGAAGTCACGCAAGGATGTCAGATTCAAAGTTGCGTGAAAGTTGCGCTACTTTGAAGTTGCGGCAGACTGAACCCAGGCTTAAACTTAAAAGCTGATTGGTTGCTACGCATAGGTACACCAGATTCTGTGTGCACTAGTTTTATTATATCTCCCTCTTAGTGTTTGGTGAATTTTATTTATTATTTGTTCATTAATTGCACGCAGTCTTTATTTTACATATAAACACCTAATATAAGGGACATTATATAGTATTTGCAAAGCATACTGAGCTGTCAAAGAAAGAAGGCCCATCAGCTGTTGCTTGCTTTCTGACCTCCTTGTATATACGGTATTTGTATATCTTTATGTTCTCCCTAAGTTGTGCAATTATGCTATTCAGGGTGATTTAGGTGGAATATACAGGTTGGGATTTCACTTGGAGTGATAAACAAGACACCTTTGCTAGTGGATAATTAAGGCTGTTTTCAACATTGAGTCAAATAAAAAGGAAGTTGTCTGCTGCGCACCATGCATGTCCACGTTGGTCATCGTTCAATGCTGTCCTGCATTCCTATATGTATTGCCAAGCCCCTTTTTCTATATATTCAATAAAGTTTATACAACTGTTACAATTAATTACCTCTTTCTCTCCCTAGAACGCTTATTAAGCTCCTGAAGAAGCGAAATTTTGCGAAACCTGTAGAGCCTATGAGCTTATAGAGTACATTATCATTATGTCTTGTTTGACATGACTTCTGATATTTATATAAGTTCATACTAGAGAGATTTAGCCATTAGTGCAATTCGTTTGCGACTTTTTAAATGTCTTTTATTGTAATGTATTAACCTTTAATAAAATATTATTGTTTATTTTTCTATGATTGGTGCCTGGAAAGTCCATTTTTTCTACTTTCTTTTTATATGACTCAAATTCAGGACGTGGCACTGCACTACCTTAGGTCCCCACAGTTCCATCCTGTGTTGGTGCCTCTTGCAATTTTCTGTTTTTAACATTGTTTGCATAATAAAATATGGATTTTTTTTTAATAAGCACAATGTACTTGTGGTTTTATTCCTGAGAAATCAACACCTATAAAATCCAATTGCCTTTGTTTCTTTTTTCTATAATTTGATTTAATTTGGGGAAGTCATATCTATCAACATCCTTTGGATTTTCACTATACAGTATTTGCAAAGAACACTGCCCTTTCAAAGAAAGAAGGTCCAGCTGTTGCTTGCTTTCTGACCAGCTTTGTCAAACAAACTTCATTCATAACTGTATAAATTGGGGAAAGGCTGACTGACCCTCTGACTCATTAAGCACTGTTTGTTATAAAATGCAGATTGAACTCAAGCCTATATGGTGGAATAATTTAGCAAAGGCAGAAGAGATCTGATTCGACTGCACCATCTGCTGGCTGCAGATGGTGAATATTATATACTCATATGCAATATTTCTTATTTAAAAGAAGCAGGGATGGAAGGTAGAACAAATTTAAAAACAATGCACATTACCAATGAAGTAAACCAATACAATATGTGATACACCATTACCGACTCTACTCTAAAAATGCTATCACAATTTTCACTGACCAACAACCAGGCAACTAGCTATTACAAAAGCTAAGGGCACCAGTGTATCTAGGTTTCTCTAATGACAGGTTCCCTTAAAAGTAGAACTATAGGCAAAACTTTTTTTTCCATTTTGGATAGAGCATGGAAATTTGGCGTTTTATATTGTAGGCCTGTAATTCTTAGGAATAACTCACTTAAATCTGTCCAAACAAGAGTCTAGTAGACATCCCGGGTATGATAAAGTTTGAAAAACGAAATAATAAATTATAATATAATAAATAACTATAAATACTTATAACAAATAATAATATAATAATAAGAAAAAATATTCAATAATGTAATCAAATCAAAAACACTGAAATTTGCTCAGTTGCAGAATTGTCACTGTCATTACTTTCAGTGTTAATGACGGATTTCCCCACGAATCACTATCGCTCATTTCTGCAAGTGATTCTAATTTATTATTATAAATGTTGAAAATCTTAACACAATTGGAAAGGGAGGGCGGTGTTTGGGACGATCCCGCAATTATGCACCGAATGCTAACTGATACAGAGGACTGTGCACCCCCAGGGTTCACACCACCCGAATATAAAAGTAAATCACTTAAGTTTCCGACCTTTTCCAGTCCTAACCTCAAACTTTTTGTGGATCGTACTACTCAAGATATTCAAAAAATGAATACCATTCCAATAAAATTCAACTTAACGCACACTCAAAGAGCAGCTTTAAATCAAATTAAAAAAAGAGAGGACATAGTAATTAAACCATCTGGCAAGGGGGGCAATGTGGTCATTTAAACCACAGAGGGTTACATGGCCATGTGTTACAAGAACCTGGAGAACTCCTCTTGGTATCGTCGGATTTCTCCATCCAGAATCACGACTACCAACGGTAGTTCTTCAGGATCATAGATGGAGCCTTTTCAAAAAATCTAATTTCCAAAAATACACGAGAATTCTTAAAAGTTCAACATCCCATAACTCCCACTTTTTATGCATTACCCAAAACTCATAAATCCTTACCTCCAGGAAGGCCCATCATTTCAGGGATAGGATGCCTTACCCATCAAGCCAGCTCTCTAATAGATGATTACCTACGCCCCCATGTAGAAAGCTTACCCCCCCACGTATCTAAAAGACACTATTCATGTCTTAACAGCCCTGGAAGGCTTATTTGTACCTGCTGACACCATTCTTGTATAAATCGATGTAGAAGCCCTCTACTCCAGCATTCCTCACGACCAAGGTATTGCAATTATTTCAACCTTTCTAAATGAAAGAGATCTTGATACCATCCCCTACAATGCATTCATAATAGAAATGCTGCATTTCATTTTGACCCACAATGCCTTCACATTTGACGGCTCCCACTACCTCCAGGTACAAGGTGTGGCGATGGGGACCAAATGTGCCCCATCCTATGCCAACCTGTACCTGGGGCAGTGGGAGCGTGAGGTTTTCTCCTCGGATGCTTCCTTGATATAGTCATCTAGTGTGGCACAGGTATATCGATGACATCCTGATTCTTTGGACAGGGACCCCAGAACTCCTTGCGGCGTTCGTGGAGGAACTCAACCATAATGACTACAATCTGTCTTTTACCTACAATTGGCATAGAGAAACTCTCCCATTTCTTGATTTGAACATACATAAAGACACGGTGGGAGCCATCACCACCAATCTACATCGGAAAGACACTGCAGGCAATTCCCTATTACACTCCACAAGCACTCATCCATCACATCTAATTGGCTTCATCCCCAAAGGCCAATACTTACGGGCCCGACGAAATTGTACCAATGAGGACGATTTTATAATTCAAGCCTCTCAACTACAGAAACGCTTTTTGGACCGTGGATACAGCAAGAGATGTCTCAAAAAAAGCATTTCAAAATGCAAGTAACAGCCCACGAGACCTCTTGCTGTTCCAAGGTGAGAAGTGAACTCCATCACAGCCCCAGGGTATTTGTCCAATCACGAAATTCAATAATCAATCTCAAATCATCAAACGTATTTTAAATACCCACTGGCACCTTTTGAGTGATGACCCCACTCTAATGCCCTGTACACACGGTCGGATCTTCCGACAGAAAATATGTGATAGGACCTTGTTGTCAGAAAATCCGACCGTGTGTGGGCTCCATCACACATTTTCCATCGGAATTTCCAACACACAAAGTTTGAGAGCAGGCTATAAATTTTCCGGCAACAAAATCTGTTGTCGGAAATTCCGATTGTGTGTACACAAATCCGACGCACAAAGTGCCACGCATGCTCAGAATAAATTAAGAGACAAAAGCTATTGGCTACTGCCCTGTTTATAGACCCGACGTACGCGTTTTACGTCACACGTTCGGAACAATCGTATTTTCCGACAACTTTGTGTGACCGTGTGTATGCAAGACAAGTTTGAGCCAACATCCGTCGGAAAATAACGTTGTTCTACCCACAGGGGAACATCTACGTATGCAACATTTAATTAATTGTGACACCATTGGTATCGTGTATTTGTTAACATGCGGTTAGAGTAATCATTATGTAGGTAAGACCAAGAGACATTTTTGGAGAAGAATTAAAGAACACGCTGTAGATATACAGTTAGGTGTTACTGAGAAACCAATACCCAGGCATTTTGCGGTATGCCATGACTATAGTACCTAATCCTTGAAATTCCAGGTACTGGCCCGGGTACACCCCCCTATCCGCGGAAGAAACTTTGACCAAAGAATCCTTCAAATAGAAGCTAAATGGATTTTTAAATTAAGGGCAACACATCCACCAGGAATGAACGATGTGATCAGCTATGCCCTTTTCTTATAACACTATAATTCGATCCATGCACTTTTTGCCTGTTTTCATTTTAAATTTGTTGTTTTTTCCTCTTCCCCCCTTCCTTTTTTTTTCTCTTCCAATACCTCCACCCTTGCAACCAACAAAATATTTATCTACTACAACCCTCCCAACAGTACAACTTAACATCCTCTGTATTTGTTTTACCTATTTTGGCTTAATAGTGTATGTATTAATTTGGATGCATATAGATGGCTGAAACGGGGAGAGGAGTTGGAGGGTTTGTTTTAGTTTTTCCCGTATTTATGCATTGATGTGTTGGCAAGCATGCATTTATCCTGTCTAACTATTCACTTGTTTATGTATTTATTTTTTTTTTTCATTTGCCCCCTGCTCTGGACCGTTCCAGGAAGTGACCCCTGACTCGTGAGGCGTTTGGTCACGCCCGTGTCTATTCACTGCTTGAGGGGTCTGCCAATGGGCCATTCTCATAGATGGCTATACATTTGACATTTTCTTGGTGATTTCACCAAGTCCCCACAGAGATGTTTTAAACAGATCCTCCATCGGGGGGACACCGACACCTGACGGCCTCTGAGCCGATGAGTGTACGGCCCCTTCCCCATTCTGTGGAACGCAGCGTCGCCGACACAAATCCACCAGCGCCGGCCGGAGCCATGCCGTCTAGGTCCCGCCCCTTTTCTCCGCATGCTGGTGAGGCATAGCGATCCTCCCCCCTTCGTTCTATCTGGACTGTGGAGTTATTTGGATGTGGATCGGGGGTTTTCTGCATGCGATTCCTTCAGCATGCACTACCCACGGCATTCAGTGTATAGATGGACTTGCTCCGGTCCCTCCGGATTTCTCATCTGGGCGACTCGAGCAACTCCAGGAATCCTTCCTCCCACACACACCTCCCAGGACTAATTATGGCAGCTGTGCTTCCCTATATAGGATGATATCCCTCAGTCTTTCCCCAGCGGCTCATCCCCCCAGTTGTGAGGAACGTTGTGGAGAGACTTTGGGTACTAGATTGCAGGTATTTGATCTCCCTTTTTTTTTTTCTGTTAGCAGCCCTTCCTTTTAGACTAAAAAATCCCCTTTTTTTTGTTTGTTTGGATTAGACTATCTTCAGCTGTAAACTGTGCCCTCTTTTCCACTCTGGGACGTGTTTTAAAGCTCACATATACAGTGAGGCAAAAAAGTATTTAGTCAGCCACGTTCTCCCACTTAAAAAGATGAGAGAGGCCTGTAATTGTCATCATACAATTATGAGAGACAAAATGTGGAAACAAATCCAGACAATCACATTGTCTGCTTTCTGGAAGAATTTATTTGCAAATTACGGTGGAAAATAAGTATTTGGTCACCTACAAACAAGCAAGATTTCTGGCTCTCACAGACCTGTATCTTCTTCTTTAAGAGGCTCCTCTGTCCTCCACTCATTACCTGTATTAATGGCACCTGTTTGAACTTGTTATCAGTATAAAAGACACCTGTCTACAACCTCAAACAGTCATACTCCAAACTCTACTATGGTGAAGACCAAAGAGCTGTTGAAGGACACAAGAAACAAAATTGTAGACCTGCACCAGGCTGGGAAGACTGAATCTGCAATAGGCAAGCAGCTTGGTGTGAAGAAAGCAACTGTGGGAGCAATAATTAGAAAATGGAAGACATACAAGACCACTGATAATCTCCCTCGATTTGGGGCTCCACGCAAGATCTCACCCCGTGGGGTCAAATTGATCACAAGAATGGTGAGCAAAAATCCCAGAACCCCATGTGGGGACCTAGTGAATGATCTGCAGAAAGCTGGGAGCAACGTAAAAAAGGCTACTATCAGTAACACACTACGCTGCCAGGGACTCCGATCCTGCAGTGCCAGACGTGTCCCCCTGCTTAAGCCAGTACATGTCCAGGCCTGTCTGAGGTTTGCTAGAGAGCATTTGGATGATCCAGAAGAGGATTGGGAGAATGTCATATGGTCAGATGAAACCAAAGTAGAAGTGTTTGATAGAAACACAACTCGTCGTGTTTGGAGGAGAGAGAATGCTGAGTTGCAACCAAAGAACACCATACCTACTGTGAAGCGTGGGGGTGGCAACATCATGCTTTGGGGCTGTTTCTCTGCAAAGGGAACAGGATGACTGATCTGTGTACATGAAAGAATGAATGGGGCCATGTATCATGAGATTTTTAGTGCAAACCTCCTCCCATCAGCAAGGGCATTGAAGATGAAACGTGGCTGGGTCTTTCAGCATGACAATGATCCCAAACACACCGCCCGGGCAACAAAGGAGTGGCTTCGTAAGATGCATTTCAAGGTCCTGGAGTGGCCTAGCCAGTCTCCAGATCTCAACTCCATAGAAAACCTTTGGAGGGAGTTGAAAGTCCGTGTTGCCCAGCGACAGCCCCAAAACATCACTGCTCTAGATGAGATCTGCATGGAGGAATGGGCCAACGTACCAGCAACAGTGTGTGACAATCTTGTGAAGACTTACAGAAAACGTTTGACCTCTGTCATTGCCAACAAAGGATATATAACAAAGTATTGAGATGAACTTTTGATATTGACCAAATACCTAATTTCCACCATAATTTGCAAATAAATTCTTTCAAAAATCAGACAATGTGATTGTCTGGATTTGTTTCCACATTTTGTCTCTCATAGTTGAGGTATACCTATGATGACAATTACAGGCCTCTCTCATCTTTTTAAGTGGGAGAACTTGCACAATTGGTGGCTGCCTAAATACTTTCTTGCCCCACTGTACATCACCTTTCATCACAATTGAAACCAACAGTCTAATCTTTGGAAACAACCATTTTTTTGCCCTTAATGGTGCTTCAACCTTTTAATTAGGTTTGGTCTAATCCCAGTATATTTACTTGGTGAGTAAATCTTCAATATACATTCTCTTGCCCTAGGGGCTATCTTTCCCTTTTTTTTTCCTTTGATCACTGAACTCACTACCTCCTATCAACCATCTGCATGTTTAGGGGCCCCTCCTTTTTCGTCCGTCCAGGTTGGAGAGGAGTATTCCCACGGGCTCCCAGGCCTTCTTTGTCCCACTTAGCCGATGTTCTCCATGTGCGGTCCTTTTCGGTGAGTTGAGGGGCATGTCATTAAAACTTTGCATTTTGCATTTTATTAGATTGCCACATAAATATGTAATTCTATCTACTTGATTTTCTATACTAAAATCACTATAGGCAAAACATGACTGTACACCAATGGGTATATATAGAGATTATCATTGTGTTTATATGTGCAATATTTTTTAATATAACAAAAAAAAAAAAGTATTAATATTCGTTGCAATATATATATTTCTAGATATGAATCCATGTAAAGACAAACAGATCAACACATGTATGTTATTTGTATCATTATGTATTCATACTAATCATATGATGTATGGTACTAATGGTACTAATTAAGACTCTATTTGTAGAATTCACATGACGCTTTTATCTGTGCTATCCGCAAGGCCCTGACAAAGCGGAATATCCGCGAAAAGCGTAGGCCATTCCTTGTATAATTTGCTGGGAACCAGCACATCCCTGAACTTAAATTGAATTACCAAGACTGTAATGTATTTTAAACTTTGTTCTTTAAATAATAAAAATGTGATTACTCTTGTATAAATATATTGTATCTCATTTTGTTTATACTCCTCCAAGGCACAATTCAAGTCCCATTTTTTCTCTACAAATTTTTGGACACATATTTACATATCTTTCTGGGATGGTGCCTCTGTAGGAGTATTAGTGTTCCACGCTCACCCCACTCCTATACACACTTTTGATGTAAAGGGACAGTTTTGGTTGCTATGGACAATCTCCAGTTTCCAGGCAGAAAGAACACTATTTATGATGTAAAACTGCATGCAGGGCACTGGACAGACCACTAGGGACAAAAGGGATGTGAAATAAATTGATACAGTAATGTAATCTGTAGGATTACAGTGTACTGTATAGGTATTGTGTGTTTTACTTTTTGAATTTGCCGCCGTTCTCAGTCCCCGTGCGTCTTAATGCTCGCAGGGAATGGAGCTCGGCTCCGTGATAGATCGAGCGGAGGACAGCTCGCACACAGAGCGGGGAGACATCGCAGGATCCTGGGGACAAGGTAAGTAACATGTACCTGGATCCTGCGTTGCAATCCCGAGGGATTACCGCTTTTGGTACTGAAAATCCACCCTGAGCCACACTCGGGAATACTGCCAAGGGGGTTAATGGGGGCACAGACAGCAATAAAAACTTTCCAGTCTATCTAAAACTAAAGGAAAGGCTGCACACTCAAACAAAAATGATCCAACGTGATTTTATTCTTCGAACATGAGTCACACACAACAGCCACCAAGATCTTGGTCTTGGTGGCTGTTGTGTGTGAATCATGTTGGAAGAATAAAATCACGCTGGATCGTTTTTGTTAGAGTGTGCAGCCTTTCCTTCTTTTTCCATTGTTGTCAGTGGCGAGCCGTGGCTAGCACCCAGCACATCCGGATTACATTGATTTGTTCACCTGGAGCGGTGTTCCTCCCCTTTGATTTTATCTAACACTAAAAACAAAGTTTTGCTTTTAGTTATACTGTAAGCACCAAAGGTATGATGGTATTGTCCATATTTGGGCAAATTTGGGAATAGGTTAAATGTTCTTTTAGAAAGCATGAACAATCTATAAAACCAAACTATATTTAAAATCCGGATTAACAGGTGAAAACCGCAAAGAAGAAAGTCATATACTGATAAAAAATATTTTCCTTTTAACTCCATAGCTGTGTGGAATACATGAAAGAACTAATGAAGTGATACACGTCCCTGCTGGTATTTTAATGTTGTAAGCACATTGATTTTGGCAGAAACTTCTTTTTTTCCCTTAAGAGCCAAAATCTGAAATCAATTTGTAGAACAAGCAGTCATCAGTCATTAATAGATTTCTCATCACAAATTCTCAGGGGGTCAGCTGGGGTCCCCCTCGGGGCTCCCCTGCATTACGCAGACGCTCCATAATATAGAGGAGCTGCCAGCGGAAAGCATGCCGCTTGCACGTAGGGGAGACAAATGTTTAGATGGACCCGTAAGCTTTCTTCGAGGGCTCCTGGGACAAATGTTTATTTTATCCAGCTACAACATCTCTTAGGTCTGCAAGCATTCAGAATATGTGCACAAGACAGCTCAGCACCTTTGTAGCTTCTTGTGTTTGAAACATAATAAATCAGGCTGTAAATACATTTACTTTGTGAAGTGATGGATTTATACGCAATATTTTTAAAGCGGATCTAAAGTCTCATTTTAAACTTTCTTTTATAAGCATTCTCTCCCTCTTTTTAAATATCAGTGGATGAAAATATTAAATTTTCTAGCTTCAACTACCTTTTTTTTTTCATAGTTCCTGTCCACTTCCTGCTTTCCACGCCTAGATGAATGATGTCAAATTGTTACATCTGTTGACTCCTGGGATATTTTCGGCAGAGATCCCAGGAGTCTTCAGGCTTTTTGTTGTTTCTAACGTGAGGGGAGGGCATCTGAAGGAGGGTAGAGAGGAGCTGGAAGAGGGCGGAGGACAGGCAGAGATGGGCGGAGACAGGTGGAGGATGGACGGAGTCAATGTATAGTGTGCATGTGCAGACTTTGATGTGTACTGTGCATACGCGGACTCTCTGTGCACTGCACATGCAATGACTCGCATTGCAAATTCCCTGGAAAACCGAGGGCGCTGGTTTCAGCTGCCCTCAGTCAAAAATGGCTGCCACAGTGACAGTGACATATAGTGCAGTAACAACCTGCTTTTTACATTGAAAAATGACAGTTAGAAAAAATAGGTACATAAATCAGATCCGTGAAGTTTTTACATGCTACGTGTATTTTTTAAGGTGTGACTGAAGTTCCTCTTTAATTTAAAATAGACTTTTTAAAAGAGACACATTCAGAGGAAAGTGTAGTTTCTGAGAAATGCTGCTGCCAGACTCCCTCACCTTACCCATCGCTCAGGTGTCTGACACCCTTTTCTGCCAAAACCTCCACTGGCTCCTGAACACCCAACAAATAAAATTCAAAATATTAACAACACTTTACAAAGCCATCCACCAACCTGTCTCAAAATGTCAACAAAACCACCCCCACAAAACTTTCTGCTCTCTAGGTTCCTTATCACCTTCTTTCATGTTTACCTCTAAGACTTCTCCACAGCCTCTTTCATCCTCTGAAAATCCCTACCCCAATCTGTCCAGTTATTTCCAGCTCTGTTTGCCCTCAGGCAATCCCTGAAAAGTAAATTCTATAGGGACGCCTATCCAGCCCAGATAACAACTGATTTTTACTAGCTAGCAGAACAACTCATCCCATACAGTTATTACCTTTTGTATCACTTGCCCTTCCATTTAGATTTTCAGCTCTGTAATAGTCAGGGGATCTAACACCTTGGGACCACGTGCAACAGCCGGTTATCTTAAATGTAAAAGTCTTTATTTTTCTTTAAGCAAACAAAATAGAGTTTCCAGCATCAAAATAAAACTGTAGAAAATGCAACACATAAAGTCCGCTTATCTTCAGCACAAATAAAACTAAAAGTCAATTAAGGGCTTTACCCCAGAGTTAGCAGCCTCCAGTTTTAGATGCTTTGCTAGTTTGTAGCACATGTTCAGTACACACCTAATGCCATGTACACACGGGCGGACTTTTCGGCATCAAAGGTCTGACGGTCTTTCTGACAGACTTTCGACGGACTTTTGACGGACTTTCGAATGAACGGACTTGCCTACACACAATCACAACGAAGTCCGACGGATTCGTACGTGATGACATACGACTGGACTAAAATAAGGAAGTTGATAGCCAGTACCCAATAGCTGCCCTAGCGTCGGTTTTCATCCGTTGGACTAGCATACAGAGGAGCAAACTCAAGTCCGTCGAAAGATTTGAAACATGTTTCAAATCTAAAGTCCGTCTGATTTTTGCCCGAAAAAGTCCGCTGCAGGTCCGATGAAGCCCACACACGGTCAGAATGTCCAACAGATCCGTCCCGTCGGACCAGTCCGGTTGAAAAGTCCGCCCGTGTGTACATGGCATTAGTCTCCTTTCAACTGCTACACCACCAACCCTAATACTAAGAGCTTCCTGTTTTATGTGCTGCTTCCTGGAGGCTGCTTAACCGTGTAGGGACCGGAGGCCCCTTAGTCAGGAGTGGAAGTCCTTTTTCCAACAGAATGTCACTCCGGGCCTCCAAAATTCTGGGTCCCAAATAAGTCTCTATTAATACCGAGAGGACTGCCAGTCAGTCCTCTCCTTTACTTGACTACTTGGAATTCCTCACCCATCACAGGGGAGACCCCTGATTACACACACCCTTTTTGCTTAAAGGGACCATAACCCAAATATTGGTGCCATATAACACCCATCCAGGACCCATCCTTGGTGTCCTGTACAGCTCTTACAAGCAGGGCTCTCCTATATCTCTTGTCTTGAGTTGTATTTTAGATGTACTGTCTCCCTTTATTTTGTAAAACTGCACAAGTTGTTGTATCTCCACTCAAGTCGTTAAGGACTGGCAGATGTAAAAAAACGATGTAAAAACAGATAAAAAAACAGATGACAAACGGATGTAAACTTGTTTTGTTCTTTGAAAAGAAGTCACTGAACTGATGAAATGAACGGTCCGCATGTGTGAAAGGGCCCTTAGACTGTTTACTTATGTCAGTGGGGTTAATTTACTAAAACTGGAGAGTGCAAAATCTGGTGCAGCTCTACATACAAACCATACAAACCAATCAGCTTCCAAGTTTTTTTTTTTGTCAAAGCTTAATTGAATAAGCTGAAGTTAGAAGCTGATTGGTTATCATGCACAGCTGCACCAGATTTTGCACTCTCTAGTTGTAATAAATCAACCCCAGTGTGCTTAGGACTGCCTGGGGCTGGTAGCCTCTGTACAAATAGGGGAGAAATCAAGCCATCAACACCATCATCTATTTAGCAGGTCCCATTCGATTGGTCCTGCTACTGTCAGTGTACTAAAAGGATAAGTTCACCTTTGAAACATGTTACATGTTCCACTCGTATTTAAAGTGGTTGTTAACCCACAGGGTTAAATTTACACTATCCTCTCTGTTTATTCATGCAATGTCCCCCTGTGACTGTGTTTTATAAAAATAATGCAGCTATATACTTGTTTACAGAGCGCAGATCGGCACTCACATGACCCGCCGGCTCTCTCCTCTCTCGGCCTGACAGCTGCAGCAGGCGGGGCCGAGGATCCTCCGCTGACGTCAGGTGTTACAGGGGGCCAAATGACACAGCACAAGCACTGTGCTGTATAACATGCTTTAAAGCAGGGGTCTCAAACTGGCGGCCATCCAGCTGTTGCAGAACTACAAGTCCCATGAGGCATTGCAAGACTGACAGTTACAAGCATGACTCCCACAGACAGAGGCATGATGGGACTTGTAGTTCTGCAACAGCTGGAGGGTCGCCAGTTTGAGACCCCTGCTTTAAAGGAAAAGGATCTTTTTTTTTTTAAGTTAACAAACACTTTAACCACTTCAATACACTTTCGCACCTTCCTTCCCAAGCCAATTTTTAGCTTTCAGTGCTGTCACTTTTTAAATGACAATTGCGCAGTCATGCTACACTGTAACCAAACTAATTTTTTATCATTATGTTCCCACAGATAGAGCTTTCTTTTGGTGGTATTTGATCACCTCTGCGGTTTTTACTTTTTGCTAAACAAATTAAAAAAGACCAAAAATTTTGAAAAAAAAAAAAGTTTTTCTTTGTTTTTGTTATAAAATTTTGTAAATAAGTAAGTTTTCTCCTTCACTGATGGGCACTGATAAGCTGCACTGATGGGTACTGATAAGGCGGCACAGATGAGGTGGCACCAATGAGATGGCACTGATGAGGTGGCACTGACGATGGGCACTGATAGGCGACACTGATGGGCACTGATAGGCAGCACTGATAGGTGGCACTGATATGCGTCACTGATGGGCATTGATAGGTGGCACTGATGGGCACTCATAGGTCGCACTGGTGGGCACTGATGAGCACTGATAGACGAGACTGATAGGCACTGAAAGGCTGCACTGATGGGTACTTATGGGTGGCACTGATAGATGGCACTGATGGGCACTGATAGACGGCACTGATGGGCACTGATAGGCGGAACTGATGGGCACTGAAAGGCGGCATTGATGGGCATTGATGGGAACTGATGGCTGGCACTGGCACTGGATTTCACTGATAGGCATCACTGGCAGGCATTTTTCAATGCCACTGATTGGCAGCTGCCTGGGCACTAATTGGCATTTCTCTGGTGGTCTAGGGTGGCATACCTGGTGGTCCAGTGTGGTGCCCATCCCTGGTGGTCCTGGCGGCATCCTGGTGGTACTGGGCAGGCATCCAAGAGGGGCTGCGCTGATAAACAATCAGCACAGACCCCCCTGTCAGGAGAGCAGCCGATCAGCTCTCCTCTACTTGCGTCTGTCAGACGTGAGTGAGGAAAAGCGGATCAACGGCTCTTCGTGTTTACATTGTGAACAGCCGTGACTGGACACAGCTGATCACGTGGTAAAGAGTCTCTGTTAGAGACTCTTTATCTAGATCGCAGTTGCAGTGTGTCAGACTGACACACTGCAACAACGATCGCCGCAATGCGCAATGCTTGATATCCTGGCAACGTCATATGATGTCCAGTCAGGATATCGCAACCACTTTGCCGACGTCATATTGCTATATGGCGGGCGGCAAGTGGTTAAGGTGGAACATGTAACATGTTCTAGCTGCTGCTGTCTCCCCTCCCGATCCCCCTTCCCCCATAACAGCAGGGGGGGTTCTTCTCCCTGCACCCACTGTTACTTTTTGAAAACAGCGCCACTGTGCAGAGCTCTGCCCACATAGCCGTGTCATTCATTCATTCACAGTTTCATGTGAATTAATAAACTACAAGTACAGTCGTCCACTGCGGCAGATGGACTTGTAGTTTCAATGAGCTGTGGGGGTGCTGATGAGTCTTGTAGTCCACTGGCATGTCCACTGGCTTTCGAACAGAGAGCTCATATAGAGGTATAGGCTAAAGCCAGAGGACACGTCTGTAGAAGCCTGACATTGCACCTGTGATCTACTGATCAGGAGTGCATGCTTTCCAGGCTCCTGCTGGAAAAAATGTGCATTTATTATTTTTTCTCTCAGAGCCCGTTCACAATAGAACGCAGTGCTGGAAATTCAAAGCGCACTGCCTTTGTGATCTGCAGCGGGTGTCAGTGCAATGTTATCGACATCCCAAACACAGGTCGCAAATGCAGTGCATTTGCAACAAAAGTACCATGCTATCCAGTTGCTGTGCATTTTTCAAAAATAGTGCATGCACTAATTTTGGTGCGGTGCTGTGCAATTTCTGTCCATTCAAAATGAACTATGCCCTTAAGTTAACCCAGGGTTTTGGAGTACAGTCAAAAATGCCTCCACTGCATCTGGTGTGAATGGGCTCTCAGGTGAACTTATCCTGTAATGTTGTACAATGAGCACTGCCCATGAACTGGCGACACTTCCAGGAGTTGGGCAATGGAAGGCTCTAGCACTGGATAGAAGTCTAAGCTGTGATAAGATACAGCCATTAAGACTGGTTACCTTTAAAAATAAAGTACACCCCAGACAAACATGAAATTGAGGCATTTAGTCTGACTTAAAAAAATGATGTCTACCTGCTGAATGCCTCCTATTTTTAGTGTTGCATTAAATTTGTATAAACAACCTCCCTATTAACTAAATTTCAGTCAATAAATCGAGCTGCCAGCTGCTCAAGATGAATGCCAGAATGAAAATTAAAGTCACCGAGCAGATAGGCACTCAGAGTTTTCATGAAAAATGTCATGCCTGACCAGAATATATCTTCAAAGTTGGACTCAAGACAAACAGCTAAATGCACAATTAAAATACACATTTGTGTATTTTTTGCCTGCCAAGGTATATTTAACTCAGTCCAGTCAGTCTTGTGATTCATACATCTCTGTCATAGCCATCAAGGTGACAACACTATTTTCTATTTCCTCTGCATAGCAAATCAGCAGTGTGATGATTCTGATTCATTGCCTAATGAGCAGAATGATTGTAGGGAAGTGACGTAGGAAGCTGCAAAGTATGTGGATCACAGTACTTGCTGCACAGAATTATAGGTCTTTTGGCAAGTAAATTTATTTATATTTCAACCGTGTCCTTAGTTGTTGGTCTGGGATTTCATGATAATTGAAAAGCAAACAACTGTAAGAAGGCTACAGTTTGGCTGCATTTAATGAAAAGCAAAAAACTATGAAGGACTAGCATACTGCCAGGAGTGTATAGACAGTCCCAACTCCCCTTTTTTCTTCATTCATTACCGGGATGGAGGCACCTTTGGGTGCTTCATTTAAAGTCCCAATTCCCCTTCATTTATATAACGGGATGAAAGCAATTGAATAATTGTGATGGCAGTGTTCCCCTGCCATCCCTGTGTGAGGTTTGCATCATCTATAGGGTACCTTCATTAAGGTTCACATACTGTTATTACTAATATTCATTCATATCTTTTGTCTACATTTATACTTGTGTGCTCTGTACATGGTATTTTTTTACATGCAGCATTCCCTATACTGGTTCAATGTACCCACACGGACTGTTTCCATCCAGATGTCCAATGCACTCTCTCTGCCTGGTCAGCTATCTGCTATATGTGGATTGGTCGGCGCTTGGGTGCAGCTGGGGTCTGTCTTCATCGCGGGAGCTGCAATGCGCTTAGTGGACCCTCCCCCTCCTCCCCCTGCACCCAGTGTGTTCAGGAGAACGGGGCGGGTGCCCCTTTGCGCATCGGCGCCACGCTTGTCACGCTGCATGTGTGACGGCAGTCACGCCGTGCGTATGACGTCAGTCATGACGTCATTGCGCCGGCGTTTAGCCACAACATCCTGTGTCCCTGTATGTGGGAGCTTCCGCACTTGTTGCTGAGTGTTTACTTGGTTCAGGTGCGGCTTCTTCTCCCCCATTGGTTCATTAGCGTGGCGTTGGCGGCATATATTTACATCCCCCATTGAGGTGAGCTGTTCATTTGACCAGTCTCCCCCTGGGATCACTGCACATCAGCTACACTGATCTGCTGGTGATGCTTTGTTGCAGCATTAGGGTAAGCTTTCCCTTCTGGTTCAGACCTTTTTCTCTTTTTTTCTTTTCCCTTGGTGGATCAGTTTTTTAGTCAAAGTATTCGCCTGTTTCTCCCACTTGGTATCTCTATAGGTTCTTACACTTTCGAAGATTTATGTACTTGTCCATCACTTTTAGACACAGATACTTTTATATTCTTGGCACCATTCATACTATTTGTCATCTTTCTTTGTGGAGCTACACTGGGTTCACTTATAAGTATTACTACTATTATTCATAACATATTATTATTATTATTATTATACACATATCTAATATTCTGTTCCAGATACCCCTGCTTCACAAAGTATACACCACTTTTTTTGCCACATGGAGCTCTCACTTATATCTTGTACGCGCTTACTTTGTCCGATGTTGCATTCCTGTATTATGCTGCCTCAGCTCCCATGGTGGGGTTATGTTCTCGGCCAACCCTGTACCTGCTACCCCACGTTGCATTTGATGTCTGGGTTGGTGAGTGTTGTTGGTTAACCATCTATATACACAAACAATATTTTTGAGAATTTTTCTCTAGAAGTACTGTTCTTTAAATCTTTCTATATATATTCCATAGGAATGTCTGTCGCATTCACTCCTGACGAGTGGGAATACCCACGAAACACGTAGAGATTTACTTGATGCATACGGAGTGATATTTATTTATTTACCAACCATTCTATTTTATGATGCTTTTATACGATCTGGTGGACACATATATACCATGTGGGTGCATGTGCCGGTATAAGGCATGTGCACGCCATCTTCATGTATATATCTATTACATTGATTATGTGTTGTTATGTATGTACTTTTCTACTCATCATGCTTAGCCCTTGTGCACGCTCCTTGTATATATATGAAATGAACTATGTTTCAATGTCTCTAGACTTATGTCATTAAATAAATATTTTTTATTGTAATCCACCTCCCACTATTCAATTGCTTCATTTAAAGTCCCAACCCCCCTTTTTTCTTCCTAAATGCCCAATTAAAATACACATTTGTGTATTTTTTGCCTGCCAAGGTATATTTAACTCAGTTCAGTCAGTCTTGTGATTCATACAGCTCTGTCATAGCCATCAAGGTGACAACACTATTTTCTATTTCCTCTGCATAGCAAATCAGCAGTGTGATGATTCTGATTCATTGCCTAATGAGCAGAATGATTGTAGGGAAGTGACATAGGAAGCTGCAAAGTATGTGGATCACAGTACTTACTGCACAGAATTATAGGTCTTTTGGCAAGTAAATTTATTTATATTTCAACCGTGTCCTTAGTTGTTGGTCTGGGATTTCATGATAATTGAAAAGCAAACAACTGTAAGAAGGCTACAGTTTGGCTGCATTTAATGAAAAGCAAAAAACTATGAAGGACTAGCATACTGCCAGGAGTGTATAGACATTCCATTAAAGCCCTAGTGGAACTTTACATAAAATGTAAAAATGTGCGAGCAGGCAGGTTTCTATTTGCAGAACAAGCATACTATGGGGTTGATTTACTAAAGGAAAATAGACTGTGCACTTTGCAAGTGTAGTTGCTCCAGAGCTTAGTAAATTAGGTAAAGCTTCACTTTGCAAAGAGTACAAAATCACGTGCAAGGAAAATAAAAAAATAAACAGCATGTGTGCTTGCACATAATTGGATGATGGAAGTCAGCAGAGCTTCTGCTCATTTACTAAGCTCTGGAGCAACTGCACTTTCAGAGTGTACAAAGTGCGCAGTCTATTTGCCTTTAGTAAATCACCCCTTATGTCTCTTCTGCAATAAAGGATTTTTACCTGCCTGTTCATGATCTTAATAAAAACACACATTGAGCTGTACATTGTTATAATTTTGGCATCTGCCAGGATCAATAAACTCCCGTGCATGCCAGCCCGGCACAGCCAATAAAGATGGCTGAAGATTCCAAACCCAGAAAACAACCAGGCATAGGCTTCGAACATTGCATTGTATTGCTGGAGGAGAATATGGGGGTTATTTACGAAAGGAAAATCCACTTTGCACTTTCTCTCACTCATTAATTTCTCATCCATTGTCACAAATTTTAGTTTAAGGTCTCAATCAGGAAAATTGATCCTCAAAGCAAGTATCTGCAATTCTAGCTTTAGAGGTACACTACTGCAGTGCTTCGGAAATCCTTTGTCATGTGTTAAAAGTTTACAAAAAAAAAGATTTTATATATTTATAGTATATACTGTCAACTGTGTCTCAACGGTTTTAAACAAACTATAATCAAATAAACCCATAACATTATAGTTTCCATTTCAAACATACATAGGCTATCAATACTATAAACAAATGATTTTACAAAACAACTCAATAGGATATACGTTATCATTTATTAGGCTCCTCTTGCATAATTTCCCCTTAAGTATAGCTTTGTAACAGTTGGAGATATGCTTGGCATACTCTTCTTGCATAAACGGCCTATCAACATGTCCTGGCATTACCAGGTGGGAGGCAGGGCATGTCTATGCAGCAGCTTTCAAACAGTCAGTAATTGCCTATAAACATTAGAAGGTTCCAATGAAGCTATGAAATAATCAGCCAAAAGAGAAGACATGTTCTGGTACCTTTGGTGATCTTCATCAAGCTGATATGTTATAGCATTTGATGTCGGTACAGATTCACTTTAAAGAAGTGTTCATCTATGTAATAACATTTGTCTGAGACAAGGTGGCACTAGAAGCCCCTAAATGAAGCAGAATATGGATGCCAAGAGGGATACTACTGACTCCTAATAAAGAAAGGGCATTGAAAAGAGGAAAAGCAAGAGGTTTGAGTATATATACATTTCCCAGCAGTTCCTTGAACGCATTGTGCAGGCGGCACTGCCAGATCTTTAAAGTTATCCAATTTCAGACGAGCCTCTCTCTTCTAAAAGTAAAATTAAGGCAACTGAATAGCAACATCAATGATGCAGCCAGCATTGCTATGGTTCCTATGGAGGGGAATGTGATCTCACCCAGCATACTGCTGAGAGGACCCAATTGTCTCATTCAGCTCTCAGTCTCTGGGTTACCGTGGAGAGACCAATTAGGCTGCATATCTGCTAACAGCAGCCTGGGATTTCAGTTAATTCG
Organism: Aquarana catesbeiana; assembly: GCF_042186555.1. Lineage (NCBI taxonomy): Eukaryota > Metazoa > Chordata > Amphibia > Anura > Ranidae > Aquarana > Aquarana catesbeiana. The sequence goes on along the minus strand of NC_133326.1, from coordinate 515,141,399 downwards.
CCTACCCAGTGCACAGATCTTAATTAAATGCAAATAATCTTTAATTTCAGAGGCCCTAATAGGCTGCGGCCATTGCCCGCTACTGAGCCAGAGAGGGAGGGTCGTCAGCGATGTCAGAGGGGAAGAGTTTAAGTGCCACTAAACATAAATTTTGAATCAGTTTATGTAGCAGAGCTTTTAAAACTCAGTGATAAAAATATATACAAGTTGTAAGAATGTAACAGGTTTTAATACAAATTCTCCCACCTGTGGCTTGTTCGTTAAAAGTGCTGGATGTTTTATTAGCCTCTGCTTCAGAGAGCAGCAAGTCACCATGTGGAGTGTCAATGGCTGGCGAGATGTGGTCGTCATGTGGAGTGTCAATTCCTGCCAAAAGCTGATATTGAAATATATATATATATATATATATATATATATATATATATATATATATATATATGCACACCACTCCACTCTGTACACTGTGCTGTACATTGTATTGCAAACACTCCAATCTGTACGCTGTGTCGTACATTATACAGCACACCACTTCACTCTATATGCTGTGCTATACATTATACTTCATAGCACTCCACTCAGTATGCTATGCTGTAAATTATACTGACACCACTCCACTTTGTAAGTCCCCCACCCCCCACCACTACTCACTGGGGTTGATTTACTAAAAGCAAATAGACACCAATGTTGCCAACCTTCAGTATTTTTACTGGCGGCCAGTAAAAAATAGGCACTTTTCTCCTGCCTGTAAATGCCAGTGGCAGGAAAAGGTTGGCAGTAAAAAATATGGCTGTGATGCTCGGCTCTGAACTGTACATGTGCCGTACCGGTTCAGAGCTGGCCGAGACCATCCGAGCGCCTGTTACAGTATGCATAGCTCCCAGCCGTCCTTCATTTGGGACAAAGTCTCTCTGCCCATCTTTCCACCTCATTTTACCCTCATTTTGGTCTTGATCTATATAGTTGTATATAAAATACTTTATTTATCTTTCAAAAAGTGTTCCCCAGTGCTAAACCTCTCATCCAATTTCTAAATTGCTGCATTTGTAAATTTAAAAAGCCAGTATAAAGGAATAGTAGTGGTAAAAAAAAGCACTTGTGGGTTTAACTAATCATTTTTTTTTTAGTCTATTTGCCTTTAGTAAATTACATTGTTTGAGAGCCATCCACTGGTGCAATACCCTGGAAACAGAATTAAAGAGGGTATTAAACTCACCCTCTTGGTGGACCCACTGCACACTCTAGGAACTAGTGAACCAATAAATGGTCTTTAGGACCACTATTTCTAGTTGTATATTTGGCCAGTTGAAGTGATGCTCGATTGCACTGAAAAACTGCGTCTACTCCACTGAATTACTTGAGGAGTCGAATTCCATTCATCTCCAGGTACAAATTATAAGAAAATATTTTTGTGACCTAAAATAAAAATCTAACAGACGTTATGCATTAAGTACAGTCTATGAAGATGAACCATTTTGCCATTGTGGCCTAGAGTATTCCAAAAGAGAGAGCATTGTTGGGAATCAGCCCCAGGATGCTGTTAAAAGCATTTACGAGCAATAGATTGTTGGCTTATTTTAGTCATTTATTTTGTAGATTTTTGTTTGTTACTTTTGAATTTATCTGAAGGGGATGAAGAAATATGGAACCAGATGCAGGCAAGAGCCAAGTCGTTTGTTCCTGTGTTTTTCAAACAAACATCATCATTAACTGCAGGGACAACAAAGCATTCCATTTTCAATATATTTTTTCAAGCAAGTTGTATTTTCTTCTCTCATGGAATGTCAAGTGCTCTTTTGGACAGATCGGCTAGAAAAGGTTTTAAAAAACAAAGAATGTTCTCAAATAAAACAGTAGTGTATTTTAGTGAGTTATTATTGTAGAATATACTTATTTTTTTTTTATATTTTTAAGGGTCTTCTATATTTATACTATAATGCCGCGTACACACGACCGGACTTTATGGCGGACTGGAGGCCGTCGGATAATTCGATCGTGTGTGGGCTCCAGCGGACTTTTTTTCCCAAAAGTTCGACAGACCTAGAAATGAAACATGTTTCAAATCTTTCCGACGGACTCGAGTCCGGTCGAAAAGTCCGCCCATCTGTATGCTAGTCCGACGGACAAAAACCGACGCTAGGGCAGCTATCGACTACTGGCTATGAACTTCCTTGTTTTAGTCCGGTCGTACGTCATCACGTACAAATCCGCCGGACTTTGGTTGATCGTGTGTAGGCAAGTCCGTTCATTTGGAAAGTCCGTCGGAAAGTCCATTGAAAAGTCCACCGCAACAAGTCTGCTGTAAAGTCCGCTCGTGTGTAGGCTGCATTAGATTAAATGTGGAGATTTGCAGATTAACCACTAGAGGGAGATCTCAATTGCTCAGTGCTATCATTCTGTCTTTCTATTAACAACTGCTGAGGTATCAGCCCACAGGTAGAGCAGTGTTTTCATGATAAGAAGGAGCACCAAGTCTGGGCAACCTGGTCCAACTCACTCACACATCTCAGTAACAACAAATTGCTGGAAGACACACTATCACTTTGCCCACTCAGGACAAAGGAACACTGGGGTTGATTAACTAAAACTGGAGAGTGCATAATCTGGTGCAGCTGTGCTTGGTAGCCAATCAGTTTCGAAACTTCAGTTTGTTCAATTAAGCTTTAACAAAAAAAAAAAAACTGGAAGCGGATTGGTTTCTATGCAGAGCTGTACCAGATTCTGCACTCTCTCGTTTTAGTAAATCAATCCTAGTGTTTCCAAAAGCCCACTCACCAGTAAGGTAAACACACCAATGAACACTCCTTCGTTGTTGGAGCCCTCGCCCCCTTGCTTGGGGCATGTCCCCTCCCCATGTGATAATGCTTGGGCATTAGTGGTCAATCACAGGCTTGAACACTATCACATGGGGGTAGAACAGTGTTGCCTTCCACTCTGGTGTACATTTAAGCTTACCCAGGTGGAACCCTGTGGCAGGTAGGTGGTAAAGGACTGTAGAATGGTGAGTTTTCCTTGCTAAGGGGTTATCAGGAGTTGTTGTCACTTTGCTCTGAAAAAAGTGTTTTTTTAAAACACCTACCTAATAAAAGTACTACCTAAAACAGCAATAGTTCAATAGTAATGCCCTGTACACACGGTCGGACATTGATCGGACATTCCGACAACAAAATCCATGGATTTTTTCCGACGGAGGTTGGCTCAAACTTGTCTTGCACACGGTCACACAAAGTTGTCAGAAAATCCGATCGTTCTGAACGCGGTGGCGTAAAACACGTACGTCGGGACTATAAACGGGGCAGTAGCCAATAACTTTCGTCTCTTAATTTATTCTGAGCATGCATGGCACTTTGTGCGTCGGATTTGTGTACACACGATCGGAATTGCCGACAACAGATTTTGTTGTCGGAAAATTTTATAGCAAGCTCTCAAACTTTGTGTGTCGGAAATTCCTATGGAAAACGTGTGATGGAGCCTACACACGGTCGGAATTTCCGACAACAAGGTCCTATCACACATTTTCCGTTTGAAAATCCGAACGTGTGTACGGGGCATTAGAGTCTACACGTAAATCTGATTATGTTACAGAGATGCCATCAGCATTTCAATATGAATCCAAATGTGATCAACCCTGATGTCACCAGTTTACTCTTCACCGTGGTACTGCGAACTTCTGTGAATCAGGCTACAAAAACATATATACAATCCAAGCAGGATCGTGACTCGTACAAGATGCAAGGTCAGTAAGATGGCTACAGGCTTTTTTCCTATTGTCAAATGCATGGGTATATTTTAAATGTATTTATTCCTGTACTTCCATACCATGTACAGTGTTGCATAGCCCTTGAGTGGTTAGTATTCTTGCTTTATGAAGGGATCCTGTGTATGAAATCCCACTAGGGACAATATTTTCATGGAGTTCATACACACTACCTGTGTTTTGGTTTCCATTCGAAAAAGACTCTTGGCTAGAATATGATTGCATGACCATAGATGAGACAGTATAAAAACATAGGTAAGTGTGGACTGGAAAATAACAATGGTTAGGATGGGACAACCTTTGCTGTATGACATAAATGCACACCTTAAATGTAAATAAAGTGGTATTAAACCCAAAACTAAAAATATAATGTATTGCAGCTTACCAATCATTAGCTGTGGTGGCTGCATTTTTTCCCCACCCTCTGTTTTCCCCTGGTGATCTGGCCAATAACATGCCTCTCGTATTAGAATGCCTCCACTCCTTTTGGGATAAAGGTTTTACATAAATAAATAAATAAATAAAAGCTGATCATTGTAAGCACCCCTGCCAGTGTTGAATGGTTAGTCCTAGCCCTGTAAACCGATACATCTGGAGGAGAGCTTCTTTATTTGATAAACAACAGACATATTGGCTGGATCGCCAGATGTAAATATAAGAAAGAAAGCCTAAAAAGAAAACTAATACAGCCATCACATCTAACAATTGGTAAGCTGCAATATAAAAAAAAAAAAAGTTTGATTTTGGGTTTAATACCACTAAGATTAAAGTTACAGGGTTTGTTTAAGTCTGTGTTAATGACCCAAAGCACACAGCAAAAATGACCACACAGTGGTTGAAGGAGAAAAAGGTGAATGTTCTTGCATCTTCAGCCTGGTCAGAGCCCAGACTTAAAGCGGGGGTCCACCTATCTATCGTTTTTTTTTTTTTTTTAGTTCATTCACAAACTTTTCTTCTCAGCATTACATACTCACATATTGTGTGTAATATGTCCGCCTGTGCCAGATTTTGTCGGAAAGAATAACTTATATTATTCACTGCAGGCGGTTTCCATCTTCATTGTGGGCATTTGAAGCCCACAAGCATTTATTTCCTGGATGCGGTGAATGCTGTGCTCCCAGCATTCACCGCTCGTTCCCGCACATGCTCAGTGGCATCCTGGGAAGCCTGAGACTAACTCCCAGGAGTCTGGGAGAGGCTAGAAACACGCCTCCTCCCACGGGAGGAGAACCAGGAAGTGCAAAGAAGAATAGAAAAATAAAAGGTAATTACGGCGATTAAAATTTTTTTAAACGGCATGTCAGCATCTAGGCAAGGAAGAGAATACATACAGATATTGTTCAAAATTTGGGTGGAACCCCGCTTTAAACCCCATTGAAAATCTGTGGAATGACTTGAAGACTGCAATCCACAATCGATCACCATCAAATTTAACTGAACTTAACCACTTAAGCCCCGGACCATTTGGCTGGCAAAAGACCAGAGCACTTTTTGCGATTCAGCACTGCATCGCTTTAACTGACAATTGCGCGGTCGTTTGATGTGGCTCCCAAACAAAATTGACATCCTTTTTTCCCACAAATAGAACTTTCTTTTGGGGGTATTTGATCACCTCTGCGGTTTTTATTTTTTTGCGCTATAAACAAAAAAAGAGCAACAATTTTGAAAAAAAAAAACCACATTATTTTTTACTTTTTGCTATAATAAATATCCCCAAAAAAATATAAAAAACATTTTTTTCCCTCAGTTTAGGCCGATATGTATTCTTCTACATATTTTTGGTAAAAAAAAAAAAAAATCGCAATAAGCGTTTATTGTTTGGTTTGCGCAAAAGTTATAGCGTCTATAAAATAGGGGATAGTTTTATGGCATTTTTATTAATATTTTTTTTTTTAGGAGTAATGGTGGCGATCAGCGATTTTTATCGTGACTGCGACATAATGGCGGATAGATTGGACACTTTTGGAGCTATTTTGGGACCATTTACATTTATACAGTGATCAGTGCAATTAAAAATGCATTGATTACTGTGTAAATGTGACTGGCAGTGAAGGGGTTGACCAGGAGGGGGCGTTGCAGGGGTTAAGTGTGTCCTAGGAAGTGATTCTAACTGTAAGGGGATGGGCTACGTGTGACACAACACTGATCACCACTCCCGATCACAGGGAGCTGTGATCAGTGTCAGTGTCATTAGGCAGAAAGGGGAAACGCTTGTTTACATCAGCATTTCCCCATTCTTCCTCTCTGTGAGACGATCGCGGGTATTCCCGCAGACATTGAGTCTGCAGGACCCGCGATCACACTCACGAAGCTCACGGCAGGGTCGCACGCGCTGCCGGCGGCACGCGCACGACCACACAGCGGCAAATTTAAAGGGATGTACCTGTACACCCATTTGCCTGTCCGTGCCATTCTGCCAATGTAAATGTTCGTGCGGTGGTCGCCAAGTGGTTAAACAGTTCTGCAGAGAAGAGTGGGCAAATATTGCAAAGTCTAGATGTGCAACGTTAGTAGAGACATACCCCAACAGACTAAAGGTTGTAGTTAAAGCAAAAGGTGGTTCAAAAAAATACAGACACAAGGAGGTGATCCTTTTTCCAACTCAGTGATTCTGTTTTTGAAATGTTTTTTTTTTTATCTGACATGTTGGTGTTATATCTTTCACTTGGATGTTATAAGTTGCACTAAGTAAATACAGCTGGATAAAACAAAAACTGTGCCTGTCTTTATTTCAGGCTGCAAAGCAACAAAATGTGAATATTTTAAGGGGGGTGATTCTTTTCTATACTCACTGTATTTATGTAGATAAAGTTCATACGTTTTTTATGAATTTGTGTCATAAACTATTTAATGTACCTATAAAAATTCCATCAAAAAATGTAGTGTATTAATATATCATAAGGATGGTGCATTCCCAGTATACGGCAACTTAAGCATACCTTAGTTATTTTGTAGGTAAACATACATATACTTTCAAATTAAATGTATTTTTATAAATTTATACTAGTAAAACACTTTCCTTGCTTCTGAAAATGTTCACTGATCTCCTATGGAGATGCCCCAAACTGCACACTCCCATTACTAGGAGGAAATAGTACACACTCTGAATACTGTATTTTAGGTCTCACTTCCATTTAACCCTAAATACTTCTTACTGCAAATCCTGAATTACCTCCAATTGTCTGCTCACACTAGGGAAGCAGTAGCTAGGGCTTTATTTCAGGCCCGGAGGGTCCTCCTAAGCAGAGGCGTAACTAGAACCTTCAGGGCCCCGGTGCAAGAAACAATTATGCCCCCCCCCCTTCCATCCAAGCTCCAGGCTTCAAATTTTGGGAGGGCATCCATGGACATCCTCCCAAAACCGTGCTTCCCGCATGCCCCCTGGGACGTGCATCCAGCGCAATCACAGTGGCCCTTTACCATGTGATGTCAGCTGATCACATGTAAACAGACTTGCCGGTTATCCGCAGCCCTTTCCTCCCGTGCTATGTCTGTGTGAGGAAAGGACTGCCATTAACTGTCAAGAATGTCAGTAAATTGTTTACACTGATAATCAGTGCCCCAATCATCAGTGCCATGTATCAGTGCCCATCAATTCCGCCTACAAGTGTTACCTATCAGTGCTCATTAATGCTGCCTATGAGTGCCCATCAAATCTGCCTATCAGCACCACCTATCATTGCTCATTATTGCAGCGTCCATCCATGCCACCTATCGGTACTCTTCAATACTGAAGTTCTGCCTATCAGTGTTCCTCAGTGCCCATCCGTACAGCCTATGAGTTCTGCCTATCAGTGCTCATCAATGCCCATCAATGCCTCCTATCAGTGCAGCCTATCAGTGCCCCCTTTCAGTGCCTCCTATCAGTGCCCCTATCAGTGCCTTCTTAGTGCCCCCTATCAGTGCCTCCCTTCAGTGCTCATCAGTAAATCCTATCAGTGCCTCCCATCGGTGCCCCCTATCAGTGCCCCCTAGTGCCTTCTCAGTGCCCCCCATCAGTGCCTCCTATCATTGCCCACCAGTGCCTCCCATCAGTACCCCCTATCAGTGCCTCCCTTCAGTGCCCATCAGTGTCCCCTACCAGTGCCTCCCATCGGTGTCCCCTATCAGTGCCTCCCATCGGTGTCCCCTATCAGTGCCTCCCATCGGTGTCCCCTATCAGTGCCTCCCATCGGTGTCCCCTATCAGTGCCTCCCATCGGTGTCCCCTATCAGTGCCTCCCCTTCAGTGCTCATCAGTAAATCTTATCAGTGCCCGCTATCAGTGCCCATCAGAGTCCTCTGTCTTCTCAGGACAGCACGGCTCTGAGCGGAGAGCGTGTCTCTCCAGTGGCATCACTAGGGTTGGTGTCACCCCCCTCCACCAACTATAGCCCCCCTCAGTACAGACCCCCCTCCACTAACTGCAGACCCCCCTCTCAGTATAGACCCCCCACTAAGTACAGACCCCCCTCTCGCAGTATAGATCCTCCTCATTAAGTACAGACCCCATCCATCAGTATAGCCCCCCTCATTGCAGACCCCCATCTATCAGTATAGCCCCCCTCTATCAGCATAGACTCCCATCTATCAGTGTAGACCCCCTTAGTGCAGACCCCCATCTATCAGTATAGACCCCCCTCAGTGCAGACCCTCATCTATCAGTATAGAGCCCCCCTCTATCACTATAGACCCCAGTGTAGACCCCCCTCCATCAGTGCAGACCTCCCCTCCATCATTGCAGACCCCCCTCCATCAGTGCAGACCCCCCCTCCATCAGTTCACATCCCCCCCTCAGTACAGACCCCCCTCCATCAGTGCAGACCTCCCCTCCCTCATTGCAGACCCCCCTCCATCAGTTCACCCCCCTCAGTACAGACCCCCCTCCATCCGTGCAGACCTCCCCTCCCTCATTGCAGACCCCCCTCCATCAGTTCACCCCCCCTCATTACAGACCCCCCTCCATCAGTGCAGGCCCCCCACAATGCAGCCCCCCCCTCATTGCAGACCACCCCCCTCCATCAGCACACACCCCCCCTCAGTGCAGACCCCCATCATTGCAGACCCCACTCAGTGCAGACCCCCCTCCCTCCATCAATGCAGACCCCCCTCAGTGCAGACCCCCACCTCATCAATGCAGACCCCCCCTCAGTGCAGACCCCCACCTCATCAATGCAGACCCCCCCCTCAGTGCAGACCCCCACCTCATCAATGCAGACTCCCCCTCAGTGCAGACCCCCACCTCATCAATGCAGACCCCCCCACCCCATAGTGTTCCCCCCAGCACATGTCTATTTGAATACAAACTCTACAGACCTCAGAACAGCGCTCTCCCTCGGACTCCTCCTCCTCCACCTCCATAACCAGAGAGGAGGGGGAGGCGGCTTCGGTCCGCTCCGCTGTACGCCTGTGTGTCTCTCATCTAACAGCAGAGAGACACCGTCATTATTTGTTTTATTTCCCTTCTCTCCGTGTGTCCTCTCTCTCGCACGGCATGACAGGACACACAGCTGATCTCCCCCCTCCCCTCTCTGTGTTCCGCGGGAAATGTGAGCTCCTTAGCTTCACACTTGACTGCCTGCGGAGCACAGAGAGAGGGGAGGGGGGAGATCAGCTGTGTGTCCTGTCATGCCGTGCGAGAGAGAGGACACACGGAGAGAAGGGAAATAAAACAAACAATGCCGGTGTCTCTCTGCTGTTAGATGAGAGACACACTCAGCCTCAGCGATGTGAAGAGCAACCCCGCTGGGCCCCCCCCCCACAGTGGCAGAATGTCGGGCCCTGTCGCAACTGCGACTGTTGCGACCCTGGTAAATCCGCCACTGCTCCTAAGGCTCTTGAAGTCCCCAGACCCTCCTACCCAAAAGGAATGGTTGCATTTCTATGGGGGACACTGTTAGATTAGAGTAATATATACATATATATATATATATATATATATATATATATATATATATATATATATATATATACACCAACACCCAAGCTTGAGTCCGCTTGACTTAGTCATGGACAGGATAATGTGCATCCCTGAGGTTTATTGTCTGGCAAAACTTTCTGTGCCAACATGGGCCTTCTCTATGATTTGCCAACTGTATGGTCTGCTGTCAGTCCTGACTTTTTGTTATGATATGTCAAGCTTGAATCCACTGACTGTTCCAGTTTGTATGTAATCCGGAAGGTATATGCTATTATAATAGCTTGTTCTGGAAATGTTGAAAATAAGTTTGACTGGCTGCTAAGCGAGATGGGAATTTTTCTTTGTTGTTTTTTGTCATGTGTTTCCCGTCTATGTGCTCCTTGCTGCAAAGGCCAGATATAGGTTGAGGGGGTTGCCATTTGTTTGTATTGTTGTTTAATTGGTGTAGGTGCACCAAATAGAAAATATTGTGAGCCGCTCAGGCTTTGAAGGAGTGCTAATCCCGTGTCCACCGCTGTGAGTGCCGGCTGGGGAAGGAGCTCGTCCCAGCTCCAGACTTCAGTGTTAGTGTAAGGTGAGATGAATGTCCCATAAGCCACACATCGAGACAGACCTGCTGTAGTGTGGTATGTGGCAACCTCAGCCTGGGCGTGGCTTTGTTGGAGCCCCGGATGCGGTTGCCACATACGACACTACAGCAGGTCTGTCTCGATATGTGGCTTATGGGACATTCACCTCACCTTAGGTGAGGGGACTCGCTGGATACCTTCACTGCCATTGTGCTATTGCTGGGTGTCCAGTGCGTCCCTATACCTTTAAGGAGGAGTGGGCTCCCGCCAGACATACCTACCCTTAATCTATCTATTATTATATATGTGCTCCAACTGTGGAGACCCTCAAAATGTATAGAGTTAGGACTGCAGTACACTAGGGTGCCGTGACGTGGCCCTGCAGCTCACACATATATTTGCAAATGTGTGCTACCTAAACCTCTGGTTTTAATGTGAACTATTAGACAGGACAATTTGGTTTGTTGCAGGCTGGCTGGTAAGCGAGCTGGGATTTTTTCTTTGTTGTTTTTTAACAGCTGGCTTTAGCCCACTGTCAGCTAAAAACGGATCACAGGAGTGCAGAAGTAACTGTACCCCTGTGATTCGTAGGAGAAGTAGGGCCAAAAAAGCTTTGGCCCTATTTCTCCTTTAACTAAGAAGACATAATATCTGAGTTTCTGTTTTCATATCACTCTGTTTAAGCAATATAAAAATACATATACTAAGTATACTCTATGCAATTGTTATGCAACTTTGTATGAACATTTATGTACTTTCATTTGTATTTTAGTGTATTTTTCTTTCTTAATCTCCTGAAGAAGCGGGCATCCGGGAAACATGTTGAGAGCCTGACGACCCACACCTACACTACATTTTGAGCAGCTTCTTAATCAGAGGTGGCTCCCCTGGTGAGGGGTGTAGGAACTGTCTAGAAGGATTTCAACTTTCTATTTCTCATGTATTGTATTTTCATATAATCCTTTATTTATGGATTGTTTTAATATGTTTAATGTTTGTAATAAAACTTTTTGTTTTTAACACTATGTAACTTGTCAATGTCATCAGACGGAACCATAAAAATCCTGCTGCCCCATTTCACTTTAATCTTCTAAGAAGACATAATATATGTCAACAAATCCTTTTTGGCTCATTCATTGTGAACAGAATATTAGAACCCATACTGACCAATCAGAGATTACCTTTTACACACCTTATTACAGAAATCTAAAAAGCATTGGGTGCCATTGTTCACGTAATTGCGCACATTACTTTTTTATTTTGATGTAGATGCGGACTGATGGGGGCAGCCTTTTTACAAAATGATACTTGTCCCAGAAGCAGATGTGAAAATCCAGATCCAAAAAATGCAATACAATGGGATAAAAATTAAATGCTGAGAAAGACAAATCCCTGCCCCCCCCTCCCCATACACAAACAGAGTAGAATACAGATTACTGAGGTAAAAGAACACATAAGATTATCCAAAAGCTTGACTCTGTAACCTTTATTACATGCGGTCCTTAAGGGACTAGAAGGGGGTAATGGATTGTGTTGAAAAGACCTCCATTATCAAAGGGTATAAATACCAGATTGAGAGGTCAGAGGTCTTATACTAAACCCTTTAGCTATTGTGACAATAAGACATGTTTAGAAAAACCCCATTTCTTCCTCCTCGGAAATTCCTATGTTTAGCTGCTGTGCAATATTGTGCTTTTAAAAGGTGTCTAAACACAAGGTCATAGTGATAAAAAAAGCAACATCACATTGTAGAATATCAAGGTCAATGCGCTCATTCTATCTCTATACACACTGGGCTTTGGCTTAATAGATCGCTAGTACAGCTAAGACACTAATTAGTCATAATTCATCAGAAATTTCTACAAATTTGGCATAGATTCAGTGGTATTCTAATCAAAGCGTATGTCAACAATAATCATCTCCTTTTTTGCTCCCTTTTGTCTTATTAAATATACCATAGAAAACATTTGGTTTATCTGTTTGATAAGTGCAAAAAAACACGTTGATCATGTCAGAAATTCCCAGCTGATCTGTGTCCTGTGCACAATTCCTGTGTGTTGTGGAAATGAGAAGGGGGAGCGATTGCGTAGTTTAAGAAGCTGACCCATTTTAGCTGTGGCTTCTATTCACAAAAACCTGTGTGTTGCCTCCCCAGGAAATAGTGCGTGCATTTTTGGCAGATAAACAGGTATTTTTCTATACTTGCTAGGTCTTTAAGGGGATAAACATGTGGGAAAATTGTACTGCTCATTTGCCTTTTTTTATCCTGACATACACTTTAAATCAAAACTAAAGCCAGTTTATACTTACCTTTCCTCCAACAGTCGCATCACTCACTGGCGTCAGCATCTTCTCCTGTTTGCTGGTTTTCGACCAACTTCATTGGCTGGCGCAGGGTAACGTCGCTCATGCGCATGCGCAGGAGGCCATTATTCTGGCACACAGGAATTAGGCTGGCCACTGTAAGCTGAGGGCTGTAAGCTGTCCTGACATACACTTTAAAGCAGAACTAAAGGCAGTTTATACTTAATTTTTCTCCAAGAGTCCCATCACTCACCGGCGCCAGCATCTTCTCCTGTTTTGCTGGTTTTCGAGCAACTTCATTGGCTGGTTCATGAGCAGGAGGCCATCATTCTGGCACACAGGAATCAGTCTGGCCGCTGTAACCTGAGCTGTGCATGCCAGCTGAGTGTACATGCCAGGGGACACCGCAAACAGGCAGGTAAATGTATTATATTGCAGAAGAGACATGCAATAAAAAAACAGCCTGCTTGCAGCAAGCATAAGCAGAACTTCTAGTTCCGCTTTAAAGCACTGGATGGCCAACTGGCAAAGGCTTCCATAATGTTGGAAATACTTGAAGGTGCTTAACCCTTTCATGACTAAGCCTATTTTTGAAATTTGGTGTTTACAAGTTAAAATCCGTATTTTTTGCTAGAAAATTACTTAGAACCCCCAAACATTATATATATTTTTTTAGAAGAGAGTCTAAAGAATAAAATGGCGATTGTTGCAATATTTTTTATCACACGGTATTTGTGCAGCGGTGTTTTAAACGCAAATTTTTGGAAAAGTGACACTTTCATGAATTTTAAAAAATCCAAACAGTAAAGTTACCCCAATTTTTTTGTATAATGTGAAAGATGATGTTACGCCGAGTAAATAGATACCAAACATGTCACCCTTTATAATTGCACGCACTCGTGGAATGGCGACGAACTACGGTACCTATGAATTTCCATAGGTGATGCTTTAAACATTTTTTACGGTTACCAGGTTTGAGCTACAGAGGAGGTCTAGGGCTAGAATTATGGCTCTCGCTCTGACGATCGCGGCGATACCTCACATGTGTGGTTTGAACACCGTTTACATATGCGGGCGCGACTTCCGTATGCGTTTTCTTCGCTGCGCGAGCTCGCGGGGACGGGGGCGCTTTAAAAATTTTTTTTTTTTTTTTATTTATTTTATTTATTTTTGTACTTTTATAAATTGTGTTTAAAAATTTTTTTTTTTTTTTTACTTTTATTGCTGTCACAAGCAATGTAAACATCCCTTGTGACAGTAATATGTGGTGACAGGTACTCTTTATGGAGGGATGGGGGGTCTAAAAGACCCCCCATCCCTCCTTTACACTTCAAAGTATTCAGATCGCCGAAAACGGCGATTCTGAATACTGTGTACTTTTTTAAATTCGGCGCCATTGGCAGCCGAGTAAACGGGAAGTGACGTCATGACGTCGCTTCCCCGTTTACAATTAGAAGGCTGGAACGAAGCCGCTCACAGCTTCGTTCCAGCCCGCCCCCAGCCGCCGGAGATTCCCGAACGGACACCGGGCCTCCCGATCGCACGGGAGGCCCGGTAACAGCGGCGGGAGGCGGCGGGAGGGGGGGGATGTCCCCTCCCGCTCCTCCGGTATAACAGCCGAGCGGCTTTTAGCCGCATCGGTTGTTATATTCGGGTAGCCGATCGCCCGCTGAAAACAACGGTACCGGGATGATGCCTGCAGCTGCGGGCATCATCCCGGTATAACCCCGGAAAGCCGAGGACGCATATGTGCGTTCGGTCGGCGGGAAGGGGTTAATACATAAAACTGGGGGAAGAACATAGGGCCATGCTTCCAACCTTGCCATATATTTCCTGGATGTCTATAACCCCTGATCATTTGTAAGTGTTTCTATCAGTTTTTTCCAAATTGATTGGTGGTGGTCCACCATTAAAAATATGACAGAATCAAGCACATGTTGCTGTACCCATTGTAGAGTTGCTTGCTGGATGGCACTGGGCAAATCTGAAAGCCTCTGCAGCTGCAAGCAGAGAGACAGACAAATAGATGAGCCCACTAGGTCTTTTGTTGTGTTAGAAAATACTGTGCTGTAAACCTTGGGACTGTATGGACAGAAATACAAATCCTTTGGCAGGTAAAACAGCTCCCATATATGTAGTTCAACCAGGCCCAGACTGGGACAAGAAATAGGCCCGGAAATTTTAAACTGGGCAGCCCAATCCCTGGGGGGAGTAGGTTGGAGATGTGGGGTGGGCGTTCGCAGGGGTGGTTTGGTGACCAGATATTCATCCCGAGAGACATCCCAATACAGCAAAGAGACATCCCCATATAGCAAAGAGACATCTTCAAACCAGCAAAGAGACATCCCCAATCCAGCAAAGAGACAATCCCAGACCAGCAAAGAGAGAGCCCCAGACCAGCAAAGAGACGGCCTCAGGCCAGCAAAGAGACGGCCTCAGACCAGCAAAAAGACGGTCCCAGACCAGCAAAGAGATGGCCCCAGACCAGCAAATAGACATCCCCAGACCAGCAAATAGACATCCCCAGACCAGCAAAGAGACAGCCCCAAACCAGTAAAGAGACAGCCCCAAGCCAGTAAGGAGACAGCCCCAAGCCAGTAAGGAGACATCCCCAGACCAGCAAAGAGACAGCCCCAAACCAGTAAAGAGACAGCCCCAAGCCAGTAAGGAGACAGCCCCAGACCAGCAAAGAGATGGCCCCAGTCCAGCAAAGAGACAGCCTCAGACCAGTAAAGAGATAGCCCCAGACCAGTAAAGAGACAGCCCCAGACCAGTAAGGAGACAGCCCCAGACCAGTAAAGAGACAGCCCCAGACCAGTAAAGAGACAGCCCCAGACCAGTAAAGAGACAGCCCCAGACCAGTAAAGAGACAGCCCCAGACCTGTAAAGAGACAGCCCCATACCTGTAAATAGACAGCCCCATACCTGTAAATAGACAGAAGCCCCATGCCTGTAAAGAGACCGCCCCATACCTGTAAAGAGACAGCAGCCCCATACCTGTAAAGAGACAGCCCCAATCCACTCCTTTTCCCTGCCACTACAGAGCGGGACTTTGGATGTAACGCACTGGAACATATTAGGGTTTTTTTCACTGCACTCACCCTCCTACCTGTGCAGCCATCACAGTGTCCCGGCCGGTGTTAGGAGAGAGGCCGCTGTCTCCTTGAGTGCAGCTATACCTCCAGTGCGGCCTGCCCGCGAGGTGTCTATCCCCTGCAGGTGCTTCTTGCGTGTCACAGGAACGTTCTCTCCCGCCTCCTTCTGCACCTCGTAAGTGGGCTTGCGCCGGCCCTGCTTTAGTAATGCCCTTATAGCGGGAGGTGAGCAGCGGCCGCGGTCTGTGTCAACCATGTCTGGACCGCGGTCGCCGCTTACCTCCCGCTGCGCGGCCCAGTCACCAAGAGGCCGCTCTTCCTAAAACATGCAGCCCAGTGACTGCGGCCCACCTGGCAAACGCTCAGTGTACCTTATGGCCAGTCCGGGCCTGAGATCAACTGTGTAACTAGCCGTTTATCTGGGGTTTAGCTTTAAATTCTAGCCCTTCATGTTATGCTATGACAAATAAAATGAAAATTAATTAGAAATTAAAACCAATTTAAAATATTCGAATAACCTTTTACGGAGTCAGTGTTTGCAGGGAAGCAACAAACAGAGTATTTTTTGGATATGTTTCTAATCTTTCCTGTGACATTGTCGTGGAGTGCAGCAGTTGGTTGTGTATTGTGGGGACAATCTTCCCTCCAGAGCTCTTGTCTTTTATGTACTCTTCAGAAAACAGTGGCAGAATAATTTGTTTACAAAGATTAATGGGAATGAACAATAATTACCAGATAACTTTCACATTACGCAGGATGACACAAAGCAGCAGAGAACAACTGAAACATTAAATAAAACTAAAAAGGCAGCTAAGTGAAGATTTCAATAGGTTGAGAAAGTTTTAAACAAAGGTAATTACAGTAATATGTTTACTTAAAAAAGCATCTGCATCAATTAGCTGTAAGTAAATGTTCTTAACCTGGAAAAGTTATTTGGCAGTGTTCATGTTATTCACTGGACTGGATAGATATATATAGATATATATATCTATATATATATCTATATATATCTATATCTATATATATATAGATATAGATATATATAGATATAGATATATATAGATATATATATCTATATATCTATATATATATATCTATATATACACTGTGTATATTTATTTAAATATATATATATACATAAATTATCTCATGAAATGACACTTTAATGTTTTATGCAGAATTAAGTTCTAAAAATAAATATTAACAACAACATTATCCGTGCCCATCAGTGTAGCCTACCTGTGCCCATCAATGCAACCTCACCTCTGTCCACCAATGCAGCCTGCCCGTGTCCACCAATGCAGCCTGCCCGTGTCCACCAATGCAGCCTGCCCGTGTCCACTAATGCAGCCTGCTCGTGTCCACCAATGCAGCCTGCCCGTGTCCACTATGCAGCCTGGAGGAACATCACAGCTTTCATTTCAATTGCAGTGTGTTCCCAACGCTCGGGTGTCACATACAGCCCCGCCCCAGGAACCCGGTCTCATCACTCCAAATGACTTTGTGCCAGAAGGTTTGAGGCTTGTCTCTGTGCTGTTTGGCGTATTGTAAGTGGGATACTTTGTGGCATTTGCGTAGTAATGGCTTTCTTCTGGCGACTCGACTATGCAGCCCATCTTTCTTCAAGAGGCTCCTTATTGTGCATCTTGAAACAGCCACACCACATGCTTTCAGAAAGTCCTGTATTTCATCTGAAGTTATTTTTGGGTTTTTCTTTGCATCCCAAACAATTTTCCTGGCAGCTGTGGCTGAAATTTTAGTTGGTCTACCTGACCGTGGTTTGGTTTCAACAGAACCCCTCATTTTCCACTTCTTGATTAGAGTTTGAACACTGCTGATTGGTATTCTCAATTCCTTGGATATCTTTTTATATCCCTTTCCTGTTTTATACAGTTTAACTACCTTTTCCCGCACAATTCTTTCGCTTTCTCCATGACTCAGAATCCAAAAACGTCAGTGCAGCACTGGATGAAAGATGCAAGGGTCTGTCAGCAGTCCAGAAACTCATTGACCTTTTATACACACACACTAATTACAAACAAACAGATCACAGGTGAGGATGGTTTCTTTTAATAGCCATTCAAACCCCTTTGTGTCAACTTGTGTGCATGTTATCAGGCCAAAATCACCAGATATGTCAATTTTTGATCAGGGTCATTTTGATAGTTTCTGTTGTCATTATGATTTAAAAAGAGTAAATCCAGTTGATTGATAATAAATGGCTTCAGCCAAACACTTAACATGAGTGAAAGAAATGTTTGTGTTATCATTCATATTCTCTGAAAAATGGCCAAGAAATCATAAATTCTGCCAGGGTATGTAAACTTATGAGCACAACTGTATATACATACACACACACACACACACACACACACATACTCGTAAAGTGGTCCTGTTGTAAAAACAGCTGATTTGGAATAGTGTGCTTTTACTTAAATATGTACTGTAATTAATTATTATGTAGAAAAACATGTGTAAACTTAACCACTATAATTTCATATAACCTTTAAAATGTTAGGCAAAAAAGGTATCCTGATTGCCTCATATCAGGCAAGCCTGTCCCTCACACAAGTAGTAGCTGTCTCAGCATGCTTCCATCTAGATCACATCGTGCGACGCATTTCTTCCCACCCACGGGGCTTAGTCTTTAAAATGTTAGGGTGCTCCTTTGTATGTTTACAACAATCATATCTACTAGGAGAAATTGGATTGTACTGTGGGTGAATGAAAGTCTTTGGATTTTGTACTGTTTATGGCACATACACTAAATTGTCAAAAGTACTGGGACACTTGCCTTTACGTGCACATGAACTTTAATGGCATCCCACTCTTAGTCCGTAGGGTTCAATATTGAGTTGGCCCACCCTTTGCAGCTTCAACTCTTCTGGGAAGGCTGTCCACAAGGTTTAGGAGGGTGTCTATGAGAATGTTTGACCATTCTTCCAGAAGTGAATTTGTGAGGTCAGGCACTGATGTGGACAAGAAGGCCTGGCTCACAGTCTTTGCTCTAATTCATCCCAAAGGTGTTCTATTGGGTTGAGGTAAGGACTCTGTGCAGGCCTGTCAAGTTCCTCCACCCCAAACTCGCTCATCCATGTCTTTATGGACCTTACATTGTGCACTGCTGCGCAGTCACGTTGGAACAGGAAGGGGCCATCCCCAAGCGCCACAAAGTTGGGAGCATGTAATTGTCCAAAATGTCTTGGTATGCTGACGCCTTAAGAGTTCCCTTTACTAGAACTAAGGGGCCAAGCCCAACCCCTGAAAAGCAACCCCACACCATAATGAAGACGTAAACACAAAAACCATCTTGACTTGCAACATTTTTCTTTGTTTAGTGGCATAGGTCATTTGTATTCCCTATCTCTTCCAACTACAGCAATGATGAAACCAAAATTTGCTTTAAACTTTTGCCTACTAAGTAGTAGTTACTTTGGTTTGTGTCATGCTTGCAGTTTTCTCTGTATGTTGTGTGCGCTCACAGCTGTTCCACTTAAGAAAGCTGTGTTTTGTGTATGCTTAGAATTATACGTATAAAGTTAACATGATGTCACTTCATATGTCCCTGGTGAAATCAGCTAAATTCCAGGAAAAAATGCCTACACTACAAAGACTATGGCCGGCCATACACGGTTTAAATCTTGCCCGGTTCAGCAGAAACCAGCCGAGATTTGAACCGTTAATGGGCAGGCTGAATGTACCAGGTTGATCAATTAATCTACTTGGGTACAACCAGCCTGCTGTATTCTCTTAGATTATCGCTAGCGACTGCTATCGGGGCAGCTCCCCCTGTTGGGAGCAGACAATAGCTTAGTAGGAGGCAGGAGCGTTGCTAGGTCTGCAAAAGATCTGGGGCTAGAGCTCATAGCAGCGGTCACCAACCTTTTTGCAGGCCAGGGGGTGGGAAGCAATTTTTCCAGGGTGATTGAAGCGCATTGTTTCTATTATTACATTGTAATATAAAATGAAATAGTTCAACTCACCATAATGCAGAATCAGTGGGAGCCCTGGACGTGTCCATTGCCCCATCTCCTGCCACCAGATGCAGCATGTCACTTGCCACCAGATGCAGCTTGTTACTTGCCACCATCACCTGCTACTAGATGTGGATTGTCACTTGCCACATCACTGTGCCACCACTTGCAGAATGCCACGTCACCTGCCCCCATTTGTAGATTGTCACCTGCCACGTCACCTGCCACCTGATGCGGATTGTCACTTGTCACGTCAACTGCTACTTGATGTGGATTGTCACTTGCCACGTCACCTGTCACCATTTGCAGATTGCCACGTCACCTGCCACCATTTGCAGATTGTCACTTGCCATGTCACCTGCCACTTGATGCGGATTGTCACTTGCCACATCACCTGCCACCATTTGAAGATTGTCACTTGCCACGTCACCTGCCACAATTGGCAGATTGTCACTTGCCACGTCACCTGCCACCTGATGCGGATTGTCACTTGCCATGTTGCATGGCACCAGATGTGGGTTGTCACTTGCTAACTAATGTGGATTGTCACTTGCCATTCCAGCCAGTGCCACCCAATGTGCATTGTCGCTGCATTGGTGGCAGGCTGGCAGCACTGGTCCATATAGTGAGGGCGGAAGAGCACTGATGTGTGGCAGGCAATGAGAGATTATGTCATCTCTCTGCTCCCCGCCGCACCTTGCTCCCACATTGAAGAGGCCCAGCTGTGAGGGCGGAAGAACGGTGATGTGGAGCGGGCAGAAAGAGATTATGTCATCTCTGCTCGTCTGCCCACTCGCTTTTCTTCTCTCATCTGCCTCTCTCATGCAGCCCGCCCACCGCAGCACGACCCGCAGCGCGACCAACTGGTTAGGCAGGGACCCTGCGGCAAGAGACCCAGATTCGGGGCTATAGCCCTAATAGCCACCCCCTAGCGACGCCCCTGGTAGGAGGGATTCCCCCTGTCAGCACTGAGTTGATTGGGGAATCGTGCAAATTTCCTTCCTGCAACCCGAGGTTGCAAGAAAAAAAATTTGCACCCTTTGGCCCCTCCCTCCTGTTGAGTGCCCCTACAGCAGGGGGGCACAAAACAGGGGGCACCCAAGCTGAGCTGCAGCTCCGTATGTTCATTCAGACATCGCTGGACAGAGATGGGGCTCAGGTACTACCACTTTAAGGTACATGCCAACACAACTTTTTATACATTAGTAGACTTACTGCAAGAAATTGAGAGAAAAATAGGTAGAATATAGGTAATCAAGACTAGGTTCCCCTTTAATTGTGCACTACACACCCCTTTAAATTCAGCTGGCTGTTTGCGCATCCAATCCAGAAGAACATTTCTAGAAAAGGCAGCTAACCTCACAGCATATTTAGTTAAAATATACTGCCAGACATTACCCATTCCACGCATAGATGTTTAAATAAACTACGGGAATTAAGTCATATAATGCTCTATACCATTTTTATCACTTGCTCAATAATTTAAAATATGTTTAATAGCAGTTCAGTGTTCAGACCTGCAGCTTTGGCACCAGACTACACAACAGCAAACACTGCAAAATATAGCACAACACATTCAATTCCATTTCATACTGGCTCATAGCTCCGAATGACTTAAAGGCTGTTTCCTCCCATGCGATGGCAAAAGAAGCATTGCAATATGCGTCTATCTAGGACATCGCGGTATAATACTAGAGACCAGGAAATTATTTAGATTACAACCTCTGCAAGGTGGTAAAGCATTTTGTATTTGTCTTGCAGTCTGTTGGGTGTGACATATTTCTTGAATAGCCAACCAATTACAAAAAAAAACACACTGCAGTCAAACCTGAAAATTTTCATAAATTGACTCAAGGGATAAATCTTATATATTTGTATGTTAGGTGTTCTTCCTTGCTAAAGCCTTTCACCTACAGGTTTCTGCATGCCCTAAATCAAAGACAGCAAAAGTCAGCCAAAGCGTTCACTGGTTCAAGCCCCGCCATGCAGACAGCAATGTCACACCAAATTATGAAGACCAAAAGAATATGCAATACATGACAGGTTAAATCCACAAATGTTTTTTTCATCACTACTTTTACTGTAAACTGGCTTTGCAAAATAAAAGGTATAATTTAGAAAGCGGCTGAAAGGTTTATTGTAGTGTAACACTTGGTAGTTATTGTTTTTATAGAAGTCTAAACCTCAGACCCAAAAAGACAGTTGCGGAGGTTATAAAACCCAGATAGAAGGTAAACTAGGTGGAATATGTGACTTAAAGAGGAGTTCCACCCATTTCTGTGTTTATTAAAAGTCAGCAGCTACAAAAAGTGTAGCTGCTGATCTAATAAACAGACACTCACCTGTCCCACAGTCCAGAGATGTGGCCGCCCGAAGCCTCACTTCTCTCCTTCTCCTCACCGGCATTGCAAGTGTGGGCACTCAGCTGGGACAGCTTGTGGCTTCATAGCCGGGTGCGCACTGCGCACGCGCGAGTCGTTCTGTACATTCTGAATGGCAATCTTCTGGGACCTGTGACGTGTCCTAGAAGATTGTAGAGAGGGAGGGGGGAGAGGAGATCTTCCGCTTTCTGTGGCACGGCGCTATGAGCAGAAGTGGGAGCTTGGTACCTGTCAAAACTAGGTACCCGCTCCCCTCCCAAAAAAATGAGCCTAAAAAAAGACACTAGTCTATCCAGTTCAACCAACACAACCAAGTTGGTTAGTTCAGTCCAGAGAAAAAAAATAATAAATAGAAAACATCCATATACACAATAATATACCCACAGTTGATCCAGAGGAAGGCAATAAAAAACTCAAAGCATGATCCAATTTGCTCCCCTGGCAATCAAAATTCCTGGGATCAATAATCTCTGGTGTGATTACCTATAAATGTTAAAGTAGATGTATGGGATATAAAAAAACAAAAACAAAAACATACATACTCACCTCCATGCTTCAGCATCGGGCTTATGCTGCAGCTGTTTTCTGCTGACTCTAAGACCAAGAACTGAAAGATCAAATGACACCTGATTACTCAGCTCTCAGTCTTCTCAGAGAGCAGTACTGTCAGTCACTGCTCTCCGCTCTGCCTCTCCAATGCCCAGCTGTCATTCAGACAACTTGGTGGATCCAGGCGCCTTCAACTGATTCTGGGTCACAGGAGAACAAAAGCAAGTGCACTCCTGTGACCCAGAAGATAAGTATAGTCAAAAAAGATTTTGCAATGCTTCTCTTTTAATATCCAGTTATACAGTATTTTGTGCAGTTAAGAATGTATCCAGCTGTTTTTTTTTTTTTTTAAAGCACTCTACTTAGCTGGCCAGAACTAGTTCTTGAGGGAGCCTGCTTCACATTTTCATAGCTTTTAGGCTGGCCATACATGGATTGAAAATACATGGATCGGCTGATCGAAAAAAACTGAATGAATTCCCCCATCCACGCAAGTGAGGTGAATGGAGGAATCCTCCCGCTGTGTTATTGTATTCCGACAGCGGGACTCCTCCACTGTCAGAATACACTGATCAGTGCTGCAGCTGATTGGCTGCAGCACTTATTGAAAGAAAAGTCTGTACTTCAACAAGCCATTTCAAGAGAAGTCAATCATTAGATCAACTTCTTTGTAACAAGGCCAGACAAATTTTGATCTATCTATAGCCAGCGTTACTGTGAAGAAGCCTTATTGTATGTGAAGGTTAAATCTCTTTACCTCCAGATGTAAGGATTGCCAACATGTCCTCTGTAATGACCTGAATGTGAATAACTCTACACCAAGTTCACTATATGGACCACCTATGTATTTAGACATGCAGGTCTGAATTGTTAAGCACATTTGTTACTGATTATTTAGGCATCCCAAAATATGACAGGATCAGTGGCAGACTGCATAAAAATGAATGCAAGTTACAAAATGTTAAAGCTGAAAAAAAAAATCCAAGAACAGAGTAATATTCATTCTAGCAGCATTGCCAATCAAGCTGCTTGTTTCTATTTGCAGAAAGACATCCTGATATTAATCAACATGACGGTAAAAGCTGGCGCTGGAATCAAGCTTTTCCACTACTTCAAAGTGTAGCCAAGATCGAAACAGGAAATGCTGAGGGCACAATTTATTGTCTTTTTATTCAAGGCCAACAACCTGAAACTTTATGGCTGTTTAAATAAAAGTTTTACAGGCTGATTTAAGATGGACTTACAAGCTGCCAATCATTATGCGGGCGGGAACCTGTTTTAAACATTCTATGCATAATTTAACTTTACAACTAGAACAGCACACTCAGAGTTCTAACGGGAGATTCTGGAGGACATTTAAAGGGGTTTTCGGTTTGGATGGAAATTTTTTCTTAGTGGGAAATGCTGTGTAATAAAACAGGAGAGTCGCCAGTGCTTGACAGCTTAATTTTTTTAGGGGTCTTTAGAAATGTTTTCCATTTGAAAGACTGCAATTATAGAAGCACCATGATGAGTCACAAAACAATAGTAAATTAAAATGTATTGTCCAAGAAAAAACTGGGACCACATTAATAGACCAACCACCAAATTCCTAGACCAGGGGTGCTCAACCTGTGGCCCACGGAGCCCTCTGATGTGACCAGTGCCGGCACAAGGTCTTCCAGCGCCCAGGGCAAAGATGCCAAACTGTGCCCTCTCCCCCACCTTCCCTTAGGGTTAGGGGTCAGGGCGACCCTATCCCTGCAATAAACCATTGCAGGAAAAATGATCCGCACTCCGGTTGTTGCGCTTTAAAAAATGTTTGTTTTTGTTGACAGGCCACAGTGAACAAACGCAGATGAAAACAGTTGATGCGTTTCAGCCTATAAGGCCATAGTCGGTTATGACTAAGGCCTTATAGGCTGAAACGTGTCAACTTATGACTAAAGCCTTATAGGCTGAAACGCATCAACTGTTTTCATCTGCGTTTGTTCACTGTGGCTTGTCAATAAAAACAAAGGTTTTTTAAAGAGCAACAACCGGAGAGCGGATCATTTTTCCTACATTACTTTACAGTAGCACTGACTTTTTACACAATAAACCATTGCGCCCAGGGCAGCCGTCCCTCCTGTCCACCCCTTGTCCCGGCCCTGGATGTGACCCTCAACCTCAAATCAGGGAAGCGCATGCCCATGCTCTGGGATGGTGGGTTGGCAAACCCAGATTATGATCAATGGGTTGCCAACCTGCAAGCTCAGAGCATTAGGGTGCATGGAGCTGGTGCCAGCAGAGGTGGAAGCAGGCAGTTGCAGAGGAAGCAGGAGCGGCATAAGCTGATGCTTCCTCTATAGCTCCAGCTCCTGTCCCAGGCAGAGTGATACCAAGTGCACTTCGCCAGGGACCTTTCCAGCAGCCTGGACAGTGATACTAGCAAAAGCAGGAAGTGGAAAAGATCAGTGTAAATATTACATACACCGCACTTTTGCAATGGGCACATTAGCACTTATAAAAAGGGGTTATTAGGCTGCTTTCACACTGATCTGCAGGTGTAGCCCAGTGCACCTGTGGCTTTCCTGCAGGTTAGCTGCACTGAGCCATAGACTTCTATTATATCCTGCAGTTTTGGTGCACTTTCTGAAAGTACACCAAAACTCCTGAATGTAGGAGTTTTGATGCGCTTTCAGAAAGTGCACCACACTGGCAAGATATATTAGAAGTCTATAGAAAAGAGCAGCTAACCCACAGGCTAGCCGGAGGTGCACTACGTTGTACCTGTGGTGCCACTAAACTGCAGCACATGAGTGTGAAAGAAGCCTCATAGGGGGCTCAGGACAGGGTTAGGGGGGCGGTAAAACATCATAGTTCATTGTGGCCCATGTTCGGTTACCAAATCACTTATGTAACCCTCACTTTTCAAATGTTGAGCACCCCTGTCTAACACCTTTTATTATATCTGATGTCACAATACTGCTTTTCATCAGCAGGTGTTCCATGTTATATCTGGAGTTAGATTACTTGTTCTACTTGACAGATTAGAAGGTCAGAGATGGAAGGTGTTAACACAGAGCATCCAGCACACATATCGCTGCCCCAAAGAAAGGCCCCCACAAACTAGCCTTTCTTGTAACCTTCCCTTACATACATTGAACTCAGTGCATCTTCTGCACAGAAGACCAAGCCTTCCTGTACTGAAATATACTGCTTTTCCTTCTTCTGGTAAAATATGGGAACTAATGTGGGCTGTATGTTAGGTCTCATAAACAGTGGCTTTAAAACCGGATCCTCAGTGGAAGTTTATTATGCTTATTGAGCACTCCAAACTGTCAGAACAAGACAGAATGGATTGGAACAAAGACAAGTACTATATGTGGTGGCTCTGAAACATTGGACCAAATCAAAATGTATGTGGCAACAGATCTTTGATGCTACAGGACCATTCATGTTGACTGCTTTTCTCAGCCAGGAAAATGTTTGACAGCTAGTGGAGAAGGCATCTACAAGCGCATACAGAGTGCACTTCCATTTCAGCATCTACTGTACATGACTTTACTACACTTACAGACAGTGCCATCTTAAGAGCATTATAGGCCCCCGGGCAATACAGTGCACTGGGGCCCTGTCTACACAATCACACATGACTGTCCATCAAATGCAGCTTTACTGTGCCTGTGAATGCAGCCTCACTGTGCCCGTGAATGCAGCCTCACTGTGCCCATCAAATGCAGCCTCACTGTGTCCATGAATACAGCCTCACCGTGCCCACCATTGCAGCCTCACTGGGCCCGTGAATGCAGCATCACTGTGCCCACCATTGCAGCCTCACTGTGCCCGTGAATGCAGCCTCACTGTGCCCATGAATGCAGCCTCACTGTGCCCACCATTGCAGCCTCACTGTGCCCATGAATGCTGCCTCACTGTACCCACCATTGCAGCCTCACTGTGCCCATGAATGCAGCCTCACTTTGCCCACCATTGCAGCCTCACTGTGCCCACCATTGCAGCTTCACTGTGCCCACCATTCCACCCTTACTGTGCCTACCATTACAGCCTCACTGTGCCCAGGAATGCAGTCTCACTGTGCCCACAATTTCAACCTCACCGTGCCCATGAATGCAGCATCACTGTGCCAATTAATACAGACTCACCATCACCTGGTAACACACACACAGTGGGCATCTCCTTCGGTGTATTACGGAGCTGGCTGGGCCTGTGTTTGGCGGTCGCGCTGTAACAAGGTCCCACTCCCCTAGACCATGTATTATGCGGAACACTGATTCAATCTACTATTACACAAGCCGGTCTAGGGGGGTGGGACCTTGTTACAGTGCGGCCGCTGAACACAGACCCAGCCAACTTCGTGATACACAGGAGGAGAAGGAGAGAGCAAAAGAGCGGAGCGCTGCAGCCGCAACTCAAAGCATCCCCAGGGCAGGCGGCCTACCGGGAAATTTCCCCCCCGGGCAACTGCCCAACATGCCCATGCAAAAAGACGGCCCTGCTTACAGACACATACAGTTAGGACACTGCTACTATTTGCAGGCAGTTTGTGCAATTACATTGACCCCCTCCAGTGAGACGGGTCAGGAATCCTGTAAATATTCTTACTACAGGAGGGATTTAGCTAATCTGTACTTCCTTTCACTGCAACTAAAAAGCTCAGGCAGGACCAAAATTCCTTCCTCCCAGCTTGACTTCTTGATGCCTCCTGCTACTTCATGTGTGATCTTTGTTTTTCACTGTATTCTGCATAGAGGCAATGTTTTCTTTATTGTCCATAACTGCAGAAACCAACTGATGGACTACGAGGAGGAATAATAAATTAGCTTCAGTAGAATACAACACCTGAGGCAGGATTATGCCCTTGCCACATGGTGGAAGAATTGGTCCTGTACTTTGCGATATACTTAAACAGTACTGAAAACTTGAGATGATCAGGGACAAATCATGGACAGTTTGTCAGTTCTTGGACAACTTAAAGTTATGAATACCATAATGTTACAAAATGTTATCTGGTTGCCTAATGTTCATGTTCTCCAAAGCTGGGACAAATGTACTATCACAGTTTATACATTTACCAAGTGTCCCATTGGACACTAAAGTCACTCAGCCCCTCTTTCGCCACCACTGCCTCTCCCTTAGGTTCTATGTAGAGATTTGTAAAAATAAATATATGATTTAATAATTCGGTTAGTGCATTTTTGGTGAGTACAGATTTTAAATCCCCCAACGTTAATCTCATATTTGTTTTTTTGTTTATAGTCCTACACTGTCATAGGTTAATATTTGTCAACTTACACTTGGAAATGTCTAAAAATACTCTATTCGGTTGGTAGAAATGCATTTCCTGGGTGTCCCACTTCAGTTCTATACTGGCATAGCTGAGTAATGGCCTCATCCCTCATCACAAGTATCCTCACAAAAACTTGTAGTGCTGAGGAGTATCTGACGAGGTCTTGTAGATTACACAGCTCACTGGAAAGAATGGTCAAACTCTTTTGCATTGTGCAGACATATTTAAGATCACTGAACAAATGCTATAACAGAATAAGTAAAATATACATTTCTCTATTTTACAATTCTTCTTTTTTTTATTTTTTATTGAATATGCATTTTATGTATTTATGTGATTTAAATCAGGCTTTAAAAAGTGTGCGTGTACCCAAAACCTTTGGTTTGTTTTGGAATACAGAAGGATTATAACCCCTGACACATTTTTATTGCTCTCTCCCTGCTGAGTAGCTTCACCCTATGGTGGTCCTCTGGTGACCATTATCACTGAGATGAAACACGATAGTAAGACAACATCTAATAGTTGCCACAGAGAGGACAACTATGGTGAGGTTACCTTTTTTAGTCACGATTGTCTAAGAAGGAATGATGACACCTGTTTCAGTGACGACTGTCTAGGCATTCCCTGCTGCATGTCTGCAACAGGAAGTAATGGGAAGTCTCACCAACAGGACATAGACAGGTAAAAATAAACTGACAGGGGTTTTAACCCTTCCTTACTGTAGTCAAAACGAAAAAGTTTGGTTATAAATACGCATACACTTGCATGCCACTGATTGTAAAACATTTAATTTAAACACTTCACTGATTTAAACACAAAAATCCTACATCCAGTTTAGCTGCTCTTATCTAAGAAGGAGAGATACTGGGTTCTAAACCAGCAGAATAACCCAGTAATAAAAGAGCCAGCATTGATCTGTCCTCCTATAGGACAGCATGCTAAGAGAAACAAAGCCATTTTGTTCTCAGTACATCCTTGCACAAAGCCTTTAATTATAAAACTAGGCGTGCTTGCTCCCTTCTGAGACACTTGGCTTACCAGGAAAATGATGATATTTGCACAAAATCCTTCCCGAATCTCATTCCTTATCACACGTTTCCATGTCCCTGGGGAAGAGTGTTGAAACATCACCTTTATTTCTTTCAGATTCCTCTCCACTGTGGTTTAACTTATTACTGCAGCTATACAATACTCTAATACATTGTAGGTGTAACCCAGGGGTAGGCAACCCCCGGCACTGGTGCCGCAACCAGCACACAAAGCCTCTTTTGCCAGCACTCGACTCCCACCCCATCAGCAGAGCAGCACAGGGAGGTGTCAGTGAGACACTAATGCATTCCAATTTCAGAATTCCCTATGCCGCACCTGCACTGAGGGGGAGGCACTGTGCCCCCACACATTGTAAAAGATGGGAAACATTGTTTGGTTCTCTAACTTTGCTGTAGCTGCGATCGTCAGCTCTTGTGATGGGGAAGAGATTGGCTGCAGTTCTGCTGGGGGGGCGGTTCCCATTTTCAGGAGGAGGAGGACTGTCATTGGCCACTGCTAAAGCCAATAACAGTCCTGCTAGCCCCACCCACAATCTGGAGGAAGATGACTCGCTTGGTTGCCACTACCAATCTCAGAAAGAAGGGATTTCACTGTGATTGAGAAAACCACAATCAGGTGATAGTTTGTGGAATTACTGTTGAGCTTCTGGGAACTTTGTTGAAATTATTCCTGAACCTTTGCGTCACTTACTACTGAACCCCTGTACTTTGTGTCCCTTTAAGCCACAGCCAGTATTCAGCGCAATGAAAATCGCACCCAAATTTTCCTGTGGCGCAGAGCGCCGCACATGTTCTCAGCTGCAGGGGCCCAACTTATGATCCTGCACACAGGCCGACTGCTTTCAGAAAATGGCCCTGACCTGAGCTCATCATTGCACATCCATTCCAGATGCTTGTATGTGACATCATATACATCACATACAAGCACGTGGGCTGGATGCGAGAGGCTGATCAGCAGGATGAGTGTGCCAGGACAGGGTACAGAGGTGGGGAAAATGAGCAGGAGGGGTTCAGAGCTGGGACAGATGAGCAGGGAGGTACAGTGTTCAGCTGTGGGACAGAAGAACAGGGGGATACAGGGTTGGGGCAGATGAGCAAGGAGGTTCAGTGTTGGGCCAGATGAGAAAGGAGATACATTGGTGGGACAGATGAATAGGGTGTTACAGCGGTGGGGCAGAGGAGCAGGGGGGTACAGAGGTGGGGCAGATGTGCAGAGGGGTGCAGAGGAGAAAGGAGGTACATCGGTGGAACACATGAGCAGGGGGTTACAGTGGTGGGGCAGATGAGCAGAAGGGTTCAGTGTTAGGACAGATGAGAAGGTGATTCAGTAGTGAGACAGAAAAGCATGGGGATACGGCGGTGGATCAAATGTGCAGGGAGGTACAGTGGTGGGGCAGATGAGAAAAGGGGTACATTGGTGGGGCAGATGAGCAGGGGGGGTTACAGTGGTGGGACAGAAGAGCAAGGGGGTACAGTGGTGGGAGGGATGAGAAGGGGGGTTTGGTGTTGGGACAGAAAAGCAGGGGGGTTACAGTGGTGGGACAGATGAGCAGGGGGTTATAGTGGTGAGGCAGATAAGTAGGGGTTTAAGTGGTGGGGCAGATGAGCAGGGGGGTACAGTGGTGGGGCAGATGAGCAGGGTGGTACAGTGGTGGGGCAGATGTATAGGGGGTTACAGTGGTGGGGCAGATGAGCAGGGGGTTACAGTGGTGGGGCAGATGAACAAGGGGTTACAGTGGTGGGGCAGATGAGCAGGGGGTTACAGTGGTGGGGCAGATGAGCAGGGGGTTACAATGGTGGGGCATATGAGCAGGGGGGGGTACAGTGGTGGGTCAGATGAACAGGGGGGTACAGTGGTGGGGCAGATGTGCAGGGTAGTACAGTGGCAGGGCAGATGTGCAGGGGGTTACAGTGGTGGGGCAGATGAGCAGGGGAGTACAGAGGTGGGGC
Organism: Aquarana catesbeiana; assembly: GCF_042186555.1. Classification (NCBI taxonomy): domain Eukaryota; kingdom Metazoa; phylum Chordata; class Amphibia; order Anura; family Ranidae; genus Aquarana; species Aquarana catesbeiana. Next base: position 515,110,607 of record NC_133326.1, on the reverse strand, counting down.
AGATGTGCAGGGTTGTACAGTGGTGGGGCAGATGTGCAGGGGGTACAGTGGTGGGGCAGATGTGCAGGATAGTACAGTGGTGGGGCAGATGTATAGGGGGTTACATTGGTGGGGCAGATGAGCAGGGGGTTACAGTGGTGGGGCCGATGTATAGGGGGTTACAGTGGTAGGGCAGACGAGCAGGTGGTTACAGTGGTGGGGCAGACGAGCAGGGGGTTACAATGGTGGGGCATATGAGCAGGGGGGTACAGTGGTGGGTCAGATGTGCAGGAGGTACAGTGGTGGGGCAGATGAGAAAGGGGGTTACAGTGGTGGGGCAGATGAGCAGATAAGTTCAGTGTTAGGACAGATGAGAAGATGGTTCAGCGGTGAGACAGAAGAGCATGTGGGTACGGCGGTGGCGCAGATGAGAAAGGGGGAACATTGGTGGGGCAGATGAAAAAGGGGGAACATTGGTGGGGCAGATGAGAAAGGGGTTGCAGTGGTGGGACAGAAGAGCAGGGTGGTACAGTGGTGGGACAGAAGAGCAGGGTGGTACAGTGGTGGGACAGAAGAGCAGGGTGGTACAGTGGTGGGGCAGATGTGCAGGGGGTTACAGTGGTGGGGCAGATGTGCAGGGGTTACAGTGATTGGGCAGATGAGAAAGGGGGTACACTGGTGGCACAGATGAAAAAGGGGGTACAATGGTGGGGCAGATGAGCAGGGTGGTACAGTAGTGAGGCAGATGTACAGGGGGTTACAGTGGTGGGACAGATGAGCAGGGGGTTATAGTGGTGAGGCAGATAAGCAGGGGTTTAAGTGGTGGGGCAGATGAGCAGGGGGGTACAGTGGTGGGGCAGATGAGCAGGGTGGTACAGTGGTGGGGCAGATGTCTAGGGCGTTACAGTGGTGGGGCGGATGAGCAGTAGGTTACAGTGGTGGGGCAGATGAACAAGGGGTTACAGTGGTGGGGCAGATAAGCAGGGGGTTACAGTGGTGGGGCAGATGAGCAGGGGGTTACAATGGTGGGGCATATGAGCAGGGGGGTACAGTGGTAGGTCAGTTGAACAGGGGGGTACAGTGGTGGGGCAGATGTGCAGGGTAGTACAGTGGCAGGGCAGATGTGCAGGGGGTTACAGAGGTGGGGCAGATGTGCAGGGTAGTACAGTGGTGGGGCAGATGTGCAAGGTAGTACAGTGGTGGGGCAGATGTGCAAGGGGTACAGTGGTGGGGCAGATGTGCAGGATAGTACAGTGGTGGGGCAGATGTACAGGGGGTTACAGTGGTGGGACAGATGAGCAGGGGGTTACAGTGGTGGGGCAGATGAGCAGGGGGGTACAGTGGTGGGGCAGATGAGAAAGGGGTTGCAGTGGTGGGACAGAAGAGCAGGGTGGTACAGTGGTGGGACAGAAGAGCAGGGTGGTACAGTGGTGGGACAGAAGAGCAGGGTGGTACAGTGGTGGGGCAGATGTGCAGGGGGTTACAGTGGTGGGGCAGATGTGCAGGGGTTACAGTGATTGGGCAGATGAGAAAGGGGGTACACTGGTGGCACAGATGAAAAAGGGGGTACAATGGTGGGGCAGATGAGCAGGGTGGTACAGTAGTGGGGCAGATGTACAGGGGGTTACAGTGGTGGGACAGATGAGCAGGGGGTTATAGTGGTGAGGCAGATAAGCAGGGGTTTAAGTGGTGGGGCAGATGAGCAGGGGGGTACAGTGGTGGGGCAGATGAGCAGGGTGGTACAGTGGTGGGGCAGATGTCTAGGGCGTTACAGTGGTGGGGCGGATGAGCAGTAGGTTACAGTGGTGGGGCAGATGAACAAGGGGTTACAGTGGTGGGGCAGATAAGCAGGGGGTTACAGTGGTGGGGCAGATGAGCAGGGGGTTACAATGGTGGGGCATATGAGCAGGGGGGTACAGTGGTGGGTCAGATGAACAGGGGGGTACAGTGGTGGGGCAGATGTGCAGGGTAGTACAGTGGCAGGGCAGATGTGCAGGGGGTTACAGAGGTGGGGCAGATGTGCAGGGTAGTACAGTGGTGGGGCAGATGTGCAAGGTAGTACAGTGGTGGGGCAGATGTGCAAGGGGTACAGTGGTGGGGCAGATGTGCAGGATAGTACAGTGGTGGGGCAGATGTACAGGGGGTTACAGTGGTGGGACAGATGAGCAGGGGGTTACAGTGGTGGGGCAGATGAGCAGGGGGGTACAGTGGTGGGGCAGATGAGCCGGGGGGATTACAGTGGTGGTGCAGATGAGCAGGGGGGGGCAGTGGTGGGGCAGATGAGCAGGGTGTTAGTGGTGGGGCAGATGAGCAGGGGGGTGCAGTGGTGGGGCAGATGAGCAGGGTGGTACAGTGGTCGGGCAGATGTATAGGGGGTTATAGTGGTGGGGCAGATGAGCAGGGGGTTACAGTGGTAGGGCCGATGTATAGGGGGTTACAGTGGTAGGGCAGATGAGCAGGTGGTTACAGTGGTGGGGCAGACGAGCAGGGGGTTACAATGGTGGGGCATATGAGCAGGGGGGTACAGTGGTGGGTCAGATGTGCAGGAGGTACAGTGGTGGGGCAGATGAGAAAGGGGGTTACAGTGTTAGGACAGATGAGAAGATGGTTCAGCGGTGAGACAGAAGAGCATGTGGGTAAGGCGGTGGCGCAGATGAGAAAGGGGGAACATTGGTGGGGCAGATGAGAAAGGGGTTGCAGTGGTGGGACAGAAGAGCAGGGTGGTACATTGGTGGGACAGAAGAGCAGGGTGGTACAGTGGTGGGACAGAAGAGCAGGGTGGTACAGTGGTGGGACAGAAGAGCAGGGTGGTACAGTGGTGGGGCAGATGTGCAGGGTAGTACAGTGGCAGGGCAGATGTGCAGGGGGTTACAGTGGTGGGGCAGATGTGCAGGGGAGTACAGAGGTGGGGCAGATGTGCAGGGTAGTACAGTGGTGGGGCAGATGTGCAGGGGGTACAGTGGTGGGGCAGATGTGCAGGATAGTACAGTGGTGGGGCAGATGTACAGGGGGTTACAGTGGTGGGACAGATGAGCAGGGGGTTACAGTGGTGAGGCAGATGAGCAGGGGGTTACAGTGGTGGGGCAGATGAGCAGGGGGGTACAGTGGTGGGGCAGATGAGCCGGGGGGATTACAGTGGTGGTGCAGATGAGCAGGGGGGTGCAGTGGTGGGGCAGATGAGCAGGGGGGTACAGTGGTGGGGCAGATGAGCAGGGGGGTGCAGTGGTGGGGCAGATGAGCAGGGTGGTACAGTGGTGGGGCAGATGTATAGGGGGTTACAGTGGTGGGGCAGATGAGCAGGGGGTTACAGTGGTAGGGCCGATGTATAGGGGGTTACAGTGGTAGGGCAGATGAGCAGGTGGTTACAGTGGTGGGGCAGACGAGCAGGGGGTTACAATGGTGGGGCATATGAGCAGGGGGGTACAGTGGTGTGTCAGACGTGCAGGAGGTACAGTGGTGGGGCAGATGAGAAAGGGGGTTACAGTGTTAGGACAGATGAGAAGATGGTTCAGCGGTGAGACAGAAGAGCATGTGGGTAAGGCGGTGGCGCAGATGAGAAAGGGGGAACATTGGTGGGGCAGATGAGAAAGGGGTTGCAGTGGTGGGACAGAAGAGCAGGGTGGTACATTGGTGGGACAGAAGAGCAGGGTGGTACAGTGGTGGGGCAGATGAGCAAGGTGGTACAGTGGTGGGGAAGATGTGCAGGGGGTTACAGTGGTGGGGCAGATGTGCAGGGGGTTACAGTGATTGGGCAGATGAGAAAGGGGGTACATTGGTGGTGCAGATGAGAAAGGGGGTACATTGGTGGCACAGATGAAAAAGGGGGTACATTGGTGGGGCAGATGAGCAGGGTGGTACAGTGGTGGGGCAGATGTACAAGGGGTTACAGTGGTGGGACAGATGAGCAGGGGGTTATAGTGGTGAGGCAGATAAGCAGGGGTTTAAGTGGTGGGGCAGATGAGCAGGGGGGTATAGTGGTGGGGCAGTTGAGCAGGGTGGTACAGTGGTGGGGCAGATGTATAGGGGGTTACAGTGGTGGGGCAGATGAGCAGGGGGTTACAGTGGTGGGGCAGATGAGCAGGGGGTTACAGTGGTGGGGCAGATGAACAAGGGGTTACAGTGGTGGGGCAGATGAGCAGGGGGTTACAGTGGTGGGTCAGATGAACAGGGGGGAGGGGGGTACAGTGGTGGGGCAGATGTGCAGGGTAGTACAGTGGCAGGGCAGATGTGAAGGGGGTTACAGTGGTGGGGCAGATGAGCAGGGTAGTACAGTGGTGGGGCAGATGTGCAGGGGGTACAGTGGTGGGGCAGATGTGCAGGGAGTACAGAGGTGGGGCAGATGTGCAGAGTAGTACAGTGGTGGGGCAGATGTGCAGGGGGTACAGTGGTGGGGCAGATGTGCAGGATAGTACAATGGTGGGGCAGATGGACAGGGGCTTACAGTGGTGGGACAGATGAGCAGGGGGTTACAGTGGTGGGGCAGATGAGCAGGGGGTTAGAGTGGTGGGGCAGATGAGCGGGGGGGGATTACAGTGGTGGTGCAGTTGAGCAGGGGGGTACAGTGGTGGGGCAGATGTGCAGGATAGTACAGTGGTGGGGCAGATGTGCAGGGGGTTACAGTGGTGGGGCAGATGAGCAGGATAGTACAGTGGTGGGGCAGATGTGCAGGGGGTACAGTGGTGGGGCAGATGTGCAGGGTAGTACAGTGGTGGGGCAGATTTGCAGGGGGGGCAGTGATCTGAGGTGTGAAGGTACATGAACGGGGCTGATCTGAGGCATGAGAGTGCAGGATGTTAATTTCTCACTACTAAAGTAGTTTACAGGTTTACTTTATAAAAAATCCTTTTCATGTTTGAGTGTGTGAAGTTGACAGTTTATTGTTATAAAATCGGCACGCTCAATTTCTTTGAAAACATTTTTCGGCACACTGTGCTCAAAAGCTTGCCTACCCCTGGTGTAACCACTTGAAATATCACTCTCCAAATCTCCCCCCACTGGAGACAGCAATGTGAACTGACCCCCTGAGCTTCTGATTTTCTGAGAGATTAGAAGTGTATGCTTCATAGATCTTTTAATGGTAATCCTATACTTGGGCTTAGAGATTTAGAAAATCTTCACTTTTCACATCTTTCCAGTTCATTGCCAACTATTATAGGGCAGCCAACTAAAAATAAAAACTCACTTTGGTTAGGGTTCCATGAGTTAAAGCTGAACTCCAGGAAAACAATTATATATGTAAATGAAATACATACAGTATATGGGAGCTGCTTTACCTGCCAAAGAATTTGTATTTTTGTTCACCTAGTCCTGAGATTTACACAGCTCTGCCACACAGCACACAGCTGCCTGGCAGGGTAAGAGATCAGATTGTTTGCTAATGCACTTTAACACATATTCCTGTTTCTCAAATAATCCCCACCCCTGCTTCCCTCCCAGCTGCATCAGTACATTCATGTGTGCCCCCCATCCCCTGTAGATCTCTACGCACCTCCACTAATGGCTTTAGCCTCCTGTGTAGCCTAGCTTAATTCTAATGCAAGGCTGCCTGAACATGAACACTAATGTCCTATGGACTTGAATGGGACACTGTTTCTCCAGTACAGGTATGGTTCATTCACATTAATGCACAGGTGTGAGTAGTCCAGCACTAGATTTTTACCAGCTTGGGCTGCAAACAGCACAAGAGGCTGCAGCCATTAGAGGATGTAAGTACGGACCTGCGTAGAGAAGGGTCACACCCAAATTTAGGGGCTAGGGTGAAACCATGAATTTCTACTTAAAGGAAAACTTACAGGTTTTGAACCTTCTCCAGCTTGTAACTGAACAGTGAAAGGATAAGAAGAACACTAATGAAATTACCTTCCTGTTACTTTTCTCTCTCTTTCTATTAGCATCTTCTTCAACATCCATCACTTTCAGAAGCATTGGCTATCTGGTCCTCCCCTGGGCTACATGGTTCCATCTGACAATACCTACTACACTGTAGGGTATGGTCATGAATTAGGAGACACCAGATTGAACAACAACGCTCAACAGGAGACCAGAAACTGACTCACCTGGAAGTGTGTTGGATGCTAAAGTTTCTTTTGTAGCACTAAAGCTGGTCATAGGCGGTTTGAATCTCGGGCGGTTTAGCAGGAACCCAACATTTCAATATTGCCTACAGATGGGACCTAAAGAGCATAGAACTGCCTCCACTGCATATTTGGTCTTATTTTAAGCATTGCTGCATACAGTATTTATGTCCCAAATTGGTAACTCAGAAAATGTAGCCTTTCTCAACCTTTTTACTGTGGAAATAATTTTCAGGTCTTAAAAGAACCTATGCTAAAAATGATTATATCTACAGCTCATGGTATATTAGCATTACCACACTTGTGTCAGTGGAAGATGACCCCCTTACCCTGCTGTAAAAAGAATGCCCTGTTGCTTTGTTGGTCAATAGGAAGAATGCTCCCAGTCCCTACATTGGTGATCAGTGAGAATGCCACCCTTACAGACAGCTAAAATAATAGTTGATGTTAGTGGGCACTTACATGAAAAAAATGCTGCTGGGTTTGCCGAGTGGCTTTGTGCCACAACTATGCAGACACAATAATACAGAACAAGCTGATACCTCTCAAGGAATCTCTAGCAACCTCAAACCCTAGGGTTCCACACAACCCTGGTTAAGAAAGTCCAAACTAGTGTTAGAGAACTCATTGTGCGGCTTCGCATGTATTGCAAATGTATGCAACAAAATCCTCAGTTTTTAACCAAAACTCTTGAAAATATTGTGTTAGGCTTTTGTACTGGCTAGCTGAGATAATATTTGTATTGTTAAGGGGAGCACCTTTTCCTATTGTGCTCCTACGATGCCACACAAGATGAAATTCCCACATATAGAAGACACAGTAAAGAATTCAAACTTTTACAAAGATTTGAAGCTATACCTGTATATATAACTAAAACCAATGTACTTGTTATAAACAGAAATTCTCTGTACAGTAAAAAAGTTCATGGTGAGAAATTACTCCCCACCTTCCCTATTTAACTTATTCTGTGTAACATACTGTAGCCTCCTTCTATATTGTAACCCTGCTCAACCTCCTGCTGCACATCTCTTCTATAACTGAGCCTCCTGCAGCCCCTACTGACTTTCCAACTGGGCTTCCTGCTGTTTCTACATGACAGTTACTTTCCAAGTGAGATTTCTGCGCTAAAATAAAATCCCGTCTATACTGCAAGAAGCCTGTGGCCTACGATAACCTCCCCTCTTCTTCTTTCGACTGTAAAACTTCAGTTCCCGCTGTTTTCCATAAAGGACCAGAAAATTGAAAAAGCAACTTTTTAATGACAAGACAAAGTAGACCTGTTACAAACCTGGGTGATGTAAACTGAGCAAAGAATGAAAAAAATGCAACTGCAAAGCTTCAAAATGATCGGTTGGCAACTGGAGTTTAATATAACCTTTTAACTGAGTTGAGGGTGGCTCCATTTTTTCCAGTATCAGGTATTGCTGCTGGCTATAGTGGGAAATTGGGATTCTGGAGGAAGGGTGAAAAATAGCATTTGACGCTGTAAAATGGACCTGTTACTTTGCTTAGTATGCACTTTAAAGTGACCCTGCCACCACAGGGTCACTTGTACACAACGAGAACTTAGTAAAAGAAGAGGCAATACGCATACTTTTTCGATGGCTCATGTGTTAGAAAAGTTGTTGCATTACTTCTCCCAGACTGGGTCAAATATTTGACCCTTTCAGATGGGTAGAATACCTGCTCCCCTACTACATGTTGCGGTTCCTCCCATTGGCTTGTACATGCTTAGAGACTTACAAGCTGGTCAGGTTTTGATTGCTGATTGTGATTGCTGCTTTAGATTGAGACATACCACACAAGGTCCACAATGTACAGTATATTGCCCTGTACACATGATCGGATTTTCCGACAACAAAACCGTGGATTTTTTTCCGAAGGATGTTGGCTCAAACCTGTCTTGCATACACACGGTCACACAAATGTTGTCGGAAATTCCGAACGTTAAGAACACGGTGACGTACAACACGTACGACAAGCCGAGAAAAAGGAAGTTCAATAGGCAGTTCGATAGCCTTTTGCATGATTCCGAGCATGCGTGAACTTTTGTGCGACGGACTTGTGTACACACGATCGGACTTTCCGACGACAAGTTTTGTTGTCGGAAAATTTGAGAACCTGCTCTCAAACATTTGTGTGCGGAAATTCCGACAGCAAATGTTTGATGGAGCATACACATGGTCGGACTTTCCGACAACAAGCTCACATCGAACATTTCCAGTCGGAAATTCGGCATATGTCTCAATCCCAAACAGCAATTGTTTCCCAAGCAGAGACGATTACTGCTTGGGATTGAGACATATACATTGTGGACCTCATGTGGTGGGTTGCTTGCCGGAGAGACACCTCTGGCGTGATTATTTGGATCATGAAGGACGCATACCAGACAGGTTAGCTGAGGAAAGGGATCGCTCTTGGAGCCGCTAGGAGATTACCAATGCGTGTATTTGACCTGATAATAGGGTGGTCAACCATAGTCGGTAAGAGGCTGTGTGTGTTGATGGTGGAGGTGGCGGTTTCTACTCAGGATCTCTGTTCCTGTTCACCTTATTAAGGACTATCTTTTCCAAAGGGAAAGGGACTTTATGTGCATTTTGGTGTAGTTTGCTAAGGAAAGCACTGCATTTTTATGTTTTTATCATTTTAAATTACAAGGTGCCCATCCAATGGGAACATCTGTTCTGTCTAAAAGGAGATTTCACCTCACTTTTGGGAGAATTCCTCTCACTTCTTATGGTAGGTAGTCTGGGAGAAAAGTGGCGCTGCCCTATTATACAATAAAATATTTAATGGTGGATAAATTGCAACCTATGTTCATTAACGTAAGTGCCTGTAGGGGCTATCCCCTTGATGTGCCTAAATATGGTCAAAACTCGACCAATGCCCATGTACGTGAAAAACCAAAAAGCAAGTGGAAACTGAGGGTTAAACTCCAATCACCCCAGTATCAGAAAGTGCTTCTCATATTCAAATTGACATAAATAATGTGAAAATGACAATGTTTCTTTAAAAATTAATAAATAAAAAATAAATTAAGAATAAACCCCAAAGTTCAAAAATATTGTGACGGGGTTTATTCTTAATTTATTTAATTTTTAAGGAAACACTTGCCACTCCCACATTATTTATGTCAATTTGAATATATGAAACAGTTTTTACATTGCACCTTATAGGATGCCTCAGTGTCACAATATTTTTGAACTCTGGGGTTAATTCTTAGTTTAATTAATTTTTAAAGAAACACTTGTCATTTTCACATTATTTATGTCAATTTGAATATAAGAAGCACTTTCTGATACTGGGGTGATTGGAGTTTAACCCTCAGTTTCCACTTGCTTTTTGGTTTTTCACGTACATGGGCATTGGTCGAGTTTTGACCATATTTAGGCACATCAAGGGGATAGCCCCTACAGGCACTTACGTTAATGAACATAGGTTGCAATTTATCCACCATTAAATATTTTATTGTATAATAGGGCAGCGCCACTTTTCTCCCAGACTACCTACCATATCTATTCAATTAGACCCCTTTGGGGAACTAATTAGGGAGAGGCTGCAGCTCGTATATTGTCCGAAGCGCGGATTTATCTATCTATTTACATCCTCTCACTTCTTGTCTTGTTTATGGAACCTAAAAACCTCGGACTAGAGAAAACACTTTATTCCTCAAAGAAGGGTCCGCTCTAATAAAACTTCGCTGACAACCATGAGAATATTTTATGCAATAAAGGGTCTTTATAAATACAACAACGGAAAGAAAACAATGTGCTTGTCGGAGCAGTTTTGCATGATAGAGCTCGCAGCAACTTATAAAGAGAACTGTGCATGCAGGTCTGAAGCCTTTTTATGTTAATTACAACCCACGTACCATCAATATTAAAAAAAAAAAAAAATAGACGCTGATTCATATAAAGGATTACAATTGAAAAAGTCTGAAATAATAGACTGAGGCTAAAAACAATAAATCATGCAGCTTTATAAAACATACTAGCACAAAGGAATAGATCTATATTTTTATAGAGGTAAAAAGGACGCCCTCTACCCCCTCCTTAACACGCTCACTGCCAGCATTTGCTCTACAGTCTGGTTACCATGGTTACTTACAATAGTAAAGTTCATGACTTTGAGTATCCAGATGGTCATGGCGAGGTTCACCAGGATAAGTATCATGAGGAGCAGAACGAAGAAGTACAGGCATCGCTTCCTCCAGCCATATATCCCCACCTTGTAGACATGGGGTCCCTCGCTGCTGGAGAGCGTGCTCCTCTGAGCATACTGTTCCTGAGGCATCTGTAACAAACACACAGAAAAGACACCTTGTAATTGTTGAAGTTTCTTGCTGAGAACTAATGACAGGAGCAGAATTTAAAAAAAAGACCTAATGTATTTTAAAATAGATCCTTAAAAAGTATGATGCTATTTTTAAAAAAGGAACTCCAGCCAGAGTAAAAATAGCCGTCAGGTTACCCAAGGCCATGTGCATTTTTTTTTTTTATTATAAACTAAAGCATGCTTGTTCTTTTGCCCACTTAAAGCAGAGCTCCAGATTTAGTTTTTTTTTTACTTTAAATAAGCTTTCGCTTTAATACTCACCTTGTCTCTGGAGCTGTGCCCTGTGGAAAGTCTACTCCATGCCAATCCTCCTTTAGGTTGAAAGATGGCCAGCACCAATAAACCCACTTTTTGTCAGCCCAGGCTGTTATGTACACATCCTAAAGGTGCATCGCCATGTTGGCCTTTTTGTTTTTCCTCTATTAGTATTTAAAGTACTGTATATACTCGAGTATAAGCAGACCCGAATATTAGCCGAGGCACCGAATTTTACCGCAAAAAACTGGGAAAACTTACTGACTTGAGTATAAGCCTAGGGTGGGAAATGCAGCAGCTACTGGTAAACAATGCCCATCTGCAGCCTCACTGTGCCCATCTGCAGCCTCACTGTGCCCATCTGCAGCCTCACTGTGCCCATCTGCAGCCTTTCTGTGCCTACCTGTACCTTTGATTACAAACAGCGGGTGTCTGTGTCATGCAACTGCAGTCTTAACTGTTCGGCGGCTGTCCTCTGTAACAAAGCCCCGCCTCATCCTCATCCGTGATAGACGGAACACTGATTCAGTTTCCCAGCATTGTATCAGTGTTCAGCGTTCCGTCCATCACAGACGAGGAGGAGGCGGGGCTTTGTTACAGCGGACGGCCGCCGAACAGTTAAGACTGCATGACACAGTGGGAGACCCTCACTCGAGTTTAAGCCAAGGGGGGGTTTTCAGCATAAAAAATGTGCTGAAAAAGTCAGCTTATACTCGAGTATATGCGGTAGATCTTTAGTCAGAAATGAAATTCCTGCTAGATCACTTCAGGCTAGTCCCTTTTGCAGATGTAAAACATTAAAAATAAGTGCCTATGCTGTTTAGAATCCAGTCATTTTTTTCACTCTGCTCTGTATATGCTCAGTTGCTCTCTATTTTTAGATATTTTCATACATTGCCGAGTTTGTAGAGGCCGATCTGCTGACAGCCTTTAAGCGGAATTAAACCCTCATATCCTTTACAGCCAAAGCTGCTTCTGTTTGATCTGCCACTGTGCTGCACATGTGATCAGTTATGACACCAGACATTTAATGGTTTGACAGTTTGGTTGAGGACAAAAGCAAATGTGACAGTTAGCAATCCCAGCATTCCAGGAATATAACTGTTTTTTGAAACCATTAAAGTGTGGGGTTTAGTTTCGCTTTATGAGTTACTGCTAGGTCTTTGGGTTTTAGAAAAATGGCAACCGCCAGCAAGAAGAAACAGGAACAATTCTGGAGGTAATTTACAGCACACACTAATTTTGGTAGCATAATTATTAATGTGGAATGTATGCTCCTTGCTAAGGGACAAATTTTCCATCATTCTGTTATGGGTAATGTTCCGCTTTAAGAAAACAGTTAGGGGTCCCAGACCCCTTCACCAGTTCAACAGGGCATGGGGTGGTATATCAGCACAAGACTGCAACTTAGCCCAATACAATATACATAAGTAATTTATGGAACACAACACATTTATAGAGATGGAAACCCTCTAAGGCTCCTGCACCGAGGGCTTAAGTGGTTGTAAAGGCATAGAATGAATGAAGGCAAAAAACCTCAGTATGCAGCTTCCCCTGCAGCCCCCCTAATACCTATCTGATCCAATCTCGATCCAGCGATGTACACAAGAGCAAAGGCTGTCCCGCCTTTCTCCCTCCTCGTTGGCTCAGAGACAGCAGCAGGAGCCAATGGCTCCTGCTGCTGTCAATCACAGTCAGTAAGGAGGGAGCGGGGGGGGGCAGGGTCAAGCCCTACTCTGTGTGTCTTATGCACACATAGTGCGGGGCTCGGGAGCGAGCCCACACGAGTGCCCCCACAGCAAGGCGTTTGTTATAGGGACACTCAGCAGGGAGGAGGAGCCAGGAGTGCTGGCAGGGAACCCAAGAAGAGGAGGATTGGGACTGCTTTCTGCAAAACCACTGCAGAGAGCAAGTAAGTAAAATATGTTGTTTTGTTTTTTTTTTTATGTACCTTTGTTATCACTTTACCAGTTGAGTTTTATGCTACCTACACAGAGCCGCTTTCCCCTTGCCTCATGGCTTTAGACAAAGTACAGTATATATGCAAATTCCACACTCCCACCATTTATCTCTGAAGCACTTATTATTCTTATCCCCAAGTAAAATAAAAATCCACTTGATCCTGCATCCTATAGATCTATATATTTGCTACTAACTGATGTTATGAATAGAAACCTCTTCTATCTAATAAACACACCACAAAACCTTTGTGGTCCTTATGACAGAGCTTCTTCTCACAGATGGAATGTAAGGGTATTCCTGGTGGAATAACTGATGTATACCGCACACTAAAGTATTAATGGCCACAGGCAGTAAAACACTTGAACTTTAAATGATGGTGCTGAAATGCCAGATAAATAGCTACATGCACAATTGAAATACATACAATTGAAATGTTTGACAAGCTAGAAGATTTGCAATTCTGTTAGGTTGGTCTCTCCTGCCTGCGGTCTTTTCAGTGGACAGTAAATAAGCCATCTGATGATTGTCATGATCCAATGGGCAGGCGGATGACCCAGGGCACTACAAAGTTGAAATAGAAAAACAATATTGTTCCCTTGTTGGCTATGCAGTAGGAGACACGTGAATTATAAAAGTGGCCAAACAGAATTAAAATAGTTCACGTACTTTAATATTTTCTGTGGTTTTACTATAGTGGCTAAATGCATTATACTGCTGAAGACAGCCTAGATGAAGTCTATGTCCAAAGTGGCCCATAGTATGCATTCTAAACATAATATAAACACCACAAAATGGTGTCCAATCCCCAGTGTACATACAAAGTAACAAATGTGAATACCCAACCTGGTACTCTCCTTTTACAAGCTGATTATGCCACAAAATAAAGACGTGTTGCGCTACAGTGATTGATATTAAAAATACTGAAAAAAAAAAAAAAAATATATATATATATATATATATATATATATATATATATATATAAACAGTCCAGAAAAATCAGTCTCTCAAATGGACCATAATGGTGAAATGGCAAACTCCATTATTCAACTGTCGTTATCCAATCCCTTCAACAAGTGAACACACCACCACCATAATAGGTTGGACTCAGCCCAGGGGATGAGCTGTGTGTTCCTGTTATCGTGCATTTTACATGTTTGGATGTTCTGTGGTGGCCGCCTTCCTTTTTTACCATGCAATGCTGTTTTTACTATGGATACGTGTAAGTGCAATACTTGATATTCAATGCAACCCTTCAGAGGTTTTACACTATCCAGTGTTTTACGTTTTATTTGGATCTGACCACACGATCGTTGTTTGGGTGGGGTCCCCTGGATGCTCTGGAGCTGATCCTGACGTGGCTCCTTTGTACATCCCCTGCTGATGACCCCCCACCGGGACATATTCATCAAGCCTGTTTGACCCTTCGTAATAAAGGGTCCAGGCTCTCTGGTAAGAGTCCAACCTATTGTGGTGATGGTGTGTTCACTTGGTGAAAGGATTGGATAACCACAGTTGAATAATGGAGTTTGCCATTTGACCATTATGGTCCATTTGAGAGACTGATTTTTCTGGACTGTTTATTTATTTATATATTTTTTTCAGTATTTTTAAAGATCCCAGCTCCCACTTCCTCCCAGCGCATGGAGGCACTGGAAGGGAGATCACCTCTCCCCCCTCCCTCTCGGCAAACACGTCACAGGTCCCAGATGATTGCCCGGCAAGATTTTGCCACAATTTCAGGGAATGCCTAAGTAACTAGCATCAAAGTCGGACCAAAGTAGTGCAGGGACTACTTTGAAGTTGGCACAACTTGAAGTCGTACTAATATGAATGGTTGTCATTGGAAATCATGGGGAACGACTTGTCATGCGACTTTGCAGTCCCAAGTCATAGAAGTGTGAAAGGGGCTTAAGGCTCCATTCACACTTGTGTGACTTGTCATGCAACTTTGGACATCAAAGTTGCATAACAAGTTGTTCCCCATGTTTTCCAATGATAACCATTCATATATGTGCGACTTAAAGTTGCAGCAATTTCAAAGTAGTTCATGCACTACTTTGGTCCGACTTTCATGCAACTTGAGGGCCATAGACTTCAATGTTAACCCTCAGAAGTTGCATGAAAGTCGTGCCTGAATGTTATACAATTCAACTTGTGTGCAACAGTTGTCCATTATCACTGGTCAAAGCCAAAGTCGTATCCAAGTTGCACCCATCCAAAGTTGTGTCAAAGTTGCATCTAAGTTGCACTCGCAACTTTGGAGTCGTAAAAGTGTAAATGGAGCCTTATGGCCCATACATACAATCCAAAGATAGCATGAAAAATACCGCTTTTGAAGCGATCGTGCGATTATCAGATCGTTAGTACACAGTTTTCGAGAGCCAATCACAACAGTTTATCCAATATTATCCAATCGGACAAGCACGAAAAATCTTCTCGTACGATGCCAGATCGTACAATTTTCCTTTAATCAGTACAGTTGTCATTCGAAAATACAATAGAAATACACTACAACACATGACATCACTTCCGAATTTGTATTTGTACGAGAATTTTTATAACTTTTTTTTAACAGATAAAGGTTTATTCAAATAATGCACAAATTTAATGCAGGTTTACAAAGGTTCATAACTTTAGTAAAATCTTCATGTTCAATATGTGACCAGCATGCAAAAAAAAAAATGGAAGATCTGCCGTCCGATTTTCAAATTAAGTTCACCGAAATATTTTCCCCCTTAATGACCAGGCCGTTTTTTGCGATATGGCACTGCGTCGCTTTAACTGAAAATTGCGTGGTCGTGCGACGTTGTACCCAAACAAAATTGACGTTCTTTTTTTCCCACAAATAGAGCTTTCTTTTGGTGGTATTTGATCACCTGTGCGGTTTTTATTTTTTTTTTTGCTATAAACAAAAAAGACCGACAATTTTGAAAAAAATAAAACAATATTTTTTACATTTTGCTATAATACATATCCCCAAAAAATTAAAAAAAATGTCTTCATCAGTTTAGGCCAATATGTATTCTTCTACATATTTTTGGTAAAAAAATATTGTAATAAGTGTATATTGATTGGTTTGTGCAAAAGTTATAGAGTCTACAAAATAGGGGATAGATTTATGGCATTTTTATTATAATTTTTTTTTTTTTTTACTAGTAATGGCGGTGATCAGCAATTTTTAGCAGGACTGTGACATTTTTGCCATATAGCTATAGCTGTAAAACGGACCGACATACAGCTACGGCGATTCGCGGGAACGGGCCGCCCTGCCGCAGTATAATGACGCCGGCTGGTCGGCAAGTGGTAAATGACTTATCTCAGGCAAGATGTTTACTTTTAACAGTTTAAAATTCTCCCGTCTGGACTCCTGTCATTGTTATATGTCTTTTTGAATTGGAGGCTATCTTTTTGTTATCTGTTATAAATGCTTTGCTGAAGGTTAAAATAAAACGTATACATTAAAAAAAAAAAAAAGTGAAATTAGGTAACGTTTACTTATGATCTGACATAAATGGCATTGATGTGTTCCCCCCTCTTGTTTAGCCTGTAATAAAAATTATTACATGGCAAAGGTATTTTTTTGGTGTTAATGGGCCCATAGAGTCTTGATCTACCTTAACTTTTTTTTTTACATTTCAGTATATGGCACTTTTTTTATTTTGCAAAGCAGCTGCTACTCACATAAGTGAAACTATATTTTTAGCTCAAACATTGTAATCCTCAGTCCCCTGAGTCATTATCATCTATAAAGGAATACGAATAGCAGCTATTATAACTGACTGTAGACCGTCTCTATACAAACCTGTCCTAGTTCCTTCCTCAAAGCCAATTTGAGTACTGGGGCATTATTCTGCTTGCTGATGATGGGGTAAGGAGAAGAACGAAGCTGCAGGTTTT
Organism: Aquarana catesbeiana; assembly: GCF_042186555.1. Lineage (NCBI taxonomy): Eukaryota > Metazoa > Chordata > Amphibia > Anura > Ranidae > Aquarana > Aquarana catesbeiana. Next base: position 515,094,105 of record NC_133326.1, on the reverse strand, counting down.
CCAAAAATGCACTTGTACTTACAGGGGACAGTTTCCATGGACACAGCTGAAAAGTACCGAAAATAGCATTCAGTGTTTTTTTTAGGTAGATCCGTCGTTTCATTTGAGTGCTGTGTGGGTTGGTTACAGTGGAATATAGCTTTAAATGTCAGGAGAGGGATTAAAAAATGAAAGCGGCACTTTAAAAGTGAGCATAGTTAAGAGATTGATATGAGGAACAATAAGCCGATTATCCACTTGTGACATTGTTCAATGCCCATGTGTCGTGTTTTGACTCTTTTTTTCCCCTGTGACTGATAATCTATTCTCTGAAACACTCTCACATTCTGGGATTCTTTTTGTTTGAAGATGTGACTTGCGACTGGTATACAGCAAACAATGCCATTTGATGAAGTACACGTCAAACCAGTTTATCTTAAAGCAGAACACCAGACTTTTTTTTAGCTTTGGAGAAAATACAGAAGGCTTATGCCGCATACACACGATCGGATTTTCCGATGGGAAATGTTGGATGTGAGCATCTTGACAGTCCGACCGTGTGTATCCTCCATCGGACAATTGTGGTCGGACTTTCCGCCAACAAATGTTGGCTAGCAGGTTCTCAAATTTTCCGCCAACAAATGTGTGTTGTCGGACTTTCCAATCGTGTGTACACAAGTTGGTCGGACAAAAGTCCAAAGTACAATCACGCATGCTCGGAATTAAGGAGGAGCCGGAAGTGCTCAGTCTTGTAAAAGTAGTGTTCGTAATGGAGGTATCACATCGGCTCGCCAGATTATTACCAGCGACCACCTATCTACATGAGCCCTTAAAGTGGTTGTAAACTCTCCCCAAGAACTTTGTCCCATGTAAATCAGCATAAAAAACCCTAATGAACACTGCTTGTAGATATCTCCTTACTTGCTTAGTATTGTTGTAATCCTTTTTGTTCTTTAGAATGACGTCACTGAGCATGCCCATATCATCCCTAATTTATGACACACTCTGTGTGCTTGTCCGTCTATTATCAGGACTTCCTACGGCACAACACTGAAATCCCACGAGACTGCATAATCACTCAGAGCTTCCTACTACACCCCATGGGACCATGTGACATCACATGGAGTATAAACCTGGGCATCGGACAGCATTACTGCAGTCTTATCAGCTGAAGCTGATAAGACTGACATAGGCAAACACTAGATAATCGACACAAGTAAATACTATGAAATAAAACAAGTCAGCTATGAGCAGGGAAGCAGGTTGCCATAGAAACGTTGGATTGAGAAGGAGGCTTGGATAACAGTACAGGAAGTGCTCAGTGTAAGGGCGGAAATACACTCTACTGTGGACTCAGAAAACAATACTTAAGATGGCGCTGCCTTACCTCTGGAAACAAGTTATTTTAAGTTTCTTTAAACAGTAAGTAATGTGCAATTTGGGCTGGATTACAGTGGCTATAGTTTGATAATAACTTATTATAATGGACTAAATGAAAAGAAGCATCAATGTGGGAGAGTTTACTTCCTCTTTAAGCTGGCCATACACTGGTGACATTTTTATTGATTACACTTATAAAAAAAAAAAAAAAAACGTTCAATGTCCACAGTACCTACCTCTCCTTCCAAGGTCTGAGGTCCCTTGTCTGCGCTTGCATTTTATACCGGCTTCTTCTGGGTGCTGGGATGCAGCCGTCTTCATTGGCCAGTGCTGGATGACATCACTCCTGCACATGGGCAGGAGTGTAGCCGCCCCTGCACCCACGACCTTTGCTGGATTGTAAACTGAGTTGTGCATATGCATATCTCTTTTGCTATCAATATTTTGCCTACTTGCAGTTTTTAATTCAAAACTTTAACAATCCTACAAGGCTTACCTGTTGGTACAGTAAATATCTCCTAAACTTGCACGGTTTAGGAGATATTCACATGGATGCAGCCAGTGACCTCACCGGCGCATGCGCTCTGAAGGGACAGCATACCAGTGCGGTATCTTCAGAGCTCTGTGCCAGGGCTCCCACTCGTGACATCATTGCAGCCCCAGCCATTCATACCCCCGGAGCCTGCGAATCCAGAAGGAAGACCAGGTGAAGATAGGAAGTGCTGGGGAGCTGTGATGATATGCTGGAGGACTCCGTGTGCAGGTGAGTCTGTCATAATGTGCTAGTATGTGGTGCATATAGGGTTGCCACCTTTTCTTCAAGTCAAACCCGAATGGCGCACAGCAATTTTTTTTTATAGTATAAACTATACATATATGTATTTTGCAATTAAATAACATTTCTAATCATATTAAGTTAATCACAAGAGTCCCCCTTTACATAAGAGTCCCTAGAGTTAACATTTTACATCTGAATCCACAGAGTTCCCTTTTTACATCTGAACTCGCAGAGTTACCTCTGGGGGGACTCTGCAGACTCTGATGTAAGGGAGAACTCTGGGGACTCTGACATAAAGGATGCTCTGGAAACCTTGATTTAAGGGGGAACTTTGATGAACGGTGAGAACTCTAATGTACATGGGAACTCTAATGTAAGGGGTGCTCTGAGAAGCCTGATTTACCTTAGTGTACTCACTCAGAGGCAGGAGAGAGAAGGTGTAAGAGAAGTCTGGTTGATAGACGCGCGTTGGCGCACAGGCGTGTGCACAGTAATGTGTGCACCAAGAATACAGTGTACTGGCGTTTGCACGGACGCGCGTGGCCGCAACCAGGAACACGTGCGCGCCCACATACGCGCCCACTGGCGCCAACCAGTCTATTTAAACGGTGCAATGACACTCACACGTTGCTGAGTGGTCTTTCAGCTAGGGCCTGTTTACCTGTGTTTATCTGTTCCAGTGTTCCTGTGTTTGACCCGGCGTGTACCTGAACCTTCCCTTGGACTTCTGCCTGCCTTCCTGATTCCCCCAGCTTGTGTTTGACCTTGTTCCTGCTTCATGATTCTGCACTTCGCTGCCCGACTGTGTCCCGAACACGCTCTATATCCTGTCTCTGCTTCTGCCTCACGTTCCAGTACCTGCTCTGCTCGGCTGTTGATGACCTCTGGCTTATGTTCCGACCATGCTTCCGCCTGCTGATCCAGCAACATAGAGTTCCAGTTCTCAGTGCCTATCCGATGATCCACAACCATCAGGTTCCTGTCAAGGTCCAACCTGAGCCACCTGCTATACCAGCCCTTGTGCCACTCTGCGTCTTTCACTCTCTGTCATCTCTACCAGGGGTGTTAGACAGGAGGTGCAAGAGAAGCCCTCTCAACAGCTCAGTTTCCACCAGGTATGTGGCAGAATGGGGGAGACTTCAGTCACAGACAGGGATGGATGGTGAGCTCACTCACTCCTTGGCACCTCTCATCCAGATGTATCTAAGGCTGCTGGACTTTAAATTTCCGGCCCCCCACTTTCCTTTTCTGAGGCACAGTGGGATGGAGTGTGGGCAGACACAGAGGGGTAGGGGTGGGAGGAAGAAGAATAGATTTAGACCTCTCTCTTCTCCTGTCTGTGTGTGTGTGTGTGTGTGTGTGGGGGGGGGGGGGGGGGGATTGTTAGTGCTGGCTTTGGGCAGTGTGCAAGAGAGTGTAACAGACACTATCGGCTTACACAACTGCAGCCAGCAACCCTGCTGGGAAGCCATAGTCCAGTCTGAATATTGTGTCTGGGTTTCAGGTGGTCTGAAACCTGGACTCATGATTCCAAACCCCAACAAATCCCAGACAGGTGGAAACCCTAGGTGCATTTAGTACAATTAGGACTTAAACCTGCAGGGGGCTGAATTTTTATTTTTGTGGCGGTTTACCACTGTTTTAAGCATATTATTATTTGTAATAGTAAAGTTCAGATGAACTGAAACGTGCATCACATGGACCCTCACCACAACTCACTGCAGACAAAAACTGACAGCTGCCTGCAGGCTAAAAACACAGAGTTTAGTGTGTGGGCAGTGTGAATGAGGCTTTATACCTTATCCCCCTACCCCCTTTATAAAATTGTGCAGTTCAGCTTTAAAGGAAATTGTGAAAAAAAAAATGTAGGCTGTCACTGCTAACTTTTCCTTCTGAAAATGCTACTTACTTTGTTGTCATACTGATGTTTTGATTTGACTAATCTCTCTTTTCTGATCCAGAACAAATGTACAGATCGAATGCTTTTATTGAACTTTACTTCACTTGCTGCATGCTTTTTCTAGGAAGTTAACCAGAGCACACCAGGCAGATGGTATTTCCTGAAGAAAGCCATCAATGGCAACCTTTGCATTTCTCTTGTAACAGGTTCCCTTTATGAGCCTGTGCGGGCACCCCTGCTGTAGTCCTGACATAAACCCTCAAGTGGTGTGCAGGAAATAATGACTTTTTAAAAAAAAGAACTATTACCAACAATCACAGAGCACAGACTACAAAATCAATATACCAATATGTCATTTTTTTTCTATTTAAATATAAAAGGTATTCTATATGTATATCAGCGGGTGTTCATGTATCCTTTGAAGCGAATGTAACAATATTTCATCATATGTTAAACCGAACTCGATTAAAATTAAAGCACAGTGTGAGTGCTCAGTGACTTTTGATGGGTTATTCAAATTATCAGGAATACTTACGGATATTTATGTTTGCCTGGATCACAGCAACTGTTCATGCAGATTAGAAGCAAGTCTATTCTCAGAGAAACATTGTGAATGCTTTTGCTGACTTCTCGTTCTGAAAATGCTAGTTGCCTGGCTATTATGCTTACATTCTGGCGTTAATATTTTTGAGTCACTGTCCTGAATCAAATATACAGATGAGGAAAGTCAGACTAAAGTTAGGTAAGTAAGAAGTCCTTATACCTATTTGTTCTGCTATGGTGGGGGCAGCCCAGTGACTTAGGCTGGCCATACATTTTACAATTTTCTTATTCAATTGTACTTTAGATTTACCAAAACCGTATAATACGAGGTCACATCTAAACACTTTCAATGTGCATGCAATCAGGCAGGCCCTTGTTCTGCATAGTTGAAATGTAAAGGAAATTCAATAAGAAAATTGGATAGTGTATGGCCAGCCGATGGGTGAATTCACACCACAACACACAGCAGCCGAAGCAATTCACTGCTCCAGCCTGGCTGCATTGCCTGCTGCGATACGGAGCAGTGTGGTGCGAGATTCAGCACACAACACACCGCTCCCTTTCTTTTGTACAAGCTTTATTGAAGTGTATAAAACATACACTTCATTCACTGCAATGTTAGGCAGCGCGATGCGCTGCATTGCCTGACACTGCAGTACGATTCAGCATGGTGCACTGCGATAAAATGCAGCATGTCTGCATTTCAGGGCAGCGCTAGGCTGCATTGAAGTGTGAATAGGACACAGAGAAAATTGTTTCCCGTGTGGCCCTGCAGTGACAGACACTGCATATAGTGTGAATTGGCCCTTAGTGGTTAGTAGGGATGAGCCGAACACCCCCCGATTCGGTTCGCACCACGTAACCAGGTGGCCCGCCCCCTCTGACGCCACAGGGGAAGCCGTGGGAAAGTATCAGTGGTGTCAGAGGGGGCTGGGTTTCCCAAAGACATCACCGGGTGGCCCCGCCCTCAGTTATATTAGAACTGTCAAAGGAGCTGAAGCGTCACACGGCGGGAGCCTCCCATTGAGGCGGATCGGTTTCGGCTTTTTTTTTTTCTTTTTTGGTTCGCCGTGGGGAGATAGAAGAAGATGAATGGACATTGTGGGACATTTTTATATTTTTATTTTTAATAAAGGACTTGTCCCCTTGTCCTTGTCATTTTTAACATTCTTACACTTGTACCCCATTACCATTTCACACGGTGGGGGGGGGCGGGATCTCAGGGTTTCGTTGTTAAAGGGGGCTTCCAGATTTCGATAAGCCCCCCGCCCACAGACCCCCACAACCACCGGGCAAGGGTTGCGGGGATGAGGCCCTTGTCCCCATCAACATGGGGAAAAGGTGCTTTGGGGGGCTACCCCAAAGCACCCTCCCCATGTTGAGGGCATGTGGCCTGGTACGGTTCAGGAGGGGGGGTGCTCCCTCATCACCCCCTCTTTTCCTGCGGCCTTCCAGGTTGCATGCTCAGATAAGGGTCTGGGATGGATTTTGAGGGGACCCCTACACCATTTTTTTTTAATTGGAGCAGGGTTCCCCTTAAAAACCATACCAGACCCTTCAGATCTAGTATGGATTTTGGGGGGACCCCTACACCAATTTTTTAAAATTTGGCGCAAGGTTCCCCTTACTTCTCATATCAGACCCGAAGGGCCTGGTATGGATTTTAGGGGGACCCCCACACAATTTTTTTTTTTTAATTTTGGTTCTGGGTTCCCCTTAATATTCATACCAGACCCAAAGGGCCTGGTAATGGACTGGGGGGGACCCCGTGCTCTTTTTTTCAATGAGTTTTATCTGTATTGCCGCGACCTGACAATTCATTACAGCCAAGATCAGTTTTGAATGATAATATTTTCTTTAGAAATGTAATTTTGCTGTGGTACTGTTCTAAACAATGTGCCACGTTACAGGCATACTATAGACACCCCCCAGGCATGATATTTAAAGGAATATTTCATTTTTATTGTTTCACTTTAAGCATTAAAAAAATCACTGCTTCTGAAAAAACGGACGTTTAAAAAAAAAAAAAAATTCATTGATACATGTCCCCTGGGGCAGGACCCAGGTCCCCAAACACTTTTTATGACAATAACTTGCATATAAGCCTTTAAAATGAACACTTTTGATTTTTCATGTTAATGTCCCATAGACTTTAACGGTGTTCCGGCGGCTTTCAAATTTGCCCCGAACACCGCATATTGTTCGGTGTTCGCAGAACATCTGAACAACCAAAGATCGTCTCGAACTTATGCTCAGGCCGAACTGTTCGCCCATCCCTAGTGGTTAGCACTTATACCTTGTGGCAATAGGGTCCTTAAATCGAAAATTGGCCAGGATGCTTGCTGAATGGAGTATGCATGTTCTCCCTATGTTTACATGAGTTTCCTTTAGTTACTCCAGTTACTTCCCACACCTTAAAGACATGCTGTTAAGTGAATTAGCTCTTGTCTAAATTGTCCCTAGTATGTGTGTACAAATTGGTCTTGCACATGTTATCACATTCAGCACTCCAGTCCCAAGCCCAAAGAGAGAGATGAGGAATAACTTGGCAATCTACTTTGTAAAAAAAAAAAAAATTCTAAAAAGGCTTTCAACCCTATCACACATGGTGTCAGAGAGCCAGAGAGCTGGCCCATAGAATTGTCAAGAGTTGCATGCAATTGAATAGATAGACAGTAGTACCTTGGATTACGAGCATAAATCATTCCAGAAGCATGCTTGTAATCCAAAGCACTCGTATAACTCGTAGCGAGTTTCCCCATAGGAATCAATGGAAACTCAGATAATTAGTTCCAGTGTCACAGATAGTGTATGCAGTACCGCATGTGGCCAGAGGTGGGGGGCGCCGGAGACACTCGGAAACGCTCGGAGACATTCGGAGAAGCACAGAGACACTCAGGAATGGAGTGTTTCCGAGTGTCTCCGAGCAGCTCTGAGCGTCTCCGAGCATCAGTGGCGCCCCCGCACCTCTGACGACATGCGGTACTGCACACCCCAGAGGCTTGAATCCTGCTTGTCTTGCCAGGCAACGCTCGCAATTCGAGTCAGGATTTTTTGTTTGAAAACAGTTAGTATTGCGAAACGCTCGTAAAATGCGTTACTCGCAATCCAAGGTTTTACTGTATACAGTACTGTAATGCCCTGTACACACGGTCGGACATTGATCGGACATTCCAACAACAAAATCAATAGATTTTTTCGACGGATGTTGGCTCAAACTTGTCTTGCATACACACGGTTGCACAAAGTTGTCGGAAAATCCGATCGTTCTGAACGCGGTGACGTAAAACACATACGTCGGAACTATAAACGGGGCAGTAGCCAATAGCTTTCGTCTCTTAATTTATTCTAAGCATGCGTGGCACTTTGTAGGTTGGATTTGTGTGCACACGATCGGAATTTCCGACAACAGATTTTGTTGTCGGAAAATTTTATAGCAAGCTCTCAAACTTTGTGTGTCGAAAATTCCTATGGAAAATGTGTGATGGAGCCCACACACGGTCAGAATTTCCGACAACAAGGTCCTATCACACATTTTCCATTGGAAAATCCTATCATGTGTACAGGGCATAACAGTGCTAATCCCTGCCACTGAAAAAAAGAGGTAAAAGGCACTAATGGCCCTTTCACACTGGGGCGGGTGTCGGCGGTAAAGTGGCGCTATTGTAAGCGGCGCTTTACCGTCGGTATGCGGCCACTAGCGGGGCGGATTTGCCTCGGGGCTTTCACACTGGAATGAAAGCAGCGGCACTTTCGGGTCGGTTTGCAGGCGCTATTATTAGCGCAATAGCGCCTGCAAACCGCCCCAGTGTGAAAGGACCCTAAGGGTTCTCACAAACACAAATTGAGAGGCTCCAGAATGGCTGTTCTAAGTGGAGAAAAATCGATGTTTCAGTTCTCTAGAGGTTTGGAATTCTGGGATTGGGCTCTGGAATTCATACGCTTCAAAAAGTCTTGGGAGGTATGAAGACCAGCAGGCTCCAAAACATTTATAAGCAATGGGCTGTCAGTAGTTTAGGGCTCCATCCGGGATACAGGAGGTTCCCTGTCCAGGCAAGGCAGTAGGCCACTGCAGAGGGGAGCTGCAAGAGTGCTGAGAATGCAGAGAGAGTCGAGAAAGATAGGAGAGCTGAAAGTGAGGTGTAGAGATTGCACAGGAGCACCACCATGCTATGAGTTGCTCTGTGGGACCAGACCACGGGCCTAGGCTTAAGGCTTGAACAGCTGTGCTGCAAGAGAGCCAGGAGGCCTAATGTCATTTATTTTTGTGTTTACAAGGATGGTTGCCTGCAAGGGCAACTGTTTGTGTTCTTGAACTTTTACATTCTTTTCAAATTAAAGTTGGCCAACAAGCCATAAAACAGGACTACCTGGCTGGAGTTAACTCATTGGGAAGCATTACACCTTGAGGGAAACCCCCCACATATCACAATACATACATACAGATTGAATAGTGACTCAAAGCACCAAAGGAAAAAATCACAGCCAGTCATATAATACTTGGAAAATACGTTGTTGGAAGTCATATAAATGAGTCATTCAGGGCAGATGCAAACATCAATAGTGTCTGAAGAGCGGTTATGCCACTGCTGGCTACACATTGTTGATCTATACATGTCAACCCTGAGCTGTGGTGGCAGCTAACTGGGTCCATTCACACTGTACGCATGTAAACGCAAGCACGAACTTTACATGCATAGAGCCTACAGACTATGTAAGATTTTGCTATGAGCAAGATCATGTGTATATCAATATGGCAAATGTTAATGAAACAGCAGGCAGCAGAATTAGACCCAGTCCATGAAGTAATCAGCACATATTAACAGACCTGGTCAGACACTCCTTCTCCTCTCCTCTGCAATACCAGTCTTTGTGACACATGTCATGACGGGTGTGGCTGTTACTCAGCTCTGCCAAGACAGAGTACTGTTGAGGCTTTAAAAGGAACGTATGGGTTTTTTTATGGGGTATTCATACTTACCTAAGTAGATGCAGCATCAGACCGATGCTGCATCTGTCCCCCACATCTCTTCACTGAGAACCAAGCCACCGAACATCGCCCATGGCTCGGTTCTCTCACCTCTCCGAGCGGAGAGATGCTGCCTGTCAGTCAGCATCTCTTCTCTACGCTCATTGGAGCGCTGAGCTTTGGAGGGGCGGAGGGTGACCATCTGAATGAATGAATGAGTGACTTGTACAGCGCTGCCTATGCGAACCAAAACGCCTCAGGGCGCTTGCCGCCAGAGTCCGTCTGGGTGTAGCACGGTCCTTTACCCCATAGGGTCCCAATGCGCTTACAAACACATACACATACTAGGGCCAATTTTTTTTTAGACAGGATAGAATTAACCTACCAGCATGTCTTTGGAGTGTGGGAAGAAACCGGAGTACCCGGAGGAAACCCACGCAGGCACAGGGAGAACATGCAAACTCCAGGCAGATGGTGTTGTGGTCAGGATTTGAACCAGTGACCCTATTGTTGCTAGGTGAAAGTGCTAGCGGATCAAGACTTCCTAAGTTGGGATGATGCGCTGCCTGGACTGATTACAGTGACGTCAGCGGAGAGCAGACTTCAGACCGCTCTCCGCTGAAAACGGGTCACAGAAGTGCAAAATGAATTGCACTCCTGTGACCCTTAGGAGAAGCCCAGCCTTAAAAGCTCAGGCTGGACTTCTCCTTTAATTGTCCTTTAATCCCCCCCCCCCAAGCAGGATATACGAACCTTATCTTTACTCCCCTGATGCTCAGTAGAGAGGCTGGAAGTACAAAAAATAGTTGAAGGTACATGTGACATATTCCATATGACAGCACTAGTGCCTAGTGATCACCCAGTACTGTCAAAATAAAGGAGCAAGGCTTCCTTGCTTCTAGAGGCCAAAATGAGTGGTAAAGTCAAGGTGAGTGTATGCTGATGGGGAAGAAGGACTGAAAGGGAACCTGTTGCTTTGCCCTCCAAAAACTTCAAATGCAGAACTGTACAACCAGTGGAATCCAACATAAATATGTGATGTGTCCTTATTTTCTGTAGCTTAGCATTGCTCAAACTAAATATGACCCGATACATCAGAACACCGTGCTGCTATGACATTTAAAACCACAAGTCACATAAGGGAGCAGATTACATTGCAAGGGCAGGATCCCGAATACCAAGCTAGATGGATACATTCCATTCTGTCTGACTGAAAATAGTACAGGTATATGTAAGTGTACAATTCTAAAAGAAACATACTGTAAACCTTGCTTTTTCTTTAAAAAAGGATGCCCTTTGTAAACTTTTAACATTTTCATAAAATGTTATTTCAAATTTTAACCAGACCTTCAGATTTAGGACAGTGATTGCCATTTTTTTAGGTTAACATTTTTTACACGTTTATGGGCCTGCCCAAAAGAAAGATTTGCACTTCTCTGACATGATAAGCTACAGCATATCACTCAGATGTGAATGTGCCCCGTAGAATAAAATGACAATCTTACTGTTGAGCGCTGTCATGCTTCATGCACAATAAATCTAAACCCCTGATCAGTATACCTTTAAATTAGCTTTTGTCATCCTTGTTTACTAAAGGAACATTTGATAAATTTAGGATCTCAGGGATCTCCAGATATTACTTTCCTGATCTACATCTTATGCCCCGTACACACGATTGGACTTTCCGACAACAAAACCGTGGATTTTTGTTCGAAGGATGTTGGCTCCAACTTGTCTTGCATACACACGGTCATACAAATGTTGGCCAACAATTACGAACGTGGGAACGTGGTGAGATGTACGACAAGCCAAGAAAAGGGAGGTTCAATAGCCAGTGCAGCTGCTTCTGCTTGATTCCGAGCATGCCTGAACTTTTGTGAGTCGGACTTGTGTACACACGATTGGAAATTCCGACAACAAGGTTTTGAAAATTTAAGAACCTGCTAGCCAACATTTGTTGGCGGAAAGTCCGACAACAAATGTTCGATGGAGCATACACACGTTCGGACTTTCAGCCAACAAGCTCACATCCAACATTTGTTGTCGGAAAATCCAATTGTGTATACGGAGCATTTGGGTACATTAGTATAATCATCAAGTTGAGGATTTCTAGTAGAATATGAATATTGTATGCACAATTTTCTATTTGGGAAAAAAGTAATTTCTGTTTTCTCTTAATACACATAATTCCACTGTCAAGTGTTAATCTCTAGAAAATGTGTTATCTATGCTGTATTCTAAAAATACCTGTCCAATAAAGTTCTTACTTTGGTTTTAGTATGTTATATGAATAGCCATGAAGTTCAGGTCTCCCTCCTGGCTATGTGCTGCTAAACGTTAGGAGGGAGGCCTGAACTTCATGGCTAAGCCGTATCTGAGGCCAGGGAGAGCAACTTTACTGGACCCAGAGTCATTACAGGCTCACGTAACAATGTGACTCTAATTTCAGAGAGGCACACAGGTTCGTTTCCCTTTTTATGACAACAAGCGCTCCTTGACCACTCTTATGCAGAGGGTCATGGCTTTTATATGGATTTGCATTCATACCACCAACTCAAACCAGGGTAGGACTTTACTGGACAGAGCTTTTCAGAGTCCAGCACAGATAACAATTTTAGGAATTCATTTGGAACCCTGCGAGGAAGTGGAAAACACTGATAAAAAAAGGATGAGGGAACATTTTTGTAAGCTTATTTTTCCTCTGCCAAAAGTGAGGTGGGCGAGGTGGGTAGAGCACTGTGATTACAGCAGGAGAGGGTAATTTAAAAAAGAAGGGCAATGTGGAGAGACAAATCAGACAGGGTAGCCAGATCTCCTACCCAAGGGTGAGAGAGGAATGGGGATGGGGAAGTACAAGGAAGGGGGGGAAGGTTACGATAGAATGTGATAAATAGAAAAGGGGGTAGAAATTTAAGCATAGACTTGATTGTCACTGATCCAAGGAGGTGATAAGGGGAAACAGCTAAGTATTGCTAGGGGTGAAAGGGTTCTGGTAGGAATTGCATGGGGTTGGGCCAGGGAGGAGTTCCTAGAATTCCTCTGTAAAGGTGAAATCTATCCAATAGAGTCATGTGGACATGGTATGGATTTGTGCCCAGAAAGTTAGTAGAACTGGACAAGACCAAAAAATATGTAACATTATTGCCTAGCTGTAAACCACATCTCGAGCAGGTCCAAAGAATGGGGTTTAAAAGTGCTGGGGTGTGATGCCAATGGGTAATGGTTTTATAACTTGATATCTGATATCTATTACAGATGGATGCAGTTGAAGAGAGAAGTATTTGGAGGTCCCTTTTCCATTGGTCTAGGAAGTGGAGTGGGGTTAGAGAGGGTTCCCATAAGAAGCAGTTTGTAGGCATAGCAAAGATTTGAACTGGTCTGGAGGATTGGCAATCACTTTTAAATTGAGTCATTAGGCTTTAGAAAAGATGAACATTGGGTAAGTACTGGAGGTAATGGGATAATTGGAAAATCTGAAGGGGGCCCAAGGGGGAGAAGTCAAGGAGCACTTCAGCAGCTGACAACCAAACCAAGTTTCTGATAAATTGAGGAGCCTGTGCTTTAGGGACAGAAGTTTAATCACCCTGTTTTGAAGGCCTGGGGAAACTTAGGGTTGTCCAGGATAGGAGAGTAGGGAGATGGCGATGAGGAGAAACCATAGGTGGTGATCGTGTGGTTATGTGTCATGAGTTTTTAATGTTGGCCAACAAAAAACTAGACATGTTACCAGAGGCTGAAAACGCTTGAAAATATAGGCAGAATGCATCATGACTACTATGGGCATCAAAACAGATGAAAGCGGACAACAAAAACAGACCTGAGCAATTCAAAAATGCATTGCATAGGCTCTTTGTATAACATTGCCTTTGATGACACACAGGTTTTAATGTCTTCGTCAAGCACATTAAAGCACGAATGTGTGAACAGTGTTCTAGTGTTATTTTTAAACCCCCTCTCGCCAAGCCCTGGCATTCCTTTACGTAAGAATGTATGCCCGGGGGGGGGGCAAACCTCCTAATCAAGTGACTACTGTGACCGACCGTCACTGTGGTCACATGATCGGGTGTCGGTCCCACTGGCTTCCGATCATGACTATAGACCAAGAGCTGTCAATGAGAGCATGGCCACTGTGTTGGGAGCACACAGTTAGTGCGATCTCCGAACAGAAACCTTGGGCATCCATTAACGCATATGTGTGGCGTGTGATTGTTAAAGGCCATCCTCTTTGATGCTGCACATATGTGTTACATGGAAAGCAAGAGAATAATGAACAAATGCTTGTATAAATTGATATTTTTTTTATCTGCCTGAAGCTTAGCTTTAATTGTGAAGTCTTCTTTCAAGGTCAAATTGCACTTTAATCCATATTATTGTTTATGATATGTTTATTCTTTGCATTCCTTTCCCCAATCTCTTACTAAACATGCCATGGTTTTGTGCAACTTAATAATGCAGAATACAAAACAGAATTGACTGTTGCCTTCTGTCAGCCAGACAACAGAATAAATAAAAGAATGCATTGTATTAACAAATAAACTGGATGAGGACCGGTAAACTGGAACAATACAAACACAACTTATTTAGAAGCTGTCAAGAAAGGAAGCCACGCTGTAAAAATGTGTTTATTACAGAAGTGAAGAAAAAGCCTTAATTTGCTTTATTGTTTACGGTACCGGTTAACAGGCGCTAATCAACTCTCATTAATAAAGACAGGTCTCGGCCAGATACAAAACTGTTCATAAAGTATAATAAATACATATCACTCCACTACATCTCATCCACAAAAACACATATTCTGAATGACAGGGTCAATATTTAACTTGAGATAATCAAATGGTTCGATGACGATATTTAGAAAAATACATATAAATTGTTTGTGTGTTAGTCTAGGGATCAGTGTAGGGAATAAATCAACTTCGATCCAGATGGCTAGAAAAGCATCTTTCTAAGCGACTATTCAATTTAGCATCCATATCTGAATATCTATTCAATTTAATGTAAAAGGAATCAATTCAATGCTATATGAGCAGCTTCACCTGAACTAAACATATTTTCACATGATCTATGCGAATAAACAGGCAAAGCAGGCTAGCAATTCATTAAAGGGCAAACGCACATAAGTGACATTTTCATACTGGTTTGTGTAAAAAAAAAGCTTTCAGTGACATTCATAGAAAAATAGACTCCTAGGAGATTGCAGAGGATATGTAAGGCCAGAGTGGTATAGCAAGAGGTAATATTTTTCGACACACACAGCTGACTGATTATCAGGAAAAGCACAAGAGGACATATCTTTGACTAATCTTAGAAGAGTACTAAAGTCACATTTATTACATTCATAAAGAGCTTGAATCACTGCCACTAAACGTTGAATTCATATTATTGAAATATTTTCTCTTTGCATACAGTTAGGTCCATAAATATTGGGACATCGACACAATTCTAATCTTTTTGGCTCTATACACCACCATAATGGATTTGAAATGAAACGAACAAGATGTGCTTTAACTGCAGACTTTCAGCTTTAATTTGAGGGTATTTACATCCAAATCAGGTGAACGGTGTAGGAATTACAACAGTTTGTATATGTGCCTCCCACTTTTTAAGGGACCAAAAGTAATGGGACAGATTAATAATCATCCATCAAACTCTCACTTTTTAATACTTGGATGCAAATCCTTTGCAGTCAATTACAGCCTGAAGTCTGGAACGCATAGACATCACCAGATGCTGGGTTTCATCCCTGGTGATGCTCTGCCAGGCCTCTACTGCAACTGTCTTCAGTTCCTGCTTGTTCTTGGGGCATTTGCAGTTTGCTGAATATGAGCAGATAATATTGCTCGAAACACTTCAGGATTCATCCTGCTGCTTTTGTCAGCAGTCACATCATCAATAAATACAAGAGAACCAGTTCCATTGGCAGCCATACATGCCCACGCCATGACACTACCACCACCATGCTTCACTGATGAGGTGGTATGCTTTGGAACATGAGCAGTTCCTTTCCTTCTCCATACTCTTCTCTTCCCATCACTCTGGTACAAGTTGATCTTGGTCTCATCTGTCCATAGGATGTTGTTCCAGAACTGTGAAGGCTTTTTTAGATGTTGTTTGGCAAACTCTAATCTGGCCTTCCTGTTTTTGAGGCTCACCAATGGTTTACATCTTGTGGTGAACCCTCTGTATTCACTCTGGTGAAATCTTCTCTTGATTGTTGACTTTGACACACATACACCTACCTCCTGGAGAGTGTTCTTGATCTGGCCAACTGTTGTGAAGGGTGTTTTCTTCACCAGGGAAAGAATTCTTCGGTCATCCACCACAGTTGTTTTCTGTGGTCTTCCGGGTCGTTTGGTGTTGCTGAGCTCACCGGTGCGTTCTTTCTTTTTAAGGATGTTCCAAACAGTTGATTTGGCCACACCTAATGTTTTTGCTATCTCTCTGATGAGTTTGTTTTGTTTTTTTCAGCCTAATGATGGCTTGCTTCACTGATAGTGACAGCTTTTTGGATCTCATATTGAGAGTTGACAGCAACAGATTCCAAATGCAAATAGCACACTTGAAATGAACTCTGGACCTTTTATCTGCTCCTTGTAAATGGGATAATGAGGGAATAACACACACCTGGCCATGGTACAGCTGAGCAGCCAATTGTCCCATTACTTTTGGTCCCTTAAAAAGTGGGAGGCACATATGCAAACTGTTGTAATTCCTACACCGTTCACCTGATTTGGATGTAAATACCCTCAAATTAAAGCTGAAAGTCTGCAGTTAAAGCATATTTTGTTTGTTTCAATTCAAATCCATTGTGGTGGTGTATAGAGCCAAAAAGATTAGAATTGTGTCGATGTCCCAATATTTATGGACCTGACTGTATATCCTTAGTCTACTCCTCTAGCTGCAGCTGCCGTTTCTAGGTTCATCATAACAGCCAGCAGGGGGAGTCACACCTCAAATTTCTGACCCCCAACCCTTCCCCGTGCCTTTATACCTCAGCCCCCCCTCCCCCTACATAAATCCCCCTCTTCTCATTATCTCCTGATCTCCTGAACCCCTCCTCATTTTCTGTACCCCTTTCCTGTAATCAAAATATTAAAGAATTTATTTTTTAAATGTAAAAAGTGCAAAAAAATAAAAAAGGATCCGCTACAAAAAAGACGCTTGCCTCTCTTGGTGCCTGAGCGGCAAATTTGCTGTAATAAAGAGGAAATACCCATTCACACTGTGGTATCCTGGTGCGTTGGGTTTACGCACACACGTTAACTTATTGGATTAAGGCAGCCTATTCAAGCTTTAGCAATAGTTGCTTTAGTGGTGGTAACGTGGTTAGTGGTTGTAAAGGTAGAAGGTTTTTTTTTACCTTAATGCATTTTCAGCATTAAGGTAAAAGACCTTCTGTGTGCAGCTCCCCTACAGGCCTCCCTTATACCAACCTGAGCTGAGTCTTGTTCCAGTGCTGTGCCCGAGAGAAGCGTATCTCTCCGCTCTGTCCCTCCTCACAGAGCAGATTGTAGGGCAGCAAGAGCCATTTGTTGGCAAGTAACGTCTTTAGGGGACAGGATTTTCCTGTCCCCTGAAGACGTTTCTTGGCAACTAAACGCATTAGGCAGAGCTTATTGGTGACATCATAAAGCACGCCACTGGTGCTGGTGTTTGTCTGCCTCTTCTATAGTATTGTGAGAACCCTGGGTTGTACAAATAAACGCTTTTATATTTTTATATGATAGTATCACATGACGTGGCTTGCTTTGCTTCTTTTTTATGATAATATAATCCGCTGAATTGATAAGACAATGTGGACTATTCCTGGTGTATTCATGGCCACCTAGGGGTGGAGGGTGCTGATATGAGTTCTACAAGCTGCAGTGGTAGAAATCGCTGGGCTGTTCAATAAGGCTGCACTGACCTCCTATAACTTAGCGGTCCCCCATCTCTGGTAAGAAGCTTCAATGAGCTCTAA
The DNA here is from genome assembly GCF_042186555.1 of Aquarana catesbeiana. Classification (NCBI taxonomy): domain Eukaryota; kingdom Metazoa; phylum Chordata; class Amphibia; order Anura; family Ranidae; genus Aquarana; species Aquarana catesbeiana. The sequence goes on along the minus strand of NC_133326.1, from coordinate 515,076,596 downwards.
TTTTGATATATGTTCGAATATGAATTATAGGTTATTTTATATTAATTTATTCATGTATTAATTTCTTTATATAATAATTCATATATTTATTTGATGCACATTATTTGTATCATACTTGATTACATAATAGGTTGAAATGAATTGTTGTTAGACTCCAGCACTTAAAAGGGATAGCACTTCTATTTTTGTATTTATAGTAAAGCTTTCACTATACTATTCACTATACTTTTTTTTTTTTGCTCACTCTTCCCCTCTTTGGGAAACTGCATGATCTTCATGCAATTTTTCACCTTTTTATTCTCTTTTCTCTTTTGTGGTATATGGTTTCTTTCACTTTGTATCCACTACACTTTTCACTTTTCCAGGCAACAATGGGTGTTGGCTTCTTATCCATGATTATGTATGGGAGGAGCCCAGGGAGTGTTGGGTGTTACTTATACCCCCATTGGGAGTCTTGATCACACTCTGGCTTTTCTCCTTACACATGTACATCATGTCTCAGAGCCTGTCTCTGTGCGATGTCACCAGGTAACTATCCCTGTGATTTCCTCTCTATCACCCAGACTGCACAACTCTTTGTTTTGCTTCACCCTTCCCCCTTTGGGGTATTGCATGATTTTCATGCGATTTTTCACTTTTTGTTTTCTTTTTCTTCTTTTTTTTCTTTTCTCTTAGATATATGATTCCCTTCAATTTGTATCTACTACGCCGGGAGTATTGACTTACAATTCACGGAGGTCCGATTAGTAAAATTTTCTTCCAGTCGAGGTCCGAATCGCAGTTTTGTATGATGACTCAGATTCTTTACATCACAGCCCAGGTGTGCAGGCACGACAGTCCATTCATTTGAATGAGCTGCTGTGCCTGCGTTTTCTGCTGGGAAAAGGTCCTGGCACCTTTTTAAAAATGCAGCTGCATGGAAACTGGATGGTGTGTTTGTACCATGCAATTTCTATGTGCGGGAAATTGCACCTTGCATTTCAGTGCATGTAAGAGTCAATGGTACCCCCACACGTTTTCTGTGCAGCACCTCATTTTGTGCACAGCTGCTTGTCCCCTTAACATCTTCCCCACACAGCACTGCCCCCCTTCACATATCACCCCTACACAGCACTGCCCCCTTTACATCTTCCCCACCACAGCACTACCCCCTTCACATATCACCCCCACACAGCACTGACCCCTTTACATCTTCTCCACCACAGCACTGCCCCCTTCACATATCACCACCACACAGCACTGCCCCCTTTACATCCTCCCCACCACAGCACTGCCCCCTTCACATATCACCCCCACACAGCACTTCCCCCTTTACATCCTCCCCACCACAGCACTGCCCCCTTCACATATCACCCCCACACAGCACTGCCCCCTTTACATCCTCCCCACCACAGCACTGCCCCCTTCACATATCACCCCCACACAGCACTGCCCCCTTTACATCTTCCCCACCACAGCACTACCCCCTTCACATATCACCCCCACACAGCACTGACCCCTTTACATCTTCCCCACCACAGCACTGCCCCCTTCACATATCACCACCACACAGCACTGCCCCCTTTACATCTTCCCCACCACAGCACTGCCCCCTTCACATATCACCCCTGCACAGCACTGCCCCCTTTACATCTTCCCCACACAGCACTGCCCCCCTTCACATATCACCCCTACACAGCACTGCCCCCTTTACATCTTCCCCACCACAGCACTACCCCCTTCACATATCACCCCCACACAGCACTGACCCCTTTACATCTTCTCCACCACAGCACTGCTCCCCTTCACATATCACCCCCACACAGCACTGCCCCCTTTACATCTTCCCCATCACAGCACTACCCCCTTCACATATCACCCCCACACAGCACTGCCCCCTTTACATCTTCCCCACCACAGCACTGCCCCCTTCACATATCACCCCCACACAGCACTTCCCCCTTTACATCTTCCCCACCACAGCACTGCCCCCTTCACATATCACCCCCGCACAGCACTGCCCCCTTTACATCTTCCCCACCACAGCACTGCCCCCCTTCACATATCATCCCCACACAGCACTGACCCCTTTACATCTTCCCCACCACAGCACTGCTCCCCTTCACATATCACCCCACATAGTATTGCCCCGCTTCACATATCACCCCACACAGTATTGCCCCCTTCACATATCACCCCACACAGTATTGCCCCCTTCACATATCACCCCACACAGTATTGCCCCCTTGACATATCACCCCACACAGTATTGCCCCTTCACATATCACCCCCCCACAGTATTGCCCCCTTCACATATCACCACACACAGTATTGCCCCCCTTCACATATCACCCCACACAGTATTGCCCCCCTTCACATATCACCCAACACAGTATTGCCCCCCTTCACATATCACCCCACACAGTATTGCCCCCCTTCACATATCACCCCACACAGTATTGCCCCTTCACATATCACCCCACATAGTATTGCCCCCTTTCCCAAATCACCCCACATAGTATTGCCCCCTTTCCCAAATCACCCCACACAGTATTGCCCCTTCACATATCCCCCACACAGTATTGCCCCCTTACATGACCCCCCTCCACAAAGCACTGCCCCCCTTCCGTTTTCTCCTGATGAGTGGCAACTGGCCACAAAACGCGTGGAGCCTATCAAGTTCCCGAAACATTCCTTGACCTCAACTGTGATTTATTTGCATCTTATAACCCATTTGTATCCATTACGCAATAAGCATTGGCTTTTTATACGAGTTACTTCCTTGGGATACTATGCAATTTCAGATGCGTGCATGTACATACATGAATTCTTTTTTTTTATGTCATCGTCTTGTGTATATAGATAAAAACGCTTTGTTTATATGCCAATTAAACAATTTTACAATTTCTCCTACCACTTGTCTTGTGCCTTACTCAAAGTCCCAAAAACCAAAGTCAAATAGACTGTGCACTTTGCAAAGTTGCAGTTGCTCTAGAGCTTAGTAAAGCTTTACTGACTACCATCATCCAATCACGTGCAAGCAAAAATGCTGTTTTTTTTTATTTTCCTTGCACATGATTGGATATTCTTTGCAAAGTGAAGCTTTACCTCATTTATTAAGCTCTGGAGCAACTGCACTTTGCAAAGTGCACAGTCTATTTTCCTTTAGTAAATTAACCCCAAAGACCTTTTTTTTTCCTGGTGTATTAGCTAATTTATGTACATTTTAACTACAAATTATACTTAAAGTAGAACTATAGGCAAAACTTTTTTTTTCATTTTGGATAGCGTAAGGAATGTTTATAACCCCTGTTGGTTTATTTTTTGCCATCTGTGCTCCATTGGGGAGATTTCCATTTCACTTCCAATCCCACAGCCAAAACAGAAAGTGAGAGGAAGTGCCTGCAATTTAAGGGAATCCCTAATGCTGCGTACACACGATCGGACTTTACGGCATGCTTGGTCCGGCGTACTGGATTTCGTCAGACAATTCGATCGTGTGTGGGCTCCAGCGGACTTTGTTTTCTCAAAAGTTTGACGGACTTAGATTTGAAACATGTTTCAAATCTATCCGACGGACTCGAGTCCGGTCGAAAAGTCCGCTCGTCTGTATGCTAGTCCGACGGACAAAAACCGACGCTAGGGCAGCTATTGGCTACTGGCTATAAACTTCCTTGTTTTAGTCCGGTCGTACGTCATCATGTACGAATCCGTCGGACTTTGGCTGATCGTGTGTAGGCAAGTCCGTTCATTCGGAAAGTCCGTCGTAAAGTCCGTCGTAAAGTCCATCGAAAAGTCCGCTGGGCAAAGTATGCCGTAAAGTCCGGTCGTGTGTACGCGGCATTAGGGACCTCCAGGTCCATTGGAAGATTTCCCCTCTGTTACTTTTCTGGGGACACCCCAAAATTTGGGATTTTCTTTTACTTTCGCTTTCAATTATATAATCATAAAGAGGACAAATAGAGAGAGTAAAGCCCCATACACACTAGATTTTCTGCAGATTTTTGTCTTCAGATTTACCAAAACCATATAATATGAGATCAAACCTTAAGAGTTTCAGTTTGTATGCAATCAGGCAGGCCCTTGCACTACATGGTTTTGGTAAATCTAAAGACAAAAATCTGCAGAAAATGTAATAGTGTGTATGGGGTCTAAATCTCCCTAACGGGGACACAGACAGCAATAATTCCTCTCCACTCTATCCAAAACTAAAGAAAAAGTATTGTATTTACTTATACTTTAACATAGTCAATGTACACCAGAATATATCAATTTGACATGACTTTTATCAGAATGACTGCACAACAGCAGCAGGTTTAATAAACTGGTGAAAAGAATGATTAAATCATACTCAGACAAAACTTCCCATGATGACTAGTCTAAACAGCATGCTGACATGGGTCCAGTATTTGGTCTCTGCTAAATGTGCCCTATTACAATCCCAACATCCGCTAGGTGCTGGGTTAAAGGAACTTCATGCACACCAGTTACGTCATTCCAAATTGGCCAATCAACATGGACAAAAATCCTGAACCTGGAAGAAGTCAAAAGCGAGGGACGCATTTTAACTCAGCACCATTCGCCTCATCTTCTTTAAGCAGTAATAAACCCAAAACCAATAATGTAATATATTGCAGCTTACCAATCATTAGATGTGGTGGCTGCATTAGTTTTCTCTTATAGGCGTTTTTTCCCTCTGTTTTCATCTAGTCATCTGGCCAGTAACACGTCTCCTGTATTAGAGTGCCTCCACTCTGCATGAAGGAGTGCAGAGACACCTTTGGGCAACAGCACAGTCAGTCAGGGGGGATGGGAATGTTAGATGTACTAGCACATTTAGATACACTAACAAACTGAAGCCACATTTTAGCTAACGCTTTTAAGCAGTTACAGCAACATTTTTCTTCCTTTTGCGATAAAGGTTTTACATAAATAGACAAAAAAAATGATCATTGAAAGAACCCTTGTCAGTGTTAAATGATTTGTTTCAACCCTCCAACTGCCATATCTGCAGGATAACTTGTTCTGTAAAACAAACATCAAACTTACTGGCTAGACCACCTGGTGAAAATTAAAGAAAGTGTAAAAAAAGAAAACTAATACAGCCATCACATCTAAGAATTGGTAAGCCTGCAATATAATAAAGGTTTGCTTTTGGGTTTAATAAGGCTTTAAAGCTGATCTCCAGCTTTAGTTTCAATTTAAATAGAACATTCAGGCCGTACATGTGCGGTCGCTGGCTATGCTGTATAAACTGTGTGTAGCTAAGGCTACAACACTGCAGTGGCCGCTGGTGTTTTTTTTTGGGGGGGGGCGGCACCTCAAACCCTCCCCCCCGCCCACTCGCTGTCTGCTGGTCGGTCTGGCACTTACCCCATCTAGGTGGCAGGTGGCGGGCAGCAGGCATCGGCTCCTGTGTCCTTTCCTCCATTACGGCAGCCATGCGTCTCCTCCCCTCCTCCTAGGTGTCCAATAGGATCTCCTGTCCTTCAGCCTCTGGCTCTAATCAGGTGCTTTAAAAAATTCATGCATCCGGCATCCTGAAAGGGGCTGGACGCATAAATGGGGGGTGGGGCCCATGTGCCCTAATGGACGGGCAGCCCCTGCAACACTGTGTTCCAGGTGTGAGACAAGACCTTCACGTCTCACATCCGGAACAAGATAGCATTGGTCTGAGCAGTGCTTAGCCATTCAAAGAAAGCTTTGCATTCTATCAATGAATACAAAGCTTCCTCTGACTAGCTGAGTCGGATATTGTGACATCTTCAGCTTGCCTCTCTGACTCAGCCAATCAAAGGAAGATTTTTCTTCATTGATAGAATACAAAGCTTTCTATGAATGGCTGATATGGCTCAGACCGACAATTTTTCCTTCCGGGTGTGAGACAGGAAGGTCTCGTCTCACACCCAGAACATAGTACGGTATGCTGTATGTAGGCTCAGCTACACACAGTTTATACAGCACATCCAGCAAACACACATGTTAGAAAGAGAAATAGTTTGTTGGTTCAGCTTGGCCCGAATGATCTTTTTTTAAACTGAAACTAAAGCTGGAGATCATCTGTTGAGATATCAGCTGCATAAGAAGAGCATTGTTTTCTATGAGTTGGCCAACTGAAAGACTGGTATTGTGAGAAGGAGCAACAAAATACAACTACTTTAGTTGTACTGCAATGCAGGAAGCTGCGTATATAACCTGCAAATACAGCTACTGCATGTACATACATAATTACAAACTATAAACATGAACTTTTTTTTTTAATTAACACACTGCAATGTTTACATTATGCTGATCTCTTTTAAATCTATGGTAAAAAAAAAAAAAATAATAATAATAATGAAATAGATAACACTATTTAAAGCTAGCAAGGAAAATCAACAGGTGACAAGGACTAAGGCTCCATGCACACTTGGCTTAAAAAAAGGTCTGTTCTCTTGGGAGTAAAACACGCTCATATAGAACATTTTTTGTACAAAGTCTAGAAGAGATTTACGTTTTTTCTGCCAGTAAGCTCCAATCAGGAATGCGAACCAGAAGTGTTTTTTTTTTCTGCCTCTAAATATGCCCCTAAATGTCCTAATGTACATGGACACATAGGATAACATTGAGCTGCTTCTACAGGCAGAACACAAAACTCCTGTAGAAGCAGTGTGCATGGAGCCTAAAGAGGACGTGAAAAGAAAATCTGTGGTACAGTTTATCTTGCACAGAAACCAAGGACAATTCAGCGGACAGCAATCTATCTTCCAGGGACCACCCTTCAAATCCAGGAAAGCCTATAGGAATCAGGCAGCCCTGGCGACTACAGATTTAATAGCGCAGTTGCCCAATAATGAAGATTTCTAGATCTTCAAATCATGAGGTCAGTCCCTGGAAATCAGGGACAACTGCTAACTATGCTTAGAACAACAAGGCCTAAAATGCACAGTGTGCATGTGAAAAAAAATCACTGCAATTACAAATAACAAAAAAAAAGGCTAAGTGCACTTAATATGCTTTCCTACAAGGCTGTGCTGTGTCTGTAGTATATATTTAGACCTTACCTTTCAGTATCCGGACATAAACAAACACTCCGCCAACACAGCAGAGAGGAAGAAGCCTCACACACTTTGCCTGTACCCAGCCTGCAAGGCCTGAGCTCTGAAGCTTGCTCTGCCTGTCTCACATTTTCCAGTTAGAAACTTGCAGCCAAGACTCTGCCCAGCCCCAAAGAATTTCCTGGATTGCTCTCCCTCTATTGAAGCCTGGCCGCCTATGTGTTACAAGGACACACTGCCAGCATCTGCTGCTTCTCCTGGTCTCAGCTCCCTGGGATAAAGTGGCCGAACACATGTTTTACATTACACAGCTTCCTGTATTGCTTTCTGATAGCCAAGAGGTTCTGGTTCAATGCTAACCGTAAAGGAACCGATAAGATAAGCCACAAGCTACGAAAGCTCAAAGCCAAATCAGAGCAAAATGCTAAATATTTGTGTGACACTTCCAGGTAATTATTACCCATATCTCCCAACTATCCCTGATTTGGAGGGACTGTCCCTGATTTGGAGCAATGTCCCTCTGTCCCTCATTCCTCCTCATTTGTCCCTCATGTTGGTCTGATCTATATAGATGCATGTAAAATGCACTTTTTATCTTTCAAAAAGTGTTTCACAGTGCTAAACCTTTTATCTGATTTCTAAATTGTTGCATTTGTAAATTCCAAAAGCCAATATGAAGAAATAGTAATGGTAAAAAAAAGCACTTGTGGGTTTAACCAATCTTGGGTTTTTTGTACAATTCTCCTTTAAGGGGTCGTGGCAGGGGGTGTGTCCTAAGCCTGTATACTTTTGCTGATAGGTGTTTCTCATTCCCATCTCAAAAAGTTGGGAGGTACAGTGGGGACGGAAAGTATTCAGACCTCCTTAAATTTTTCACTCTTTGTTATATTGCAGCCAGTTGCTAAAATCATTTAGGTTTTTTCCCTCATTAATGTACACACAGCACCCCATATTGACAGAAAAACACAACATTTTTGACATTTTTGCAGATTTATTAAAAAAGAAAAAAATGAGAAATATCACATGGTCCTAAGTATTGAGACCCTTTGCTGTGACACTCATATTTAACTCAGGTGCTGTCCATTTCTTCTGATCATCCTTGAGATGGTTCTACACTTTCATTTGAGTCCAGCTGTGTTTGATTATACTGATTGGACTTGATTAGGAAAGCCACACACCTGTCTATATAAGACCTTACAGCTCACAGTGCATGTCAGAGCAAATGAGAATCATGAGGTCAAAGGAACTGCCTGAAGAGCTCAGAGACAGAATTGTGGCAAGGCACAGATCTGGCCAAGGTTACAAAAAAATTTCTGCTGCACTTAAGGTTCCTAAGAGAACAGTGGCCTCCATAATCCTTAAATGGAAGACGTTTGGGAAGACCAGAACCCTTCCTAGAGCTGGCCGTCCTGCCAAACTGAGCTATCGGGGGAGTAGAGCCTTGGTGAGAGAGGTAAAGAAGAACCCAAAGATCACTGTGGCTGAGCTCCAGAGATGCAGTCAGGAGATGGGAGAAAGTTGTAGAAGGTCAACCATCACTGCAGCCCTCCACCAGTCGGGGCTTTATGGCAGAGTGGCCTGACGGAAGCCTCTCCTCAGTGCAAGACACATGAAAGCCAGCATGGAGTTTGCTAAAAAACACCTGAAGGACTCCAAGATGGTGAGAAATAAGATTCTTTGGTCTGATGAGACCAAGATAGAACTTTTTGGCCTTAATTCTAAGCGGTATGTGTGGAGAAAACCAGGCACTGCTCATCACCTGTCCAATACAGTCCCAACAGTGAAGCATGGTGGTGGCAGCATCATGCTGTGGGGGTGTTTTTCAGCTGCAGGGACAGGACGACTGGTTGCAATCGAGGGAAAGATGAATGCAGCCAAGTACAGGGATATCCTGGACGAAAACCTTCTCTAGAGTGCTCAGGGCCTCAGACTGGGCTGAAGGTTTACCTTCCAACAAGACAATGACCTTAAGCACACAGCTAAAATAACAAAGGAGTAGCTTCACAACAACTCCCTGACTGTTCTTGAATGGCCCAGCCAGAGCCCTGACTTAAACCCAATTGAGCATCTCTGGAGAGACCTAAAAATAACTGTCCACCAACGTTTACCATCCAACCTGACAGAACTGGAGAGGATCTGCAAGGAGGAATGGCAGAGGATCCCCAAATCCAGGTGTGAAAAACTTGTTGCATCTTTCCCAAAAAGACTCATGGCTTTATTAGGTCAAAAGGGTGCTTCTACTAAATACTGAGCAAAGGGTCTGAATACTTAGGACCATGTGATATTTCAGTTTTTCTTTTTTAATAAATCTGCAAAAATGTCAACAATGCTGTGTTTTTCTGTCAATATTGGGTGCTGTGTGTACATTAATGAGGAAAAAAATGAACTTAACAAATTATATTAGCAAATGGCTGCAATATAACAAAGAGTGAAAAATTTAAGGGGGTCTGAATACTTTCCGTCCAATAACGTAAGTTCAAAATACACACACAACCAAATGAGTCAAATAATTTGCTCATCCCTCTCCCTCTTCCTGTCTGCTATTATCGTGAGGGGAAAGCAACGGGTTCACTTTAAATTTACCTCCCCCAAGCCCTGTTTAAGCTATGAATGGCGGAAATGCATGGCTTACTGGAACTATAGACTGATTGGCCCAATGCTGTCACATTGAGTAAATCACATACTCCTCCATCCACAGTAGTACTGGGTATTTCCTTAGTCTCCTAGTGCTAAGGGGAGCTGTAGAGGGAAGCAAAAGAAAGTAAAAGTACAATGAAAAGCTTCTATATGCAGCCCATAGTGGGAGGGTTTCAGCAAAAGAGGCAGCAGGCAGGACTAGGTGCAGCAAGGTGCTAACTGACATACTAGGCTTGTGGATCAGCAGTGACAATGCTGATAGCCACGCCCCGTAAAATCTACTTATCCCACTGCATTGCCTACATGAGAGTGGCAACTCTGCTCTGAAATCAGGTGCAGAGCAGCATTGTTGCCAAATCACCACATTAGGCTGACTTTACTGGCAGGATCAACAGGTATCTGTAGGACTTTGCAGGGGGCTAAGAGATAACTGTAAGTGCATCTATAATTAAATGCTGTGTTACATTTTTAAATGGTATTCCATAGTTCTACTTATGCTGCAGGAGATGGGGGGGGGGGGGTTCTCTGAGTGGGAAAAGCTCAGGTTTGCTTTCAAATTAAAGACAGTCTAAAAGCATACAGCTTCTGCTGTCCTCTCCCATACTGTTCTGTAACTTCATTTCATGGATGCATGATATTTGAAATGTTTATTTGTACAATACAAATATTACATTGTAACATATGCACTATATTACCAATAGTATTGGGACACCTGCCTTTACACGCACATGAACTTTAACGACATCCCAGTCTTAGTCCGGAAGGTTCAATATTGAGTTGGCCCACCCTTTGTAGCTATAACAGCTTCAACTTTACTGGGAAGGCTGTCCACAAGGTTTAGGAGTGTGTCTATGGGAATATTTGATCATTCTTCCAGAAGCGCAATTGTGAGGTCAGGCACTTATGTGGACAAGAAGGCCTGGCTCGAAATCTCCACTTTAATTCATCCCAAAGGTGTTCTTTCGGGTTGAGGTCAGAAATCTGTGCAGGCCAGTCAAGTTTCTCCACCCCAAACTCGCTCATCCATGTCTTTATGGACCTTGCTTTGTGCACTGGTCCAAATCATTTGGTGAAAGGGGGATTATGGTGTGGGGTTGTTTTTCAGGGGTTGGGCTTGGTCCCTTAGTTCCAGTGAAGAGAACGCTTAAGGCATAAGCATACCAAGAAATTTGGACAATTTAATGCACCCAACTTTGTGGGAACTGTTTGGGGATGTCCCTTCCTGTTCCAACCAGTGCACAAAGCAAGGTCCATAAGCCCAACCCATGAAAAACAACCCCACACCCTAATCCCCTCTCCACCAAATGATTTGGACCAGTGTACAAAGCAAGGTCCATAAAGACATGGATGAGCGAGTTTGGGGTGGAGAAACTTGACTGGCCTGCACAGAGTCCTGACCTCAACCCAATAGAATACCTTTGGGATGAATTAAAGTGGAGATTTTTGAGACAGGCCTTCTTGTCCTCATCAGAACCTGACCTCACAAATGTGCTTCTGGAAGAATGGTCAAACATTCCTATAGACACACTTTTAAACATTGTGGACAGCCTTCCCAGAAGAATTGAAGCTGTTATAGCTGCAAAGATTGGGCCAACTCAATATTGAACCCTAAGGACTAAGACTGGGACCCCATTAAGTTTCATGTGCGTGTAAAGGCAAGCATCCCAATACCTTTGGTAATATAGTGTATATGAAGCATACGTTTAAAACATGTACATGTGCAAAAAATAAGATTGACCAAAACCATTATAGTTTTTTTTTCTTTAAGTTACATTTGAAAAAAACTTCTTACTTTCGTTCCATTTCATTCTCATTGTATCAGTCTTTTTTTCATAGATGTTTTTTTTTTCAAAGATCATTGCACATGCCAAAAAAACATTGAAAATGGATTTAAAATAGGAAGAATGAAATTGTTCAACTGCTTTCCATTGTCTGGAAAAGATGGAGCCAGCAGGATCTATCATGCATGCAGCATGCTGCAGATTTAAAACAAGAAAGACAACACAAAGGAATAAATACATAATGCTAATGATTATCTGCACACACAGGCAAGGAAAAGAAGAGCTGTGGGGTGCTTTAGTTTCCCTCTCAATTTTATAAAAAAAAAAAAATAATAATTAGGAATAAAATCAGATGAAAAGGGGATGTAGTCCATTTTTTTAAATTTTGCCTTCACGTGAGCTCTAAGAAACAGTATAAAATACAAAATTACCCTTGTGGCCCATTTGACACCACTGGACATGTATTGTGCCTTTTATAACACCTGCCCGCTAGTGTGCACTGTGTAGAGGTGCAATGTGTTGTAACAGCTATTTTTTCGAAACTTTATTGAAATGTCAAAAAATTCCATTCCATTCAATTTTTGCACTATAGTGGGTTACAATGTATGTGCGTAACAACACGCTGCATAGAAAAGCAGCATATGCAATTTTTTTTAGTGCACAGGAGCATAGCCCATTGGTGTGAACTTAACTAATTGGACATAAGTCAAATTGCATTGTCTCTGCATTGGGACTGCATTGAGCCAAACCACTCAACACAGCCAAATGTATATGATTCAGGGATCCTCAAACTACGGCTCTCCAGCTGTTGCGGAACTACACATCCCATGAGGCATTGTAAAACTCTGACATTCACAGACATGGCTAGGCATGATGGGAATTGTAGTTCTTGAACAACTGGAGGGCCGTAGTTTGAAGACCCTTGTGTTAGATGGTGTTACTGCAACCAATAATGCACGATAGCTTTCATCAACATAACAGAAAAGATATTTAAAATGACAAAATCTTCTTTCTACCCCACCACAAATAAATGAAATTCTTTTTTCCCCAGATAGCCATAAATAGAAAATGTATAAAGTATGTGCCAAGACAGAAAATACTATTCACCTAATGCAATAAAACGTGTTTTAAGATGGTTTAGCCCAAGTGGAACTCCACAGGCAGGTTTACAAAAATGCTCAACTTTAAAGTAGAACTATACACAAAATTTTAGATTTTAGAGTAAGGGAGGATTATAACACCTGCTGGTTTGTTTTTTTCCATCTGCATCCCATTGGGGAGATTTACCTTCACTTCCTGTCCCATAGCCAAACAGGAAGTGTTCCTGCCATTTAAGGGAATCCCTTGGAGACCTCCAGGCCACCAGAACTGGTGTCTCCATTGGAAGATTTCCCCTCAATTACTTTTCTGGGGCAATCCAAAATAGGACAAATAGAGAGGGTGAATCTCCCTAATGAGGGCACAGACAGCTCTCCGCTCTATCCAAAACGAAAGAAATAGTTTAGCCTTTAGTTATACTTAGTTAGACTAATGTTACTTAGTTATACTAATGTTTGCTAAACACAGACAACCCTATTGGCTATGTGTGCCTTTCCCCGCTTTGGCTGTCAGTGCCACAATGATGTTACTGCATCCATCACGTGATCATGTCTGAGGTTAGTATCACAGAATAACACTCATCCAACACCTTCAGAGCCCCACTTTCATTTAGGCATCGTCATCTTTTCAGCCAGGGGAAAAACCAGGGCCATGTCTGCTGAGAGGCAAACAAGTTGTTTGCCTTGGGCGGCATTTTTCAGGGATGCGGTGCTGCCCCCCTGGTGACTGCACTATAGCCGAATGATGCCAGTGCCCATCAGTGCTGTCAATCAGTGCTGCCTATCAGTGCCCATGAGTGCTGCCTATCATTGCTGCATATCAGTGCCTATCTGTGCCAATCAGTCCTGCCTATCAGTGCCAATCAGTTCCCATTAGTGCCGATAAGCACTGCTGCCAATCAGTGGCCATCAGTGCTGCCAATCATTGCTGCCAATCAGTGCCCATCAGTCCTGCCTATCAGTGCCCAATGCTGCAAATCAGTGCCACCAATCAGTGCCCATCAATACCGCACATCAATGCTGCCTATTAGTGCCCATCAGTCCTGCCTAATAGTGCCTATCAGTGCTGCATTAGTGCCCATCATTGCCACTTATCAGTGCAGCTTTATCAGTGCCCACCAGTGCTGCCTCATTCTTTGCCCTCCTGACCACGACCTATGTTTCGCTGACCCCATCAACTGCTCTATCGACCACATGTGTGGCACCTGGACGAATCATGTCTCAGGGTCTAATGAGGAAGCTGCAGCTGTTCACTGTGAACAGTTGCAGCTTCCTCAGACCCTGGGACAAGAAGAACTGTATACTGCAGCTGGGATTGGACAAATTTAGATGGGGGGGGCTTGATTTTAGTCTTGCCTAGGGCAGCACAAAACCAAAATACACCACTGGGTGAACCTGGAGAGAATTATCTTTTTTTGAAGCCCATAGTCTGATAAATTGCAACAGTCTGGTGCTACATTCCTACACCCCATTTATGACTAGTGGCACCATGCTTTAACAGAGCAAGCTTGGATCTGGAAGAGTCCTAGGCTGGGGTCCTTCCATGATAAGCACACTGTGTGCCTGGTGCGAAGTCCCAGGACTGGCACCTGGTCTACAGGGCTTGGCAGTCTTACAAGCTGTGTTCCTAGGGAGGCAGGCTGTGTGCCTGGATGTATCCAGATTTTGTGGAGAGCTACACCAGTGGTACCTGTATCCCATGCTACCACTTCAAGCTGTAATAAAGTTGTTGAAAAGCATTTAAGGACTGTATCTGAATTTTTGTAAGATTTAACAATTTGGGTGTAAACTATTAGGAGATGGTAATCTGAAATTACCTTCTCCCCCTCCCCAAAATAAAACTGAGTTATACATCCTAAGCTATTTGTCACGCAAGGTTATTAACTTAAAATCCATAATGCAATACTGAAGCCAACATGCCTGCCTTACATACAATGCTGCTCTTGAGCTTTACAGTTCATTAATCAAAAGTCGGCAGAGGAAAATATGGCTGCATGTTACATGACCCAATAAGAGTTAGATGGCTTTCCTCAGCAACTCCACACCTCTATCTTGAGGAACAAAGAAAATAAAAAATACAAAGCTTCAGTCTTATGCTGCCAACCTCCTGTTCTAGCCACTGACCCATGAATGCATCCCTGTTCCTACACACAATTCGCAAAATAATGACTTCTTACACAATGATTAAATCAGAAAACAGCCATGAAAGGGCACACTAATACTGTACACAGCTCAACATCAGTGCTGTCAGTGAGAATCAGGAAATGTACTTATAATTGTATATTTTTTCCAGACTAAAACTAAAATGAATAGATCACAATATTTTAAACTGATACTGTAACTAAGCAAGATCTGGCACTATACGGCCATAAATTTGTGGACCCCTGACCATCACTCCTATAGACACGTGTTGGACATGGGATTGCAAAAAAACATAATAAGTCTCCAAATAATTAATATTATTATTATTATTATTATACAGGATTTTTATAGCGCCAACAGTTTACGCATCGCTTTACAATATAAAAGGGAGACAATACAGTTATAATACAATAAAATACAAGAGGATTAAGAGGGCCCTGCTCAGAAGAGCTTACAATCTAATAGGGTGGGGCAGGCGGTACAAAAGGTTGTAGCTGTGGGGAATGATCTGATGGAAGTGGTAGAAGATTAGTTGGAGACGTGATAGGCTTCCCTAAAGAGATGAGTTTTCAGGGATCGCCTGAAGGTAGCAAGAGTAGGGGATAGCCAGACAGGTTGCGGTAGCGGGTTCCAGGGGATGGGAGAGGCTCTGGAGAAATCCTGGAGACAAACATGTGAGGAGACGAGAGAGCTTGAGAATAGGAGGTCTTGAGAAGAGCGGAGAGGACGGTTTGGGTGATATTTGGGGACAAGATGGTGATGTAGCTTGGGGCAAAGTTGTGAATGGCTTTGTATGTTGTGGTTAGTATTTTGAATTTAATTTGCAGGGTGATTGGGAGCCAGTGTAGGGATTGGAGGAGAGGGTTGGCAGACACTGAGAGGTTGGTAAGGTGGATAAGTCTGGAAGCAGCATTCATGATAGACTGAAGAGGGGATAGCCTATGGAGAGGCAGGCCGATGAGAAGGGAGTTGCAATAGTCAAGGCGAGAGATAACAAGGGAGTGAATGAGGAGCTTGGTGTTTTCATTTGTTAAAAAGGGGCGAATTTTAAAGACGATTGGACATGAGGCTGAAATGACAAGTCAGAGTCTAGGATTACACCTAGTACCCTGGCATGAGGGGAGGGACTGATGGTTGCATTGTTGATTTTGATGGAAAAGTCAGGGAGGGGGGCACGGGCGGGGGGGGGGGGGGATATTATTAGCTCAGTTTTAGAGAGATTTAGTTTAAGGAACTGGTGCGACATCCATGCTGATATGTCAGTTAGTAAGTTAGTAATGTGAGAGGAAACTGAAGGAGTGAGGTGAGGAGTAGACAGATAGATTTGGGTGTCATCAGCGTATAAGTGGTATTGGAAGCCATGGTTAGTTATCAAGTGACCAAGGGAGGAGGTGTAGATAGAGAAGAGAAGGGGTCCAAGAACAGAGCCTTGGGGGACCTTCACAGAAAGGGGCAATGGAGAGGAGGAGGCAGAGTTGTAGGTAACACTGAAGGAACGCTGTGATAAATAGGCAGAGAACCAGGATAGAGCAGAATCTTGGAGGCCAAGGGAATGGAGTTTACTGAGAAGGAGCGGGTGGTCAACAGTATCAAAGGCCGCAGAGAGGTCAAGTACTAGCAGAATAAAACCCTCATTCACATTTGCAATTTGGGCAAATTAGCGATTACATGAGGAGACTCAATGGGGGTTTCTGGCGATTAGCTGAGGGTGGAAGCCCTATTTAAAGCACAGCTAAACGCGATAGCTCACATGTAATCCTTCAAACAGCGATTACCTGCAAATGATTGACCCTGGATGGTTTCACAGGTAATCGCTCTATGATGCAGAATACATCTAGGGCCAATCATTCGTTGATCGCTCCATGCAAGCGGCTGCAGTTAGGTGTGGGAGCTGTCAGCCTCTCATTGCACGTGTGAATGTGGCCTAAAACTCAAACAATAGCATCAAACATGTAAATAGAATATCTGTTGACATGGTCCTACCACTGTGCTACCATGTCATAAATATTTCATAGTTTTTCTGTTTTATTTGTACTCTTCTGTACCTTCTTGTTTTTATACAGCTGATTTATTTTCTGTGTTTTCAGACACGACCTGTACTGGATATTGATTTTCTTGTTTGCCTCCTACTAATAAAAACTGGTTTGCACAAATATCAGCCCCCACTTTAACCAAGGGTGACAAACCACATAAATGTGCCATGCCAAAGTAGGGAGGGGAGCTCAGCAGAGCTACTCCTTTTTATAGAAATACCAGAAGAGAGCAGAATGTTCCACAAGTGGTACAAAAATAAGGTTTTCTCACTTGAGCCTCGTAACAAGCTAACTGAGATTTCCAAAAGGAGTCATGTCACCTGAATAAACAGCAATGGGGGGGGGGGGGGTATTGGTTAGGGGGACAATGGCCACCACAATCCCATGAAGGTGGGCCCTTACACAAATGCACCCCATACCATCCTATTCCACATTCATAGGCATTAATATAGAGTTGCCTTCCCCTTTCCATCTGTAAGAGCCTCCACCGTTCTTGGAATTCTTTCCACAATATAGTTTGCCTCTGTGGGAACTTGTACACATTCAGCCAAAAGAGTATTTGCGAGGTCAGGTACTGATCTGACATGGCTTGCAGTTGGCATTCCAATTCATCCCAAAGGTGTTCAGTAGGGTTGAGGTCAGGGTTTTGTGCAGACCATTTGAGTTCTTACATACAAATTAATCAAATTATGTCTTTATGGACATAGGTTTGTGCACCTCAGCTAAATCATTTGGAGGGGTGCCCACATACTTTTACCCATATAGTGCATTTGCCCTTTCTGTATTGTTTCAATGCATCTCTATGTCAAACTTCCTATCACCTGACTGACAGATTTTAAAAGTGCCTTTTGCCTGTGAAAATGACCTACCATCCAGAAAGCAACCCCTCCCCTGCCTGCACTAGAGTGATCAGTCATCAGTAAGGAAAATGGACATGTGGGTGGTCTGCTGCCATGACTGACAAGAGTAGCACTGCAAGCTGGGAGAGCCAAGGGAGAATAAACTAGGACATGCTGTTTGACGTTTACAAACAGAACTGATCTAGAAATGGTGATGTCATCCTCTCCCATTTGCTTCTCATTCTGAAACATGTCAGCAGCCCCCAGAAAAGATGATGCTTCTATTTTCTCCAGCATGGTAGACCTGAAGTTTTTTTTTTAATTAAAATCCCACTTTGAGTGGAATTGCATAAAAATCTATAATTTCTACTCTCCTATTAGGAATTGTAGCGCTGTTTTTGTTATTTTAGTCAGGAATTGAAATTTACCTATCGATTTATCTCTTTGAGTCCCAGGAACATATCCACACACCATTCTCACAAATGTTTTTTTGGACTGAGCAAATCTCAGGTTGTAACGCATCCACCAAGGAGGCCCTTTTTATATCTGTTCGTTGGTGAAATTGGCAGCTGCTTTGCGGGAGATTAAACAGGCTGTGCCTAGGGTCAAGGGAACGGAGAAAAGCACAGCTTATAATGCAGGTCTCTCGTCTGACATTAATTACTGGACACTGTAGGAACTTGGGATAGAAACGGATGGTGTAGAAGAAGCGGGATAAGTAGGAGCAAGTGAATCCATTAGAGACCTCTGATAAGCCTATCACTATCTTACAGCATGCGGCTATCTCTTTATGTGCTGCTTCTCTGCAAGCTAGAACAATAGGAGTGCTGAGAAATTTCATCCAGGAGGAGCTTAAGATCTAATTTTTCCACATAAAGCTCTAGAAGCGAGAACAAAAATAAACTTTCTTTAAAGGGGAGTTCTAGTTTATACTAAGCAATTTCAAAAAATAAAGAAATGGAGCAGAACAGATCTACTACACATTACGCACTACCAAAAAAAAAGAATGCCTAAATGTCTAACACACACATATACTATATATATATATATACATACACACACAGTATCTCACAAAAGTGAGTACACCCCTCACATTTTTGCAAATATTTTAATATATCTTTTCATGCAACACTGAAGAAATGACACTTTGCTACAATGCAAAGTAGTGAGTGTACAGCTTGTATAACAGTGTAAATTTGCGGTTCCCTCAAAATAACGCAAAACACAGCCCTTAATGTCTAAACTGCTGGCAACAAAAGTAAGTACACCCCTAAGTGAAAGTGTCCAAATTGGGTCCAAAGTGTAAATACTTTTTGTGGCCATCATTATTTTCCAGCGCTGCCTTAACCCTCTTGGGCATGGAGTTCACCAGAGCTTCACTGGAGTCTTCTTCCACTCCTCCATGATGACATCACAGAGCTGGTGGATGTTAGAGGCCTTGCGCTCCTCCACCTTCCGTTTGAGGATGCCCCACAGATGCTCAATAGGGTTTAGATCTGGAGACATGCTTGGGCAGTCCATCAACTTTACTCTCAGCTTCTTTAGCAAGGCAGTGGTCACCTTGGAGGTGTGTTTGGAGTCGTTATGTTGGAATACTGCCCTGCGGCCCAGCCTTCTGAAGGGAGGGGGATCATGCTCTGCTTCAGTATGTCACAGTACATGTAGGCATTCATGGTTCCCTCAATGAACTGTAGCTTCCCAGTGCTGGTAATACTCAAACAGCCCCAGACCATGACACTCCCACCACCATGCTTGACTGTAAGCAAGACACACTTGTCTTTGTACTCCTCACCTGGTTGCCGCTACGCTGCACACGCTTGACACCATCTGAACCAAATAAGTTTATCTTGGTCTCATCAGACCACAGTACATGGTTCCAGTAATCCATGTCCTTAGTCTGCTTGTCTTCAGCAAACTGTTTGCAGGCTTTCTTGTACATCATCTTAAGAAGAGGCATCCTTCTGGGATGACAGCCATGCAGATCAATTTGATGCAGTGTGCAGCGTATGGTCTGAGCAATGACAGGCTGACCCCACCCCCTCAACCTCTGCAGCAATGCTGGCAGCACTCATACGTCTATTTCCCAAAGACAACCTCTGAATATGGCGTTGAGCACGTTCACTCAACTTCTTTGGTCAACCATGGCGAGGACTGTTCTGAGTGGAACCTGTCCTGTTAAATCGCTGTATGGTCCTGGCCACCGTGCTGCAGCTTAGTTTCAGGGTCTTGTCAATCTTCTTAAAGCCTAGGCCATCTTTATGTAGAGCAACAATTCTTTTTTTCAGATGCTCAGAGAGTTCTATGCCATGGGGTGCCATGTTGAACCTCCAGTGACCAGTATGAGAGAGTGAGAGCGATAAAACCAAATTTAACACAACTGCTCCCCATTCAAACCTGAGACCTTGTAACACTAACGAGTCACATGACACTGGGGTGGGAAAAAGGCTAATTGGGCCCAACTGGACATTTTCACTTAGGGGTGTACTCACTTTTGTTGCCAGCGGTTTAGACATCAGTGGCTGTGTGTTGAGTTACTTTGAGGGGTCAGCAAATTTACACTGTTATACAAGCTGTACACTCACTACTTTACATTGTAGCAAATTGTCATTTCTTCAGTGTTGTCACGTGAAAAGATATAATAAAATGTTTACAAAAATGTGAGGGGTGTACTCACTTCTGTGAGATATTGTGTATATATATATATATATATATATATATATATACTGTATAGAATGTAAAGAATGCTAAGAAGTAAAGAATGTAAGGAATGTTTTCAAAAATAAGTGTTTGTTTTTATTAATTTATAAAATCCAAAGTGAGCAAATAGAAGAAAAATCTAAATCAAATTAATATTTGGTGTGACTACCATTTGGCTTCAAACCAGCATTGATTCCTACACTTGTACACTTTGTACACTTGCACAAAATCAGGGATTTTGTAGGATTGGTGTCAAGTGTTTGATTAATCAGTTATACCAAGCAGGTGCTAATGATCATCAATCATAGTCATTAACTGAAACAGAAACAGCTGTGTAGAAGGCTTAAAACTGGGTGAGGAACAGCCAAAATTTGCTACTAAGGTGAGGTTGCCGAAGACAGTTTCATGTCACAGGTCATACACCACGTCAAGGCTAAACACAGCAACAAGACAGAAGGCAGTTATACGGCATCAGCAAGGTCTCTACCAGGCAAAGATTTCAGAGCAGATTGGTTTTCAATATGTGCTGTTCAAGTTTTTTTGAAGAAATACAAAGAAGTGGACAACGCTGAGGACCGTAGACTGGCCAGAAGTGGTCTACATGGAAAAATTGCAGCCAAAAAGTCATACCTCCAACGTGGAAACAAGGGTAAGTGACTCAACTATGCACAGAACCATAGGAACTGGGGTGTAGAAAAATGGTAGCCGATGCTCTGGGCCGATGAGTCAAAATTTGAAATATTTGGCTGTAGCAGGATGCAGTTTTGTTTGCTGAAGGGTTGGAAAGCAGTGCAATAATGATTGTCTGCAGGCAACACTGAGGCATGGTGGAGGTCACTTGCAAGTTTGGGGCTGCATTTCTTCAAATGGAGTTGGAGATTTGGTCAGGATCAATGATGTCCCCAATGCTGAGAAATGCAGGCAAATACTTATCCGTCATGCCATACTGGCATACAGGCAGGAGACCTGGAGGTGATGGTTTGTCCCCCCTGATCTCAACATCTTCGAGTCAGTCTGGGATTACATAGAGACAGAAGGATCTGAGGCAGCCTACATCCACAGAAGATCTGTGATTAGTTCTCCAAGATGTTGGGAACAACCTACCTGCCGAGTTCCTTTAAAAATTGTGTGCCAGTGTACCTAAAAGAATTGGTACTGTTTTGAATTCAAGGAGCAATTGAATAATGTTGCATTGCATATTCTTAGGTATTTTGGCTCTGTAAATAGTGGGACCATTGCATTTCATTCTTTAAAGTGAGAGTTTAAAGAGATACTTTCATTTTGGCCATTCTGGTCAAAGTGACATTGTTTGTAGAAGTCTCCCCCTCCTTCCTCCTAACCACTTTATACTCACCTTCCCAGTGCCCCCCTCCCTTGTATGATCCTTCATTTGTTGCAAGCAACACCTTTAAATATCTAGTGTCAGCTGTGTCAGAGCAGTAAAGCAGAACATCTACCCTTTCATGTGACAGTGCTTAGTATTAGTGATTGGCAGCATCATGGGGAAGGGTTACATACTGCCTCATACCCAGAAGCATTTACACAGAAACCGTGTATATTTATATATATATATATATATATATATATATATATATATATATATATACACACACTGTATTTATTGGCGTATAACACTCACTTTTTCACCCTGAAAATTGTGTGCAAATAGTGTGTGCGTGTTATACGCCGATACTGCAATTTGGGTTGCCTAGGAGGGGAGCGGGCGGGACGAGCGCCATCAGACTACATACAGTGAGAATCTACTGTTTACGCAGCGGCCTCTGTAATAGGAAGTCCCGTCTCCTGGGCCAGCATTGAACCAGTGTTCTGTCTATCACAGAAGCCGGTCCAGGAGGCGGGACTTTGTATTAAAGAGACCGCCGAGTAAACAGGAGATTCTCGCTGTATGTAATCTGAATCTAAAATGTAATCCTGCCCCCCTCCCTGGCCCCTCTGAGGAAGCAGTAATCTGATGTGAGGCTGCAGATGGGCATTGATCAGGCTGTATTCATGGCCATGGTGAGGCTGCATATGGACGTTGATCAGGCTGCAGATGGGCATTGATCAAGCTGCAGATGGGCACTGATCAAGCTGCATTGATGGGCAATTGTGAGGCTGTAGATGGGCATTGATCAGGCTGCATTGATGGGCAATTTTGAGGCTGTAGATGGGCACTGATCAAGCTGCATTGATGGGCAATTGTGAGGCTGTAGATGACATTGATCGGGCTGCAGATGGGCAATGGTGAGGCTGCATCGATGGGCACTGACTCTTATTTTGCTTCAAAGTTCTTTATTTAAAATTTTAGTTTTTTTCCTGAAACTTCCCTCCTAAAATGAAACTGCGTGTTATACACCTGTGCGTGTTATATGCCGATAAATACGGTATACATATATATTGGTTTGTTTTCTACTTAAAGGAAAATTTAATTTTGCTACCCCCTCCAATTTATCATAAAGGTATTTTTTAAATGCTTCCATTTTAAAGACCACCACTATACCGACACTTCTCAGCTGATCTTCACTCTACCGATCAACTTCTCTACGGATCTCCACTGTACCAAAGCACCTTTCCATCGATCTTGACAGCACCAATAAATTTCCCCACTAACTGTCACAGTACTGATACATTTCACTGCCACTGTACTAATACACTTTTCCACTGATCTCAACTGCACCAATCGACTATTTTACAGACCCCCACTGTACCATTGCAGTTTTCAACTGACCCGCCCACTTCTCCATGGATCACCACTGCAAGGTTGTACATCTTAACTGCCTGCCACAGCACCAGCGCACCTTTCCACTGAATGCCACTATACCAACACATTTCCCTACTGACTGCCACTATGCCAACATACTTCTCCACAGACTGCTACTGTACCAACCCACTTCTCAATTGAATGCCATTGCAAGGATTTCTTAACTGACCACCACTGCATTAGCACAATTCTTGACTGCAGAAAATGTAGTGGCGCACTTTCTACTCTTTGCCATTGTAATGGTACACTACATACCCTAAAACTGATGCACTGGGCAAGACTTAGCCAGACTGCTGAACTCTTCATTATGCATTCTGAACAACTTGGTATTTCATCCAATTCAACAAACGACATTCTTCTTCTTCAAAAAAAAAAAACTCTACGGGTTCACTGCAGTTTCTGTCACTATGAGAGCATAGCACAAGCCTGTGATCTGAAGGGATAGGTGCCAAACAGTATAACTTTGTTAAAGTATAGAAAGTTATACTGTATGATCACAGTAATAAGCTGTGACAGCAATCACTAAGGCAGGAGCTGCTATATCAGACTAACAGCATGTCCCAGTGGGTCCGCACACAGAGGAGGTGCCTGCATTTGCACATATAAATGTTTAGAGGTTTAAGTGAAGTTCTTCGGGACACTTACATAACATAACAGGCCCTCTGTTACAATTTTACTTTTTCAGTTTTGATTAAAGCTGGAAAGCATTATAATACTTTTCAGGTTTGTGGTGCTGCCTAAGACATTTCAAGGAGGAAAATAAGAGGTTCAGCCTACAGCAATCCACAGGGTGTCACCAGGGCAGTAATTATTATTGTTATTATTATACAGGATTTATATAGCGCCAACAGTTTGCGCTGCGCTTTACAACATGAGGGCAGACAGTACACTTACAATACAAATCAATACAAGAGGGATCAGAAGGCCCTGCTCGTTAGAGCTTACAATCTTGAATGGTGGGTCAAGTGGAACAAAAGGTAATAACTGTGGGGGATGAGTTGATGGAGAAAATGAAAATACAGTTGTTAGAGTAATGTAGGTGATTCTCCACAACAAGGGACACCGACTATATTAAAAATCCATAGATGTAAAGATATAATTAGGCACAACAAAGGTCCCTGAGAGAGTGGAAAGGAACCAGATAATTTGCTTTACACCATAACGTACCAGTATATTAACTGCATGATAGGTGAAAAAAAAAAGTCAGTATATCGAGTGTTCAAATCCACTTTGGAGGGGTGAAGCTCAATGGTAAAAAGTAGGCAGCTCAATATTGATCATGGATAGCTTTACTGTTTGCAGAGTTGCACAGCCAACATGTTTTGAGGCATTTACAGTTTCCCCTTCGCCGGGATTTTTGCTTTGTACTTTAGTTACTGAAGATAAAGCATTCAAAACCAATTTTTTTTTTATAAGAAAATCTGTTTGTTTAGGTAACAGATAACATAAAACATTTGGACCATAAAAATGTCTGTCTGATAGCATTTGCTTCTCACTATTGCTGACAGACACTTTTAGATAGAAGGTGTCCTTGTCACCAGGAGGTGACTTGGGCACCCAAAAAATTACGCTTTCGCTCTGCAGTCCAGAGAAGTGAGGACTCGGGGTGCAATGTATTGCGTTACCGAGATAAATGCACTGACATCATCTTAGCCCAGCCAATGAAAACAGCCAACGATCAGTACCCGAATGAAGACCAGCAGAAGAGGTCACAGAAAGCACAGAAAAAAATCAAGTAAAAGAGAAGTATGGGAATTTTTTGGGGGAATCCTACTTACCTAGGTGGATGCAACAACGGTCCGATGCTGCATCTGTCCCCTGCCGGCTCTAAGATTGGTAACTGAACGATCAAACCATTGCTCGGTTCTTAGAGCTCCCTGAGCAGAGAGCTGGTAACTGTCAGTCACCGGCTCTCTGCTCTGCCACTCCCCCCAGTGCTTACTGGAGCGCTGGGCTGTAGAAGGGGTGGGAACGGCTAGCTTAGGCTCTCAGCAGCTTATTGAGAGGCAGAGCTAGGTGCTAGTCCAGGCATGTGGGCGGATTCCAACCATATGGACGCGTCTTTCCCGAGCCTGGACTGGCTCTTTAACCACTTCAGCCCCGGAAGATTTGGCTGCTCAATGACCAGGCCATTTTTTTGCGATATCTGCACCACTTTAACTGACAATTGTGCAGTCGTGCGACGTTGTACCCAAACAAAATTGACGTCCCTTTTTTCCCCCAAATAGAGCTTTCTTATGGTGGTATTTGATCATCTCTGGGGTTTTTATTTTTTGTGCTATAAACAAAAAAAGAGTGACAATTTTGAAAAAAAAACACATTTTGTACTTTTTGCTATAATAAATATCCCCAATTTCTTTTGTAAAAAAGCAAATTTTTTCCTCAGTTTAGGCAGATATGTATTCTTCTACATATTTTTGGTAATAAAAATCACAATAAGCGTATATTGATTGGTTTGCGCAAAAGTTATAGCGTCTACAAAATAGGGGAAAGATTTATGGCATTTTTATAATCTTTTTTTTTTTACTAGTAATGGCAGGGATCAGCGATTTTTATCGGGACTGCAACATTATGGCAGACAGATCGGACACTTTTTTGGGACCATTGGCATTTATACAGTGATCAGTGCTATAAAAATGCACTGATTACTGTGTAATCTGGCAGGGAAGGGGTTAACAGTAGGGGGCGATCAAGAGGTTAACTGTGTTACCTAGGGAGTGATTCTAACTGTGGGGGGATGGGACTGCCTGGGTGAGGAGACTGATTGTTTTTCATACTTAATATGAACAAAAGATCGCTCTCCTTACCCCTGTGGGGGGATGGGACTGCCTGGGTGAGGAGAGCGATCGTTGTTCATACTTAGTATAAACAACAGATTTCTCTCCTCACCTCTGACAGCACGGAGATCTGTCTGTTTACATAGACAGATCTCCGTCCTGTCTCTGTGTGGAGCGATCATGGGTGCATGGTGGTCATCGTGACCGCCGGGCACGCGCATCGGCTCTGGCGCCACGCCGTGGGCGCACGCCCCCTAGTGGTTAAAAGACGAGCCGACATATAGCTACGACGGTTCGCCCAGGGGAGCCAACCTGCCGCAGTGTAACTGCGGCGGCTGGTCAGGAAGAGGTTAATGTCAGCTGACAGCAGGCTTCTGTCTGCTGAAAAGGTGTCACAAGAGTGCAGAATGAACTGCAGTTCTGTGATCCACAGGAGAAGTACAGCCAAACCAGCTCTGGCGGTACTTCTCCTTTAAATGCCTACTTGCAGGGCTTTTTCTTTCTTTGGATGATTTATGCAGCTGCCAGGGAAGAGATCAAGAGAATTAATGCAGTTTCACTTGATTGACAGCTCTAGGTCTGTCAGGGCCGCTGACATCACATCCAAGATGGCGGAGCCCAACAGCAATTTCACTTGAGTGACAACTCTAGGTCTGTCAGGGCCACTGACATCACATCCAAGATGGTGGAGCCCAACAGCAATCTCAGAGCTTTTGGATGTCTACACAACATGCCTAAAATAAGTCAAATAATAATATGCCTAAATAATAAATAAAAAATATTAAATAAGTCAAATATTAAATAAATAATAAATAAGTCAAATATTAACATGCCTAAAATAAGTCAAATGCACCTCACACAGTGTAATCTTTTTGAAAACTTTTTTCTAAAATGAATGGTCTGGTGACAGGGTCTCTTTAAAAACGAAGGGTGAAAAAAATCAATGAAATGAATTACATATATGTTCTTGGGGGTCAGAATTACCATTGCTAAATACTATAACCACTTAAGGGATCATCTTGATTATGTAAATAATAAACTTAACCAGATTACGGTTAATGACAGGCTTACCTGTATCCTTCATAACTCTATTAAGGAGTTTGATGCAACATGGGATCCATGGATACGCTATCTATCGGTACCTTAAGGAGTCACTGGCTGGCCCTCTCTTTCTCTCCTTTTTTCTCTCTCTTGGTCTATATTTTTCTTTTCTTCCTTACCTTTTTATGTTTGATTTTTCTGAATATCTCAGGATACTTTAGGAAATGAATGTGGTTTTATATTTGATTGTATTCTTGGGCACATGGAAAGTGGTTTATTTCTACCTCCTTCCCATTGTCCCCCTCCCCACCCTGCAACATCCCTCTTCACACATTGCCTAACAAATACCTGCTAATCGAGCTTGCTATGCAGCTGGTCCTTAGTGGATCGGTGTGTGGTTTTTATCTCCTCTGTTAATGATTGCCAGCTTCTTGTTTTTCTTAGCCATTTTTTTATTATTGGAGTCCCTGTCTGAGAGCATTTAATGCTGGGGTTTCTTCACCTGACGATAATCTACATTGCCTTTGTTAGCCTTTCGAAGGACGTACTGTATATCACTGTAATGGCGACGACTTGAGGATTTTTTTTTCTCTATTGTTTTATTGAAGTACTTTGTACTATGGTATCTTGCTACTTCAACAAAAATTACTGAAATATAAAATCTAAGGGTGAAATCTGGCAAAATCTATAACAAAAATATATTTTCATATTCACGTATCATTTAAAGTGAGTAAACACAGCTCTTAGGGCAAAAACATACAGCTTTCAAAGGAGAACTTTTATGACAATATGTTTGCATGTTTTTGTGGTGATGTTTTAGAAAGCCGCGGTGCGGTCAGAATCGGTGAATCCTCAGTGGACTGGCGAAGCTTGCTAGGTGAGCTTAGGTTTGACTGCACTGGAACACAGACTACACTTGTTAGTGCAGCATTTGTCACATTAAATATATGTAATGTGTCCAAAGCCTAGAACGCAGAGACGCTGGGAATGGCTTTCTGCATTAGTGACAGCAGGTAGACACTCCGGAGTCAGCCAGGGACAGGGCTCGTTTTGGCATCGTCTTTTCTGTGACAGAACATTCTGCATGCTGATGGTGATGTGATGTCAGAACGGCAGCCGCCATCTCCCTCTGTGCTATCTATAACAGTGAGTCAGTAACCACCAGAGACATCCAGTTGCACAAAACTGGCTCGTCTGTTGGAGTGTGACTACGTCACTTGCTATAATGGAAACAGACAGCTGGAAAAAATGAAGCCCCCTCGCTGCCAGAGACCCAGTTTGTAAACTCAAGCACGCTGACCTACTCTGACAAGTCTGTACTTGTCTTGTTGCTTATTACCTAATTGTACAATACTGTATATACAAGGGTGGGTTTAAAGGGTAATGTTCGCAATAATGTACGCACCCACAATTCTTTTTTAAGAAAGCTTAACTCAAGTCAAAACTTTTTGGTTTGATATTTGTATAGCAGGAATAAAGATTTAGAACCCCTATTTTTTTTTTTTTGCTGTCTGTGTCTCTGTTGAGGATGTTTAGCCTCGCTTCCTGTTCTGGTGACAAAGTTTCGCAACAACAGAAAGAAATGGGATATCTTGCTAACAGGAAAAGAGAAAGCAATATTTGTTTAGGAGAACATCTGACGGGTTTTATTAGGTTTCTTCATCTTCTTGTCCCAGCGACACCCTTGCCTTCCCATTTCTTGTGCTGGTGTACAGAAAGTCAGGGGAAATCTTGCCAAGGAGAGCGGGGCACGATAAGAGCATTGAAAACAATAAAAACTTAACAGCATTTCTAACTTTTTTTCTAATGAAAATGTAATGGTTTTATTTGAAAATCTAGTAACTATGTTGACTGGGGATGGGGGAGATGGGGACCAAGGAAGGCAACAAATACACGCACATTAAACGTCAGCTTTAAGTTTGTTGCCATAAAGACATTTGGGGGAAAAAAAAAGTCGCTAAATGTTTATCAACATTGTCAGTGCTGGGAGATAATTATAAACATTGTATCTTTTAGTTATTTTAGGTCAAAGGAATGAACTTCAGTCTGTAAATGAGGGAGGTTTAACCACCTGCCGACCAGCCGCCGCAGTTGTACTGCGGCAACATGGCTCGGCTGCACGAATCACCGTCGTGTTACCTCACTTCTTCTGG
This sequence comes from Aquarana catesbeiana, assembly GCF_042186555.1. NCBI lineage: Eukaryota > Metazoa > Chordata > Amphibia > Anura > Ranidae > Aquarana > Aquarana catesbeiana. The sequence continues at coordinate 515,047,622 of NC_133326.1, read as the reverse complement.
TGGCCACCACTGCTCGCCCCTGGAGCGGATGGAGCCAATGGAGCCCCTGGAGCCGATGCGAGTGCCCGGCGGTCTCGATGAGCGCCGGGTTCCCGCGATTGCTCGTGACATGGCGAGAACCGGGATCTCTGTGTGTAAGCACAGAGATCCTGGTTCTCTGAGGGGAGAAGAGACAGATCGTGTGTTCATACAAGGTATGAACACCGATCTATTTCTTCCTCTAGCAAATCCCACCCCCCCTTCAGTAAGAACACACACTAGGGAACACAATTAACCCCTTGATCGCCCCCTAGTGTTAACTCCTTCACTGTAAGTGACATTTTTACAGTAATCAATGTATTTTTATAGCACTGATCGCTGTATAAATGCCAATGGGCCCAAAAATGTGTCAAAATTCGTAGTCACAATAAAAATTGCAGATTGCCGCCATTACTAGTAGAAAAAAAAATAAATAATAAAAATGCTATAAATCTATCCCCTATTTTGTAGACGCTACAACTTTTGTGCAAACCAATCAATATATGCTTATTGCGATTTTTATTACCAAAAATATGTAGAAGAATACATATTGGCCTAAACTAAGAACAAAAATTGCTTTTTAAAAAAAAATAAAAAACCACAGAGGTGATCAAATACCACCAAAAGAAAGCTCTATTTGTAAGAAAAAAAGGACGGCAACATCGCACGACCGCACAATTGTCAGTTAAAGCGACGCAGTGCCGTATCACAAAAAGCGCTCTGGTCAGGAAGGGGTTAAAATCTTCTGGCGCTGAAAAGACTAAAGACCTTTTTTAGACACTTGTTGCTTACAAGGTAAAATCAGTATTTTCTGCTAGAAAATGACCTAGAACCTCCAAACATTATATATATATTTTAAGCAGAGACCCTAGAGAATAAAATGGTGGCTGTTGCATATTTTATGTCACACTGGATTTGTGCAGCGGTCTTTCAAATGCAATTTTTTGGGTAAAAAATACACTTAAATGAATTTAAAAAAAAAAACTAAACAGTAAAGTTAGCCCAATTTTTTTGTATAATGCAAAAGATGATGTTACTCCGCAAAAATTGCGAGAGAATCGTGATCTTTATTCTAAGCAAAAAAATCATGATTCTCATTTTAGCCAGAATTGTGCAGCTCTAGTGTGTAGTAGATTAATAGTCACCACTTGGGCACCACTTATTTAAAATGGCACTCCAATGCCCATACACAACTCAGCCCAATGCACCTGCATTGTAACGAACCACAGTGTTGAGACGGCCTACATTGGAAAAAATAGTATAATTGTTTAAAGTGTGTTGCCCTACATTGTCAGCCCACTCATTGTGAATGGGCTCTAAGTAAAAAAAAATTAAAGACTATAAAAATGACATAACTTTAAAAAAAAAAATTCTTAGCATTTACTGCAGCTCTCTAATCCAGAAGAAGGCACCTTGCTCCAGCATTCAGATTAATGCACACTGTATCTTTTTCAATGTCATTTAGAGGACACATAGGGATGATGTACAAGAGCTTTTGCACACACTGTTCTTACTGCAGTTTTTATGGTCACAATTAACCTTGTAAATTCCTTTTAGAAACAAATGATTTAAAATGGTTGCAGCAGTCTGAATACACAGCTTTAGTCTAAGTTTTTATTTTATTGAAAGTATGAGTACGATGCCAAGGTTGAATAGGGGACATATAAGAGCTCTGACAAAAACAGAAAATTATGTTTATACTGGTTTTATTATCCAGCATGTAACCGAGATTATTAAGTGCACTAATCAAGATTTCAAGTCAGAACGACCAAGACGTATGACATCTCATCCTACAACAGCTCACCACTTCCTTTCAAAACACCTCCCACAGAATACTTTATGTTCAAGGTACCTATAGACACCAGGCATTTTCAAATCTAAATATGCTCATGCTGGGCAACAAACCAATCTATGGGGCACCCTTGGACAGTCCTGTACAACAGTTCTCAGGGATAAAGCTAACAAGTAGGAAAAAATGATTTTTCCCATGGGAACAGTGCAACGACTGTCTTCAGAGAGTCAAACTGTGCCTCCTCCACCCCTCTCAATTATCTAAACAGGAATGGTCATATTACCCTAGATTTCTGTTTAGGGCAGATGATGTGCCCATGTTTAATGTGAAACCATCAGATGATGCAAGCACATTTAAAGTTGCTCTAACATCTTTGTTCAGTTTTACCCCACATCCAAAATGTATATTAATTCCACAATCTTGCAGCACTTATATCAATATCCCTAATCCACTCTAGTGCCCAGGAAGCTTTTTGTGATAAAAAGTGTACACTTACCAGATTAGACCTCAAGCTGCATATTAGAGGTCATTTTGGTAAGTAGCCAACCTGGGGAGACATGCATTGATTCCATGTATCTCTGGTTACATCCAGGAACAAATGGTGTTACTTCCAACATACAGATATATGTAATGGATAATCGCAAATAGTGCCCTTTACCATTTTAATACAAATGTAGCGCTGGTAGATTTGCAATCTACCATATGTTAGGTAAATTTAGTAACTTGTTCATTAAATAGGTTAGGTTTGCCTCTGTTTCAGCTTGGCTGACGTTGTGTGTGTTTCCATACTAACCGGTGGGTGTCGCTGTTATCACTGGCCAGTGTTGGAAAGGCAACGTGTCGAAGCATATGGATGCTCTTCTGTCCCGGAGACAATTCGGTGGAGGTGGTCCTCCGACTTGCATTCTGGGCAAGGGTATTTATGAGACAGACGCCATATTTTGGAGTTCGTTTTACAGCCACCTGCTAGGCCTCCTGGCTGACAGGTATGCGTTAGAGAGCAATCTTGTGGCCCTCCGTTCCGGAGGCCCACGCTGCTGCGGCGCAGGGGTGGGCCCAGAAGCTTGTCTGGGGCCTACCACAGCAGCCGAGGAATGGTCCTGAGCTGTCTATCCAGAAGGGAAGAAGCACCAAGGAGATCCCAGGGGAGGACCCGTCATGGAAGGATCACGCAGCGTGCTGGTCTGGAGAGGGGCCTGGTGACTCAGTTGGAGGACGTATCCTAAAAAGTAACTATACAGCATAGTGTTGCCAGGTGGGCTTAAAGGTTCAAGCACTGTGACTGACGTTCATCGCATAGAGACCGGTACATCCTGTGGCAGAGGATCGTACAGGTTTATCCCAAATAAATCTGTGGCAGAGACTTTTGTTCGTGCTACGTACTGGCTGCTAGGCAAGTGAGAGAGGCCTATCCAGGCAAGCAAAGAGTGTGTCCCACGAGGGGAGCGCATTCCATTGTAATATCCAAATTCTTCCAGGACATTTGTCAAGAATCGTATAAGAAGATATTTGAGTTTCTTCTGCGGTTTCCCTTCTGCCTCTTTCCTGCTACTTCTTTAGTAAATCGTTTAATAAAGCACTGAAAACGTATTCAAGTGTTGGTGCGTGTATCGTCCAGAGGTAAACTCAACGGAACCCCTAGACCCGGTGGCGGTAAAACAGAGGGAAGGAGAGTGAAGGTAACAAGCCAGCTTAAACCAGCAGCTCCACCAAGAGTTAGTGCTACACAAACAATGTTGAAATATTAAAAACTGGACACATAGTTACAATGTACCAAATAGTAGTCACACAAAACAATGGTATCGATAATTTAAAAAAGGAGACAGAATGAAGTCAGATGTGCAAGCTCGGCCCTACATATTTTGCCCAATGGCGTATCCTCTGGCACTAGCATCATCGGATGTCATTCCATTCACAAGGTTTTATTCACTGGCATTAACCTTTCATATGCCAACTCATAATGCTACAAACTTTTACAAAACTGGTACTACAGGCAGTCCCCGAGTTAGGAACACAATAAGGACTGTAGGTTTGTTCGTAAGTGGAATTTGTGTGTAAGTCTGAACACTGCTTGTAAGTGTATCTTCCGCCTGTGGAGGGATGGGGATTGTTTCGGCTTCCACCTGTGCATGGATATGGGATGTTCCGGGCGCTTCTGGGGCTCTTCTGGCCATGCAGTACATATAGTACTGCAGTGTGGGATGTGGCAAGATAGCTGCTCGGAGGTATCCAGGACCAGCGTGGAGCACAAGCGGCCGGCATTCGTTCGTAACTCTGGTGTTCGGAACTCGAAGACTGCCTGTAATGAACTATAATCTTCTCTTTGCTGAACATTACAATAAATCATATAATATAAAACAAATATAAAACTGAGTCAACTGGATCTCATACCAAGTATGCAACATGCAGTGTTATGGTGAACTATGGGTGGAGCCATATTACGGCAATGGCTGCCCTACACGCGATGAATGGCAACGTGCATGCTCTGTAACATCTGCATGATGTGAAGAGAACCTTACATTTAACATATATTTTTATGCATCAGCATCTGTATGCATCTGTATAGACAAAAACTTTGTCTAATAAAAAAAACAGGGGTATTTACTATAACAGACCCTTCCATGCCTCTCTGCCTCTTTATCCACCTCCTCTCAGTACACCTGTACATTCTAAATCTCCCTGCTTACCTCTGCACCCCAAACCCCCTCCTCTATGCTTAACTCCACATGCCTCTGCTCATCGTTGCACCCCAGCCCCCCCCCAACGCCTTCTCTTTTAGTTATGTTTGCCCTCCAAACTGTAATCCCTTCTCTGTTTACCTTTACCATCCATCTGCTCCCCTTTGCAGTACAGGCTGATGGCAGGCTCAGTGACTGTGGCAAGGAGGGCTTAATGTACATCTCCAATGTCGGCAGCATTCAGCAAAGGCGATGGCAGACCAGGGCTCAGGGAGTTTGACATACCTATGAATGGTCTAAAAATGTACATATCAATGCCACGCACGATTTACATATCAATTCTGGCGCAATTTACATATCAATCATGTGTACACTGCACATAGAGCAGGGCTGGGCAGCATTAGTGACTCATCACACCATTGGGCTGGGACTATCTTAAGGGAGGGGCCTGGAGCTGCAGCACCAATAGCCCCTATGTTAACCGGGCCCTGACTTTATAACAGGAGTGTGAATGCACACTGAGTCAACACATGAACTGTTGCGGTTCCAATTATTAACTTTGGACTGTTATGAATTTATTTGTAGTGGCAATTGCACTTTAATTTTGCATACGACTTTATGTATTATTTTAACATTTTATTTCTCATATGAATTGTGGTTGTATTTATTTTGTATATAATTGGAAGGTTGCTATCACTTGTTGATGGGTTTGGCACTGCTTTAAACAAGCTTACAAAATTCTATTAGCAAGCACATGTCCCCTTTAAAGTTTTTTTAATTTATATTTTTTTCTCTTATGGTTAAACTTGATAGACATTTGTTTATCTTAATTCTAAGTAATGAAGAAAAGATAAAGACTGCAACAAGTACTGTATGCAGATCAGGAAAGTCTGAGAAAAAACAGAAATTCTTCATCTGCATAGTTGTTTCAGGTCACATTAACTTCTTGACAGCCACAATCTGTAGACTAACATTCTCAGGCACAGTTCCCCTTGCTGAGTGAATGTTAATTTACATTTCCACCTGTGAATTAGCAGCACACACCTGTCACTTTTTGGGATACTCAGGACCCAATGGAATGGTGTTGACTGTTAATTGGTATATACCAATTCTAGTTAGTACTTTTAAAATATGTTTTATGTGTGCAGTAACCAGAAGATACATTTTTTGGATCTTTCCTATTTTATATAAGGATGAACTATTAAAACCAAAACATATGCAAAAAGCACTGACATAGAATATCAATAAATTAACAGTTGTCACCATTCCAATTGGGTCCGGAGTGTCCCTAAAAGTAAATTTACAAGATAAAGATGGAGTTGTGATAAAATAGCCAACTATTCTGATCAGTTCTGTTTTGCAAGAAAGATTTTTTAGATAAAGGGTATTGTAAGGAACAGCTGGACAAGCAGAATATATCAGTGGGGGAAAGAGAGTAGAGTTAAAAGAAAAGAAAAAAATAACATTGGAGATGGTGAAAATATGGAGTTTGCATTTATTACAGGGTATTCCACGCAGCATAATGCAATTGGGAGAATCTTAAATAAAAACACTGGCCATTCCTAAACAAAAGACCAATTTTTTGTAGTATTCTACCAGAATAGCCTCATGTAGTTTATAGAAGAGCCCCCAATCTCAGACAATTTGTAGCATCTAATATTGTAGAACAGCCTATGTGGTTAGGCTAGAATGAGTAAAAAAAGTAATTTGTCCTTAAACACAGGGAAGGAATATTCTATCAATGGTTGTATTACATGTAATACCAGATTTGTGGTGCATTTATGGCAGTGCCTGTGTAGTTTTCAATATGCTGGAAGAACCAATCGGAACTGCAAGATTGCTTAGAGCAGTGGTCATCAACCCTGTCCTTAAGGCCCACTAACAGGCCAGGTTTGCAAGATAACTGAAATACATCACAAGTGATATCATTTGCTGCTCAGTGATTGCAGTTTTTTAGTCTGCATCTCCCCAAGGTAATACATAAAACCTGGCCTGTTAGTGGGCCCTGAGCACAGGGTTGATGACCACTGCCTTAGAGAACATTTGAGCAATATGAAAAAAGGTTTAAGGTTGCACATTGTGTCAAAGCATTTTGCAGCTAAACACAATAGAAATCCTTCAGGATGGAAATTTTGTGCCTCTGATAGACTAAAATCTCAATGCAGGGACTGTAATAAAAAAGAGGGAAATAAATAAAAAAAGAAATAAACAAAATGAATTTATGAAAAACCATATGTTCCTCATGAAGACAATATGGAATGGGTCATCAAATGTTTTCCAGATAAATGTGTAAAAATAGGTTGCTTTAGTCAGGGATTCTTCGTCCCACTACTTTTGATCACATAGGTTACTCAAGGAAAGATTAGGTTATTGATACTAGTTATACATTTTATATAATTTTTAACATATACAGTGGGGACGGAAAGTATTCAGACCCCCTTACATTTTTCACTCTTTGTTATATTGCAGCCATTTGCTAAAATCATTTAAGTTCATTTTTTTTCCTCATTAATGTACACACAGCACCCCATATTGACAGAAAAACACAGAATTGGTGACATTTTTGCAGATTTATTAAAAAAGAAAAACTGAAATATCACATGGTCCTAAGTATTCAGACCCTTTGCTGTGACACTCATATATTTAACTCAGGTGCTATTAATTTCTTCTGATCATCCTTGAGATGGTTTTACACCTTCATTTGAGTTCAGCTGTGTTTGATTATACTGATTGGACTTGATTAGGAAAGCCACACACCTGTCTTTAAAAGACCTTACAGCTAACAGTGCATGTCAGAGCAAATGAGAATCATGAGGTCAAATGAACTGCCCGAAGAGCTCAGAGACAGAATTGTGGCAAGGCACAGGTCTGGTCAATGTTACAAAAAAATTCTGATGCACTTAAGGTTTCTAAGAGCACAGTGGCCTCCATAATCCTTAAATGAAAGACGTTTGGGACCACCAGAACCCATCCTAGAGCTGGCCATCCGGCCAAACTGAGCTATCGGGGGAGAAGAGCCTTGGTGAGAGAGGTAAAGAAGAACCCATAGATCACTGTGGCTGAGCTCCAGAGATGCAGTCGGGAGATGGAAGAAAGTTGTAGAAGTCAACCATCACTGCAGCCGTCCACCAGTCGGGGCTATATGGCAGAGTGGCCCGACGGAAGCCTCTCCTCAGTGCAAGACACATGAAAGCCTGCATGGAGTTTGCTAAAAAACACCCGAAGGACTCCAAGATGGTGAGAAATAAGATTCTTTAGTCTCCTGATGAGACCAAGATAGAACTTTTTGGCCTTAATTCTAAGTGGTATGTGTGGGGAAAACCAGGCACTGCTCATCACCTGTCCAATACAGTCCCAACAGTGAAGCATGGTGGTGGCAGCATCATGCTGTGGGGGTGTTTTTCAGCTGCAGGGACAGGACGACTGGTTGCAATCGAGGGAAAGATGAATACGGCCAAGTACAGGGATATCCTGGACGAAAACCTTATCTAGAGTGCTCAGGACCTCAGACTGGGCCGAAGGTTTACCTTCCAACAAGACAATGACCCTAAGCACACAGCTAAAATAACAAAGGAGGGGCTTCACAACAACTCCCTGACTATTCTTGAATGGCCCAGCCAGAGCCCTGACTTAAATACAATTGAACATTGCTGGAGAGACCTAAAAATGGCTGTCCACCAACGTTTACCATCCAACCTGACAGAACTGGAAAGGATCTGCAAGGAGGAATGGCAGAGGATCCCCAAATCCAGGTGTGAAAAATTTGTTGCATCTTTCCCAAAAAACCTCATGGCTGTATTAGATCAAAAGGGTGCTTCTACTAAATACTGAACAAAGGATCTGAATATTTAGGACCATGTCATATTTCAGTTTTTCTTTTTTAATAAATCTGCAAAAATGTCAACAATTCTGTGTTTTTCTGTCAATATGTACATTAATGAGGAAAAAATTAACTTAAATGATTTTAGCAGATGGCTGCAATATAACAAAGAGTGAAAAATTTAAGGGGGTCTGAATACTTTCCGTCCCCACTGTAGGAACACACAATAGGCTCCATTTATTTTATTGGATTCCATGTGATTCACTGGAGGAAGATAACTAAGAAGGATGTCTACAACCATGTGGGATGTTCATCTCCCTTGATGTTATATGAATAGTACCTCTGAGGCATATTTATATATTAATGACTTATAAACATACTTCTTTTATGTCTTTAAAATGGAGTGTTTCTTTTTTTTTTTAAGATATGTTTATTGCAGTTTCTTAACTTACAGACATACAAAGACAAAACAAAAAGGACCTAGTAAGGTCCAACACGAAGAACCAAGATACAGAATGCTCCTGTGTCAGTCCAGAACAATAACTGGTTAATACATCCATTAAGCATTATGCTAGAAAACAAGTTAGATCATGCACAGTGTCGAACTCCATAGACAGGCATTTTGACCATAGTCAGTAAAATTGTAAAAGAGTGTAATCATGTTACAGGACAAGCTGCCTCAGGCTTACTCTGACACGGCAGTATAGGGGAGAGGGTCAGGGGGCTTGCCAGCCACCTTGCCCCAGATTTTATGAAATGCTTTTGGTCTTTTACGGATGTCAAAAGTGAGTTTATAAAGCGGAAGAGCTTCATTAACCAGTTTTAACCATAGTCCCTTAGTTGGGGTTGCCGCTCCCCTCCAGGTCAATAAAAAGAACAAATAAGTACATGGTAAGTCAAAATCTAATCTCATCTGTGAGAAGAATTTAAATCCTTGAGGGGTGTATATGTGACCTAGATATTTGATTCCCCTGGAAGTCCATCTTTGAGGGTCAGGTAAGAAATTTAGGCTCCGGAAGCGTCGGATTAAACCAAAGTGGACTATTGGGGGAGGTTAACCATGAGTTAGAGGTATGTTTAAGCTTCACAGTTTTAAACAAGGATAGGGAGGTACGTAAGATGGTCATTCCAGGTACTGGTGGTGTACATCCTCGATAAACGATGTTATGTAGTGTTTCAAATGAGGAAACTATGGCTCCTTCAGTGGTGGTACATGCATTGTTTGAGTCGGGATGCAGCCAGTCATGAATATTGACCAATTGAGATGCCTGATAGTAAAGATAAAAGTTAGGGAAAGCTAACCCCGCCAGGTGGGACGGGAGACGAAGCATCTCCAATGCCACCCTAGGGGGTCTACCGTTCCAGAGGAACGCGATACATATAGAGTCAATGCTATTAAAAATTGTTTTGGGGATTTTACAGGGGGAGTTAGCCAGGACATACAACAGCTTAGGCAGAAATATCATTTTGAGGACGTTGGCCCATCCCATCAAGTCCAAAGGCAAGTCCCTCCATTGTTTGGTTTGGGTCTATAATTGAAGCAGTACTGGGCCTAGGTTATTAGTTATATAGAGGGACAGTGGCATTTGTACCACAACTCCTAGGTACCTAAAGGAGGTGGTTATTTGTAGTCTAGAATCCGAGTGAGTCTGTGAAGTGAGGGCTTGGTCTAGGGGAAAAACAATGGACTTGTCCCAATTCACTCGGAATCCGGAAAAGTCTCCAAAAGTGGTTACAGTAGTTAACAGATTAGTGAGTGAGTCCTGGGAGTCTGCTAGGTAAACTAGCGTATCATTCGCATAGAGAGAAATTCGTTCCTCCATGCCATTGATGGGTAGACTGTGAATTATTGAGGAGTTACGCATCCGGACAGCCAGGGGCTCCATAGCCAAAGCTAATAGGAGGGGCGATAAAGGGCAGCCCCGTCTCGTGCCCCTGGTCATCCGGAAGGTTTCAGTAATCTGCGAGTTAATACGAATATGGGTGAGTGGCATAGCATAGAGGAGCTGGATCCAGGCTATCAGCCTAGGGCCAAGGCCATATAGCTGTAAGACCCGAAACAGATAGGTCCATTCCACACTGTCAAAGGACTTACAGGTGTCTAGGGATACAAAAACTCGGGTGGGTGGAAAGTCATGCGGATACATCAGGTTGTGGAACAGTCTATGGATGTTTATCCTGGTCGATCGGCCTGGTATGAAGCCGCCCCACCAACTCAACAATCACCTTATTTAGATGGTTAGCCAGGACCTTAGCCAAAATTTTGACATCCACATTAATAAGAGATATCGGTCGATAGGAGTCACATTTTAGTGGATCCTTTTGAGGTTTAAGTATTAAAACAATGAGTGCCTCCCTCATTGAGGGGGGAAGCCCCCCTTCCTTCAGGGCCTCATTGTATGTTTTGAGTAAAATAGGGCTAAGGAGGTGTTGAAATTGTTTATACCATGCAACTGGAAAACCGTCTAAACCTGGCGTCTTATGAGCCGGCATCTGTGAAAACGCAAGTGAAAGTTCTACAGAAAGTGGCTCATCTAATTCTTCTCGGACCTGGTCTGTCAAACGGGGGAGTGTAATTTGGCTTAAACAGTCTTCAAGTTGTGTCTCAGAGTAATCAGCTCTAGAAATGTAAAGATCCCGATAAAAGGAGAGAAAGGCTTCTGCTATATCCTGAGGGACATCGCTAATTGTATTCCCCAAGACCAATATTCTGGGGATTGAGACAGGGGGACGCGGGGGATGCGAGTAAGCGACCTGCCTTATTACCATGCTCAAATATCTTCTGGGTGACATAGAGCATACGTTTTTTTGGTAAAATCTAACAAGCGGAGTTCATATTCCCTGCGACAGTGAAGCCAAAGGGACAGTGCATTGGGGTTTTGGGAGTATTCCGCCTCTGCCTTCATTAGGGCACTTTCTAACTCCTCAGTACATTGCTGGGCGTTTTTGCGCATAATACCAGTAATGGACATAAAGGTACCTCTCAGCACAGCCTTGGAAACATCCCAGGCTGTGGTGAGTCCAGTGGTACCCTGGTTCATACTCCAGTATTCGGTCACGCTTCTTTGGCACTCAACCTGCACAATTTCATCTTTAAGCCAGTGGGGGTTCAATCTCCAGACCCGGAAGCCCGATCTTGGCAGGAGGAGGAGACCAACCAACAAAGGGGCATGATCCGAAATCCCTCTGGGTAAGTAGGAAATGGAATGCACCTGTGGGAGTACATCCACCGGGGCAAAGGCCAGGTCTATACGAGACATAGTGTGGAAGGAATCAGAGTGAGAGGAGAACTGGCGGTCTCCTAGGTGTTTCCAGCGCCACAGTTTGGTAAGGGCAAATACCTGGGTCCAGTCAATAAATGTAGGATATGGCCTACCCCCACCTCTTAAGCGGTCCACTGCAGGGTCTAGTACAGCGTTAAAGTCTCCAACAAAGAGCAGGGGACCCGGGGATCTGGACAGTAATAGTAGGGACAGATGAGAGAGGACATCTGGGGAGAACGGGGGAGGAACATATATGTTTACTAGCGTGAAAACCGTGGAGACTATGCAAAGTGTAAGTATAATAAATCGTCCCACGGGGTTCGATTTCACAAGCAGAATCTCAGCCGGTAGGGATTTCGCCAGCAGAATCAAAACCCCCCCGAGAGTATTTGGTGTAAGTAGCATGATATTGAGTGGCCAACCAGGGACATTTAAGGGACCGTAGCATAGTATCCGTGAGGTGGGTCTCTTGAAGGCAAATGATATGAGGTTTGTATTTCTTCAAATAGGAGAATATTAGGGACTGCTTGTGAGGTGAGTTCAACCCCCTAACATTCCATGAAATCAATTTTAACATGTCAGCCATGGGTAATTTTAGTTAGTACAGGAACATTGCAAAAGGTATTAAATGGTGCAGTATATTACATAAATTTCTGACTATGATACCGTCTATAGTATGGACGCAGAAACAACAGAAAAGAATTGTTCATAAGAGCAAACTTAACAACCAAAAACCCGAGAGGCCAGCCATTCTCTGGAGCCGGACTTTGTGAAAAGACCAGCAATACCAACATCCTTCCCTCCTCCTCGCTCTACTAACCCAAACTTAGTGAGCATTGGTTCCCAAACCAAAAATATGTCCCCCTCAGGAACAGAGTTGAGAGGGAGTAAAAAGTCCTGTGGCCTCGCCACCCCTTGGCATGGGGAAAGTAGCAGTTCCATGAGGGCTCTCAGACGCAATGTAAGTGTCCATCTTGCAGGATCTGTAAGAAATTTGAACGGAGGGCACAAACAGCAACAGGTGTGTGAGGCACATCAGTAGTAATTCGTAAATAATTCAAAAGGCATTGCTGGTAGGAGTAATCATAAGATTTGTCAGCAGTGCAAAAAATGAAAAATGAAACAAATACGAATAATTGCTTTAAAACGAAGGCAGGTCTCAATTAGGTCCAGTATCTGAACAAGGAATAGCAGTCGAAGTGGTAGATCCACAGAGGAACATGCCCATGGGAGACAAGCAATAGAAATGGATGGGCGTGTGGAAACTCAGGGACTGAAATTTGTGGGTTCAGTTGCGGCATTGTCTGGGTTGCTTCCCAAGTCGCGAGTCTAACCAGGACATAGCTTCCTTAGGACAAGAGCAAAAAGGAGCCTTACCTTCATATATGATCCGTAGCTTAGCAGGGAACAGCATCGCATAGGGGAGGCCTTCCTTGCGGAGGCGATCTTTTACTGCTGCAAAGGATATGCGCTGATGCTGCACCTCAGCTGAAAAATCAGGATAAATGGAATTGTTATTGCTGTTGAACTTGAGAGGGCCTTTCTCCTTGGCCAGACGCAGGACAGCGACTTTGTCACGGAAATTAAAGCGGAGTTTCGCAAAAAAAAAAAATTTTAGATGTCAGCAGCTGCAAATACTGCAGCTGCTGACTTTTAAAATAAGGACACTTACCTGTCCCGGGGTCCAGCGATGTCGGCACCCGAGACCGAACCGCCCCTCGGTCCTCGGGTGCTGCCGCCGCCATTCTCACTGAGGGAATCAGGAAGTGAAGCGTTGTGGCTTCACTGCCCGGTTCCCTACTGCGCATGCGCGAGTCGCGCTGCGCGTCTATACTGGTCCCCGTTGTGTTGTGGGAACTGTGTATTTCCCACAACACAACGGGGGTGGGCGGGGAGTCTGCGGCTAGCTGCAGCTAGCTATACCCGGAAGTGGGTGCAGATACCTGTATTATAGAGGTATCTGCACCCCCCTCCCCCCTGAAAGGTGCCAATTGTGACACCGGAAGGGGGGAGGAATCCGATGAGCGGAAGTTCCACTTTAGGGTGGAACTCCGCTTTAAGTAATTTGGCAATTAGAGATCCTGGGGAGACGCGGGGGGGTGCGATGTGCCCGCTCGATCTCAAAGCTTTCGGAGAGTTCCTCTACCCCCAGCTCATTGCGCAGCCATTTATGTAGAAAACATTTGGGCCTGGAACCCTCCGATCGTTCCGGGAACCCCACAAAACGAAGACTGTTCCAACAGGAACGATTCTCCAAATCATCCAACTTGGCTCTAAGGGCTCCCAATTTGTTTGTGGCTGTATGAACGGTTGCAGATAAAGGGTGAACTGTGTCTTTCAGGGAGCTAACGCGTCCCTCTACCTCTTCCATCCTTTTCTGTAGGGTCTGAACGTCTTGTTTCAGGTGGGAGAAATCAATATGGATGGTTTCCATTTGGCCAATGAGGGAAGACTTACAGTTCTGTATGGCTAGCATAATTTCTGCCAGTGTAGGCTCAGCAATGGAGGGGGTTGAGAATACAGAGCCTTCTGAGGAGACCGGGGAGTCTAGGGTTTCTGAGTGTGCTGCCTGGGTGCGAAAGACAGCAGGTACAGAGTCACTCACCCCCTGAGACGAGTTCTGTGCTTTAAATGAGGCAGAATGCAGCGCGGCAAAATGGAGTGTTTTTTATTAAAATAATGGTAGTATTGTGCTCTGCATTTTATCGTGTATTCCATCATAGTATTTAGTTGCCAATAATTGTTTTCATTGTGTAAAAGGTCAAAGAATGTGCCAAATTAAAGGTCCTTAGGATTCTAAAGTCTTTATTATTCAACTGGTTACAACAAGCAGGGCAAGGGCCAGCCAACGTGTTTTGGGGGCCAAATCCGTGTTTTCGGGGACACAATCTGATCTGATCTGCAGGGAAATGATGTTACAAGCAACAGTTAGTGTTGATGTTTACAGTGACTGCCATTTTATTAAGCCCTGATGAAGGAGGATTGTGAGGGCCCTGAAACGTCTTGGATGTCCTTTGCCCTGCTTGCTGTAACCTGTTAAACAAAAAAACACTTTGGATTCCTAAGGATTTTTCACTTGGCACTCTCTTTGACCTATTATACTTGGATTTCTCAAAGGTGCATGTCCTCTCCTGGGAAATACCCATCTTTGTGTTGAGCTCCAGAATACAGGCCAGTTGGGTTCAGTGTTTAACTTTGTCCACATTTTAATAACCTGTGAAAATGTGTGTCCAGCGTCCCTTTACTACTACCCTCTACCACTACCCTACGGTTTCATTGTAACCTGGGTGTAAGCCATCCATGGTTTTAATTGCAACCTGAATAGGAGATGTTCAGAGGATTTAATGAGCAGTGTATGTGTCTATTTCACAACCCCTGATGATGTCTGCTAGGATGAAACACGTTGGGCAAGGTGGACTGTATACACTAAATATTATTCCCTGCATTATAAAGCTTTGATTTTAAACATGCAACTATTTTTCTTACAGTCACATGTGGCTTCTGTGTTGTCTCTGACATATTTTATATAGTCTTTTTGAAGTTTTAACAAGAGCAATTTTCATGCATGCTATATGTTCTGTCTGAGTGGTATTTACACTACTAGTCTTTTTCTTTTACCCACCACAGGCTTGATGATATTGAAGCGTACTCACAACTACATGAAGTCAGTCTAAACACAAATGGATATACAGATATAGCTTATCTGTAATGGGTACAGGGTGAGCTGACTGCAACCCCACAGTTATACTTATCTGCAGTGAATAACAGCAACAATTTTGTATAGGATTTATGAATGAGACCCGACCTCTAAAACACTGGGAGGTCTAAGTTACCGGTCAGTGCTTCTTATCTTCCTTTAGTGGCTTATGGGTATATTTTTTTTGTTTAGGCATATTGCTTGTGTAGCAAAGAAAGTTACAGATTATTAGCATCAGAGTTGTAACTATAAGAGAATGATAAGTAACATTTGATTGTCCTATAAGTGCCACATTTTTGTGATTTTAGGGTGACAACGCAGAAGCACAATTGGGAGATGGTAACAGAGCATTGTCACTCAATAACAGTAAGTTTATGAACAAGTACCTTCATGGCAGAATCACCAGGCATTATTTTAATGAAAGATGCAGATTTATTGTAAAGTGTTACTAAAGGCAACATTAAAAAAATAATAAAATAAAAAAACATGTTATATTCACCTTCTCTGTGCAAAGGTTTCACCCAGAGTAGCCCGGACCTCGTCGTCTGGCATCCCCTGTCAGCAATCTTGGCTCCTCCTCTTCTCCGTGTTTCCTCATAGCAAGCCACTTTCTATGGGGGCACACAGTGCTTACTCCTGAGCTGTGTGTGTCTATGGATCTGAGCTCCATAGGCACACACACAGTGGGATTGTTACCCGCTTCCTCATCATAGCATTTGATTGACAGCAGCAGGAGCCAATGTGTGAAGAGGAAGAGACAAGAGAGAATAGATGATGCAGCCAGGCACAGCACTGGATCAATTGAGGACTCAGGTAAGTATTTAGGGAGGTGGGGGAGGACAGAAAGCTGTAAAACATTTTTTACCTTAATGTGGGGAATGCATTAAGGTAAAAAAAAAAATTTGGCTTCAGGACCACTTGAAAGTTAGCAAATTAAACCTTACATGAGATTTTAGAGATTACATGTACATATACTTTATGTCAACCCACAAAATGGCTTCCTTCACCGTGTGTGGAATCAAATATACTGCTCAACAGTTTTTGGGATTTTTGGTTATCTGACACCTTCCCTGCAGAGCAGCTTGTTGAATGCACAAATATACTTAAAGAGCCACTTTTGGATATGATTATAGATATTACTGTTAATATTGGGTGCAACATGCACTCAAGACACATAATTTGTTTTATTAACACCAAATGACATTCACTTAGACAAATTAAAGCACATTGATTAAACCAGACCTACATCTCTCATTCTGTGAGGTTTAAAATGATCATTATTCTACTCTATGCACATACCGAACCATAATTGCCCAGTGATTTATATTCCACAGTCCATAACTGTATTAATTTCACATAATTATTTTACTTTTGGTTACTATCCACAGTCGTACTGTTTTCTCTGCTAGCAAACCCTACACTGAAAAGGAGTAATTTTTCTGAATTGTAATTTTTTCAGAAAATAGAACAATTAGATATTTTGAGAGATGACACTCTTCACTTAAATTGATCAGCTAAATACATTCTCATAATTTAACCAGTGAATGTTATTACACTTAGGATACTTTATATTGGCGTTCCTCTGACAGCTTCTCAACAATATGCAACCCTAAAACAAACCTGTGTTTTACCCAATCAGGGCAAAGCAAAAGGTTTGTTATAATCCCCCATCCCTCCCTAGGGTATACCTTTTCTTTTACTTCCTCACTGCTCTGTTCAGCCCTGATGGCTGAAGGAGATACTCTTTACTTCTTGATATGGAGGAACACATGGTTCAATTTATGTGACAGCATTGGGCCAATCAGCACCGTCTCACGAGGAATCCATAGCCATATGTAAGCTATGACTCCAGCTACCCAAAGCTTTCATCTGATTTCTTTCTGCTTCTAGCAGCTGACCAGAACTGCAGAAGGAAAGGTAAGTGTATGCTGCTGGGAAGGTGTGAATTTAAAATGAACCAGTTTCTTCACACTGCATGGGCACAGGCTCACTTTAAGCCTAAGTTCACACTTGTGCGATGCGGGAATTGGTTCCAGCCAGTGCCGGCCCATCCATAGAAGGTGCACGGGCGCCGCCCCCCCATCCATGTGTCCCGCACTCTGATCTACATAGGCGCCAGGTGCATGGATTCCAATGGGGAGTGTGGATTTTTGAAGCACGTGATTAGAGCCAGAGGCTCTAATAGGCTTTGAAAAAGGGTGGGCTTTGGGTGCAGAGCGCATGCGTCCCGATCCCACTCTGTCGTGTGAATATAGCGAATGAATTTGCGCTATTTTCACACTAAAGTTCCTCCCCGCCAATCAGGAGGCAGGTCGTGAGAACTGTTTCCCGATTGGCCTAAGTGTCAGGCAATCCTATTGGATGCCTAGCGCTTAGGTGGAAGAGGAACAGAATGCTGTAGGAGATGGAGGAGTGGACAACGGAGCCGCCGCTCCCCTCACCTCCGGGAGAAGGAGGAGAGGAGATCACAGCCCGGACCTACAGTACGCTGTGAGGAAGAGAATACACCGGAGCCTATGGCCTCTGCTCCCTGCACCTCCAGGTTGCTCTCCGGGCCACCGCTGCCTGCACCTCTGGGAGAAGGAGGAGATCACAGCCACGATCAGGTAAGTGACAGGGCCGCGGGGGGTGCTGTCATTGCTGCTCTGCTGGGTGGGGGAGGGGTGCTGGCAGTGCCGCCCCCCCAAATTAAAAACCCACTAGCCACCACTGGTTCCAGCGCCGGTTCCTGCATCGCATCTCTCCCAAAGGCAGTTCACACTGCCTTCTGGGAATCGCTGCAGGTTTCAATACAATGTTAATCGGTTCACAGATCGGTTCACAGATCGCAGTGCGAACTGTGGATTCAGACAGGATTCGGATCGCATGGGTGAGAACACCCATGCAATACGATTCAAGCGCGGGGGAAAGAACTCCCTGTACCTTTTTCTGTGCTAATCCAATGCGAGTTTAGCCATACAACTGTATGGCTGAACTCGCATTGCTCAGACATCGCATGGGATCGGCACCTGCAGTGTGGGTGCGAAACACATGCGATGTCTGAGATTGCACTAGTGTGAACCTGGGCTAAAGTTGAATTCCAAAAAAGATATTAAGATATAAATTATGCAAATTAAAACAGCTTTCAATTTATTAAAGCTTACGTTTAGCCTAAATTACAAACATAAACATCCTGTACAAGGGACTTATAGTTGTAAAGTGTATTTTTAAAAAAAATTAAAATACAAACATTTTATACTTACCTGCTCTGTGCAATGGTATTCGCTTCTCCCCTTCTGTGTGCCCTGATAGCAAGCTCTATGCTATGGGGGCACAAGCAGGGCCTGGATAAGTATCACCCTGTCTCACAGCCCCTGGTGTATCTTTACTCCTCACTTACACTTGCTCCTTGGCTATAATCCCTCTGTTATGGATATACATCATGATAATTACCATTGTTTTACCATAGTCTCACATTTATCTCTATAGAACTCTTTGAGTCACTGTTTTACATCTTTAATGACGTCAGTGTGAACAGCCTATCCCTCGGGGGAGCCACGGGCCTGCTCCACCCTGGGGTTCCTACCTCTACAGCTCCTGGGACAGACATCCATTATGGCTCCTGTCCATCCAGCACTATATATGGATAGTTTAAGCCCACATGTAAGTAGGGGGATGATGACCTCTCCTCCTGATCCTTCCTTTTTTTGCTCCATTTTGTTCTGTACCCTTTTTGATTTTGGGGACAAACATTAGATCACATTGGTCTTACATATCATTTTTTCTACAGATATTTTGTGTGCATCCGCTCCTGGTAAGGTGGTACAATCCCCAAAACACATAGCACTTTCCTAGATGCATGCATATATGGTTTTAATACATGATGTATTTCACGCTATGTAGTTTTTATGATACTATGATACTATACAGTAAACAATGTTGTGTGTTTTATATTATGTTATACTACTGTAACTCATTGGCCTATGGCCACTATATCAGTTATTATATGCTGTACATACTGATTCAATAAACAACAATTTGTATACACATCTGCTTCCTTCTATGTGCCTCATCTAAAGTCCAGAAAACCCTCCTTTTTCTATTGAAATAGTAGGGATGGAGGTAACCCTCCCCTTCCCTGGGTGCATTATTTAAAGTCCCAAATTTCCCCTTCATTTTCAAAGGGCCGGGATTATAGGTGGGAAAGAGGGGCGGCTGCCCTGGGCACTATAGTATCATGTGAGGTACGGGCGCACCACAAGGGGATTGGAGGGAGAGGATTTATGTTGGGAAATGGAATTTGGGGGGCAGCAGGAGGTAAGGATTGTTCTAGGAGGGGAAATTTGGGGAGGTGTGCTAGGAGTGGTGATTTGTGTTGAGAAGAGGGATGGCGAAGAGATTTGTGCTAGAAAAGGTAATATTGGGAGGGGGAATTTGTGCAAGAAGGTGTCATTTCTGGGGGGAGGGGGATTTGTACTAGTAGAGATGTTTGGGGGCATTATTTGTGCTAGGAGGGGAAATTCAAGGGGGCGGTGTTTATGCTAGGGTGAAGGATTGCGGAGGGGAGGCATTTGGAGTAGGGGGGGGAATTTGTGCTAGGAGGCGAAATTTGAGGGGTAAGGAATTTGTGCTAGGAAGGCAGAATTTGTATTTTTTTTTGGGGGGGGGGGATTTTGCGGGGAGCATATGCAGAATTAGAGGATTTGAGCTGGGGGGTTAGAGGATTTGAGCTGGGGAGATGAGGGGAAAAGATTTGTGCTGGGAGGGGGGATTTCAGCAGGGGGGTGGATTTGTATTGAGAGGAGGGGGAATTTATGCTTAGGGGGTAAGCATGCAGATTAGTGCTCATTTTTTGGGGGGAGAGGGAGTTTTTGCTGACACATAATACTCATAGGTGACCTTGTCCCAGCACTGGGCACACGTGCAGGCATGCTCCCGAGCCAGGCTGTGTGCATGCATAGACACAGACATGTGGCTTCGTATTTTTTAAGTTGTAATTGCTGGAGAAGAACCCCTACAGGGGCAGCAATTCCTGTTTGTGAATGTTTCCTTTTCTTATGCTTAATAAAAGTGGGATGCCATGCCTTTTAAACTTCAGTTCAGAGTGACCTGACTCACTAATAAACACATCTACCACACTAGTTAACGATCCCCCAGATATTTTTTTTTTTTTACATTATGGATAGAGTGGGGATACCATTACTATTTATGTTATAAAATGAAGTGAACTTGTTGCCAGCCTATTGTCATTCAAGTATCTACATCTACATCTATCTACAGGGGGTTATTTACGAAAGGCAAATCCACTTTGCATTGCAAGTGCACTTGAAAGTGCACTGAAAGTGCACTTGGAAGTGCAGTCGCTGTAAATCTAAGGGGTAGATCTGAAATGAGTGGAAGCTCTGCTGATTTTATCATCCAATCATGTGCAAGCTAAAATGCTATTTTTTATTTTCCTTGCATGTCCCCCTCGGATCTGCAGCGACTTTACTTCAAAGTGCACTTTCAAGTGCACTTGCAGTGCAAAGTGGCTTTTCCTTTAATAAATAACCCCCATAGTCTCAACAAGCCACAGATGAAGACTAAGTTCACCTTTTCTTTTTCTAAATTACAGCACCCCTATGTACTAATATACCATTCATGTACCTCTATTGCATAAAAAAAGCTTTCTCTATATTCTAGGGCAGACATTACCTCAGCCTCCAGTTTCTAGAAATCTCCTCCATGACCTGATTTGTATGTTACTTTTTTCTTGCATAGATCATTCATTTGGCAGAGTGTGCAGGAGCTGAATGATCACTTAACAGCCTATGTAAAGCAGTACTGTAATATTAAAAACAGGAGACGTGTGTCCCTGGAAGTCTGCAAAGATCACCATACAGTAAACAATCTGAATGCAATACCTCCTTTAGCTCTACTATCAACTATTTAGTGCAAAGGCATGCCTGCCTGTATACAGAGTGTGTGAATAGATAGGTGTGTCCTCATGTATAGTTTTGGTAAATCTAAAGGATATTGTACAGAGATTGTACAATCAGATTGTATTGTGTATGGCCACCTTTATACACCTAAAATGAACTAGTTGTGCTATCTGTGCCATTAAAGTGATACTAAAGTCTTGTTTTTTTCTATAAAACTAACAAACATGTAATACTTACCTACTCTGTGCAGTGGTTTTGCACGGAGCAGCCCAGATCCTCCTATTCTAGGGTCCCTCTTTGGTGCTCCTGGCTCCTCCCTCCTGTCAAGTGCCCCCATAGTAAGCAGCTTGCTATGGGGGCACCTGAGCCGAGCGGCTGCTTCCTGTGTCCATTCAGACATGGAGCTGTGTTTTGGCCCCGACCCTCTATCTCATAATTGGCTAACTGACTTTAATTGACAGCGGCGGGAGCCAATGACGTCACTGCTGTGTCTCAGCCAATCAAGAGGGAGAGTCCCGGACGGCCGAGGCACTCATGTACATCGCTGGATAGAGAGGGGGCATAGGTAAGTATTAGGAGGGCTGCTGCACACAGAAGGTTTTTTATCTTAGCCTTTACAACCACTTTAAGTGTTAATGGCACTCCAACCCGAAAGTAAACAGGCATTTAGTCACGTTAAAAACATGTGATAAATGCAGCAAAATGTGTGGTAAAAAACGTGCAATCTGCAACATACCAAACAAACTGCCCCATGAGCTACTGTACTGCATTATCGCACGTAGGGCAGCCCTTTGAAATCAATGGGCTGCCCTATGCATGTCAAAGTAAAAATGTGCCAAAAAAGTTTCCCCTATGCTAGGTGTGAATGGGGCCTGAAACTGAAAGTGTGTGTTTACTCAAGATCAATGACAGCTGAGTGTGCAGATTGAAGGCTGTCATGGATTTGGTGAGAGATCAGCACATTGGGATGGCTTGGGCAGAAAAGACATTAGAAAAGTGAAATTCTGCCTGAAATGGTGAACCTAAACTGTAAAACAATCACTCATTGAACTGTTCAGCTACAGGTAGCGCAATTTACAGCAAAATCACTGAATTTGTGGGGGGGCTGAAGTAGAGTGAGCTGAGCTGCTGAGAGAAAAGGCTTCAATGCTTCTGCTGAGAACTTTGAGGATGCCCCACAATGCCTACATCTACAGAGGTCAGTTGGGGCTTGTTTCAAAGCTTATTTACAGTCTTTTTAAGGCTAACCCCCCCCCCCCAAAAAAAACCCCTGCAAGACAAAGGCATAATGAGCTAGTATGCATCGCATACTAGCTCATTATGAAATACTTACCTTAGAAGGAAGCCCTGGATTGGCACCGTCACACTGCTCATACGACCAACATGTTTCCTGGAGTTACTTCCGGGTTTGCGGGCTCTGGCGCTGCGACTGGTCAGAGCCGCGATCATGTTACTCCCGCCTGGGTGCCGCCAGTCACAGTATGGGCCCTGAAGAAACGGCACGAGTGGGCCGTTCCTTCAGTGCGCATGCCCTGGTGACTTTGGGGGCAGCGTATATAGTAAATATCTCCTAAATGGTGCAAGTTTAGGAGATATATACAGTACCGTATTATAGGCTTACCTGTAGGTACAATTAAAGAGGAAGACTTTACTTCCTCTTTAAGAAATGTAAATACACAAAAGCAATTATAGCATTGCCACAAATTCACTTTAACTCCTTGGTGCTGGCCGTACCCAAAGAGGGACCGCATATTTGCGTGAATTGCTGTGTATACACCTGTGCTGAGAGCGTGCGCACTGTGCGCTCCCAGCACATTTGCCATCCCCTAACCGAAAGCTCCCGATTGCAACGAGCACAGCAAATCATGGCGGTCTCGTGACCTTAAGCCACGCCCTGCCTCCTGGCATCATAAACCTTTTAAAGGTTCAGGAGGCGCCTGCGCTAAGAGGCGAAAAATGGAAATGTCATTCTAGACAAATCACCCTGTCTGGCATGCAATTCAAACTTTTCAATACAATAAGCGTCAAACATGTTATTTGTTTGACCCTGATCATTCAGATATTGTAAGCTGGAGCTAGCAGCTAGGGATGAGCCGAACACCCCCCTATTCGGTTCGCACCAGAACATGCGAACAGGAAAAAAGTTTGTTCGAACACGCGAACACCGTTAAAGTCTATGGGACACGAACATGAATAATCAAAAGTGCTAATTTTAAAGGCTAATATGCAAGTTATTGTCATAAAAAGTGTTTGGGGACCTGGGTCCTGCCCCAGGGGACATGGATCAATGCAAAAAAAGTTTTAAAAACGGCCGTTTTTTCAGGAGCAGTGATTTTAATAATGCTTAAAGTCAAACAATAAAAGTGTAATATCCCTTTAAATTTCGTACCTGGGGGGTGTCTATAGTATGCCTGTAAAGGGGCGCATGTTTCCTGTGTTTAGAACAGTCTGACAGCAAAATGACATTTTGAAGGAAAAAACTCATTTAAAACTACCCGCGGCTATTGCATTGCCGACAATACACATAGAAGTTCATTGATAAAAACGGCATGGGAATTCCCCAAAGGGGAACCCCGAACCAAAATTAAAAAAAAAAAATGACGTGGGAGTCCCCCTAAATTCCATACCAGGCCCTTCAGGCCTGGTATGGATATTAAGGGGAACCCCGGCCAAAATAAAAAAAAAAAAATGACGTGGGGTTCCCCCTAAATTCCATACCAGACCCTTCAGGTCTGGTATGGATTTTAAGGGGAACCCCGCGCCAAAAAAAAAAAAAAACGGCGTGGGGTCCCCCCAAAAATCCATACCAGACCCTTATCCGAGCACGCAACCTGGCAGGCCGCAGGAAAAGAGGGGGGGGACGAGAGTGCGGCCCCCCCTCCTGAACCGTACCAGGCCACATGCCCTCAACATTGGGAGGGTGCTTTGGGGTAGCCCCCCAAAACACCTTGTCCCCATGTTGATGAGGACAAGGGCCTCATCCCCACAACCCTGGCCGGTGGTTGTGGGGGTCTGCGGGCGGGGGGCTTATCGGAATCTGGAAGCCCCCTTTAACAAGGGGACCCCCAGATCCCGGCCCCCCCCCTGTGTGAAATGGTAACCCCTACCATTTCACTAAAAAACTGTCAAAAATGTTAAAAATGACAAGAGACAGTTTTTGACAATTCCTTTATTTAAATACTTCTTCTTTCTTCTATCTTCCTTCATCTTCTGGTTCTTCTGGTTCTTCTGGCTCTTCTGGTTCTTCCTCCGGCGTTCTCGTCCAGCATCTCCTCCGCAGCGTCTTCTATCTTCTTCTCCTCGGGCCGCTCCGCACCCATGGCATGCGGGGGAGGCTCCCGCTCTTCTCTTCATCTTCTTCATCTTCTTCTCTTCTTCTCTTCTTCTCTTCTTCTCTTCTTCATTTTCTTCTCCGGGCCGCTCTGCACCCATGCTGGCATGGAGGGAGGCTCCCGCTGTGTGACGGCGCTCCTCGTCTGACAGTTCTTAAATAACGGGGGCGGGGCCACCCGGTGACCCCGCCCCCCTCTGACGCACGGGGCATGACGGGACTTCCCTGTGGCATTCCCCGTGACGTCACAGGGAAGTCCCGTCAAGTCACAGTGCGTCAGAGGGGGGCGGGGTCACCGGGTGGCCTCGCCCCCCGTTATTTAAGAACTGTCAGACGAGGAGCGCCGTCACACAGTGGGAGCCTCCCTCCATGCCAGCATGGGTGCGGAGCGGCCCGGAGAAGAAAATGAAGAAGAGAAGAAAAGAAGAAGAGAAGAAGATGAAGAAGAAGAGAAGAGTGGGAGCCTCCCCCCATGCCATGGGTGCGGAGCGGCCCGAGGAGAAGAAGATAGAAGACGCCACGGAGGAGATGCTGGACAAGAACGCCGGAGGAAGAACCAGAAGAGCCAGAAGAACCAGAAGATGAAGGAAGATAGAAGAAAGAAGAAGTATTTAAATAAAGGAATTGTCAAAAACTGTCTCTTGTCATTTTTAACATTTTTGACAGTTTTTTAGTGAAATGGTAGGGGTACACCATTTCACACAGGGGGGGGGGCCGGGATCTGGGGGTCCCCTTGTTAAAGGGGGCTTCCAGATTCCGATAAGCCCCCCGCCCGCAGACCCCCACAACCACTGGCCAGGGTTGTGGGGATGAGGCCCTTGTCCTCATCAACATGGGGACAAGGTGTTTTGGGGGGCTACCCCAAAGCACCCTCCCAATGTTGAGGGCATGTGGCCTGGTACGGTTCAGGAGGGGGGGGGGCGGCACTCTCGTCCCCCCCTCTTTTCCTGCGGCCTGCCAGGTTGCGTGCTCGGATAAGGGTCTGGTATGGATTTTTGGGGGGACCCCACGCCGTTTTTTTTTTTTTTTTTTTTTTTGGCGCGGGGTTCCCCTTAAAATCCATACCAGACCTGAAGGGTCTGGTATGGAATTTAGGGGGAACCCCACGTCATTTTTTTTTTTTAATTTTGGCCGGGGTTCCCCTTAATATCCATATCAGACCTGAAGGGCCTGGTATGGAATTTAGGGGGACTCCCACGTCATTTTTTTTTTTTAATTTTGGTTCGGGGTTCCCCTTTGGGGAATTCCCATGCCGTTTATATCAATGAACTTCTATGTGTATTGTCGGCAATGCAATAGCCGCGGGTAGTTTTAAATGAGTTTTATCCTTCAAAATGTCATTTTGCTGTCAGACTGTTCTAAACACAGGAAACATGCGCCCCTTTACAGGCATACTATAGACACCCCCCAGGTACGAAATTTAAAGGGATATTACACTTTTATTGTTTGACTTTAAGCATTATTAAAATCACTGCTCCTGAAACAACGGCCGTTTTTAAAACTTTTTTTTGCATTGATACCATTCCCCTGGGGCAGGACCTGGGTCCCCAAACACTTTTTATGACAATAACTTGCATATTAGCCTTTAAAATTAGCACTTTTGATTTCTCCCATAGACTTTTAAAGGGTGTTCCGCGGCATTCGAATTTGCCGCGAACACCCCAAATTGTTCGCTGTTCGGCGAACTTGCGAACAGCCAATGTTCGAGTCGAACATGAGTTCGACTCGAACTCGAAGCTCATCCCTACTAGCAGCAGAGTGGGGCCAGTTAAAAGCCCAACTGAACCTTCAATTTAAATTAGCTAAATACTGTACATTCCTCCCGCCAGAGCACAAAAGCTCAGCGATCTGTCAGTTCTCGTTCATTCAGGCCACTGGATTGAATAGAAAAATTAAAACACGTGTGTACCTGGCATAAGGTTTCTTGGACATGGGTGGGTCAGCCTGTTCAATATAAATGATGGCATCTGTCCTCTGCCCAGACAGCCAAGGTGCAGTGTACAGCCTCCCATAAGACAAGAATAGCTCTGTTCTATTGTACTCATATACATCACTGCTATCCTAAACATGAGTATAGAGTACAGGCACATGCAAAAAAATAGAAAATGGAAAAAAATGGAGAAACGACACTGGCATTTAAATTGAATAGACTCAGCTGCCTTAAGAAGTTACATCCTGAGTGGAAAAGCCGGTACCCAGTGGAACTTCTGTTATGTGTGGAAGCAGCCATCTATTTGAAGACATCTTACATACCCCTTACATACCCCTTACTGAATCAGACCTATAGCTCTGCAATCAGCAAAGCTCATACTTTTTGCTGATTGTAGATCTCTGGCCTCTCAGCAGGAAGAATGTGGGACATCTGCAGAGAGATTACTGCTTACCCACACAGAGCAAGGGCTATTCTATATAGCATGTTGGCAGGACACAGCTTTTTTTACCCAGGTAGTAGCTGCTTTAGAAAGGAAACAAACTTAAGGTTTAATTGGGCTTTAGTGTATACTGCATCAATTGCATATACAGTAAAACCTTGGATTGCGAGCATAATTCGTTCCAGAAACATGCTTATAATCCAAAGCACTTGTGTATCAAAACAAATTTCCCCATAAGAAATAATGTAAACTCAATTGATTCGTTCCACGACCATTTCACCTTCATAAGTCCTTCAGTTTATAGTCCATATAAAAGATTACAGCAATGTGACCAGGTTGTTTAACCATAAAATGTCCATCCGCAAATGGAAGTTTCCACAAGGTGATTAGAAGCAAAATCCATCGGGAGCTACAGAGTATAAAAGAGAAGAGAGGCGCCTCTAAGTGTAGTAATATGGTTACATTTATTGTATTGCTCTACTTCTAAGTATGAAGGTATCGGGGGTAAAGCTGTCCACATAGAACAACCTCCACACCGCCGGCTCTTACCACTGTCAGTCTGCAATTATGACCGGGAAGACTACTCTGAAGTAGAGCTATCTGAAAGCATTGCTTGAAAAGCTTGTGGAGTGCAGAGTGGAAGGGATGACGTTGATGACAGTGTGGAGGACGGTCTATGTGGACAGCTTTACCCCAGATGCCTGCATACTTAGATGTGCCTTTTTTAATCTTCAACCACGTGAGTTGCTAAATGTTGTACCTTCATTAACTGTAACCATATTGTTACACTTAGAGGCGCCTCTCTTCACTTTTATACTCAGTATAGTTGTGACATGACGCTACTTGTATATCAAGACATCGCTTGTATATCAAGTCAAAATTTATTTAAACATTTTTGCTTGTCTTGCAAAACGCTCTTAAACTAAGTTACTCTCAAACCAAGGTTTTACTGATGAATGAATTCATATCACGTTTCATCTGCAGGAACACTGCATGCAGCCTCTAGGGCTAGGCCATGAAAAAAGTCTGAATGCGAACAGAGCCCAAAGCCACAGAAACAATGATGGTTGGTTCCCTTTAAATTCAGCATGTTGTTCAGCATTTAATCAGAATTAGACATCATCTTAAACTGATGTCTAGGACTTCACACCACACTCCACAATAAATTTAAAATCCTCAGTGGGCTGTAGTAGGATGCACACTGCAAGTGCAGTAGGCAGATTGAGGATAGTGTTTAACAGCTTTACAGGGACTAGTGAAAGATAAGATCTGAGATACGAGGAGGGGCAGAGCCGAGCTGGGATTTGGAGAATATGAAATGAGCCTAGAAAGAAATGAATACATTCAGTTATAGACTTGTCACTTTCTCTGTACACTGTCTAAACAAGGGACTTTAACTGCGCTTACTGAAAGGAATTATGTTCACTCATATCGAGACAGGGCTTTCTCTGCATTTTCAATAAGTGTTCCGAAGGAAACTGTTATTTTTCAGCATAAGCAAATGACCTGCAATAGAAAAGTCTTTTATCTCACTAAAAGAAAATGTAAAAATTTCATTATCCCCTGATAAAACATCAAAACACTTTTGCAGACTTTAGAATAACTTGAAATAACTTCTGAGTAAACTCTGCAATTTTAAATCAAACTAAGGGCGGATTTGTTTCAGGAGTCAAAAAAGTTAAAAAAGTCAAAATTATAACATGGGCCTAAGCAATGGCCCTGAATTTTAAAGTTTACTAGGTTCAGTGGAATTATATCTAAAGCCAAAATTTCATTTTTTTAAATAGGTTAGGATGGGTTAGAGCCTCTTTTGCGGCTTTTACTGCTGTGTCCCTGCTGGGGAGAATCACAACCTCCATTTGCACTGGTGACAGTAATGCCGCGTATACACAACCGGACTTTACGGCATACTTGGTTCGGCAGACTTTGACGGACTTTACGATGGACGTTCTGAATGAACGGACTTGCCTACACACAATCAACTAAAGTCCGACGGATTTGTACATGATGACGTACGACCGGACTAAAACAAGGAAGTTCATAGCCAGTAGCCAATAGCTGCCCTGGCGTCGGTTTTTGTCCGTTGGACTAGCATACAGACGAGCAGACTTTTCGACCGGACTTGAGTCCGTCGAAAAGATTTGAAACATGTTTCATTTCTAGGTCCGTCGAACTTTTGGGGGAAAAAAGTCCGCTGGAGCCCACACACGATCGAATTGTCCGATGGACTCCGGTCCGCCGAACCAAGTATGCCGTAAAGTCCGCTCGTGTGTACGCGGCATTAGTGAAGTTAAATCCAAAATTTGACAGTTATCACAACAACGGGAAAATGATAGGAAACTTTCCAATGGGGACACTTGTTGCGGTGACAGCTGTCCAAGAAAGGATTTCCCTTAACTTTATAGAGCATATTTATTTGGAATAGTAAAGTACATGAAGGGAAATATCTCCAAGAGCAAAGGGGGAACAAAATAAAAACCCTGCCAAGGGTTTTCACCACTTACCTACTCTTTCCAAAACTGTCTTTACATATACTGTGATTAGGAATTGAAAAGAACAATCATGCCTACAATACATCCATTATGACCAGATTTCACCTTTCATTTGTTTAGGGCAGCCAGATCAGAGAATGATGAAGTAGATCTGTCTACACATCAGTATTTATTAATGCTTTTACTATTTTTTTCTTTATATATGAGGCACAGAATGCTAAACATTTCTGTATGAAAAAAGTTTACATATACAGAAATTCATCCAGTAGTAGTTAGTCATATTTACATTGCCTTGAAAAAGTATTCATATCCCTTGAAATTCTCCACATTTTGTCATGTTACAACCAAAAGCGTAAATGTAAATTTTTGGGATTTTATGTGATAGACCAACACAAAGTAGCACATAATTATGAAGTGGAAGGAAAATGATAAATGGTTTTTAACATTTTCTTTACAAATAACTTTGTTCCAGCAACTTTGTTCCAGCAAAAGTATTTATTTAAAAAACAAATCATACAAGGAAAAAGTCCATAAATACAAGCAGGTAAGAAAAGTAGGTTTGAATCAGCCACGGTGTCTACCAGTCAGCTGTACAGCGTGGTGATGTCTCAGGCTCATGCTCCACCAAAATCCAGATACACTACGTCTACTGGCCTTCCTTCATCTAGATGGCAGCTCACCTCCTCATAGAAGGTTAATAGATTTGTTTGGCAAGAATGATTTTTCACGCTGATTATTGCTAATGATACCGTTTTCATAACTAAAATCTTGTATATAGTCCCTTATCAACCCTTCAAAGAGCTTGCATACTATTGATGTTAGGCTAACTGGTCTGTTGTTCCCAGGGATATATCTTGGTCCTTTTTTTAAAGATTGGTGCTACATTGGCTTTTCTCAAATACAGGGCAATCTTAGAAGAAAACCTGTTAGAGTCTGCAAAAGACTAGAGTGGGGCGGAGGTTCACCATCCAGCATCTAAACATACAGCCAGAGCTACAATGGAATGGTTTAGATCAAAGCATAGTCATGTTTTAGAATGGCCCAGTCAAAGCCCAGAGCTAAATCCAATTGAGAATCTGTGGCAAGACTTGAAAATTGCTGTTCACAGACACTTTCCATTCAATCTGACAGAGCTTGAGCTATTTTGCAAAGAATGGGAAAACATGTCTCTCTAGATGTGCAAAGCTGGTAGAGACACACCCAAATAGACTTTCAGCTGTAATTGCAGTGAGATGTGGTTCTACAAATAATTGACTCGGGGGGCTGAATACAAATGCATGCCACACTTTTCAGATATTTATTTGTAAATAAATTGGAAAACCATCTTTTTGTTTGTAACATGACAAAATGTGGAAAATTTCAAGGGGTATGAATACTTTTTCAAGGTGCTGTAAGTGGTTTTGTTCTGTAATGTTCAAGATGTTTAATAGCTTCTTCAGCTCTAATGAGTGTCCGGAACATACCCCAGTATTTATATATACACAGGTAACACAGACACCTAATCCAATCACAATAGAAAGGCAGATGTTGATTTTCCATGAGCAGAATGGGAGGTGTGAAGATTGTGGAACCACTTCATTCTAGTTACAAAAACCTTTCCTTGGTGTCAGGAAGGCTTCATAGGTGTTAGTCCTTTGATTTGCATGGCTGAAGGTGTGAACTGTTATCAAAATGCTAGGGTAGATATGTTAAAACTGTAGAATATGTGGAAGACAAATAGTGTTGAAGGCCTCTACCCTTTTTCAATGATGGTTGTTCTAGTTTTGATGAAGATGGCCTCTTTCAAACCTCTTACAAACCACTGCTAAGAGTCGTAGGATATACTAGTCACTAAGGAAGTGTCTTGGATAAGCTGTAAAATGTCTTCAACATCACAGAACAAGCTGAGATGAATTTGACTAAGGGCACTTTTACACTGATATGGTGTGGTTTTCCTGTACCGTGGGTGCAGAACAGTGTACCCGTTGTTTTGTTGCAGGTTAGCTGCACTTTGCCATAGACTTCCATTATGTTCTGCCAGTAACCACCTCCCGTATTAGAGTGCCCCCACTCTGGACAAAGAAGCACAGGGGGCACATTTGGACAGCAGCATTGTTAGTCTGGGAGGGATGGGAGTTTTAGATGTACTAACCTAATAGACGTGCCCCCACCAGTAAACTGGATGTACTGAAGTTGATCCATCGATCAACTGTAGTACAACTAGTGCGTCTGTTTTTTTTTTGGCTATAGCCACAGGCAGTGATCATTGTATTCTGCCGGTGGGGAAGGCTCCCCATGCTTCCTGCCAGCAGATTACAGGACTGCAGGACTGATTGTGTTGTAGGGGGAATCAAGCCGTTTTCTTTCCCTTCAACCCATGGTTGAAGGAAAGAAAATTGCATAATGCATGGCCTGCCTTAGACATGATCAGAACAGACTTGAACTTATGCTTATCTGACGCTGCTGAGAGATGTAGCAAAGATTCTGTGCAAAAAGTACAAAAATCCAATACATTGCTTCTTAAATGCCTGAGATGTTGTGAGCACAAACCACGCCTCATAACTCTTCATACCTCTTATAACAGACTCACTAGTAATCTGGTCGATATACTTACTGAGTTTCAATAACACTTATCTCACTTATAAGCTGCCCCATCCTCCTTCTCCGTGGATGAAGCAGAATAGTTTTTCCAGTGCTTTCAATTGTCATCCTTCCCTATCCAATATAAAAATATGCTTATCTCAGAAATCAAAGAACAAAAAATTACTAAGGCAATTAAGTCCCTAAGGACTCATTTACACTTGCTTCAAAATGTGGCATTGGACATGATTTTTTAAAGTGCGCTGAATGCCAATCAAGCATCTGTCACAAAATAAAATGGTAAACTTACAGTTCTGTGTACACGTTGCGTTTGCTTTGTTTCACAAATTATATCCCATGTCGCTTTCTTGGTACTTTAAAGCATTGCCAAAGCCTCCATAGAAGTCTATGACAAAGCTTGCTAGCAGTACCTGCAGCTTTTAAGAGGCTTTTGTTTAGCTTTAGCTTCACTTTGTTTTAGAGGTAGTGCAGGTATGTGATATCCCAAGATGCACTGGGAAACTAACATCTGAACTGGAAAGATGTCATCAACAGTCACTTCCAGTTCATGTATATATTCTGGAAGTGTCCGGTGCAAACGTCACATCTGTGCAGTGAAGAGCAGCAGGAAGGTGAGCGGGGCCTGGACCTGAGGAACTAGCAGACAGGGCATGGTGTGCAACATGGGAACGCTATAGGGAAAGGTGAGTGGGTACTGGAGCGAGAGGTCCAAGTGGCAGAGGATCAACAGAGCTAGGGGACTGAAACAGGAGAAACTACTGTAGCAATGTCACATGTGCTGCACAGCGTAGGCACAATATAGCGGTAGATGAGCGGGTACCAGAGAAAGAAAGAGGACAATAAGCAAACCAGAGGATCAGCAGAACTGGGGGTTACTACTGAGTGGGAAATCAGCAGAGCTGGAGGTTATTACTGAGCAGGGATCAGCAGAGTTGGGGGTTACTACTGAGCGGGGGATAAGCAGAGCTGGGGGCTACTACTGAGTGGGGGATCAGCAAAGCTGCAGATACTACTGAGTGGGGCATCAGCAGAGCTGCAAGTACTACTGTGGAACAAGGGTACTAATAAGCTGGGGATCTGCTGAACGAGGGCACCAATGAGCTGGGAATCTGCCGAAAGAGGGTACCAATCAGCTGGTTTTACTGGTCTCCTTTAAAAGAAATAGAAAATCAACACACACACAGGGCACTTGCCAAGCTTCATTAAAGCTTGAAAAAAGCATTATTAAAACATCATGGAAGCCTCACTGAAGCATCATTGAGCAGTAGGAAGGAGAGTCTGGACTGGAACAGAGCAACTAGCAGACAGCACGTGTAGTGTGCAACATGGGAATGCTGTAGTAGAAGGTGAGTGGGGACCAGAGAGAGGGGACTGAGCAGCAGAGGATCAGCAGAGCTGGGGGACCAGAGCAGGAGAAACCAGCAGATGTCACACATGATGAGGAACTAGCAGGAATTGAGCGGGGACCAGAGAGAGAGAAGGATCAGCAAACCAGAGAATCAGCAGAACTGGGGGGTACAACTGAGTGGGGGATCAGCTAGGGGTTACTACCGAGCAAGGGATCTGTTGAACGACAGTATTAATAAGCTGGAGATCTGCTAAATGAGGGTACTAATAAGCTGGGAACCTGCTGAACAGGGGTACTAATTAGCTGGGTATGTGCTGAACGGGGGTACTAATGAGCTGGGGTTCTACTGGGCCCCTTTAAAAACAAATAGAAAATCAACACACAGGGCATTTGCCACACTTTATTAAAGCTTCATAAAAGCATCACTGAAGCATCATTGAAGCATCACTGAAGAATCACAGAAGCATCAAAAACACATCAAAGTAGGTGCTTTAACACTTCCCACCCAAGGTACTTCCAGGGACGTCCTTGATTTTGCGAGGGTATATCTGAATGATGCCTGATGCTACAGACATCATTCAGATATCTTCTTTTAGTGCCGGCAGTTCCCTACACCATGAGAATGATCATAGTGGATGTTCCGCTGTTTGATCGTTCTTACGGGCAGCGAGAGGGGACCCCCCCTCCCTCTGGTGCTTCTACCGGCTCACCGCTTCCATCGGTAAGTCAGAGACAGGATCCGCTGGCCCCGGATAGTGATCATAGAGATTTCCAGTGGACCAGATGGTCGCCAGAGTCTCTATGATAGTTCGGAGGCCGGGCGCGATCTTATGATGGAAAGCCGAGATCGTTAATTTTTTTTTTTAATTTCAGGTATCCCAGCCTAGAGGTGAGATGTGGGGTCTTATTGACACCATATCTCACTGTAAAGAGGACCGATCATGCCATTTTCCTATTACAAGGGATGTTTACATTCCTTGTAATAGGGATAAAAGTGATAAAAAAAATGATTTTTTAAAAGTATCAAACTAAAAATAAATTTAACAATAAAAAAAAAATTTAACGCGCCCCTGTCCCCGTGTGCTCGCACGCAGAAGCGAACGCATACGTAGGTCCCGCCCACATATGAAAACGGTGTTCAGACCACACATGTGAGGTATCACCGTGAACGTTAGAGCGAGAGCAATAATTCTAGACCTAGACCTCCTCTGTAACTCAAAATATGTAACCAGTAAAAAAACTTAAATAGTTGCCTATGGGGATTTTTACGTACCGAAGTTTGGCGCCATTGGGCTAACTTTAATGTTTTTTTTTTTTTCAAAGCGTGAACCGTTTTTTCCAAAAAAAAGGTGTTCGAAAAATTGCTGCGCAAATACCGTGTGAGATAAAAAGTTGCAACGACCGCCATTGTATTCTCTAGGGTCTTTGCTAAAAAAACATATATAATGTTTGGGGGTTCTATGTAATTTTCTAGCAAAAAAATTATGAATTTTACATGTAGGAGAGAAATGTCAGAATTGGATGCGAAGTGGTTAAAATGAAGTAAACGTAAGCGAGCCTGAAGGCCAACAAGTGGGTAGGCCCTGATGGCTACAGCTCAAAAGGCTACAGATACTTTTCTGAAATTCTAAATCCACATTTTTTGTTTTCTTTTAACCATCTACGCAAATCTAATGCCTTCCCTCCAGAAGCATTAAAAGCCTCTATCGTTATATTATCCATACCAAATCTGGATCCACAGATCTGGTCCAATTATCATCTTATATTCCTCCTCAACATGGACATCAAACTCATAGCTAAAATATTAGCCAACAGAATCAACACTTGTATGGGGAAACTCATACATTACGATCAAGTGGGTTTCGTTCCCACACGACAAGCAGGTGACAAGCGGCCTTTGATACTGTTGACCACCCGCTCCTTCTCAATAAACTACATTCCCTTGGCCTCCGAGATTCTGCTCTATCCTGGTTCTCTGGCTATTTATCACAGCGCTCCTTCAGTGTCACCTACAACTCTGTCTCCTCTTCTCCATTGCCCCTTTCTGTGGGGGTCCCCCAAGGCTCGGTTCTTGGACCCCTTCTCTTCTCTATCTACACCTCCTCCCTTGGTCACTTAATAACTGCCCACGGCTTCCAATACCACTTATACGCTGATGACACCCAAATCTATCTGTCTACTCCTCACCTCACTCCTTCAGTCTCCTCTCGCATTACTAACTTACTAACTGACATATCAGCATGGGTGTCGCACCACTTCCTTAAACTAAATCTCTCTAAAACTGAGCTATTAATATTCCCCCCTGCCCGTGCCCCCCTCCATGACTTTTCCATCAAAATCAACAATGCAACCATCTGTCCCTCCCCTCACGCCAGGGTACTAGGTGTAATCCTAGACTCTGACTTGTCATTTCAGCCTCAAATCCAATCGCTGTCAAAAGTTTGTAGAATTCACCTCCGTAACATCTCTAAAGTTCGCCCTTTTTTAACAAATGAAACCACCAAGCTCCTCATTCACTCCCTTGTTATCTCTCGCCTTGACTATTGCAACTCCCTTCTCATTGGCCTACCGCTCCATAGGCTATCCCCTCTTCAGTCTATCATGAATGCTGCTGCCAGACTTATCCACCTTACCAACCGCTCAGTGTCTGCCAACCCTCTACTTCAATCCCTACACTGGCTCCCAATCACCCAGCGAATTAAATTCAAAATTCTAACCACAACATACAAAGCCATTCACAACTCTGCCCCAAGCTACATCACTAATCTTGTCTCCAAATATCGCCCAAATCGACCTCTCCGCTCTTCTCAAGACCTCCTGCTTTCAAGCTCTCTCATCTCTTCCTCCCATGCTCGTCTCCAGGATTTCTCCAGAGCCTCTCCCATCCTCTGGAACTCGCTACCTCCATCTATCCGGCTATCTCCTACTCTTGCTACCTTCAGGCAATCCCTGAAAACTCATCTCTTCAGGAAAGCCTATCATGTCTCCAACTAATCTCCTACCACTTCCACCAGCTCATTCCCCACAGTTACAACCTTTTGTACCACTTGCCCCACCCTATTAGATTGTAAGCTCTTCTGAGCAGGGCCCTCTTAATCCTATTGTATTGTATTGTATTATAACTGTATTGTCTCCCTTTTATATTGTAAAGCGCTGCGTAAACTGTTGGCGCTATATAAATCCTTAATAATAATAATAATAATATATGCCACATATGTTAAAAGAGAAGTATGTTTTTTTTTTTTTTTTTTGATTCATACTTACCTATATGGATGCAGCATCAGACCGATGCTGCAGCTGTCCCCTGCCATCTCTGCACTGAGGACCGAGCCACTGAACATCGGCGATGGCTCGTTTTTCACAGATCCCCGAGATGATAGCTGCTGACTGCCAGTCAGCGCCTCTCCTTTCTTCTTCTCCACGCTCACTGGAGCGCTGAGCTGTGGGGGGCGGGGAGCAGCCATCTCAGCGGCTCGCTGAGACTGCCATCAATCAAGGCAGGTGGCGGATCCAGACTTGGGAAGTCGGGATGACGCGCTGCCTCGACTGATGGCAGTGACATGGGTCACATGTGCAAAATGAACTGCACTTCTGTGACCCACAGGAGAAGCTCAGCTGACAAATCTCTGGACTTCTCCTTTAACTTGTACATCTAGCCAAATCCAGATCTCTTAAAACAATGCTTCTCCCCCTTGTTGTTGGCAAAGCGTTTGATACGCTGCCATGGCAGTACATGCTATATATGTTCCATAAATTCGGTTTTGGGGAGGAATTCCTTGCTTGAATAAATGCTGTATATGCTAACACAGTCATCTAAATAAAATTCTTCTGAACCCTTCCCTATCCATTCAGGAATAAGAAAGTATTGTCCCCTGTCTCCTATCCTTTTTATTTTGGTATTAGAACCACTCACAGCCACTATGCTTGTTAATCTGTCCATCTGTGGCCTTGAATTCTCAGCTACCCATCTTAAAATAATGCTTTTTGTAGACAATATCCTTCTGAACATTTCATCTCTACACATCTTCTTTCTGAACCTTTTAAACACCTGGACAGACTTTGCTAAAATTGCAGGACTGACAGTTAATGAAGGAAAATCTAAGGCTATGAATATAATGTTGAACTCCCAATCCTGTTCTCAGGTTCGAGAGAATTACCACTTCACTTGGCCCCCAACATTACCTTATCTAGAAATTCATATTTCTCCTTTCCTTGCCTCGATGTACAATGCTAACTAGCCATCCCATTTTCATTAACTTTCACGATTGCTATCCACCTGGTGCTCCTACCTGCTGTCCTGGATTGGCTGGAAATGCGTTATCAAAATGTCATATCTTCCTAAATTTCTCTGCTTTTTCAGAGTCCTGCCCATAGCCCACAACTTTACAACTCTCTCTCAAACAATGGGGCACGGTTAAGTATTCTGGACGGTTGATATTCCTCTTTCAAGTATTCTTTATAACCCCATGTCCCTCCCAGCCTTTGTTAATACCTTTACTTGGTGGCATAAAATATGTGCATGAGCTCCTAATGCCGGATGGCCAACTGCCAACTTCCTCATTCTTATTCTTTTCAACTGCTTCAACTCACTCATTATGTATGTGTGCTTCTTAAAGAGGAGTTCCACCCAGGGGCTCCATAAAAAAAAAAAGTCAGCAGCTACAAATACTGCAGCTGCTGACTTTTAATTGGACACTTACCTGTCCCTGGGTCCAGCGGTGCAGGTGATGGAAGCCCCGCTCGCCCCCCCCCTCCGCTCGTCGGCGCCGACATTTCAACTGTGGGCGCCGGGCTGTGGCTTCACAGCCTGGCACCCACTGCGCATGCGCGAGCGGCGCTGCGTGCCGTGATCGGCCGCTCAATCACCTGGGACCTGTAATGGGTCCCAGATGATTGACAGGAGGGAGGGAGCAGAGCGGAGCCCGTCCTGTGCCGAGGGGGAAGTGATGTCACCAGCCCAGGCAAAGGAAGAGGCAGACTACGAGGGACCACCTAGCAACAGGCATTTAGAGGTAAGTTAAAAAAAAAAAAATATCCAAATTTTTTTTTTTTTTTTTTTTTTTTTAGAATTTTTCAGGTATTTTTGTTTTTTTGTGTGGAACCCCACTTTAAACACACCACCACTGCCAGTGCTTGTGACTTTTTGAAAGTAGATATAAAAATAATCTACATTCATCGGGTTTAATATCCCTACTGTACACAGCTGTTGTTTCTCATACAAAAGACTCCAAGTCGCAATATACCCTTAACTGGGAACGGGATTTGGGAGAATTATTAGAATTCTCAGAATGGAATAAAATTTGGTTAGCATTGGCTAAATTTTCGATCAATATCATAACCCAGGAAAATGCTCACAAATTCCTATATAAATGGAATTTTACCCTGGAGCCGATAGCAAAATTTACGCCTTCTTATTCCCCTATGTTTCTGGGGATATGGAACCTTAGACTCGTTATTTCACAGTTGGTGGCATGGGCTCAATTATTATGGATATGGTTAGACAACCTTATCTGCACCATCTTTAATAAGACACTTGCACACATCCGTGGGAAGCTTACTCCAGTCTATCCCCAACTTCACTAGTTCTGAATGAAAATTTTATTTTTTTGCCAACAAGCCAAACCATGGCAAATACTTGGAGTTAGCCATCCTTAAATGTGATGAAGGTGAAGCCGTGGATCATGGGTGCTATGGTTCATAAAAATGTATCTCTATATTGAATGACACTCACTCAAAATTCTTGAAAATACAGACCCTTGGTTAGACTACAAATGTGACTTAAATCTTGATCATTCCTTGTTTTCACTTTGATAAGTCAAGGCGCTTGTGCACTGGTGACACCCAGTCGGGCCCACCCTATTCCCCCCCACCAGCACACCGTGGATCTCCAGAATGGGTCCAAAACTTTATTCAGTGATTACAGGTACAGCAAAAGCTGTTTGTAACAGTGTGATCACTGAATTAAGTTTTGGACCTATTCTGGAGAACCATTGTGTGCTCGTGACGTTCTCGCTTTGGCTATCTTTGGTTACAGCCAGTGGTCGCTGCAGTACCCACTTACATATATAGCCATTTCTACAGGAACATGTGAGTTGGGAATAGTGCGTTGGAATCTTCTCCCTTCTTTGGCAATCTATCTATCATAACTTTTTTGTAAAATAACAAACATGATATACTTACCTGCTCTGTGCAATGATTTTGCACAAAGAAGCCTCGATCCTCCTCTTCTGGGGTCCCCCGCCGATGCTCCTGGCTCCTCTCCCATTCAAAGTACCTTGCTATGGAGGAACTTGTGCATGCCCCCTTCTGAGCCAGTTCTGTGTGTCCATAAGACACAAAGAGCGCAACTCAGCCCGCCCCCCGCTCCCTCCTCACTGGCTGTCATTGACAGCACCAGAAGCCAATGGCTAATGCTGCTGTATCTGAACCAATGAGGAGGGAGAGAGTGGATGTTGAGTCACCTGAGTCCAGGTGACAGATGCACCCCGATGGGGTCTGGGGTGCACCGCAAGGTAGTGGACCCTATGGCTGACTGCTGCGGATGGAGCTCTAGGTGATACAGGAGAGCAGGTACTCTGTAGTACCAACATAGATGATACTGGGAGCTAGAGCATGAGATTTCCCAGGGCACGGAATCTAAGAGCCAGTGGGTGTTCACCAGAGGCCCCTAGTGGTGGGCAAAGATTTAGCTGCAGTCTGGCCCCAGGTCACGACCCCTAGGGCCTTCCAGCTCACGTTCACGGTAGACTACAGGGAGAGGAAGCAGCAGACTGCAACAACAAAGGATAGTCAGGAGATAGCCAAAGGTCGGGGCAACAAGCAGGTAAGGATAGTCAAGAGCAAACCAAGATCGGTAACTGGAATCAGACATAGAATACGCAGCAAGTAGCATACGGAAGCCAAACACAAAATATTGATCAGCAGGGCTGAGAGTTCCCTGATAGGGGCTGAGGTGAGGCCATGATTTGAGGAGAGAAACAGCCAGGTGAGAGTGGCTGGCCTCTTATAGCTAAACACATGGAGAGGTAAGCTGACAGACAAACATTACTGCAGATCCATGACAGTCGAGAGAGCCTCTGCTCTTGTACACAATGCTGGCTTGAGAGGCTGGGGGGGAACTGGACAAAGGTTTTTTACCTTAATGCAGAGAATGCATTAAGGCAGAAAAAAACCTTCAGCCTTTACAACCACGTTAAAGTTTTTTTTCTGCCTTTGCAGCCAAATGTGAGAACCCCTCACTATATATTAGTTACAGTATGTGTCCCCATTCACTCTTCATACCTACAAATAATTAAAACAAATATTTCTCACTTTTCTAATTGCTTCTTTGAAGCAGAATTATACACATGACTCAATAGACAGCTTGAATTGTTCAGAGCAACTTGCAATGTGCACTTATGGGCACTTTAGGGACTGAAGGGACTTTTTTTACTAAGAGATAACTACCACATGAATTTCTGAGTTAATATAACTCAAATATTTATCTCAAAAGCATAGAATTCACAAAACAATGTGTTAATTAACCCATGTGTTCATTTTTTTATTTTATGGTATTTAGTGCATTTTTAAAACTTTGCAGCCCAGACCTCTGGCCACAGTGGGAAATAAAACATTTAGCAGCAAAATTATTACTGATAGCTAAATGTGTGGGCAGGGATGAGTCACTGGCTTTTAGGACGCTGGTCCAAACCAGTAGGCCTAAGTTGGGGCTTTCACATTTAGCAGCGATAGTAATACCGCTGCTAAGTGTTTCAATTCTTAATTTGTGCATTTGTTAAGCGGCTAGACTATGAGACAATTAATGGATGTATATAATTTTTCTGAATTGACTTTAATGTAATATGCAGCATTTAACTGTAGTGAACTGATGTTTTAAAAATATCACATTCGACATTTTGTATAAAATACTAATATTGCAGGCAAGAAACATTGGTGAATTGATCCCACACTGCTTTAAAGGTACATTAAAGCAGTAATGAACACCACTTGGTGACTTGTACCTACAGGTAAGCTAACAATAAAGCTTACCTGTAGGTACAAGGAATATCTTAATATCTAAACGTGCACTGCTTAGGCCTTTGAAAAACCAATCATTGTACAATGCGTCAGTGAGGCAGTGACGTCATTATGCTGGGTGGGGCAAGGACACCAATTTCTTGAGTACTTCCGCACATGGTATTTGTATATGCGAATTGACATTTTATTTATTGTGGGTGCATTTTATTTTCATTTTTAATTAAAAAGAAGTTGTAGTCTGCACTGTCAGGTTTTTGTTTTTAACCTTTCCATGCCATGTTATCCATGAGAGGCTGGTGGCCATACTTTGAGGATCCAGATGCAAGTTGTCTGATTATAACTACAGCGTATTTGACCTCCACTATTGCAGTGGGATCCATCAAAAAAGGATACCCCTAATGTGTGGTGATGGGCACATCTGTGTGTTTCTTATTTCAGAGAAAATTATCTTTATACTTTTGGAGCACGGAAAGAATTTTAATACTATTGATAATTTTACAGGAAGATTGGATGGTGTATGGGACTAGCAATTATGCTTTGGGAACGATTTCTCACTTAATGGTTTTCACATATATCGTTATACATCTATATGATTGTTTAAGATATATTTTGTGTTCTGATATGCTGAAATTGTATACACACAATTTTGCACCTATTTCGTTTATCTGTGACACTTTAGAGATAGGGGTTAGGCCTCTTTCACATGGGCATTCCGTATGTCCATTTTTCCTGTGTCCATTAATGGGGGAAAAACAGACACCAATGTATTTCTATGGGCAAGTGAATGTTAGCGGATGATTATCCACTGACATCTGCCTTCATTAACATCCATTTTTTGAAATGGAAGAAAGCCCTATTTTTCTTCTGTTAAAAAAACGTAAGCGGACCTAAACAGATGTCAACAGATAAACGGTCTGTTTTTGCATTGGCGGCGCCGGCCGGTGCCCTAACAAACAATGACTCATCAGCAGTCAGTGGGGTTCCCCACTGACAGCTGAATGTAAACAAAACAACTTCCGGCAATTAAAAATTCTGAAAACAAAAACTGCATGGGGGTCCCCCTTATCCATGCCAGGCCTTTCAGGTCTGGTATGAATTTTAAGGGGAACCCCCCGCCAAAATTTTTACAAAAATTGGCATGGGGTGCTCCCCAAAATCCATACCAGACCCTTATCTGAGCATGCAGCCCGGCAGGCCAGGAAAGGGGGAGGGCGAAGAGCAAGTGCCCCCCCTCCTGAACCACACCAGGTCACGTGCCCTCAACAAGGGTGGGTGCTTTGGGGTTGATGAGGGCAAGGGCCCCTTCCCCATAACCCTGGCCTAGTGGTTGTGGGGGTGCGGGGGTGACTTATCGGAATTTGGAAGCCCCCTTTAACAAAGGGTCTTTCAGATCCCACCCCCCCCCCCATGTGACTGATTCAAATTCGAATACTTCCAAAAATTAAAGATCAAAAACGGATGTTAAAACCGTGTACACAAACGGATGTAAAAACTGAAGTCCGGATTTGTTTTTCATCTGATTTTCTAAGAAAACAAACGTGATTGAACTGATGAAGCAAACAGAACGCCTGTGTGAAAGAGGCCTAACTGTGGGAAGCACTTCACCTGCATATTTTAATATATGCAATGTTCTATCCCTATATACCTATATACCTGCATTGTCAGTTTGTTACATGGTCTTCTGATGGAGACTACAAGTGGCCTTTTAAACTCACATTATGCAGGAATGGTTGACTGTTGTCAGCATCGGGATTCCCACCCTGCAAAATGCCACACAGCCATTATTGGTGTGCATGTAGACAAGAACCAACTGCAAAGAGGCAGCAGGATATCAACAGCTTAGAAATTTAACAAAAGAATAAAAAAAGTAAAAACAAGTATTTTATAAAAAAAATAAATACAATTAATTGTGATACACAGCAGAAACTAAATGTCATTTTGTTAGAGTTTACATCTATTTTAAAGATCTATTCACATCTTTACATGAGCGTTTCCTCATGCATGTCATGGATAGAGCAGCCCATTTATTTCAATGGGCTGCCCTACTCACGGGAAATGCAGGGAAAGAGGTCCTCGACCCTTCTTCAAATTGCACCGCACTGAAATCACATGATGCTACGGCACCATGCCGTTTAATGCATGTGAAATTGGCGCTACAGTTGACAATGCGTGGGGGTGCTATTAAGAATTATTGGCACCCCCCACATCTGCTTATGTGCAGCATGTTTCTCTGTGGGTCGGGACGCACGCAGAGATGTGAACTCAGCCGAACTGAAATAAAGATCACATTTTTAAACCACCCTACCATTGTCCATCTCAATTTTTGCTGCTTTCTAAGTAATAATA
Organism: Aquarana catesbeiana; assembly: GCF_042186555.1. Taxonomy (NCBI): domain Eukaryota; kingdom Metazoa; phylum Chordata; class Amphibia; order Anura; family Ranidae; genus Aquarana; species Aquarana catesbeiana. The sequence continues at coordinate 515,003,969 of NC_133326.1, read as the reverse complement.
AAGCGAAGGGCTTGGTAGGAGGTGACCGTTGATGGTTCAATAGTTTCACGTATTGCTTATAAGCTCTACATGAAGCATGATGGAAAGGAAATATCCACTGTCAGAAAAATTAGACTGAAATTGTTCTGTCACGTCTAGAAGCCGCACAATTGAACAAAAAAGAAAAACACATGATTTCTGAGTGTGTTTTTATCTTGTGATGCCTTGCATCAGTCGGAAAGATAATTCTGTTGTTCTGTCAGCAGCGAGTTAATGTGAACATCCGGGAGAAAAATCTGCCTATAACTCCGCTTTTATTGTACAAAATAATCCATGTTTGCTGCTTGAGGCCTGAAGCTTGAATAATTGGACTTCATGAAATTATACTCGTCAATGTTTTTGTTTTGTTTTATTTTTATTTCCAATGCTCCCCCTTCCCCAACCTTTTTGTCAATCAACTCAAACTCCTAAATCACTAACTGCTGAGCCAAATATACTGTAGATTAGCCTTTTTCAACCAGGGTGCCTTGAGGTTTCTCCAGGGGTGCCTTGGCAAAATAACTAAAAATTGGCCAAAAATATATGCAAGCCAGCTGATGGATCAAGCTTGCCTTTTAGTTACACAAAGCCATGGGTTTTCATTGTGCACCAATTCAACCTTCCAGCCACCGGTGTCCTAACAACCAGTCAAGTCATCAGTGTTGATAGGAAGATTATTGATCCCCTGCACAGCATCCTTGATAGACCCTCCCCTGCCCCTCTCCATCAACACTGGGGTCACATTAGTGATGGAGAGAAACTAAAGCCAAGTACACACAATGAGATTATTGGACTAATGTTTGTGGTTTTTTTTGGATGCTAATCTCCATATCAAAAACGAATAGGTTAATAAAGTACAAAAATTCTCGTACAACAGAATAAAAATTTGGAAGTGATGTAATGTGTTGTAGTGTATTTGTATTGTATTTTTGGACGAAAACTGTACTGGTTGAATGAAAATCGTAGCATCTGGTATCATACAAGAAAATTTTTCGTGTTTGTCGCTTCGGAAAATTTTGGACGACAGCTGTGTACTAACGATCAGATTATCGTACGATTGCTGCGAAAGTGGTATTTTTTGTACGATATTCTGATCGTGTGTATGAGGCTTAAGGGAGAGGAGAAACAGTGGAATACTAGTCAATACCAGTGTGCAAAAGTGTACTTGCTTTGGAAGAATAAATCACCTCTAATGTTGGGTGACCTACGTGTGTCAACGCTGCCACATTATATGAAACTATTAAAATCATTTTTTACATTTTAGGATGGGGTGCCTTGAAACTGTCCATAATTTTAAAGGGTGCCTTGAGATTGTCTATCATTTTAAAGGGTGTCTTAAGATTGTCCAACATTTTAAAGGGTGACTTGAAAAAAGGTTGAGAAACACTGCTGTAGATCACAGGGGTATGGGTTAAAGTGGATCTAAAACCAATCACTAAAATCTCATACAATTTTGAACATGTTAACCCCTCCTGCCTTTGTAACGCATACAGTATATGCAGCCTTACAGAAGAGGGCTTTTTTCTGTGGTGCATCATATATAAGATATGTGTTTGTGGTAGGAGCACGATTGATTGCGTGCCCTCGAGAACAGAGACCGAAAGGTCACTGATAGCGCCTGTTTTTAAAATAACTGGAAAGCAGGAAGACTGACTTCTGATCAAGTAATCACTGGGATAGCCAGTCACAGTGATCATTTGCTTTAGATGTTTCCACTTTATCTCCTTTTTCTCCTATCTAGAGGAGAAGTCTTTAAAAAAATAATATAAATATCAGGGCTTGATCTAGGTTATTGTTATTGTCATTGTCAGTTTTAGGCTCCATTCACACTTATGTGACGCGGAAAAGTGTGAGATATTGCAGGCATTGCTGCAGCACATGTAAAAAACACAATTTTCTGGTGAGCATGCTGAGATATTATTCATGATGAATGGGATCACAAATGAACCAGCCACTGCATTTGCAGTAAAAAGCAATGCAACACATGTTAACATATTGCCAAGTGTGATTTTTTTTAAAAGAAAGGTGCCCACACTTCATTTGTGCAATTGTCGCACATAGGTTAGCCCATTTAAAGGAGTGAGCTACCCCAAACACGACACACCTAAATGCACAAAGACAAGTACATCGTCACACCAGCATAGATGGTAAAGGGGCCTTAGTGTGTTTTAGGTAGGATAAAAAAGGATTTTTTATTTAGTGTCAGTAGCTTTGATTTACTAAAGGCAAATTTACTGCTCTTTGTAAGTGCAGTTGCACTCTGCAGGAGCATTTGCACCAGAGCTTGGTAAATGAGGGGCTGTGCTCAGATAGGGTTCCCGACCTTTCAGGTAGAGACATAGTCTGAAAGCAAACATAATGGGGTTGATTTACTAAAGGCAAAAACTGTGTAGTGTAGTTGCTCCAGAGCTTAATAAATGCTTCACTTTGCAAAGAATATCCAATCACGAGCAATGAAAATCAAAATAAAACTGCATTTTTGCTTGCACATGATTGGATGATAGAAGTCAGTAGAGCTTCTGCTCATTTATTAAGCTCTGGAGCAACTGCTCTTTCAAAATGCAACTGCACATTGCAATGTGCACAGTCTATATGCCTTTAGTAAATTCACTCCAATGCTTCATAACATCAGTGTCATGGTGAACACTACATTAAAAAAAATGTTATAAGTTGTAATAAAAGATTTTAAAGATCGGTTTCTAAAAGTGAACTTTCAAAAAAAATGTAATTAAACAAACCCAATATCCTGAACATAGAAAATATATTCCTGTCAATCAGACTCCCATAATACCTTGTCCAGCCGGTACCTGAACCCTTTACTATACCAAGAATTTATGATCAAAATCATATCCTACAAACCTCCATAGAACAGATCATAGGAGCATATCTGCAGTTCTGTACTAAGCTATATGAGTCCCAGGAATCCTATACCTTTCTTAGTCTTTCATAATACCTTCAGTCAATCACTTAACCTACCTTTAATGTCACACAAATACTCCTTAAAAAGGCTCCTTGAGGCCTCACTAGTGAAGAAATAGACAACAATAGATAACAAGCTTTCGGTTAACAGAAAACTCCAGGTCTTGATGGCTTGCCCCTAGAATGGTATTTAATGCAAAAAGGTCAATGAATCCCACTGCAACTAATATTATGTGAAGCTATCTTTAAAAAGTAAGATACCTCTACCATCCTTGATGGAAACCTGAGGTGGAACTACCAGGGTCGCAAAAGTCACACTTGTGACTGGGGACCTGGCATTCCATCATATTATGACCATTGCCCAAATTTTAACCTCCCAGCAGATTGTCTACTAAAGCTAGATCTAGATTTAGATACCTGGGAATAGAGATACAACTTTCCCTAGCTAGATATGGTGAAATCGATTTGCTTCCCATAATTATAGCCTTCAAGAAAAAAATTATGATATGGTCAAAATGAACTCTTACGCTGATGGAGAGAGTTAATTTCTACAAAATCATTATCATTATTATTTTTATCAAAGTACCCATATACTTAACTAATTTCCCAATATATATTCCAAAACATCTTTTAAAGAAATGGACACCATGTTTTCTACATTTCTCTGGCACCCCAAAACTCCTAGACTCTCCCTGGCTACTTTACAACCCCCGCTTTCTCAGGTAGGCTACAAGAGCTTAAAAAATGCTATTACACTTCTCAATGGTCTAAATCCATTGGTGGTTATTCCCCAACATAAATAATGCAGCTATACTGAGATATTAACAAATCAATGTGGTGCTTTAAAAAAAATTAATAATAACAATGTTGTAATAATATATAGAAGGCTAAAAACAAGCCTTCTCTGACTTACAATGGGGATGGAAAGTTTTCAGACCCCCTTAAATGTTTCACTCTTTGTTATATTGCAGCCATTTGCTAAAATCACTTAAGTTCATTTTTTTCCTCATTAATGTACACACAGCACCCCATATTGACAGAAAAACACAGAATTGTTGACATTTTTGCAGATTTATTAAAAATGAAAAACTGAAATATCACATGGTCCTAAGTATTCAGACCCTTTGCTGTGACACTCATATAATTAACTCAGGTGCTGTCCATTTCTTCTGATCATCCTTGAGATGGTTCTACACCTTCATTTGAGTACAGCTGTGTTTGATTATACTGATTGGACTTGATTAGGAAAGCCACACACCTGTCTATATAAGACCTTACAGCTCACAGTGCATGTCAGAGCAAATGAGAATCATGAGGTCAAAGGAACTGCCTGAAGAGGTCAGAGACAGAATTGTTGCAAGGCACAGATCTGGCCAAAGTTACAAAAAAATTTCTGCTGCACTTAAGGTTCCTAAGAGCACAGTGACCTCCATAATCCTTAAATGGAAGACGTTTGGGATGACCAGAACCCTTCCTAGAGCTGGCCGTCCGGCCAAACTGAGCTATCGGGGGAGAAGAGCCTTGGTGAGAGAGGTAAAGAAGAACCAAAAGATCAGTGTGGCTGAGCTCCAGAGATGCAGTTGGGAGATGGGAGAAGGTTGTAGAAAGTCAACCATCACTACAGCCCTCCACCAGTCCGGGCTTTATGGCAGAGTGGCCCGACAAAAGCCTCTCCTCAGTGCAAGACACATGAAAGCCCGCATGGTGTTTGCTAAAACAACACCTGAAGGACTCCAAGATGGTGAGAAATAAGATTCTCTGGTCTGATGAGACCAAGATAGAACTTTTTGGCCTTAATTCTAAGCGGTATGTGTGGAGAAAACCAGGCACTGCTCATCACCTGTCCAATACAGTCCCAACAGTGAAGCATGGTGGTGGCAGCATCATGCTGTGGGGGTGTTTTTTAGCTGCAGGGACAGGACGCTTGGTTGCAATCGAGGAAAAGATGAATGCGGCCAAGTACAGGGATATCCTGGATGAAAACCTTCTCCAGAGTGCTCAGGACCTCAGACTGGGCCGAAGGTTTACCTTCCAACAAGACAATGACCCTAAGCACACAGCTAAAAATAACAAAGGAGTGGCTTCACAACAACTCCGTGACTGTTCTTGAATGGCCCAGTCAGAGCCCTGACTTAAACCCAATTGAGCATCTCTGGAGAGACCTAAAAATGGCTGTCCACCAACGTTTACCATCCAACCTGACAGAACTGGAGAGGATCTGCCAGGAGGAATGGCAGAGGATCCCCAAATCCAGGTGTGAAAAACTTATTGTATCTTTCCCAAAAAGACTCATGGCTGTATTAGATCAAAAGGGTGCTTCTACTAAATACTGAGCAAAGGGTCTGAATACTTAGGACTATGTGATATTTAATTTTTTCTTTTTTAATAAATCTGCAAAAATGTCAACAATTCTGTGTTTTTCTGTCAATATGGGGTGCTGTGTGTACATTAATGAGGAAAAAAATGAACGTAAATTATTTTAGCAAATGGCTGCAATATAACAATGAGTGAAAAATTTAAGGGGGTCTGAATACTTTCTGTTCCCACTGTATGTAGCTGCATGTAGTGTGAAGTAATTATTCTTCACAACAGGAAACTCAAAGCCCAGTTTCAGATGGTTTCTAACAGCTCAAAAACATTTGATGTGTCTTTATATTAAAGCCATGGCAGGCTGCCAATATTCTGGTTTCGTGGAAGGTAAAGGAGTTTTGAGTTTGTGACAAATTTTTCCACAATGCCTATAGTTACAGAGATGATTGGGAGCTTATTTTAAAGTTCTTTTACCTCCCGTTCAGAATATTTTAAAAACATTTCATTATTTTTCTTAATCATTAGTCATCAGGGAGCTAAAATGAAGAAGCAAAGCCATGCCCTTCTACAAAGATGGTTGCTTTTACACAGAGACACGGTTCATGATAAATCAGTAATAGGGAAAAGATCAGATGCAGGCAGCTTACAGGCAATACTTATGATTAATCCTGTGCCCACTGCTTGCCATTTTTGGACACAGCCTCCATAGCTCAGGTCTTCTTTAAGAAACAGTTTTTCAACCTCTCGCTGTTCATGTAGAAATACAAATTGAAGTAGTTCATAAATCAATATTTGCCTGCTCTAGGAATGTGGAGATAATGTAATGATACCAAACACAGTCTTTCTAGCATAAAAAAAGCTTGCTGTAAAATGGCATCAAGCTAGTGAAGCTGTCTCTCTGTTTATTCAGCCTGATAATGATTACTGCCTTCCATATGGAGTTATGAAACCATGCTAATGAATTGAGTTTTATCATATCGAAAGCACAAATGGCATCAGGCATTCTGATTATAAGCCAAAGTTACTGGTTTGCTGTGGGATTTTTTGACCCCGGTCATGGCCTCACACAGGGTTCTTTTCCCAGTGAATGGGATTAATCATGTATTCTACTCACCCTGGACTCCTGGGCCATTGTGTTCATTTAAAGTTTATTTAACCTTAACAATAATAATGTAATATCTTTCAGATTGGAAGTTCCTAGAAATGGCGGCTGCATTCATTTTCTTCAGGCTTTTGTGTCTATATTTTACCCTGGTAAGCTGCCAGTAACACACTTCCTGTCCTAGGGTGACAACACTCACTATACTCTGTGGAGCAACAGCATTTTCCCTGTAGGACAAGAAGGAAGTGTGTTTGGACTACAGAACACCTCTCCCTCTACTCATTATTAGATTATCTCTGTACTCTTGGAGTAGGTAAATATTGATTCATGATCAATTTAAATTTGTACTTTTATGTGAAGAGCAAAAGAGTGGTTAAAATGGTTTCTTAAAGAGGACCTGAACTTTAGAGGCCATGCCCAAAAATGACAAAGAGAGGGTGAAGGAATAGTCACTTGTACAGCCTGTAGGCTTCCCGCAGCTGATCTTTTCCCCATTACTGACTTTCCATGTGTTGGTATAGGGGCAGGGATTTGCTTCCTTATGTCAGAGCTACTTCCTGATGATCTGATGGTGCTCTATTGAATGATGATTAAGGCCCCATACACACAGGGTGGACTCCATTGGAGTTCGCCTGCTCAGCGGGGAATCTGTCCACTAATCCCAACTGAGCATGCGGATAGCTGGTCCATGTCCGCTCTGCTTATGCAGAATGGACACAGACACAGCTCGCTCTCCTCTATGGGTGGTCGAATGCCGTTTTCACCTGACTGCCATCTGTTTTTAGCAGATAGGATGAGATTGGATATCAGCACATGTTATTTGACACCCACCGCTCCATACAGGGCAATGGATGGCCTGATCAGGTCCCTCTAAAAAAACTGACAGGCGGACCCGATCGGTCCACCTGTGTGAAAAGGGCCTAAGGAAGATGATTAGAAAGTATTTACATATTCTGAACAAGCAGTAAAACCACTGGCATCTGTTGTAGACACCTCTTGGACACAGCAGGAAGTTGGACGTGGAGCTCCTGCTATATTATCTAGGGACATCAAAATTCAGTGTTTAGATTAGCTTTCATCAAAGCAAACAGTACATAAAGGAATTCAAATCACAAATCATAATCTGCAGGGTACAGGACTATAAAGACAAAAAAAGTTCAAGATTTCAGTTGGTTCCTAATGCTCCAAAGAGAAACACACCACATAATGCAGCATTCTACAATGGGCCGATGCTGGTGTGATGGCACATCTCAGGAGGGCGGGTCCCTGACAGCCTGGTGTCACAAGAAGTGGGTTAAATGACGTGGGCTGTCATTACACCCATAAGAAAAGGTGGTGGTGTGGACCTAGTAGATGTGGATCCGGTCCTGCTATCATCACCTTTATGGCTACCTGTTCAATTTCCTCCTAGGCCTCTAAACCCTATCTTGTCCCACTCACTCGCGATATGGTATTCAGGTTAAATATTCCAAGGGATTTCTTTCACCTCAGCTACCTCTTCTGGAGGTTTTCCACTCTCCATGCTTTCCTCCAGGGTTGAATGACCCCCATAGCTTCCATTGGTGGCGCTCCGAAGGCCTTACAACGGGTCTGCTCATTTCTCATGACTAGGGGGTATACACTTTTCAGCAGATTCAGGAAACTTTTGAAGCTCCTGATCGAGATACTGCTATATCCAAATTGGCCATTTTTTAGACACCCTGGTTAGAAATGATGAAAATTCTTGACCTTCGATTGCATTCAAAACCAGATGCAATACCCATCTGGTTACTCAAGGTCTAGTCTCATTACTTTACTCCTCCCTTCTGGGAGCATCTAACACTCCAGCCCCCTCCTACTGTTCAAGATAAGAGGTGGATTTGGATGCCCTTCAATCCTCTGAGGACTGGTCCAAGATGTGGGAGGCTCTTTTTCATTCTTCCCGTAACCTCATAGCATTAGAGAATTCATTCAAAGTTATGTCTAGATGGTACTATACCCCAGTGAGAATTGCAAAATACCTTCCTACATACCAAGTGATGTGTTTCAGGGGTTGTTCAGACCAGGGCAATATTAAGCACATATGGTGGACAAGCCCCAAAGTTAAAAGGCTGTGGATCCGGGTGTACGCTTTGGTCAATACGCTATTTCATGTTAATATACCTAAGGACCCATGGGAAGCTATACTTCGTAAGCCTATCCTGGAGTTAGCGAAATGAGAACATATCTTGGCAACACACATTTTTATGGCTACTAAACAAACCATTACGAAGGCGTGGAAAACCCCTCTCCTCTCTTTTGAAGAGATGAAGCGACGGGTGCATGGTACGTTGACAAACAAGAAGCTTACGACAATACTCGCAGGCACTAAGGACACATTTCTAAAGACTTGGCAGCCTAAGTTGGATCAATTTCCAGCGATGAGCCCACATTCCCGATTTCTGTACCTATAGGAAATTCTGTTGAGTCTACTGGTGGTGGCATTGGATTCCCTGGGGCAGGGCTTATCTTCTTCCTACGCTTCTCTTTCTTCTCTTTTTCTTCCTTTTTTTACCAATATCTACCGCCAGATGCCAGTTAACTGAGTCTGTTAACTGTTCCCTGGCCGTACTTTTGAAGTAAAATATTTATTTACCTTTTTTGATGGTGTAGCTTATCAGTCTAGCCCTTTTGTAAATTAGGAGATAAGGGGGTAAAGCCCTTTTGTACATTAGGAGACTTGGGAGCTTTCTCTCCTAGTTGTTTTTTTTTTGTTTGTTTGTTTTATATTATTTTTTTTTGGGTTCCTGAGAGGTTCTCGGACTTTATCCCCATAACTCAACATGGGTCAATCTCATGTACTGCATGGTATTTTTACAGGATGATTCCTGGATTACTGTTTGCTTAGCACATTCTTTAGACTGCAACTATTGTGTGCCGCATGATTCGCTATTACCCTATTAGATTATAATAATATCAAGGCACCCTCACCTGGTTATTTATTGTTTTTCTTTTTGTTGTTACTGCTTATATCATGTTAGAGGCATATTGGTTTGTGCTATATATGTTCTCATTCTCATACCACTCTCAGCTACTGGCCTAGGCAATTGTTCACTGTTTTGTGAGTTTGTCCTTACTAAATAAGAATATTGTAAAATAAAAGTGGTGGTGGATTGCTGATTGCTAACAAGCGCTGGACATATGGTGAGTATAGAAGTGAGAATTGCTATTTTTTTGTTTTCTCACATGAAGGGCAATTATTAAAAAAAAACACTAGCTGGAGTTCAGATTAAAAAAAAAAAGATTTAAAGATTTAGGAAAAAAGCTAAGGCTTCATTAAAAAGTAACCGTTGCTCCGTTGCTGTATATTGTGTCATGTCAGGAATTTATTCCTGCTGAATAGTAAAGTTACTGAAAGATCCACATTAAATCTAAAATATTACATTTTCATTCATTTTCTTGTCTAGCTGCAGATGTTACATTACCAATCAGCAGCACCAAAACTGTAAGAACTTACCGTCACGGAACTCTGATCAATGATTGACAAAGAAGCTGCAACTGCAAAATGTTCATGTGACTTGAACACATTAGGAAATTTTCTGCTAATCTCTATTGGGACCATATTATTTTAACCATGAAAAAAAAGGAGTTGAATATAAAGCAAATAAAAATGGGAAACAAATAATTTCAAAGTGTTTAGACCAATTATTGTCACATAGTAATGTATATTTCAGCAATTTAATTTTCATCACCAATGCATTGAAGGCTTATTTACATAAGCATATTAGCAAGTAAGCAAATATTTGCATGTCAATTTTTTAATAAAATATCTGTTTAAACTGAAGCTGCCAATTACTGTGAAACTATTATGCACACTTAACAAAAAAAAAACAAATACTAGATAATTAAATTAACAGTACCTGAAACACATTGTGTTTATTCTAAACAATAAATTAGTTTTGATTGAAAATGTGCTGATTACTGAATGCATCTAGAAGTGTCACTCGCACAAGTAGTCTGAGGTTTCTTCTTAAAGCATAACTCCAGTCTTATTAAAACTTGACATATCGCATATTATTTAAGTCCATTCATTTATGTTTAGCTTGCTATAATGTATCTATTTTTATTTACATTTTAACAAGGACTAATGCATGTCTCTACAAAGAGCTGGTCCCAGCAGTTTTACCCATGGATGAGCATTTGGATGAGAAAAATTAGATTTGACCAAGGCCTTTAACTGGTCAAAAACACATGATGAAGGATAAATTGAAAAAAATGTTCAAATATCGACAAAGCAAGAACTTTTTCTGGGACCAGGGGGCAGGTTAGAAGAGCTCCCTATATAAACCACACAACCCAGGCCCAGCACCTGATGGGATTGTTCTGGCTACATTGGATGTAGAATGTATCTACACTTTCCAAAATGATGGAACTGCAATGATGCAACAAAACTTTCTCTGGAGCCGCTTACAGAGGCGAAGCAATTCATTCTGACAAGCTACTCAATATAATACACAATTTTAAAATAACCTCTACCTACAGCAGGTAGGAACAGCAACCAGTCATATTCTGGTCAGCTGTACTGCAAAAGTAGAAGAAGAGAAGCCATTCATGAAATACAGGAATGATAAATGCATAAACAAAGTATAAATTCATTCTAACTTTAAAGGTGTAAATAATTAGTATTAATCAATGTGGGTGAAGAGGTGGAGGTGTTGAAAACTGAAGTCTTGTGATTGGAAAAAACTGGTCACTTTTTTGTACACACGATTTAAAGTGGACCTTCCCCGTGACATAAAAATAGTTATTTAATTTCGAAATAACCTTAAAAAAAAGATATAAGCTTTATCTGTTAACTCATTGTGGTTGTAAAGATCAGATATGAACAAAGTATATCCCTCTGTAGTGTGTACTTGTCTCAATTAAAGTGGTTGTAAAGCAGGGCTCGAGTCCTGCGGGAACACGTGGGAACGACGTTCCTGCACTTTTTTACAGCAAGAGCATTGTTCCCGTTAGTAGCCACGTCCCGCAGGACTGCGAGCTGTGGCAGGCAGTGTGGGTGTGCGGGAAGGCGTCCATGCCAACGGGGGTCAGTCTGCCCCGGGTGCCACACATTGGGGAGGGGGGGTGTTATCCCAGCGCGCCTGTGCTCCCCTGCCTCAGTCCTCCTGCTCCAGTGGCCTCTGTAACAAGGTCCCGTCTCCTAGAGTTCAGTGATAGGTGGAACAATGCTGGTGTCACTGGCGTGTATTATAGGAGGCGGGACCTTGTTTCAGCGGCCACTGAAGGAGGAGGACTGGGGGAGGGGAGAACGGGCGTGCTGGGATGACACCCCCCAACGTGTGGCACGCAGGGCGGACTGACCCCCATTGGCACTGGTAAGGCTACACTGATGGGGACACTGATCAGGCTGCACTGATGGGGACACTAATCAGGCTGCACTGATGGGGACACTAATCAGGCTGCACTGATGGGGACACTAATCAGGCTGCACTGATGGGGACACTAATCAGGCTGCACTGATGGGGACACTAATCAGGCTGCACTGATGGGGACACTGATCAGGCTGCATTGCTGGGCACCGGTAAGGCCGCATTGCTGGGCACTGGTGAGGCCGCATTGCTGGGGACTGGTAAGGCCGCATTGCTGGGCACTGATAAGGCCGCATTGATGGGCACTGGTAAAGCTGCATTTGATGGGCACTGGTAAGGCTGCATTTGATGGGCACTGGTAAGGCTGCATTTGATGGGCACTGGTAAGGCTGCATTTGATGGACACTGAGGAGTGAGCAGCCGGGGCTTGGGCCCCACTTTGCACAATCAACACAGGTGGCCTGAGAACATTGTGTATAGAGATATATATATATATATATATATATATATATATATATATATATATATATATATATATACATACATACACTTTTCTATTTTTGAGGTGGGGGGCGGGAATTTTGAGTGAGTTCCCACACTTTTTTTCCCAGGACTTAAAGCGGAGTTTCGCTAAAAATTTTTTTTTAGATGTCAGCAGCTGCAAAAAGCTGCTGACTTTTAAAATAAGGACACTCACCTGTCCCGGGCTCCAGCGATGTCGGCACCTGAGGCTGAACCGTCCCTCGATCCTCGGGTGCTGCCGCCGCCATTCTCACTGAGGGAATCGGGAAGTGAAGCGTTGCGGCTTCACTGCCCGCTTCCCTACTGCACATGTGCGAGTCGCGCTGCGCGTCTACACTGGTCCCCGTTGTGTTGTGGGAAGTGTATTTCCCACAACACAACGGGGGTGGGCGGGGACTCTGCGGCTAGCTGCAGCTAGCTATACCCGGAAGTGGGTGCAGATACCTGTATTATACAGGTATCTGCACCCCCTCCCCCCTGAAAGGTGCCAATTGTGACATTGGAGGGGGGGAGGAATCCGATGAGTGGAAGTTCCACATTAGGGTGGAACTCCGCTTTAACCCCCGTTGTAAAGTAGTTTACCTTCATGTATTCTATGCATGAAGGTAAAAACCCTTCTGTGTGCAGGAGCCCCCCAGGCCCCCCTAATACTTACCTGAGCCCCCTCTTGATTGAGCGATGTCCACGAGAACCTCTTTGGGGATTCGAACTCCTGATTGGCTTTTGGCAGCAGCGGGAGCCAGTGATATTATTAGGAGATGGAGGGGGCAGGGTTGAACCGTGGCTCCATGTGTGAATGGACACACAGAGCCGCGGATCAGGAGCGCGCCTGCTTGGGTGCTCCAAGAGCAAGTTGCTTGCTGTGGGGGCATCCGACAGGAGGGAGGAGCCAGGAGCACCAGGGGGAGGAGGATCCGGGCTGCTCTATGCAAAACCACAACATATTTGTTATTAAAAAAAAAAACAAGGCTTTAGTATCACTTCAAGAGCACTAATGCCGTGAACACACGGGCGGACTTTTCAGCATCAAATGTCCGACGGCCTTTCAACTGAGTTACGACGGACTTTCGAATGACTGGACTTGCCCACACACGAACGGACTAAAGTCCGTTCGAAAGTCTGTTCCTTTGAACGTGGTGACGTACGAAGGGACTAGAATAAGGAAGTCCACAGCCAGTAGCCAATAGCTGCCCTTGCGTCCTTTTTTGTCAGTCGGACTAGCATACAGACGAACAGATTTTTCAATCGGACTCAAGTCCGTCAGAAAGATTTGAAACACGTTCTAAATTTAATGTACGTCTGATTTTCGACAGAAAAAGTCAGCTGAAGGTCCGATGAAGCCCACACACGACTGGATTGTCCAACGGATTTGTTCCGTCGGACCAGTCCGGTTGAACAGTCCGTCCGTGTGTACACTGCATAAGTGTAATTTCTGTCTGCTGCTTCGGTCCTTTCCTATCAGCATGAATCATGTCTGACAAGTTTTCCTGACACCAATAGGAAAAGGTGACCGGGAGGGACCTTCAGCTGATTGACAGCCTCAGCTCTATTTCCCTTTGCTGTATGAAGGAGGGGTTATGTCCCTTCCCTCCAGTCTTCTCACTGAGCTCTGCAGTAAATTCAGCTCTCTACCGCCTTTATTCTGAACAGACAGACAAGCTTCTGAGGCCAGTCACTTCACTTTGTATAAGTGAGGGTTTACAACCACTTCACTGGCGATCTGAGTCAGAATTCACCCTCCCCGATTCACCAGCTCAGAGGTGGAGAATCAGGGAGTGAAGAGAGAATCCCGGGGGAAGGAGGAAGTTTTCTAACTTCTTTCTACCTCGTTCAGACCCCCCAAGACAGTAACCATGTCTCCCTATCATATTTATGTGTATACGTATACAGTATCTCACAAAAGTGAGTACACCCCTCAGATTTTTGTAAATATTTTATTATATCTTTTCATGTGACACTGAAGAAATGACACTTTGCCACAATGTAAAGTAGTGAGTGTACAGCTTGTAGAACAGTGTAAATTTGCTGTCCCCTCAAAATAAAACACACAGCCATTTATGTCTAAACCGCTGGAAACAAAAGTGAGTACACCCTCAAGTGCAAAATTTCCAAATTGGACCCAAAGTGTCAATATTTTGCGTGGCCACCATTATTTTCCAGCACTGTCTTAACCCTCTTGAGCATGGAGTTCACCAGAGTTTCACAGGTTGCCACTGGAGTCCTCTTCCACTCCTCCATGACGACATCACAAAGCTGGTGGATGTTAGAGACCTTGCGCTCCTCCACCTTCCATTTGAGGATGCCCCGCAGATCCTCAATAGGGTTTAGGTCTGAAGACTTGCTTGGTCAGTCCATCACCTTTACCCTTAGCTTCTTTAGCAGGCAGTGGTCGTCTTGGAGGTGTGCTTGGGGTCGTTATCATGCTGGAATTCTGCCCTGTGGTCCAGTCTCTGAAGGGAGGGGATCATGCTTTGCTTCAGTACATGTTGGCATTCATTGTTCCCTCAATGAACTGTAGATCCCTAATTCCGGCAGCATTCATGCAGCACAGACCATGACACGCCCACCACCATGCTTGACTGTAGGCAAGACACACTTGTCTTTGTACACCTCACCTGGTTGCCGCCATACACACTTGACACCATCTGAACCAAATAAGTTTATCTTGGTCTCATCAGACCACAGGACATGGTTGAAGTAATACATGTCCTTAGTCTGCTTGTCTTCAGCAAACTGCGGGCTTTCTTGTGCATCATCTTTAGAAGAGGCTTCCTTCTGGGACGACAGCCATGCAGACCACTTTGATGCAGTGCACTCAAATTCTTTGGTCGACCATGGCAAGGCCTGTTCTGGGTGGAACCTGTCCTGTTAAACCGCTGTATGGTCTTGGCCACCGTGCTGCATCTCAGTTTCAGGGTCTTGGCAATCTTCTTATAGCCTAGGCCATCTTTATGTAGAGCAACAATTCTTTTTTTAGATCCTCAGAGAGTTCTTTGCCATGAGGTGCTCCAGTGACCAGTATGAGAGAGTAAGAGCGATAACACCAAATGTATTTTTGTATATATATATATATATATATATATATATATATATATATATATATATAAAATGTGTGTGTGTGTATATATATATATATATATATATATGTAGAGGGACTATTTATTTATTCCTTTTCTATTTAATATCTATTTTATTAACATTAACCACACCGTCTGTCCGTGTACTGAGCGCTGATAATTTATCATTGCTTAATAAACGGACATCTCGGTGTTTCTGTGAATTTCTGGTACTGTAATCTCGCGAAGTCTCACAAGATTCCAGTATCAGGGGCCGTTCTCCTCTGTTTGAAGCGTTTGTAGATCTCTTCACTCCTCCAAAGGAGAAGCGATCTACAAAGCTTCATAAACTGGCACACAGAGGAGAACGATCTCCTCTGAGAATGCCAGAGAATGAAGCAGTGAATATATTTCACTGCTTCAAAAACGGACACCTTAGTGAGACAGAGAGCCTTCCAGTGATAGATCATTACTAAACTGCTAGATCTTTTTTCAGATAAGTGTTTAATGTTGTATGGTGCATACAAGAGATGAGGCACATGACGGCATATGTCTCATCATAATAGATTACACTCATCTGTTTTTTTTTTTTTTAAATCCTTCCCCAGCAAAAATATGTTCATTTATTGTTTTGTTTTCATGAATATAGGCTTAGCTTTTAAAGTGTTACGTCAGTAGATTATCGAGAGTGTTGGTATCTGTTAATCATTTGTATAATCATTAATCAAATATCTATATATGTAATAATTATTGATGTTCTATATATTGCTGTATAAATTATCACACTGATTACTGCAGCTTGCACAAGTTTATATGTATTCTGAATTATTTGTACTGCATCGCTGTTATATTAACATTACAGACAGGAAAATCACAAAGAAAATTCCTAGCATGGATTATAATTTGGTTTGGAAAGGTCATTTGCAGCTTAGTGTAGAAACTCTTGTCATGGCAGCTCATAAGCAGGAAAAAGGGAAAGAAAACAGCTGACTTTTCTCATCAAACATTAAATGGTAACCATGCATTCATGCGTCATTATGGAAGACTGAGGACAACTGCTTTTATTATAGTCATACTTTAAAGGTACTCGTCCTTCTTTCCTCCACCAATTTTCTTAGCAAGTCCAGCGGGTCACACTGTAAAAGTTAAATTGAAAAAGGAAAGACATGTATAACCCCTAACCCTTTCACTGGCGGAGCCATTTTTTGTCCCCTTTTTTTTGCACACATTAAAATGCACACTTTAGGCCTGAAGATTACTTGGAATTCCCAAAATTATATATATATATATATATATATATATATATATATATATATATATATATATATTCTGAAAGCAGAGACCATTTAGAATAAAATGGAGGCAGATGCAATCTTTTATGTCACATGATATTTGAGCCAGTATTTATGAAATTAGATTTTCAGTAAAAAATACAGTCAAATTATTTTTAATGCACACAAAACTCAATATAATACAAACCTACAATGGTTTTGGTAAAATTTAAAATATGAGGTTGTGTCCAGTAAAAGGACACCAAATATGTTAGGCCTCAAAATTAAGAGTGCCCATGAAAGGGCTAAAAACTACAATACATGAAACTGTCCATAGTCAACACTTTAAAACACTTTCCTATTTGTGCATATCCAATGCGGGCATATATGTTTGTAAAAGTGTATATGTTTATTAATTTTAATAAAAACGTAACATTTTTAACCGCTTCAGATTTGGCTGCTGAATGACCAGGCCATTTTTTGCGATTCGGCACTGCGTCGCTTTAACTGACAATTGCGCAGTCGTGCGGCGCTGTACCAAAACAAAATTGACGTCCTTTTTATCCCACAAATAGAGCTTTCTTTTGGTGGTGTTTGAT
Organism: Aquarana catesbeiana; assembly: GCF_042186555.1. Lineage (NCBI taxonomy): Eukaryota > Metazoa > Chordata > Amphibia > Anura > Ranidae > Aquarana > Aquarana catesbeiana. Next base: position 514,986,842 of record NC_133326.1, on the reverse strand, counting down.
TGCCTCTGCGGTTTTTATTTTTTGCGATATATAAACAAAAGAGCGACAGTTTTTAAAAAAATACAATATCTTTTAATTTTGCTATAATAAATATCCCACATTTTTTATCAAAAAAACAATTTTTTTCCCTCAGTTTAGGCCAATATGTATTCTTCTACACATTTTTGGTAAAAAAAAAAAACCCGCAATAAGCGTACATTGATTGGTTTGCGCAAAAGTTATAGTGTCTACAAAATAGGGGATAGATTTATGGCATTTTTATTATTATTATTTTTTTTACTAGTAAGTTTTTTTTACTGTGATTTTTATCGGGACTGCAACATTATGGTGGACACATCGGACACTTTTGACACCATTGACAATTATATAGCAATCCGTGCTATAAAAATGCACTGATTACTGTGTAAATGTCACTGGTAGGGAAGGGGTTAACACTAGGGGGTGATCAAGGGGTTAACTGTGTTCCCTATGTGTGTTTCTAACTGTGTTCCCTATGTGTGTTTCTAACTGTGGGGGGATGGGACTGTCTAGGAGGAGAGAGAGATTGGTGTTCACACGTAGTATGAACACACGATCTGTCTCGTCTCCCCTGAAAGAACCGGGATCTGTGTGTTTGCACACACAAATCCCAGTTCTCGCTCTGTCACAAGTGATCGCGGCCGCCGGGTACTCGGATCGGCTCCGTGCACATGCTGCGGGCACGCGCGTGCTCCTCCAGCGGCGCACACGCGCCCCTAGTGGCCAAAAGGCGAAGCGACGTATGGTAACATCGTTTTGCCCAGCCGTGCCATTCTGCCGCAGTAAAACTGCGGCGGCTGGTCGGCAAGCGGTTAAACTATTTATTTTATTTTGTTACTTTAACTTTATTGCTATCACAAGGGGACTGATAACCCCCCTTTATAAATGTATGGTGCAGGTGACGGGTTCTTTAAGGACACATCAGGGGTCCCCTAAAACCAGCCCTGCACTCTGTTGAAGCCATTTGAGCACAGACTGTGTTCAGATAGCTTCTTCTCTGGCCAGTGCAACCAGGAATTGACAGCTCTGAATCATATTCTGTAAGTGCTCAGAGCTGAGAGCTTAGGGGACAGTCTTCGGGGGGGGGGACTTTCCATCCTGACATTTGCCATAATGTTCTCACGCACCCAGGAGGACCAGCAGGGATGTGCGGTGAGGTCAGTGGCTGGTGAGACACTGGTTACTATCAGAGCCATATACACACAGGTTACATATTCCCAAGTTACGCATTCGATTCTCATTATGTAGGCGATTGCAGTTCTACTAGTATACTCATTTAACAAAAATATTTACAAACGCTGTCCCTTTAAGATGTAATGTTTAGGGGTTCTGAGTAATTTTCTAGCAAAAAATTATGATTTTTACACGTAGGAGAAAAGTTTCAGAATTGGCCTGGGTGGTAAGTGGTTAATTATCATAAGTAATATACAAATAATTATTATATATTGTTTTTAAAGTAATTTACTATATTTTCAAAATCTGTACTCAAGCAGGTGGCTTAACGGACAAATTACTGAAGTTTGAAGTTATAACTTCAAACCAGTAATTTCACAGTAAATAAATAAATATTAAATTATGTTATGCCTTTTATCCATAAACCCATTTTTTTTCCTTGTAGTTAAGAGGGCTGGGCAGGAAGGGATCATGTGTCTTTTAGACACAAGCCCCCTTCTATGACACTGCAGTGAGAAGAGAGCCTCCACTGCAGCATTTTATTGGACAGCTTGGACCAATGGTACTTTATGATTGGTCCAAGGCTCCAAGCTGTCCATTGGGCTCAGGGCCTCTGACAAGAAATCAACGTGTGCCAGATTGTATTTAAACTGGCCGCGCTGTATGTAGCTTATGACAGGCTGCGCAAGGAGCCCTGTATCTCCGGAACCATAGGTGCTAGGAGCCCCAAATTTTGACGAGCGGTGGGGTAGGACTTGGGTCTCTGTGACCCCAGGTTGCCGTGCTACGACCCTCGAAGCTCAATTGTTTTCTTTTTTGTTTGTTTTTTTCATGTTCATGGCATGGCTCTGCCTCACCTGCCTCACCTGACTGCATGTCCCTGAGGGTCAGGTAGGCCGGGACAAGTGGTGAAAAGTGGGGAGTAAGGCAAATGGCTGCTGTATCACTTCTACTAGAAAGATGTTAAAAACTTAAACAATGAGACAGAAGTTAGTTGCAATACAAGGGCTGACATAGTATTTACACTGGCAGGTTTAAATGGACCTAAAAAAGTGAAAGTTTGCTATGTGCTCATTCTGAAGATCTGCGTATCCTCCTCCTTTTCTGCTGCTTCTGGAGTATTTCCCCAACATTCATCAGGTCACCAGTGGGACAGCTCTGACATCTGGAAGCAAAACCCTGCTCCTATACTAAGATGGCGTCCTTAAAACTACAACACCGTGCAGAACAAGGCATGGTAAATTAATCATTGGGAAAGGTCATTAGGGCATCTACAGACATTACTGGTAACTTAGTCCTTTGCCCTTTTTTTGGGCACTGCTTCTGGAGTTTAGGGTCACCAACTTAACCACTTCAGCCCGAAAGGTTTTACGCCCTTAAAGTGGATTAAACCCGATTCATGAAATTTGAGCTGGGCACATCTGGGGATCAGTGACACCAATACAGTGATCAGTGCTAAACAAAATGCACTGTCACTGTATAAATGACACTGGCAGGGAAGAGGTTAACATCAGGAGCGATCAAAGAGTTAGGTGTGCTCCTAGGGAGTGATTTCTAACTGTGTGGGGGATGGACTAACTGGAGGAAAACCAGCAAGGAAGGAAGACAAGATCTCTATCTTCCTCTGTGACAGAACAGCAGTCCAGCGAATGATCGTCGGATGGCCGTCGAACCCGCTGATTGGTTCCTGCTGTGTCCAATCACAGCGGGAGCGTGGCTCTGGTGGCGCTTGCACACGTCCCAGAGCCAACAACAGAAATCACGTACAGGTACGTGATTTTGCACTTAAAGCGGAGTTCCACACAAAAATGGAACTTCCGCTTTTTGGAACCCTCCCCCCCTCTGGTGTCACATTTGGCACCTTTTAGGGGGGAGGGGGGTGCAGATACCTGTCTAAGACAGGTATTTGCACCCACTTCCGGCATAGACTCCCATGGGAGTCTATGCCTCTTCCCGTCCCGACCGCGCTGTCTGCTGGGAACACACAGCTCCCAGGAGAGAGCGGGGACCACTAGGGACGCGCAGCGCGATTCGCGCATGCGCAGTAGGGAACCGGGAAGTGAAGCCGCAACGCTTCACTTCCTGATTCCCTCACCTAGGATGGTGGCGGCAGCTGCCGAGAACCGAGCGGGTTCTCGGCGTCCCCTGCCGACATCGCTGGACCCTGGGACAGGTAAGTGGCCATGTATTAAAAGTCAGCAGCTGCAGTATTTGTAGCTGCTGGCTTTTAATATTTTTTTTTTTTGGCGGTGTGGGTGAACCCCCGCTTTAAGAGCCGCTCTGCTGCAGTAAATGTACGCGGGGCGGTCGGAGGTAAAAGCACAGAAAAATCAGGTATTTGTAAAAATGCTTATTTGTGTTGAAAGAACAACAGTAAGTAATGTAAAGTTGCTTTTGCACTCTGAACAATACTTTATGCATTATATCTATCTATACCAGTAGGTGGCACCGCAGTGTTATAATGTGTATTCTATGGTGATGTATTTAGAGGAAGTACCTTTGTTCCTAAGTGTGTGTGTAGTTGTATCCTCCTTGTTTCCTGTTCCATGATCAAGAAATGCTTTGATATCCTCCATGAAAGTAAAGGTATACTCTGCATACAACAAGCTTCCAGCGCATGATTCAATAACCTGCACAATAGGTTATGGGCCCAGGCACAGCCAGCAACAGCAACCCAGCAGCACCCAGGCACTGGAAAAATAATTCTGCAAGTCAGTGAGTACTGTATGCAAGCTACTAAAAAGAGGGCTAGCAGTTCAGATGTTAAGGTTGCAATTGCAAAGCTGAACAATACCAATTACCAGCTGTGGAAGTTTAAATTATAAATGATTCTAGGCAAGGATGACTTGGGAAAGATGCTGAATACAGACAGACCCACAAACGGAGATACGGAGGACTGGGATAGGAAAGACAGACAGGCAAGGGCAACTATAAGCTTGCTAGTGGAAGATGACCAGTTTATCCACATAAGAACAGAAAAAATGGCCAAAGGTATGTGGACTTCATTACAAAAACTGCATGAGCACTCAAGTCCAAACAGCAAACTGTTTTTGCTACGAAAGTTATACAAGATGAGACTAGAAGAAGGCCAGCAAATGTGTAACCACGTGAAAGCTATGCTAGAAATCATAGAACAGCTACGCACCATCGGAGAGGACATCAAAGATAACCAAATTGTTGCCCTGCTCCTTTGCAGCCTTCCAGAGACATATACTGCTCTTAACGCTTTAGAAACCAGACCCGAGCAGGAGCTGACACTGGAATATGTAAAAGGGAAATTAATTGATGATTATGATAGATGGAAAGAAAACACGTACCATGATGACAAAGCTCTTAAGATGTACAAAGGCACAAAGCACAACAAAGAAAGCAGAGCCTGTTTTCACTGTAAAAAGACCGGTCACTTAAAGAAGGACTGTTCTAGCTGGAAAGCCAAGCAGTGAAAGCTGAAACTGTCCACAAAAGAAAGAGTCAAAGCAGCCATAAAGGAAACTGAAGACACATCATGAGTGGCAAAAAAAACAAGGAGAGAGGTGCCTCTGGGTGCAGACGTTTTTAACAAACTTTAATACACATAAATTAGTCAAACTCACTAGGCCTTGTAGTTCCTCTGTCAAAACAGTCTGGTCAGAGAGGTGTCCACCGTTAAGATGGTTATGCTGGCTCTGGAAGACAAACTCGAGACGAGGCATGAGGCGCAGGGAACAGCAGGCTACAGGGGATGACGTCGCCAGTAGTGGACGCGTTTCTTGAGTAGGCGCACTGCGGAGTACTGGCAAGCCGCACTCTTTTATCAACAGACCTTAGTTTGACTAGTTTATGTGTATTAAAGCTTGTTAAAAACGTCTGCACCCAGAGGCGCCTCTCTCCTTGTTTTTTTGCAGCTCCCTGGAACATGGTTCCTGTTCTAATATAATGGCAGCCCTGCTTGCTCTAGACTTTTAACCCCTTCTCACCATCCCTACATAGACTTATATAGGCTGTGTATATAAAACAAAACGGACTGGTCACAGTTCTATGATTGATCGTCTTACAGTTTTATTGCAGATTTTTATTCCTCCACTTGTTTTATTACAGTAGGTGACCGCGATATTGTGTCAATCTCACCGCACTTCTCGGCGAGATTTGACACCTACGAGCCCCGTCGCAGGAGCCAGCGCCGAGATGGCTCACTCATCGGGAAAGGAAAATGTTGTTTTCCTCCCGCGATGAGTGACAGGCAGCGCTGACAGCTGCCTAGTATGAATCTTGAGGCGGGAACACCGCGCCAAATTTTAAATGAAAAAACCGGCGTGGGTTCCCCCCTCGGGGGCATACCAGGCCCTTAGGTCTGGCATGGATTGTAAGGGGAACCCCCTATGCCGAAAAATCGGCGTGGGGGTCCCCCCCCAAATCCATACCAGACCCTTATCCGAGCACGCAGCCCGGCCGGCCAGGAAGGGGGGTGGGGACGAGCGAGCGCCCCCCCCCCCCCCCTGAGCCGTACCAGGCCGCACGCCCTCAACATGGGGGGTGGGTGCCTTGGGGGAGGGGGGCGCCCTGCGGCCCCCCCACCCCAAAGCACCTTGTCCCCATGTTGATGAGGACAAGGGCCTCTTCCCGACAACCCTGGCCGTTGGTTGTCGGGGTCTGCGGGCGGGGGGCTTATCGGAATCCGGGAGCCCCCCCTTAATAAGGGGGCCCCCAGATCCCGGCCCCCCACCCTGTGTGAATGAGTTTGGGGTACATGGTACCCCTACCCATTCACCTAGGCAAAAGTGTCAATGTAAAAAAAACACACTACACAGGTTTTAAGAATAATTTATTAGTCAGCTCCGGGGTCTTCTTCCGACTTCGGGGGTCTCCTTCCGACTTCTCCCGGTGTTCGGCCTCTTCTCCCGGGCCCCGCCGCTATCTTCTTCCAGCTCTATTGCCAGCGAGGGGCCCGGTCTGCTGCCGCTGTCTTGTCGCCGCTGTCTTGTCGCCGCTGTCTCGCCGCCGCTGTCTCTCCGCTTCTTCTCTTCTTTTCTTCTTCCCCGATGTTGACACGACGCTCTCTCCGGCTGGAATGCTGTGTGCGAGCTGCGGAGCCATTTATATAGGCGGTAACCCCGCCCCTTACGACGTCATGGTCCCAGCATGCGCAGGGACTCTGGGGCCACGCCCCCTTATGACGCCAGAGTCCCTGCAGACCGGGCCCCTCGCTGGCAATAGAGCTGGAAGAAGATAGCGGCGGGGCCCGGGAGAAGAGGCCGAACACCGGGAGAAGTCGGAAGGAGACCCCCCGAAGTCGGAAGAAGACCCCGGAGCTGACTAATAAATTATTCTTAAAACCTGTGTAGTGTGTTTTTTTTACATTGACACTTTTGCCTAGGTGAATGGGTAGGGGTACCATGTACCCCAAACTCATTCACACAGGGTGGGGGGCCGGGATCTGGGGGCTCCCTTATTAAGGGGGGGCTCCCGGATTCCGATAAGCCCCCCGCCCGCAGACCCCGACAACCAACGGCCAGGGTTGTCGGGAAGAGGCCCTTGTCCTCATCAACATGGGGACAAGGTGCTTTGGGGTGGGGGGGCCGCAGGGCGCCCCCCTCCCCCAAGGCACCCACCCCCCCATGTTGAGGGCGTGCGGCCTGGTACGGCTCAGGGGGGGGGGCGCTCGCTCGTCCCCACCCCCCTTCCTGGCCGGCCGGGCTGCGTGCTCGGATAAGGGTCTGGTATGGATTTGGGGGGGACCCCCACGCCGATTTTTCGGCATAGGGGGTTCCCCTTACAATCCATGCCAGACCTAAGGGCCTGGTATGCCCCCGAGGGGGGAACCCACGCCGGTTTTTTCATTTAAAATTTGGCGCGGTGTTCCCGCCTCAGGATTCATACTAGACAGCTGTCAGCGCTGCCTGTCACTCATCGCGGGAGGAAAACAACGTTTTCCTTTCCCGATGAGCGAGCCAGCGCGACATTCACAGTACCCTGTCGCCGAGAACCAGCGCGATGGTATCGCGCTGGAAACACAATCTCGCGGTCAGGTACTGTACATTGTGAGTGGCACCTTTAAAGTGACACAAAGCGGAAAGTCACACGGCTGGTGCGCAGACCCAGGTGCGACAAGCCACATGACTAGCGATGAGACCTTCTTCACAAACATTGATTACAGTGCAAAAGACAAAGTTTTCCTAGCAAACAGGAAAAGCATCACCTCAGAAGGTCAGGGCTTCCTGAATTGTATTACACCACAAGGAATGCAGAGTATCTTTGTAAAGAAACGAATGTATGTTCCAGAACTAGAAGGCAGCCTTCTATCAGTGAAAAGTCTTGCAAACAACGGTCTCACAGTCAAGTTCCAGGGTGATGAATGCACAATTCACAATAATAAGTGATTCATCGCAAAAGGAAAACTGGATGATCACCTATACAGGCTCATCAGCACAGACCAACAAGCCAGTATAGTCTCTAATGACATACACAGCAAATGTATTCACTTATGGCACAGGCGGCTGGGACACAGAAGTCCTGCAGCTATACAGGACATTATAGAGAGAGGCTTATCAAAAGATTTGACAATATCGCCTTGCAAAGTGCTCTTGAAATGCAAGAGCTGTATAGAAGCAAAAGCCACACGTGCTCCCCTTCCACAGGCATCTCAAAGAAAAACCACCCTCCCCCTGCAGCTCATACACAGTGACATATGTGGTCCAATTTAAACTCCCACGTTAGGCGGGAACAGATATCTACTGACTTTCATTGATGATTATTCTAGGTACACAACTACTTATCTGATGAAACACAAGAATGAAACATCTGAGAAACTTCAAGGGTTCGTTGCCATGTCTAGCAACAAATTCCAATGGAAACCAGGAATAATACGCACCGACAATGGGGGAGAATGCATAAGCAAAGAAGTTGCCTCATACCTGAAGAGACAAGTAATAGTACACCAAACAACTGCACCATACACTCCTGAACAAAATGGTGTAGCAGAAAGGAAAAATTGCACTCTTATAGACATGGCCAGATGCATGTTGTCAGATGCCAACCTACCTCACAAGTACTTGGGAGAAGCAGTCATGACTGCAACCTACCTACAGAACAGACTACCCTCAAGATCCATTAAAAGTACTCCATTCGGAATGTGGCATGGATCAGAGCCTAGCATAGGGCACATCAGAGTGTTTGGATGTAAAGCATATTTCTATAATCCAAGTGAAAAGAGATCGAAGCTGGAGAACAGAGCCATAAAGAGCATTCTAGTAGGCTAAAGTGAGCAAACTAAGGGTTACTGAATCCTACACCCAAAGACTGACAAAGTGACAATAAGCCGCAGTGTTTAATTTGATGAGAGCCCATCACCTGAAACACAGATCCCTGAAAGCTGTGAAGTGAATATGCCAGGCAAACCAGAAGAAGAGGTCGATCAAAGTGAAACAGTTCAGGATTTAGAACAAGAGGTGGAACTCACATCGCCTAAATCAAGTTCCCCACCAGATCCTGCTGAACTGCCTGAAATCAGAAGATCCACTCGGACTACAAAGGGGATACCACCCCGCAAGCTGTCATACACTGTCAAAACACACAGCATACTTGAACCAACATCCTGGGAAGACATACAAAAACTGCCAAAATGTGACCGGCCTCACTGAAGAGGGTCAGAGACTGCTGCCCCAGAGGACTGGAGGAGATGTGACGTGCTTGTTCCGGGGGAGGGGCCTGATGGTGGGGTGGTGGAGGAGCGTGGAGGAGCGGAAGATGAGGGCGGCAGGGAAGGCGAGAGGTGAAAGCTCACGCCGGCTCCATTGAAATCGCCGCCACGATACAGCGGGAGGAGCCGCACGGAAAGCCAGGGAGTTTATCCTGGCGACGGTATCGAAGTACAGCGAAAGTTACTGGTCTGCTCGGTGTGTGCGCTCAGCCCGCCTACACATCATCTGATCCCGGCTCCCTGTCCCTGTCTGCTGCCTGGAGCCCACCCCCGCCCCCCTCTCCGCGGCCGTTGAAGGAAGGAGACGGGTCGGCCCTTGGCTTCCCGCTGGCGCCAGCATAAAAGAGAACGGAGACCAACTCTTAAACTCCCCTGAATTGCTGTCTATTCACAAGGCTTACCCTGCCCCCCCCGCTGGGCAGGAGATGAGAAGACGACCGTTGTAACCTGAGTCTGGAAGTTCTAGGTAAGATCAGCTGTTGCTGAAATACATTCTCACACCCTGCTGGTGGATGCTATAATGCTGTATCACTGAACAACTTGATGGCTTAGCAGGACTGATTAATTCTTCTGAGCGATAAGGCGGTTTCCATAGCTTGGAGAACTGCACACAAGAGCGCATAAGTATACAGGGTCTGTACAAGCGAAGCCAAGAAACGGTCTTGGAGGGGGGGGGGGGGGGGCGAAGACCATGAAAGGTCGGTCACACAAAGCAAATGAACCGAAAAAGCCAAGAGACAGCCTAAACTCAAGCTCCATTCAAAAATTTTTAAAGGAAGCGCAACTTAAAAGCCCGGTTATGGAAAATAGGCAGCAAAATATGAAAGATAAAAAGAAAGATCTCTCTAAACACAAAGGAGCCCTAGGGGGAACCCCCAGAGGCGAGACGCCCCTGGATGCTGACTTCGATCAAAGCTTAGATGCAGACGCGGATGCACCCCCAACAAAAACTGAGATGCAAGATATGTTTGCCAAATTAGAGACTGTCATAAAAGAAGAGATTTTCAATGTAAGGACAGATATGGGACACCTCTTGAAGCGAGTGGAAGCAGTGGAGGAGATATCAGAACAACACGCGGCTGAGATCACAGCTTTAAAAAATCAAGTTAAAAAATTACAGTCTGACCAGCGTGAGATGCTCTATAAATTGGAGGAACAGGAAAATCAAAGTAGGAGGCAAAACCTGAGGATAAGGGCTATCCCAGAACAGAGAGGGGAGGATTTGTTCCTCAAGATAAAAGAACTTTTCAACCCTCTCTTGGGGAGAAGTCTAGAGGAAGAACTTAAACTGGATTGTGTTCACAGGATAAGAAAACCCCCAGGAGTTAGGGAGGAAGTACCCAGAGACGTTATTGTAAGGTTTCATCAATATGAGGACAAGGCAAAGATTTGGAGTAAATTAACGGGGGCTCAACCTGTGAAGTACAACCACGGGGAAATCCAAATATACTTGGATCTATCAGCCAGAACGCTATCAAGGAGACGCCAATTGAGACCTTTATTGGACGCTTCGAGGGGGGCCAACTTAAAGTATAGCTGGGGCTACCCATTAGCATTAAATGTGACAAAAGAGGGTAGAAATTTCAGATTGATTCATATAGATGACTTACATCTAAATATTGCAGTACCTATTTTTCCAGGCGGGGTGACTTTTTAATTGAAAATAATGTTGGGGCAAGAGAGGGAGAGGCCGTGGGGGGGTGGGGGGTGGAGTGGTGATGGGGGGGTAGGGGGGAGGAGGGGAGGATGGGATGAGATAGTGTTCTCTGCGACCTCCCTCCTCCCCCCCTCATTTTGGGGGGGGGGACCACCATGGCCCGCCATGAGAGTCTCACCCTATGGCACGTGGGGACGTAGGTGGAGATGGTGAAATCTGGGACGCGGTGTCCCCAAAGTCAGGTATTGACATGGGGGGAAGGAGGGAGGAAGCGAGAGGGGGGGCGGGGGGAGGAGTTGGGGAGGGGGTGGATGGGGGTTCCCGCAGATTTTGTGTTTTGTTTCTGTAGATTCTTTTCTCTTCCAAACAGTGGGTAAAATAGAGGCGAAGAGGCTGGATATAAGAGAAAGATTAAAAGGAAGGGATGATGGAAATTAAATTTTTGTCATATAATGTAAAAGGGCTAAATTCTCCTGGAAAAAGGTGTAAAGTGTTAAAGGAGTTACAGTCCTATGGGACAGATATAGTCTTTTTGCAGGAGACCCATCTGGTGTTAGAGGAGGGCATTAGGCTCGACTCAAGATATTACCCAAGTTGGATTTATGGTGATTCACCCATCAAACGGGCGAAGGGAGTGAGTATCGGATTCTCGAAACGGATGAAATACACAATATGAGAAAGGAGGGTGGACCCAGAGGGTCGGTTTCTATTTTTAAAGGTAAAACTGGGGGTAAGGACATATACATTGGCCAATGTTTACTGCCCGAATAGAGATCCGATAAATTATCTCTCCCAGACCCTGAGTAGACTGATGGAATTCAGAGAGGGGGAAGTGATACTGGCAGGGGATTTTAATCTCTGTCTCGATCCAGCCTTGGATAGGTCGTCTAGAACAAGAGAGGCAAGTAAAAATTTGTTGCTGAGCCTTGGGAAAAAGTTGCATGACTGTCAATTGATGGATGTATGGAGGGTGCAACATCCAAAGGAGAGGGATTATTCTTTCTTCTCGGCAGTGCATGGGACCTATTCAAGGCTGGACTACATGTTGGTGGACCACAGTTTATTGGGCTCTATTGAGGAGTCGAAGATAGAGATTATGACACTCTCAGATCATGCACCCGTCCGATGAAGGTAATGTTAAAGGGGCTCCGACGGATGCCTTATACTTGGCGGTTAAATGAAAAACTCCTTGAGGAGGATAAGATAGTGGAGAAAATCCAACAGGAAATAGATGCGTTTTTTCGAAATAACGAAGAGACCCCGGGTGCGGTTATATGGGAGGCCTTTAAAGCCTATATAAGGGGGGGGTTTAATCTTCATAGGAGTGGGGGTAAAGGGAGAGAGAACTAAAAAGAAAGAAAGCCTCATTGCGTTAATTCACCAACTTGAACAATCTCATAAAGCCTCTTTGGGTAATAATAGGCCCATATTACATCAATTGATAATTAAAAGAGAAGAGTTAAAAGACTTACTGGAAAAAGAAGCATATAAGGTTATGAACAAGTTCCTAAAAGAAAGATACCAGAGGGGAAATAAGGTTGGGAAACATTTGGCAGCAATTGTATGGAAAAAAAAGAAGAGAATTTTATAGAAAAGATTAAAAATAAAAATAGCGAAATGAGGTATACTTCCAAGAAGATAGGCGAAGAATTCAGACAAAACTTTACAGCCCTCTATTCGGTAGGTCAGAGGGAACAGTATGGAGAAGAGATGGAGGAGAAGGTGAGAGACTTCTTAGAAGGGGCAGGACTTCCTAAATTGTCAGAATACGACATAATGGAGTTAGAAAGACCGTTAACTGTAGAAGAGTTAAGCTCGGCCCTGAAATCGTCTCTCCCGGATAAGAGCCCAGGGCAGGACGGTTTCACAACCACCTTTTATAAAAAATGTAAAGACTCACTGCTTCCGAGGCTCTGTAAGGTCTGGAACGGACCTGGGAAACAGGGTGAAATGTGTAGGGATGCATTAACAGCTTCAGTGACACTGATTCCTAAAGAGGTGAAGGACCGCACCCTGTGCTCAAGCTTTAGGCCGATCGCGCTTTTAAATGCAGATACTAAATTATATGCGAAGGTATTGGCGCTTAGGCTCAAGGGAATAATGTCCCAACTGGTCCATCCGGATCAGGTGGGATTTATCCCAGGGAGAGAGGGCAGAGACAATGGGGTGCAGTCTCTTCTCATAATGGAGGCTATTAAATTAAGGGGATCCCCAAGTCTACTTCTGTCGATAGATGCCGAGAAGGCGTTCGACAGAGTAGACTGGGGATTCATGTTTAAAACGCTAGCAGTATTGGGTATAGGGCCTACTATGCTAAAATAGATTAAAATATTATATAATCAACCAACAGCATTTGTGAAAGTCAACAACTTAGCCTCTGCGCCGTTCACTATGAAAAGCGGGACCAGACAAGGATGCCCGTTGTCTCCGCTCCTATTCGTCCTAACCTTAGAGCCCTTATTGGCTACTATCCGAAAAAATACGGATATTAGCGGCTGTTTAGTAGGAAAGGAAAGGAGGAGCACAAACTGGCTGCTTTTGCCGATGATGTTCTTTTTTACATCACCAAACCCAGAACCACGATCCCCAATCTATTAGCTACAATGAAGAAATTTAGTGAGATGTCAAACTACAAAATTAACATTGAGAAATCTGAAGCTTTAAAAATTAATATTGACAAGCAGGAAGTTGCTAGACTCAGTGAGGTATTTTGTTTCCCCTGGAGGGATAAAATTAAGTATCTAGGAGTTAGGCTTGCTGGTTCCGTTGGGAAGATTTTTCAGCTTAACTTCATATCCTTCCTAGATTAAATCAGAGCAGAAATAAAAAGAATTTCACATCGCCCAGGCTCTTGGATAGGGCGAATCAACATAGTCAAAATGGTGCTAGCCCCTAAGGTGCTCTACAAAATACAAATGCTTCTGATTCCACTACCCCAAACTTATTTTAGATTTAATAAGTAGATATGTATGGAAGAATAAGAGACCCAGGATAGCGTACACAGTGATGAGTAAGGAAAAAGCACAGGGAGGGTTGGGTATTCCAGATTTTAGAAACTATCACAAAGCTATTGTATTAGCATGGGCACTAGATTGGGCAAAGGGAAGCGTTAATAAAAGATGGGTTAATTTAGAAATGAGTTTAAGTAATGTAAGATTAAACCACATAATCTGGAACCCCCCGCAACACAGGTATTTAGGAGCAGACACACACGTTTTAACACACCTCACATTGAAAACATGGGATCAGATTCACCGCACTAGGAAGTGGGAGTATAATTCTCCCTTAATTTATTTAAAGGATAACACATATTTTCCCCCGGGGATGGAGCAATTAAAAGATATTATCAATAGGGGAAAATTTTGCACATATCAGGAATTAGTAACAAAAAGGGATTTATTGAAGGTAAACGGGTGGCGGTATGGTCAGCTCGAACATTTTGTCAAAAGTTTACCGGGTTCCTTAAGGGAAGAAGTAGACTATAGACCGTTCGAGAAACTATTCTCTAGGGTCACAGTAAAGAGGAATATCTCAGCGGTATATAAAATACTGATAAATAACGGGGGGAAATAGTACTGCCTTTTATTTAAAAATGGGAAGAAGACTTGGGGGTTAGATGTGAGAAAAGATAGGTGGGGAGCATCTTAGGGGCAACACATAGCACAGCAATAGATATGAAAACGATTGAGACCAACTACAAATGCCTGGCTAGGTGGTATATGACTCCTACTAAAATACGCAAATTTAATCCTGATAGATCGCCAGAATGCTGGAGAGGGTGTAAGGCCCCGGGAACAATGGCACATTTGTGGTGGGATTGCCCAAAAATTAAAATCTTCTGGCAGGAGGTGATTAAGTTGACTGAAGTGATAACGGGTAAGGTCATCCAGTTGGACCCATGGGTCTGTTTGTTCCATGGGTCGGAGGGATGCATTAGACGGTACAAAACCTCGCTAATCCCAGTGCTTCTAAATTCCGCAAAGAGTGTAATTCCAAAAAAATGGCAGGAAGTGGAGGGGCCTGGGATTAGGGATTGGATTTCAAGAATCAATGAAATTTACACTATGGAAAATTCTGAGGCAATTGATTCCTCAGACAGGGATCAAGTAGAAAGGGGGGGCAGGTCAGCCTTTAAAAGATCAGAGAGTTTCGCTGAAGCCATTTTCTATTAATACATTTAGAGATATTTTCTTTCTCCATCGGTGTCACTGAATGAGACTAGTCTGCGGGAGGCGAGGGTGGGGGGGGTAGGTGGGTAGGAGTGGGATATTATTTTGGGATTTATATGCCTGTGCACGATTTGTATACTTGGTGGACTGTTCTATCCCCTCGCAAGAGTGGTTGCTTGTATATTTATAATATGAAAATTTAAATAAAGAATTAAAAAAAAAACTGCCAAAATGTGAAGCCAATAAATAGAGAAAGGCAGCAGCAGAAGAATTAAAGCCACTTCAAGAAAATAAAACCTGGACACTCACAGAGCTCCCTCTTAACCGCAAAACTATAGGAAGTAAGTGGACTTTCAAAGTAAAATCAGACGCAGAAGGAATATCCACAAATACAAAGCCAGACTAGTTACCAAGGTTTACTCCCAAAAATGTGGTGAAGATTACGATGAAACATTCGCTCCTGTCGTACAACACTCCACCTTTAGAGCGCTTCTTAGCGTTGCAGCCGGAAAATGCATGCAAGTCAAACAACTAGACTTTAAAGCTGCTTTCCTATATACAGACATTCAGGAAGATCTCTACATGGAGCAACCACCAGGGTTTGAGCAAGGAAACAACCTTGTATGTGAACTTCAGAAGAGCATCTATGGTCTTTGTGGAATGAGAACGTGAACAAAGTACTTATCAGAGAGGGATTCTCAAGAAGTAAAGCAGGCCCCTGTCTCTACTCCAAGAATCAAGAAGACAGATGGATATGCATACTTATCTATGTTGATGACATTATAACCTGTTTTGAACAAGAAGGGGGTTACAATCAGATAGTTCTCAAACTGAAAGAAAATGTTAAAATTCAAAGAGCTAGGGAACAATAGCTACTATCTGAGAATCCAAATAAAAAGAGAAGATGGAAGTTATCTTCTCAACCAATCTCAGAAAATCTCAGAAATCTTGGAACAATTCCATATGCAAGATGCAAAGGAAGTGAAAACTCCTATGGAACCAGGCTATCAAAAAAGCAATGAAGCAGAAAACTTTCTACCCAACAATGACATGTATTGCAGAGCAATCGGTAAGCTGCTATATGTTGCCACTGTGACAAGACAAGACATAGCCGCAGCAGTGGGCATATTATGCAGGAAAGTCTCAACTCCCTGTCAGCTTGACTGGAATGCAGTAAAAAGAGCGATACTGTACCTCAAAGGAACAATTCCGATGAAGTTACGGTTACCAGCAACATGGGGTCCAACACTGGTCAGATATGTGGATGCCGATTGGGCCAGAGACTGCACAGACCGCAAATCCACAAGTGTATTCATCTTCCAGTATGGGAAAGAAACCATAAGTTGGTCTAGTCGAAAGCAAGCAACTGTTGCTCTAGCTTCAACTGAAGCAGAGTACTATGCAGCAGCATACGCATGTCAATAAGCAATATGGAATTGTCAACTTTTTGTGGACATTGGGATAGTTATGTCAAAACCAATTCCCATTTTTGAAGACAACCAGGATTGGATAAAGCTTACGCAACCAGAAAGGGTTGATTGTAAGACCAAACACATCGACGTCAAGTATCACCTACTGAGGGACAATCAAGAGCAAGGTGTTATTGACATTAAATACTGCCCATCAGAGGAGATGACTGCTGATGCACTCACCAAGCCTTTGTTGAAGGAATGGCATAGTTATTTCCAGAAGAAGCTGAATATAATTTGACAAAGCACATGCTGTTGAGAAGGGGTGTTGAAAGAACAACAGCAAGTAATGTAAAGTTGGTTTTGTACTGTGAACAATACTTTATGCATTATAACTATCTACAGTATACCTGTAGGTGGCACTGCAGTGTTATAATGTGTATTCTATGGTATTGTATTTAGAGGAAGTACCGTCATTCCTAAGTGTGTGTAGTTGTATACTCCTTGTTTCCTGTTCCATGATAAAGACATGCTTTGATATCCTCCATGAAAGTAAAGGTATACTCTGCATACAACAAGCTTCCAGCACATCATTTAATAACCTGCTAATAATTTACAGTGCTTTTCCTTTCCACAAACAATATTTTTCCATAAACAATATTTTTTCACTTGCAACAACCCTATGAACTGAAAATTTGACTATCCCTGGAAGAATCTATTCTTTAGTGCAGCTACCTTGCTCTTTGCCCGCCACAGCCCTCTTCTCATCTTGGAGTGTCTAATTACTCTCAGTGCTAACCTAGCTTCTCTTTTCCCCATCTCATGTCCCTACATAATTTTCTATGTAGCAGCCAGTGAAAGAGCAAGGGGGAATACTATGGAATGTCAGCTCTGAGCCTGCTGGAACTGCTGATGTCACATTCAAGATGGTGGTACGCAGCAGAAGTGTTAAGTATTCTGCATGTCTACACAAGAGAGGATTTTACAGATAGTATCTTGATCAGTAATGAGCTCAGGCAGGTTGGACATGCTCCTGCAGTTGTACATGCCTCTTGTATACAGGTGGCTGCTTCTGCCGCCTATGATTGGTTGTCAGCTTTGACAGCTTCCCGTTGGGAAAGCTCAGGTGGGTTCAGTCCAAACACACCTGAGGTTATCTCTAATCTTGATTCAGACCTGCTCAGTTATGATAGATTGACAAGTCACTATAAACAGTTCTTAACTTTGTTTTACTCCTTCAATTTGTGCCTGGTAACTATTGACACAAGGACCCAATAAAGCATCCTTTTAACAGAAGGCGTTGGGTCTCCATTAAATGTTTAGTTTTAAGGCAAATAATACTTTGCAGATCTCTTCTGCAGTGGTACATTTTAAAATTCTGCATGACAGGTCCTCTCTAATAGGAATCGGTGGTGCCATTTATTCTCTGCATGATCCCAGTAACTTCCATGACACGTTAAGTTCTAACGTCCACAATTCAACCTGAAGCTCTTAGACAGTAAACGCTCCAATGGATCACGCTTTCCTTTTTTCTTTTATGAAATGTAGTACTTTTTTTTTTTTTAACTGCACACTCCAAAATGTATTCAAAGGATGTTTCAGTCCTCCCCGAGGAATTCCTACAATATCTAATTTGTCGACCTTTCACAACCACAAGTTGATGGTAAATATCAGCTCCCTCCTTTCTGTCAAAATCCCTCTGTGCTTTTGCTATCCTTCTGACACTTCTCCCCACCGCCTGCAGCTGACAGGGCTTAAAGGTCATTGCATGCATCTGTTTGGATGAGGGGAGCTCTACAGCACATCTGATATGAACA
Source organism: Aquarana catesbeiana (assembly GCF_042186555.1). Classification (NCBI taxonomy): domain Eukaryota; kingdom Metazoa; phylum Chordata; class Amphibia; order Anura; family Ranidae; genus Aquarana; species Aquarana catesbeiana. The sequence continues at coordinate 514,968,924 of NC_133326.1, read as the reverse complement.
GGAGAACTTGAAATGTTAAACTGAATCATACTTGTTAAACACAGCTTTCAGCTGCTGAATCGGTGGTGCTCAATCTCCGGGCCTCTTAACAGGGCATGTTTTTCAGTTCTTCTTCCAGACTCACAGGTGTTCACTCACTTTTTCTAATCCAGCAAGCTTCATTTCAGTTCTCTTGCTAGCAATCAAGATTATTTTTCCTTTTAGCCAGCAAGTGAGAATGTTTCATTGGGCTAGGTTCACACCTGTGTGAGTGATAGCCGTTGGGGATCGCACCTGTACCCGTAGTCACCTGCACACTTGCGGTTTCCGGGCAGGCAGCGTTTTCAGAAATGATGCACGGACCTTTTCCCTGTGTTTCTGAAGGCACAGCAGCCAATTCAAATGAATAGGCTCTCGTGCCTGCACAAAATGCAGCTCGCAGAGCCACACAAGTGTGAACCTAGCCTTAGGTATAGTGGCAATGACACCTTTGTGATTTTAACACTGTGACAAGGTGTCATCAGCAGCAACATTTTTGGTCTTGTCACAGGGGTTGATTTACTAAAACAAGAGAGTGCAAAATCCGGTGCAGCTCTGCATAGAAACCAATCAGCTTCCAGGTCAACGCCTAATTAAAAAAGCTGAAGTTAGAACCTGATTGGCTACCATGCACAGCAGCACCAGATTTTGCACTCTCCAGTTTTAGGGCCGGTTCACACTGGTCTGACATGTGCTGCGACTTTCAGAGCACAAGTTGCAGGACATGTCAAAAATCAATGGTTCCCTATGAGAGCCATCTTAACTGGTCCAACTTGTGTCGGTCCAACTTTAAAAATGCTTCTTGCACTACTTCAGTCCGACTTGGGCACAATTTCAGCCCATTGATTTGAATGCTGTTGGGATCATCATCTTAACTGATCTGACTTGTGGCATACGACTTGTGCTCTGAGGATCTTGTGGGGGAACTCCACGCCAAAATTGAAAAAAACAAAACAATGTGGGGTCGCCCCCAGACCATACCAGACCCTTCGGAGATCAGAGAAAGAAGACAGCAGAGGGAGAAAACCAGAGAAAGAAGACAGCGGAGGGAGAAGACATCACCAGACTAAGAAGACAGAGGAGGGAGAAGACCGGAGGAAGAAGCCACCGTGAAGCTACGACGGGGGACATTCTTCATTGTTAATACAGGACTTGTCAAAACTGTCTTTTTGTTTTTTGTAACGCTACACTTTTTTTTGGGTGATTGGGTAGAGGTTCAATGCTCATTCACATGGGGGGGGGGCAGGAGTTTCCAGACTCTGTTAAGCCCCCTGCCCGCAGACCCCTCAACCACAGCCCAGGGTTGTGGGGAAGAGGCCCTTGTCCCAATTAACATGGGGACACCTTCCCCTTGTTGAGGGCATATGGCCTGGTATGGTTCAGGAGGGGGGCTCTCTTGTCCCCCCCCTTTCTGGCCTGCCAGGCTGCATGCTCGGATAAGGGTCTGGTATGGATTTTGGGGGGACCCCACACCATTTTTTTTTTCAATTTTGCCATGGGGCTCCCCCTCAAGGTCCATACCATATGCAAAGGGCCTGGTATGCATCTGGGGGGGGGGGACACCACGCCATTTATTTTTATACATTTGGCATGAGGTTTCCTCCATACCAAAAGCAAAGGAATTGTTTTAAATGGTCAAAGGACAAGTCGCAATCATCTCAAAATCAGATCCCGTTCATTGAAGTCGCATGGAAGTCGGGCATGAAGTCGCAGGGCAAAGTCGGGATTGGAAGTCGCACGACTTTCGTTTCGGATCAGTGTGAACATTACCTTAGTAAATCAACCCCACAGTTATACTGTGAGCACACGTGAGCAGTAACTTGACATAGTCTATCAGGCCTGTCCTTGCCATGAGTGATGGACAAGCATTAGACTGACTCAACTTCCAACTTTTAAAGCTGTGGTGATCATCCTGAAACACTCCGGTCTGTAGTGATTTGCCACTGAGTAGACTTTTAAAGTGGAACTTTAGTCAGAAAATTAGGTCCTGCTAGATCACTTCAGACTGGCCCCTTTTGCAGATATAGCTATGTAAAGCGTTAAATATAAGTGCCTTTATTATTTACAATCCAGTAATACATTATCTCACCCTGCTGTACACATGCGCAATTGCTCTCCATTTTTGGCATTGTGCTGAAAATTGGACCCACTAGAGACGAAGATTTCCTGCTGCTCAGAGGCTCTGGACTTAAGCAAACTGGCAGTCTCCGGCAAGAACAATGCTAGAGGTAATTTACAGCACACACCAATTTTGGTAGCATAATTATTAATGTGGAATGTATGTTTTTTGCTAAAGAACTTTTTTATTAAGTTGTTATGGGTAAAGTTCCACTTTACAGAGCTCAGCCCCACCCCCTCACCCCATACCTAGATAGCCAATCACCTCAGAGCTGCTTTAACTTGCTGTCCACACCTAGTTACTGAGCCATGCTCCCATCAGTCAAGGCTCCCTTTCCCTAGGGGCCTATGGAGATTGCCAAAACCTTTCATCCAACCTCTAAATTATTACATTCACTATTTTGTCAATACAAATGGAAAGCAAAAAAAAGAAAAAAAGAAAAAGAAATAAAGAACGAAGATAGAAAAAAGTTACCTAAAGTGGAAGTGGAAGCTACACAGAATTCTGATTGAAAAGACCACTTCCTCCCTCCTCCTACCTTTGCGCTACATACCATTTGTAAAAGAGATATGTGTAAATATCTCTTTTTCAATTAGTTTTGGTCTGGTCATGATGCAGAAGCTCCAGCTCTTCTGTGACAGTGAGCAGCTGCTGCAGGAGATGGGAGGAGGGCCAATAACAGATGGGCACGCATTAACACGCATTTTTTTTACCACAATATACAGCATGTTTCAACTTCCTTTAACACGCCATGATGTCCAGCAAAAGTAGAAGTATGAGGGCCTGAGACAAGCCACCGAACACTACTAGGGTTCTTACAATGATCAACTTTTATAGATGAGACAAGCCACCGAACACTACTTGAAAAGGTACTGGAGAGGAGGGCAGCTATAATCTTGGGATTGTTTAAAAACACACATTTTTACATACTGTCCCTGGTTTTATTGAGGCTGGCAACCCTGATGGGGCCCCTTAATGGCATGGGGCCCTCGGGCAGTGCCTGAGTGCCCGAATGGTCAGTCCGTCCCTGCTCCCATGCCTGCTGCACGCAGGGGGAGCGTGCCCGCAGATTGGGCAGACTCGATGTTCACCAGCGACCTGCGATCGCTTAGTACAGAGGCAGAATGGGGATCTGCCTTTGTAAACAAGGCAGATCCCCATTCTGACAGAGATCTACTGTTGCCTGTCATCAGGAACAGTGATCTCTGTCATGTCTATCCCCCCTACAGTTAGAACACACCTAGGGAACACAGTTAACCCTTTGATCGCCCCCTAGTGTTAACCCCTTCCCTGCCAGTGTCATTTTTACATTGATCAGCGCATTTTTATAGCACTGATCAATGTAATAATGCCACTGGTCCCCAAAAAGTGTCATTTGGGGTCAGATTTGTCCGCCGCAATGGCGCAGTCCTGCTAAAAATCGCAGATCTCTGCCATTACCAGTAAAAACAATAAAAAAAAATAAAAGTCCCTGACTCTATCTCCTAGTTTGTAGACGTGATAACTTTTTATACGCCTACTGCGTTTTTTTTTCTTTTACCAAAAATATGTAGAAGAATATATATCAGCCTAAACTGATGAATAAATTCGATTTTTATTTAGATTTTTTTTTTTTTTGGATATGTATTATAGCAAAAAAAATATTTTTTTTTCAAATTTGTTGGTCTTTATTTGTCTATAGCGCAAAAAATAAAAAACGCAGAGGTGATCAAATACCACCAAAAGAAAGCATTGTGCGAAAATAAGGACATCAGTTTTGTTTGGGTACAGCATCACACCACCGTGCAATTGCCAGTTAAAGTGACGCAATGCCGTATCGCAAAAAATGGCCTGGTCATTAAGGGGGAAAATTCTTCCGGTCCTTAAGTGGTTAAGGTCTGGTGAGTGAGATTGGGGGGGTAATCTGTACTAAGGGGTCTGCACTGGGGGGAAGGGGAGGAGCGATTCCTATTGACAGGTTCAACAAGGATCAAGAAGTAAAAAAAAAACATGTTAGAGGGACTGATAAAACAAAGCTTGCTGTGTTTTTGCTATTGACAGCATCATATGTGTCATTTTCTTTTTAGTCCATAGTTACCCTTTACTGCAATACATGTCAAAATTCAAATAACTGCACATGAACATTCACGCAGTAATGGCCCACAATACAACAACATGTGTGAAGAGGGGCCTTAATGTTTTGCCCAGGTTGACATCTCTGAATCATGTGTCCTGGAGGGGTATGTCCCTCCAGGACACATTATGTCAGTTATGCCCTGTACACACGGTCAGATTTTCCGATGGAAAATGTGTGATAGGACCTTGTTGTCGGAAATTCTGACCGTGTGTGGGCTCCATCACACATTTTAAATCGGAATTTCGGACACACAAAGTTTGAGAGCTTGCTAAAAAATTTTCTGACAAAATCTGTTGTCGGAAATTCCGATCGTGTGTATACAAATCCGACGCACAAAGTGCCACGCATGCTCAGATTAAATTAAGAGACGAAAGCTATTAGCTACTGTCTCGTTTATAGTCCCAATGTACTTGTTTTACATCACCGCGTTTAGAACGATCAAATTTTCCGACAACTTTGTGTGACCGTGTGTATGCAAGACAAGTTTGAGCCAACATCAGTCGTAAAAAATCCATGGATTGTGTTGTTGGAATGTCCGATCAATGTCCGACCGTGTGTACAGGGCATAAGTGTGCAGCCATCAAATCTGAAATAGAACCACATATTGAAAGTTGGTCACATGACTGCAGTGAGGTCCTAGGGGCCATGTTTACAGTAATGTATGCTCACAGTAAGTTACCAGAAAATCAAAGTCTTTGAAAACAATCTCTGCGCTTTGCCCTTTTTCTTCTCTACAAATTCAATCAATCTTTGAGGATCAGACAGGGCACCTTCACCAAGGCTGGAAAAGACAGACAGCAGGAACACAGGATTCTTTTGTGGCATTTTAAAATCATTTTATCCATAAATTGGACTGCTCAGGGTAAGTAAATATAACTATTCATGTTCCTCTATCACAAATCTCCTCTGAGTTGTCATATTTTTTTCTTGCTGACCGGACATCATGTTACATAAAAAGGCTAATGGTGCCAGTTTTCAAAGCAGCTGTCTTATCCACCGACTTCTGCCTCTCTTTCTAGGTCATTCCTGAAGTAGGAGAGAACAGAAAGAGGCTGGATGATACATATATAAATGTGGATGTGATAGCCCAAGGCTGAATCTCTATCATGGATTGTAAGATATATGCCATTTAAAGGAAATCCCTACTGGTAACAATACTTTGGATCTCCTACTGAAAATGCTAGCTCCCTGGTTGTCTCTTGCTTCAATACTTGGAAAGTTACTGACATGCAACAAGCATGCAGTCAGGGAAGTCAAACAAAATCAGAACGGTGCCTAATCAGCTGAACAACGCCCTGGCCACTCTGTTCCTATAGGTCCCTTAGGGGTACGCTGTGGTGGCCGTCCTTCTACGGGACCTTTGTGTGGGCTCTTTTGGGCACAGGCGGGGACCACCATCTTTCTGATGGACAGTTGGTAGTGGAGATCTATTCAAAATCTTCAATGAAAAATTTTTTTGCCATATGTTCATATACACTTCTTTTTACATTAAGACTGAATATACCCATTTTTCTCTCCTATAAAAACGCCTCTGAAGAAGGGACAGCATCCTGAAACATGTTAGGCTTATAGAGAAATCTGGATTCATTTTGGAATTCATAGAATATTGATTATATGCAAACTGTAATATATATATATGACTGTTATGTACAGATTGTTATCATGTTTTTACTGAGCATTTCCCCCTTTTTTTAAAATAATCTTTTCTAAATAAACAATATGGTTTTATAATCTTTGACTGTTCGCCTTTAAAGTCCCAAGTACCGGGGGGTATAAGTGTTCCCTCTTTCCTGTTTTGAGGGTTCCTTCTATAAACACAATTCGGAATGTTGGCAACAACTTTGAGAATCTAATTTTTTCTCCTTGTGGTTCATTACTTTATTCACATGTGTAGTTTGAACACTGTTTACATTTGCGGTCGTGACTTATGTCTGCGTTTGCTTCTGCGCACCAGCACAGTGTGATGGGGCACTTTAAAAAAAAAATCATATTTTATTACATTTTTTTTTGTTTTACACTGTCCCTTTAAAAAAAAAAAAATCTGATCACTTTTTTTGCTGTCAGAAGGAATGTAAACATCACTTGTGACAGTAATAAGCAGTGACAGGTACTCTTTATGGAGGGATCTGGGGACCCCAAATCCCTCCTTTGCACTTAAAAGCATTAAAAACGCCAAGTTTGGCTGTTTTAAATACTGTAATTTTTTAAAATTTGGCATCTTTAAGTCTTCTGTAAACCAGAAGTGAGGTCATAACATCGCTTCTGGGTTACTAGATCCGATTTCGGCTTCGTTTGTGTCTCCAGCCAGCAGGTGGACATGCTGGCTGGTTGCTCGGGCCTCTCGGTGGGATGGGAGAGCCCGGGCGAGCCGCGGACAGCGGCGGGAGGGGGGCATCCCCTCCCGCTGCTTGGGATAACAGCCTTCTTAGCCACATCAGTTGTTATCCTAAGAAAGTCAACCGCCGGCTCTAAAAAACGGTACCGGGAGTTATGCCTGCAGCTGCAGACATCACCCTGGTACAACCCCTTAAGCCAAGGCCGCATATTTGTGCACGGTCAACATGAAGGTGTTAAAATGGTCGCGGGTCGGGTGCACGTGAATTCATCACATGCACTAATGGGCCGGACATTTAGCCGTGGTGGGCCGGGTGCGACTCATGGGCCTTAGGTTGCCGACCCCCGATTTAAAGGAGTTGTAAAGGCAGAAGGTTTTTTTATCTTAATGCATTCTATGCATTAAGATAAAAAACCTTTTGTGTGTAGCAGCCTCCCCAGCACCCCCTCATTACTTACCTGAGCCCCATCTCTCTCCAGCAATGTCCACGAGTTTCTTAGCCATCTGGGACTCTCCTCCTTATTGGCTAAAACACAGCAGCAGCGCCATTGGCTCCCAATTAAAGTCAGTTAGCCAATCAGGGGAGAGAGGGGGCAGGGCCAGGCCGGGTCAGGGCTCCATGTCTTAATGGACACACGGAGCTGTGACGTGGCTCGGGTGCCCCCCATAGCAAGCTGCTGGCTGTGGGGGCACTCAACAGGAGGGAAGGGCCAGGAGCAGCGAAGAGGGATTTGAGAAGAGGAGGATTTGGGCTGCTCTGTGCAAAACCAACTGCACAGAGGAGGCAAGTATAACATGTTTTTTATTTTTTTTTTAAACAAGACTTTAAAATCACTTTAGGGCCTTGTTCACATGGGCCGAGTTTGCACGCATGGGGATGCACAACTGTTTTGTGCATACCCGTGCACCCGTGTCAACTGGGACTCGGTGACTGCTCAGCCACAGCCGCTGCTTCCAATCTGACATGAGTGTGGGTGTGGAAGCGTGTCCCCAAATACAGGCAGTCTGCTTTTGGGGACATGTTTCTAAAGAAAAAATTTGCGCTAGGTGTACAAACAGTAACTTAGTGAATATCACCCGTGAAGGAAAATCCTGCAGCTATGCACTATACCTTGATAAGGGCACTACTAAATAGATATAACAAAAAGCACAGCGCTGGATATAAATGCAAAAATACAACAAAAATTGATATTACTATTAAAGCACCAACAACTTTCATATGTGATAAAAGAAAAAAATAGAAATGAACAATAACATGAATGCTTCACTATAGTGATATATATGCGTGAACAATAACATGAATGCTTCACTATAGTGATATATATGCGTGACTATTCCCAGTTTTTTATCCACACATTTAGAAAAAAGTCCAAAGATGCAAAAATTATGTCAAAACAAATGTCCAAAAAAGCAATTAAATGTGACTTTGAATAATAAATCCGTGACTGTCACCGTGTTGAAATCCCGTCACCTGGTATAGATTGAAGGCTTACCAGATAGCCTCTGATCAGAGGCATAGAGCTAACAGCTTGGGGTTTGCCCTCCACAGCGGCTGGAACTTTAGCTGGGATGATGGATGTAGATCCACAAACGATCGCCACAGGCTTCCAGACAGCGGTACAATCAGGGAAGAGAGCTCTCACCAATATGGAAGTGTTTAAAAGAAAAGAGAAAACTCCAATGGTGTAGAACGTTTTATCTCTTGTTTATTAAAAGTCGCCTCACTGGCATCCATAAAAACACTTTTCCTTGCAAGGAACCAATACAGCTTTAAAACGAAACTCCGCGCATGCGCCGTCGGTACGAGCGTGTCTATCCTACGGCCGTTTCGGCGTGCCCCTGATGATGTCATTTCTGACGAAACGGCCGTAGGATAGACACGCTCGTACCGACGGCGCATGCGCGGAGTTTCGTTTTAAAGCTGTATTGGTTCCTTGCAAGGAAAAGTGTTTTTATGGATGCCAGTGAAGCGACTTTTAATAAACAAGAGATAAAACGTTCTACACCATTGGAGTTTTCTCTTTTCTTTTAAACACTTCCATATTGGTGAGAGCTCTCTTCCCTGATTGTACCGCTGTCTGGAAGCCTGTGGCGATCGTTTGTGGATCTACATCCATCATCCCAGCTAAAGTTCCAGCCGCTGTGGAGGGCAAACCCCAAGCTGTTAGCTCTATGCCTCTGATCAGAGGCTATCTGGTAAGCCTTCAATCTATACCAGGTGACGGGATTTCAACACGGTGACAGTCACAGATTTATTATTCAAAGTCACATTTAATTGCTTTTTTGGACATTTGTTTTGACATAATTTTTGCATCTTTGGACTTTTTTCTAAATGTGTGGATAAAAAACTGGGAATAGTCACACATATATATCACTGTAGTGAAGCATTCATGTTATTGTTCACGCATATATATCACTATAGTGAAGCATTTATGTTATTGTTCATTTCTATTTTTTTCTTTTATCACATATGAAAGTTGTTGGTGCTTTAATAGTAATATCAATTTTTGTTGTATTTTTGCATTTATATCCAGCGCTGTGCTTTTTGTTATATCTGCTTTTGGGGACATGCACCCACACAGATATCAAATTGTAAGCAGTCGTTGTGTCTGTGAAGCTGCTTCATCCCAAATGACATGGTTTGGACTTAAACCATAAAACAAAATAGAAGACACACAGAGGTTGGCTCTGAGGAAGAGGCCAGTCCTCATAACACGTTACCCTGTTGGACTTCCTATAACGGGATATGATGTACTGTGTACTTGAAGTTGTTGTTTTTATATGACAAGCTCTGATGTATCTGTCAGTTTGTGAGTATAATACTTACCACTTTTTAAATATTAACCGCTTGCCGACCACCTGCCGTTGTTTGACGGCAGCAGAATGGCTCCTCTGCGCGAATCGATGTAGCTGTACGACAAGCGCTGTAAGGGGTGCGCGCCCCCGCCTCATTTAGGAGCCAATGCGTGTGCCCGGCACCTGTAATCGCTCCTGACAGAGCCAGAACGGGGATTTGTGTGTGTAAACACACAAATCCCCGTTCTGTCAGGGGTGAGGAGACAGATCTGTTGTTCCTAATGCTTAGAAACAAAGATCGGTCTCCTCCCCCAGTTAGTCCCATCCCCCCACAGTTAAGGAGACCCTCTACCGCAACTAATTGCTTAAACTGATTGTGGACCACATCCCTGATACATAGAGTCAAAACATCAATTCCTCAGATTGGGACATTAAACCGGGTCACAAACAGTTTGATGGTAAAAAAATATTCAAAATGTATTACACATTGATAATATATAACATGAGAATGGGGATATACGCAACAAACACAAATATTGGGAGCAGAAATGGAAACCAGCTGCAAGGAAAAGCCCAGAGCTTTGTCAGACAGACAGAATGCCCAACGCGATTCGAAAAACAAAATGTAGATCTTCTACACGGACAGAAAGCTTGCGGGTTCCAGATCTGTAGCTTATATCTATGATAACAGAATGTATATCATCAGGGGTATGCAGAGATACACAATATGCATAAAAACATATACATGTATTTTGTATACATTCTAAATACAATTAAAAAAATTGAAACAGTAAAAGCGCAGCTGAGCATACTGACCCCAAATGGTGATGCTCCACCCATAAAGACAAAACATAACTCAAAAATGAAAAGAAAGCTATGTCCGTCAGAGCAGCGCACAAGCAACAGAGAACGTGAATGACATCAGCCAAGGGTCCGTATATTGTGAGATGATCTTATTATATAACTTAGTGGTATAACTCTAGGGAAATAATGGAACAGCCAATTCATTCTGATGAAAACTAGCAATGAATGCACCTTAGAAAGACAGCAGGCTTCAACACATACCTATATAGACCATAGCTATAGAGGAGAGGTAGAATAGTACTTTCCCCTTGATGCAGGTCCGGTTGATAGAGAGTGTACGTCAGAAGTTATTAAACCATCCAGAACATCAAGGTTTAAAGATGGTTGTATCCATCAGCCAGATATCTGGATGTGCCTTATGGATCTGGAAATGATCACATGGGGAAAAGATGTTAGCTTAATAAATTGTACCCGGAACTGCTATACATCTTGCGGTATAGTAAGAGACAAAACATAGGGTCAGAGGACAAAGGAAAAAGCCTACACATTGTATATAGTTTACCTTAAAGTTGGCGTCAAAATGATGTGGCTGGTGGTGTCTGGCAAGGTAGAGCAGAGACTGACTGAGTGGCTGAAGCTCTGTATATATCTGTGTCAGGAAGTGAAAAGCAATTGTACACACCTGGATAAGTGCTACAGCGGCCCTGCAGTGATCCGACAAGGCAGTGCATCTGTGCCTCATTTGTGGATGATTATGTTGAGAACAACACCTCGCTCTGAAGTCATCAGTCGACATCAGAACGAGTGTCCAATTAAGGACTGAGCTGACTATTGAAGGATATAATGGAGCTAGTATGGAAGAAGTGCCATGGTAACCTAATGGTATGGAACCGTGGCATCAGTCTCTGCTCTACCTTGCCAGACACCACCAGCCACATCTCCAGCCACATCATTTTGACTCCAACGTTAAGGTAAATTATATACAAGGTAAACTATATACAATGTATAGGCTTTTTCCTTTGCCCTCTGACCCTATATGTCTTGTTGGTTAATATACCGCAAGATGTATAGCAGTTCCGGGTACAATCTATTAAGCTAGCATCTTTTCCTTATGTGATTGTTTCCAGTTCCATAAGGTACATTCAGATATCTGGCTGATGGATACAACCATCTTTAAACCTTCATGTTCTGGATGGTTTAATAACTTCTGACGTACACTATCTATCAACCGGACCTGCATCAAGGGGAAAGTACTATTCTACCTCTCCTCTATAGCTATGGTCTATATAGGTATGTGTTGAAGCCTGCTTTCTTTCTAAGGTGCATTCATTGCTAGTTTTCATCAGAATGAATTGGCTGTTCCATTTTTTCCCTAGAGTTATACCACTAAGTTATATAATAAGATCATCTCACAATATACGGACCCTTGGCTGATGTCATTCACATTCTCTTTTGCTTGTGCGTTGCTCTGACGGACATAGCTTTCTTTTCATTTTTGAGTTTTGTTCTTTGTCTTTATGGGTGGAGCATCAACATTTGGGGTCAGTATGCTCAGCTGTGCTTTTACTGTTTCAATTTTTAAAAATGTATTTAGAATGTATACACAATACATGTATATGTTTTTATGCATATTATGTATCTCTGCATACCCCTGATGTTATACATTCTGTTATCATAGATATAAGCTACAGATCTGGAACCCGCAAGCCCTCTGTCCCTGAAGATCTGCATTTTGTTTTTTAAAACGCATTGGATGTTCTGTCTGTCTGACAGAGCTCTGGGCTTTTCCTTGCAGCTTGTTTCCATTTCTCCTCCCAATATTTGTGTTTGTTGCGTATATCCCCATGTTCATGTTATATACTATCAATGTGTAATACATTTTGAATATTTTTTTTTACCATCAAACTGTTTGTGGCCCAGTTTAAAGTCCCAATCTGATGAATTCATGTTTTGACTCCCCCCACAGTTAGAACACACACTGAGGGAACACATTTAACCCCCTGATCGCCCCCTAGTGTTAACCCCTTCCCTGCCAGTGACATTTATACAGTAATCAGTGGCTATTTTTAGCTATGATCATTGTATAAATGTCAATGGTCCCAAAAAAGTGTCTGATCTGTATGCGGCAATGTCGCAGTCCCGATAAAAATCGCTGATCGCCGCCATTACTAGTAAAAAAAAAGCTAATTAAAATGCCACAAATCTATCCCCTATTTTGTAGACGCTATAATTTTTGCGCAAACCAATCAATATACGCTTATTGCACTTTTTTTTACCAAAAATATGTATAAGAATACATATTGGCCTAAACTTATGAAAACATTTTTTTTTTTTAATTGGGATATTTATTATAGCAAAAAGTAAAAAATATTGTGTTTTTTTCAAAATTGTTGCTCTTCTTTTTTTTTTAGCACAAAAAATAAAAACCGCAGGAGGTGATCAAATACCACCAAAAGAAAGTTCTATTTGTGGGAGAAAAAAAGGACATAAATTTTGTTTGGGTACAGTGTTGCATGACCGCACAATTGTCAGTTAAAGTGACGCAGTGCTGTATCGAAAAAAATGGCCTGGTCAGGAAGGGCAAAATTCTTCCGGGACTGAAGTGGTTAAAGATAGTTGTTGAGGATAAAGCACTAGGCCAGAGCATCCTCTGTTTTGTTTTATGGTTTCTGTGTTCCCAGACTTCCCCAGTCTTATGAGGGTAGCAAGGTGAGACATATCCAGGAAGCCAGGATGGCTTATATAGATATAAACAAATGTCATTTCTGGGTTTATTCTCAAGCACAGGAGAATTTGTGTTTGCTATCTACTTAGACATGAATGGGGCTGCCTGCACAGGGATGCACAGAACACGTGTGCATCCTGTGCGGACAAACATGGCTCTCGCACAGGTGAAGGCTTAACTACACCTGTGTGAATGAAGCCTAAAGCCTCGTACACACCTTCGGATTTTCAGCAATGAACTGTGTGATGACAGACTGTTTCCCTAAAATCCAACCGTTAGTATGCTCCATCAGACAATTGTTGTCCAACTTTCGACTATCAAATGTTGGTTAGCAGGCTAGTAAATTTTCGGCGGATAACTGTCTGTTGTCATATTTTCGTATCATGTGTACACAAGTCCGTCAGACAAAAGTCCAAAGTACAAACACGCATGCTCGGAAGCAAGGACGAGCCGGAAGCGGTCGGTCTTGTAAACTAGCGTTCGTAATGGAGATTTAACATTTGTGACGCGGCAAATTATGAATTGGCGAAATGTAGCGCATAATTCTCTTCTTCTTTAATGGGATAATAATGAAGCTGCTTGGCTGGTGATACTGATGGAGTTATGGCAAACGTATGTGAAAATTATTTTGTTTTCTAGTGATATCAAGAATAATATTATTATGCTTGTTTTTTGGGGGGTTTTTTGGCCAAGTTACCACAACACCATTAACTCGTAGTTTTTAATCTCAAAGATATAACTATGTTGGTGTCCCTTGTTAATTTTACATTGTATTTTTGAAAATGTATTGGCCTACTCCCAAACTGTCATTTTAAGTAAAACACATAGCCAAGTATTATTCTACACAATATTTTTATTGTGCATTAAAAAAAAAATAGACATGCTACCTGCCAATAGAATTTACCTAAACAGTGCATTCTATGCATCAAAAAATATAGAAAATATAACACATGCATGTGTCCTTCTTCTTAATATAGGGGGTAAACAATGCCAAGAGTTGCTGAAAGTAGGGGTCTGTCATCCGAAGATGATTCTGAAAATCATCCGGATTATTCTCCTGAAGCTCCTACAGCAAAGGCATATGACATAATTGGTCACGATTAAGCAACCAATTTTTGGTCCAAGAAGTCCTCCTGTTCATGGACTGGACTTGGGTCAAAGCAATAACTCCAAGGCCAATAATAGCACGTTCTCTACTCCGTTTCCGCAACATGGTTGGTTAACACACGGGTGTTCAGAAACGAACAGAAAAGCGCGAAATGAAAAGCACGAAATGAAAAGCGCAAAATGAAAAGCGCGAATGAAGACTCACCAAACTTCTACTAACACGAAATTAGCAGAAGGAGCCCAAAGGATGGCGCCTGTCAATTGAACTTCCTCTTTATCGGCTCGTAGTACGTCTAGTACGTCTGTGTTTGTTGGCCGACAAGTGTGTGCTGTTAGTATGCAAGACAAAATCCAGGCACACGCCCTTTTTCGGCTTTGTCTGCCGAACATCCGGTCATGTGTACGAGGCTTTACAGTGCCAGTTGCTAGATTGTTTTGGGCTTCAATACATTCTCAGTCTCTTGCCTGGAGCAAAGATGTAGATCTCAGTTCTGCTTCTTTGTTCCAGGTAAGTGACTCAAACAATATTGAAGCCACTGGATTGGGATGACAGCCAGGAACCTAGCAATTGCAAGAATGACAACCTAACTTTTTGTTACTGTTGTTACATCAGAATGATGGTCCAGAGCAATGATGTGCAACCAACACTGAAACGTAAACATGTACACAGGAAGAAGCTGAAATATCCTCCTATCTCTCCTGTGCGTTACAAGAACTCTGATCCACAGGTTGCAGATGAATACTTCACTTGCCGACCTTGAATACCACGTGTAGTTTTCTGTTTTGAATAAAACATAAACGTGCATCTTGCATCAGGTCAGCTGTATCCAGCATTAACCTTTAGTGTGTATTGTGTTAGATATGGCCAAAGCCACTTTAAGACATGACAGTGCCTGGGGCAAACGTCACTCGAACAAGATTTAAAGGGAAACAAAGTGTATCTCTAGACCAAACTTTTAGTTTTAGTTTTAGACAAAGTGCAGAAGGTAAGGAGGGGCGTGGCCTAACTCCGGACCAGAATGGATGCCTAATCCACTCTCTCCTGCACATAGGAGCAGCTAAAAACGAGCACAGGAGACACTAAAACAATCCCAAACATGGGAAAGGGAGACCGGAGCTCCACAACAACCCGTGAACCCGCGGATCCAAATCAGATGTCCCAAAACATCATCCCTGCAATGTTCCGGTCATCACAGGGAGAAGGCCTCAAAGCCGCGGTCTCGCCTAAACCTCCAGGCCCGCTCGGCGGCCCCGGCCTCGCGGTGGACGGCGCGATCGGCGCTCAAGGCCCCACTTCACAGGCTGCATCACAGCTCTCATCTCCCCCACCCCATAACCCACCAGCCTCACAAACTCTATGCCTGGCAGATCTACAAGCAGTAGCCCTGGACATTAAAGCCACACTGTCTGCAGCCATCACAGATCTAAAGACAGAGATGCAGGGCATTGCAGCAAGGATGGGATCGGTGGAACAAGCCACAACACGCCATGCAGAGGCCATAAAACAGGTACAAAAATCTTCTGACATACACCAGAATCATATAATTGAAATCCATCGCCACTTAGAAGACCTCGATAACAGAGGAAGAAGGCATAATATAAGAATTAGGGGGGTCCCAGAAGCAGCAGACCAAAACCCTGTAGAACAAACAGCTACAACCATATTCAATGATTTACTTGACAGACCTCCTGACTCCCCCATTGACTTTGAAAGAATTCACAGAGCCCTCAGACCGAGAGGAAGGGATACTGATCCCCCCAGGGACATAATTTGTTGCTTGGTAAACTTCCCTCTGAAAGAAGCCATACTAAAAAAGGCGAGAGAGAAAAACAGAGTGCTGTTCAATGGGAACGAGATAAAACTATACCAAGACTTATCCAACATCACATTACAGCAACGCAGGGCTCTGCGTCCCATTCTCGAACAATTACGTACCAGAGGTATACCATACAGGTGGAAGTTTCCTTTCTGTCTCTCAGCCACCTGGAGAGGTCACACAGCACTATTGCGCACACCAGAGGACTTGCAATCCTTTTGCGAAACACTAAATATCCCCCCGACTGAAGCTCCAGATTGGTATAATTCATTCATGCTGAATGATACGTGGATCGAAGTAACAAACAACTACACTCCTAGAGCTCAGAGAAACAGAGATAGACGTCGCAGATCACCTTCATATCACCAAAATAGAAGAGGAGCGAATCAAGGAAGTCCTGGCCTCTCCCCTCCTAGACGCCGAGATCGCATGGATAGACCAGATCAAATGGACACCTGAAAATCAAGCCTCCACAATGAACACAGACGACAACCTACGTACGCCTACCTTCAATCAACTAACAGTCATCTATTCATCCTCATCTCTTTCAGTTGGAACAGCTCCAAACCATCCAACAAGAAATTAACAAATCACAGAGAGAAAATCTTCAGCGTAAAAGCTAACTGACTTCCTATTTTTACCCCCCCCCCCCCACATCCCATGTGTACTTCTTTCTCCTTTTTTTTTTTTTTTCTTTTTCCATTTCTCTTTTCCATTTTTTTTTCTTTTTTATAGCTACGGTGTTACACCAGATCTCAAACAAATCAATGCACTCAAGTCAAAAGGAATATATGCAGATTTCCTGGTCAGAAATATCAACATAAGGGTATGCGAGATGTGTCTGAACTAAAGAATATATGATTGTAAGTACGATTTTCTGAGCACTTTTATCCAGTTACCCAGAGATACTTCAGGTTTTGACTAGACCTTATACTTCCCTTACTACTGACCATTAGTCAGACCTGATTATCCAGGATCTACGGTTTTTTTTTAGTGCATATACATATTTGTCACACTCGTACTTTAAAATAACAGAATGAGCAAAAGCTACTGTGGTTATGTTTATCTTAGAATCATTTAGGTTAACAATGATTCAAGAAAGTTCTGAGTTCCTTAACAAAGGCTGAATCATAATCAACACATATTACGGTTAATTCAGAGGTTGTTTATATATTTCAAATAGGAAACAGGCATGATGGTGGACTACTCAGGATTAACTTTAAATTAATCCACAGAAGGTAACTTTTCTTCACAAAAAATGCAAATTTCCTGCTTAAACCAAATGATTAAGAGGAAATTAATACTGTTAAATATCACTCCTAATAACAGTCGATTTTTGGACTATAATCGATCTTTTCTAAAAGAAAGGAGAGGAGGGAAAGAAAAAAAAAAAAAAAAAAAAAAAAAAAAAAGGAAGGTAAAATGAAAAGAAACACTAAACACAAGTCATCTCGTACACCATAATGCCTTATACCTATATTACTTATCTTTGAAGAAACATTTTGGAAGCAAGAGTTCTTCTTTTTCTATATGCAAGTTTGTTTGTTACATATATAGTATAAGAGAATATGTTAAAAAATGGTACTACTTAACTCATACGAAAAAATACCATAGGAGATACAGAACAAACCCCTTAAATACAAGAAGTTCTAAACCCCTATGACAAGGACTCCCCCTAGTGGCGACCAAGTATAATTACCAGAGCTACTATATTTTGTAAGCACCTATTAATCCAAATACAATATAAAGTGCATGAGGTGTTTATATATAACAGGGGACGACATATCCACATCTGTGCACACAGATATTCAACTGCTCCCAAAATTCAACTCACACATAAATTGCATTTATTTTCCCACATTCTCCTATGTTCATAATGCTCGGCATATATCCTGTAATATAAGATCGAAACAATTAGTTAGCTGCTCCAAAGTGCTAAAAGCCCTAGTACACAAAGTAAGGAAAAAAGAGAAGAGAACATTAATAGTTGAATAAAAATCCAGCTGTTCCTACTTAGACCCAGCTCCCACACAAGGAGTGAAATATTTTTCGCTCTTTGAACCTACCGGACCTTTCTAATAGGGTAGACCAGCAGGTCTAAACCTACCTCCGGAACACTTCTCCATCCTCTCATTGAGGAAGGACAACCCCTTTCCTCATCCCCCCCCCCCCCTTTTTTTTTTTTTTTTTTTTTTTTTTTTTTTTAATTCTCTTTTCTTCACTTCTCCCCCCCTCCACTCCCCTAGAAACCTAGGGAAAGTTTTGCAGACATAAAACAAGACATTTGGATACAGGATTATATTCAAAATGCCTTTCCACAAACCGCAGACCATATCAACATCAATCAAGCTAATTTCAGTAAACGCTAAAGGGCTTAACATCCCTGAAAAGAGAACCAAATTCCTCAATGAATTTCATAAACTCAAAGCAAATATCATTTGCATACAAGAAACTCACTTTAAAGCTAATAAAGTACCCAAAATGCATGACAAAAGATTTCCAATGGCATTTCATGCCACCAATCCTGAAGGAAAATCCAAAGGAGTCTCTATTTTGATCTCCAAACAGACTCCCCTTCAGATTCATGACACAATGATTGATCCAGGGGGAAGATACATATTCTTAAAAGGAAAGTTGGGACCTCATCCCATCACAATAGCTAACATTTACACCCCCAACTCAAAACAGGTAACCTTCTTTCGTAAAATAAAGGACTTATTAACAAACTTCGCAGCAGGTATAATCATCTTAGGGGGAGATTTCAATACCCCATTAAACCCGCTCATAGATACCTCGAATGGTACATCGAGCCTTCCTTATAAAGCACTGAAACAAATCAAACTCCAACTACAGGAGCTAATGCTACATGACACCTGGAGAACCCTAAACCCTCAAACCAAAGACTTTACCTATTTCTCTACACTCCATCAAAAATACTCCAGAATAGATTACTTTTTTATCTCACAACCAGACCTTGACTTACTGACAGACTCAACAATTGAAACCATGACCTTATCTGACCATCACCCGATTACCATAACATTAACTTTCCCAGAAAAAACTACCATAACTAAAACATGGAGACTCAACACCACTGTATTGAAGGATCCTATAGATGTAATTCATTTTAATGATAAACTAAATGAATACTTTGCACTAAATGAAAATGATGAGACATCTTTGATTACTCAGTGGGAAGCACACAAATGTGTCATGAGAGGCGAATTTATAAATAAATTAGCCAAACTAAAGAAGGAAAAACAATCCAAAATTAGATCGTTACTAGACCAAATTCATAAATTAGAAACAACCCATAAAAGAACTGTGGCACTCTCTACATTTGAAGATTTAAATAAAGCAAGAACTCTACTATCAGAAGAGTTGAGCATGAAAACTAAAAGACAATATATCTTAAGACACAAGATATATTACGAGCAAGGCAACAAGAGTGGAAGGTTGCTTGCAAAAGCAGTCCAAAACAAGAAAGTGGCTTCGACAATTCACCAAATAAGAGACAAACAAGGTACACCACACTCTTCGAATGAGGAGATTGCCAAACAGTTTGAATTATACTACCAATCCCTCTATAACATTCCATCAAATTCCAAATGCCCACAAAACTCAGACAAAAGAACAAAGCTTATTCAAGAGTTCCTAGAGAAATATTGCCCACCCCAAATATCAAAAAACACAGCGCAAGACCTAGAGTCACCCATAACTGGCCTAGAATTTGATAAAGCCTTAAAAGATATGAAAATAGGAAAAGCACCAGGTCCGGACGGACTACCCCTTCAATATTACAAAACATTTACAAACATACTAAAACCAAGATTTTTAAAAACCTTTCAATCACTGCACTCTGAACAACACCCCCCTAAGCAACTACTGGAAGCACATATAACGGTTATACCAAAAGAAGGCAAAGATACAACCCAGGTTACTAATTATAGACCAATATCCCTAATTAATGTCGATATCAAGATATATGCCAAAATACTAGCAAACAGACTCCTACCCTTACTATCTTCCCTCATTTCCTTAGACCAAGTAGGCTTTATACCGGGAAGAGAAGGTCGAGACAACACAATTAAAGCAATAAACATAAATCACTGGTTATCAACCCAAAAAAAACAAGGATTCTTCCTCTCCCTTGATGCTGAGAAGGCGTTTGACAGAGTGGCCTGGGACTTCATTGATGCAACGTTAAAACAAATAGGAATCCTGCCCCAAATGAGATCTTATATCAAAGTACTATACTCAAATCCAACAGCAAAAGTTCGAGTCAATGGCCACCTGTCAAACGCCTTCAACCTTCGCAATGGCACAAGACAGGGATGTCCCCTTTCACCCCTATTATTTGTCCTCACATTAGAACCACTATTAAATAAAATTAGATCCAACCCAGACATCAAGGGTATAGAGATACACAAACACACATATAAGGTTGCAGCCTTTGCTGATGACATGCTCCTATTCCTCTCAGAACCCCATATCTCTTTACCCAACGTCATTCAAGATTTAGAATATTTCCAACTACTTTCAAACCTAAAAATTAACCACTCAAAATCTAGCGCCCTAAACATTACACTACCCCCAAACTCAGTAGAATTATGTAAGAAAAACTTTCCCTTCTCGTGGGCTAATCAAAGTATAACATATCTTGGAACTGAAATTCCTACAAATTTAAATGATCTTTTCAAACTAAATT
The DNA here is from genome assembly GCF_042186555.1 of Aquarana catesbeiana. NCBI lineage: Eukaryota > Metazoa > Chordata > Amphibia > Anura > Ranidae > Aquarana > Aquarana catesbeiana. Next base: position 514,948,379 of record NC_133326.1, on the reverse strand, counting down.
ACTTACCCATTCTAAAAGATACACAGGACGACCTAAAAAAATGGAATTCCCTCAATATATCTTGGTTCGGTAGAGCTTCCCTGGTCAAGATGACAATATTACCTAGATTTCTATACGTGATGCAAACAATTCCCATTAGGCTCCCATCTGCCTTCTTTGACTCCTTCCGCAAAGCATGCTCTACTTTTATCTGGAGGAGCAAACCTCCCAGAATCAAATTTACGACACTAAACCTCCCCAAAAATAAAGGGGGGATAGCTCTACCGGACCTCCGAAAATACCACCAGGCTGCTCTTCTGACAAGAATAGTAGACTGGAACATTCACGATAAAGTTAAAGACTGGGTGACTCTTGAACAAACAATCTTCTCACACCAAATAAACTCCTTTCCGTGGATCTGCCCAAAATACCACTCAAAAAACATTAAAGCTCACCCCCTTATCGGTCCCACACTAGAAATATTTAGTAACACCTATAAAAAAAACAACCCTTTACCTTGGATGAGTCCTCTAACACCATTAAGAAATAATCCAGATTTTCTCCCAGGTACAGAAAAAAACTTTCTTTCTAAATCATGGCCACACAAAGAAATCCTTGTCAAACACTTCTTTAAAAATGGTAAACTTCTATCAAGAGATGAAATTAATAAAGACAGTGACCCTCCACAGATCTCTCAGTGGAATTACCTACAAATTAGACACTACTTGACTAGCAAAGAAATAACCCAACACTGGACTAGACCTCTTACGACACTAGAAGAACTCTGCACAAAATCAACCCCACAGAGACACATCATCTCTATTCTATACAACTCACTTTTTATGAGCAATTCTGAATTCTCCAGCTCGTCATGTCAAGCCTGGGAACAAGATCTTAACCTAAATCTGACAGAGGAAAATTGGGAAAGGATCTTTATGTATGCACATAAAGGTTCCCTTAATGTTGCCACTCAAGAATGTGGCTATAAAATCATCACTAGGTGGTATAGAACCCCCACCCTATTGCACAAATTCTCTCCTCAGTCAACCGACAGATGTTGGAGATGCAAAAATGAGGAAGGCTCGATGATCCACATCTGGTGGACTTGCCCGCTTATCCAAAATTTTTGGAACATGGTTCACGAAACCGTCAAGTCAATCACTTCAGAAAACTTAAACCTTAACCCAGCACAATACCTCCTACACTACAACTCACTACCTAAAAGACAATACCTAAAATCTTTAACCATGTTTATGATAAATGCTGCAAGACACTGTATCCCCTGCCATTGGCGCTCAAATTCTATTCCTTCAAAAAAAGAATGGTTTCGCAGAATAAACAATATAGAAAGAATAGAAGAACTCATAAGCATATCTCAAGAGAAAATAACTTACTTTGCTTCAACATGGTACAAATGGATAGAATTTAAAAACTCTCAGGAATACAAAGCAATCAATATTTAATTAAAAAACTACATTTAATAAAAAAGGCTCATAAGAAGGTTCAAAAATGGAAAGAAATTAATATGTCTTTTCAATAACTACCATCTACTACCCCCCCCCCCCTTTTTTTTTTTTTTTTTTTCTCCTTTCCCCTCCCTTCCCTCTCTCACCCCCAAATCATAACTCGAGTTACCTAATATTTACTACGATATTTCAAGATTTCCTTGATACTACTTGAAAATACAATTAGCATAAAAAGAAAAATGTTTATTTGTGTAACTATATACAACCATATTGTATTCATACACTATCCGAAACTGTATTAAAACCCATTGTCATATGTACCACTTTTATGCAGATGTATTATTATAATGCTGTAATGTCATTACTTGTTCAATCAATAAAAACCTTTGTGAAACAAAAAAAAAAAAAGAAGGTAAGAACCTCAGTCAAGTTTTTAATTACTATTATTATTATACAGGATTTATATAGCGCCTACAGATTGCACAGTGCTTTGATGTATACATCCATGTTGGTGGAATTCATTCTATTGATTCTGGTAACTGTTGGCATCAGGACACCAGAAAACAGTTGTCATTGGAAAGGGAAACCTAATGCCCTGTACACATGACCAGTTTTGCCATCGGAATAAACTCCAAAGGTTTCTCCGACGGAAGTCCTACAGAATTCCATTCAAGCGGTCTTGCCTACACACGGTCAAACCAAAGTCCGACCAAAGTCCGACCGTCCAGAACGTGGTGACGTACAGCACGTACGACGGGACTAGAAAAAGGAAGTTCAATAGCCAGTAGCCAATAGCTTCCGTCTCGTACTTGCTTCAGAGAATGCATCGTTTTTGGTCCGTCAGAACAGCATACAGACGAGCGGTTTTCCTGATAGGAATTGGTTCTGTCGGAAATATTTAGAACATGTTCCATTTCTAGGTCCGTCAGAATTTAAAAAAAAAAAAAAGTCAGAAGAGGCCTACACACGATCGGAATAGACGATGAAAAGCTTCCGTTTGACTTTTTCTTTCAGACACTCTGCTCGTGTTTACACGGCATAACAAAGGCGACACATGCTCTGGTAACATCTGTCATTTTTGCCTCACTTTATAGCAATTTCCTCTCACTTGCTGCTGTGTTTCTTGCCCAGGAAATGATGGGAAATCTGCCCAAAGGTTAAGAGGTAGCAAAAAAAAAATCTGACATTGGTTCTAACCATTTCTCACTGTAAACCTGTTTTCTCTGGAGAATTAAAATGATACTAAACACACCCTGTTTAATTTACATGGCCCCTTCTATTTCTGTATGTGAATGATGGCACTGTATTTATTTTAATACAAATAAAACATCCAGTAACTTTTTTCCTAATCAATATACAGCTCTCACATGACCTAAATCTTTCCCAGCCTGTCTGCAGGGAAGCATAAGCAGGAGCAGCTTAAAAACAAAAAAAAACAAAGAAACAAATCTTTATTATTTTTTGGCAATAACATGGTGTGGGCGGCTTTCTGCCAGTCACAGGCTGTGTCATGCCACTCCAGTCTGTGTATTAGAATAATAGGAAGCTGAAGCCTCCATTAATCTACATGTAATATCCCTCCCCCATTGTGTTTAGCTGGTTTGTGGGCATGGAGGAGGAGGGAGGGAGAGGGCTGTCATTTACCAGTGTGTATACATCCAATTTACAAAGCCATCCACAACTTGGCCCCTAGCTGCATCACTAACCTAGTCTCAAAAATACCAACCTACTCATTCTCTTCATTCCTCCCAAGACCTCCTGCTCTCTAGCTCCCTCGTCCTCTCCTCCCATTCTCGCCTCCAGGACCTTTCCCAAACCTCTCCTATCCTATGGAACCCCCTGCCCCAATCTGTCCAACTATCTCCTATCCTATTTGCTTTTAGATAATCCATGAAAACCCTCCTCTTCAGAGAAGCCTATTCTGGCCCTACCTAACAACTGTACTTTTATTTTCTCTATCAGATCATCCCCCACACTTATTAGCTTTTGTATAACTTGACCCTCCCTCCTAGATTGTAAGCTCTGATTCCTCCTGTATTGAATTGTACTATAACTGAACCTCATGTTGTAAAGCACTGTGCAAACTGTGGGCACTGTATAATTCCTGTATAATAATAATAATAATGTATGACTCTATAGTCACATGGGCTGCTCAGATGTGATAAAGGAGGAAAGGCTCAGCATAGAAACTCACTGAAAACTCAGCATGTGCAGAGTTGCCACCCCAGCTGCAAAATCCCTAGCTGAATTGAGGACATGAATAGAAGGTGGAGACAGAGAGCAGCAGGATCTACCAGGCTTTTTTAAAAATACAGGAAACGAATTTCATAATGATCGAGTGAGTATGAACAGCAGGTAATACAGCATTTATTGATAGTTTTTTATGATGTGGGTTTATTGACACTTTATTGCTCTTATAAGGCATTTATGCTTAGTGGGCCCCGACACTCTCCACCTGTAGCTCTGTCCACTGAGGTCACTGTGTGCACCCTACCTGCTGCCTCGTTGACCCAGTTGGGATCTGTATTTCCTGCATATGCTCATCCAGGTTTACACCAGTCGAGGAATGCCAATCAAAACTGAATCTGTTAATTTGACACTAAACTTTGGTTTAAAAAAATAACCTATTCAAGTATGTATTCTTACTTCCAAAAAATAATTATTATTTGAAAAACATGTATCTTGGTGACGTGGAGAGATTACCTCTGACCATGAAGAGGTCCTGGCTATCCTAGATGTTGCTTTGTTGGAGTAAGCAGACCCCTTGCTTAACGTACCTTCCTAATTTACGAGGCCATTGTTTGGTTCTTGTTTCTTTCTCTTTTTTGTTGCAACCTTCAAGTCAATGCTCTTCTTTTTCAGTGGTACAGGTTGGTGTGGGCGATTACAGTCCTGGTAAAATGTATATAGGCGTCTTCATGTTTATGTGGCACGTTACCCCTTATTTTATATTTATATATTTCATCAGCACTTTATTCAACCTTTAGGGTTTATAGTTTTGGTATCCTAAATTTCTCACACTGTTCGTACGTCCTTGTTGGAAGATGATCCATTTCTCTGCTTATGCGATTATTTTTCAACAGAAGGGTCCCCTTACTATCATGGTGCAAGTTTCCGCGCTTTTTTGTACCATAGTTCGTTGTTATATTTACTGACTCCCTGATTGCACTATGACTTACATGGTGAGTGTAGTGTTTACTATTACTATTGTTTTTCTACTTGTTGATGTGTGATATGAGTCACTTTATTTTTTGTATGAAGAACGTTCTTTAAATAAAGATTATATATAAAAAAAAAAAGTCTTTTGCTCTCAGTCTCAGATACTTTTCACAACAAGTATATGGTACAACAGGCACATATCAGGAATATGAAATGTTGGGTTAACAAACACTTTAAGTAGTGGATGTGTATGGATTATATTTGGAGAATAAGGATATTGTTTGTTACTTTAATGTTCTATTATATAAACCACCAGTACATCATATGCTTCTTTTGAGCTGTTGTTAGTCATGAGACATTATGCAATGTTCCAAGTTAGCTTGTTTGGGCTCTAAAATGGTGTCTTGTGAGTAATAACTCAAGAGAAGCATAACGTGCTGGTGATTCTTATGTGTTTTGAATACACATTATGGATATACATTTTTTCATTCTGTTTTCAGACAACAATATCTGATTTTGACATATGTGAAGCAAGGAGAAGGGTCAAGGAAAGAACAGCAAAAACATGACACTGCCATGTGTAAGAAGAAACATCAGGAAATCCTCATTTCCTGCTTGGAAACAATGAAAAAGAGTGTCATATACAGTATGTTTGACACTATAGGAACACTCTATCTAGGAGCGTGCCTAGTATAATTGCCAAGAATTTTTGTGCACTCCCCCACAGGTTGCCAGCACTCCGAACTTTTATTCTATACCACCTAATTTTTGCCACCACCTAAAGGTCGCTACGATGCTGGCACAGCAAACAATGATGCTGTGCCCTGACTGCCAGCGTCCTTGTAACCTTCACGTTGGTAATTCTATGTGGCTAGCCAGGGACCCACCCTTCTGACATCAACCTTACTCTTTGTAGATGGCCAGACTTACTTTTTCTTTCTTCTCACATCTTACTGCATGCATTTTATGTCTTGTATGATAAGATCATAGCCTAAGCTGGCCATACACTTTCATCCGATTTCTGATGAACTGTCTGAAATTCTCTCAGTCAGTGGTCCTGCTCTTTTCACCAAAAGTTGATTGTTTTAGTAAAACATTTGTTCAGGTATTCTGACAGCCACCGGCTTTGGCTTTCAGCATACATTAGTCCGGCAGGGAGATTTATCCATCTACCCTGTTTAGCGTGGATGGAGGTAACTGTTAAATTTATGTTGTTCAGCCTAAAGTAATTGATCAGCAGTTGCAGGAATTTATCAGCTCATAATATTTCTGGCACGATCAACAGTAAATTTAATTGTATTATAAATAGACAAAAAGAAAGCAAGTAGAACTTCACTGTAAGGGTTTACATACACTTTAAATATCTTGTTTTGATAAGATCCTGGAACCATTATTCGTACATTCCCTCAAAATTTTTTTTTTCTCATGTCTATTTGTTTTTTTAATTTACATAATTTATGTGCAGCATAATACTCTTGTACCCTGATATTTAAAGAATTAAATGATCAAATTGTCAGATGGTGGGTCCTATCCATACAGAGCACACAATAGTTGCTATGCAAGAGTAAACAGTGGTATGGTTGTATGTTTGTTATTTATCACAGCAGTTTTACAAAATAATTAAGGATAGGTACAATTATAACTGCAAGAGTTATAAAGTGGCAAAGTTACAAAGTTGCCCCCCATACCCACTTATACTTACCTTCTCTGCACTTTCCCGTTGCTTTTTTGGATCATCGGAGAGCCAACTTGAAATATCCAGTTCTTCCAGCTGAGTGCCTTAGGGACTGCAAAGATTTGGGAACACACTTGCATGTTTGGTGGACATGCTCCATAGTTCGCAGGTTTTGGACTGAGGTTTTTGATCTACTGCAGGGCATATCTATTGCTCCAGATCCCAGTATTGCTATACTAAATGTATTTCCCCCAGATATAACCACTGCTCAATTCAAGCTCCTTTTGCAAATTTATAGGTTAGCCAAACAGGCAGTGGCCCCTGCTTGGAAAACCCCCACCCTTAGCCTGATGGAAGTTGCATGCGCCATGATTCATGGCAAGATTGTTACCACCTGACATAACCATGTCCCCAAATGTACAAACATTTGGAAACGGTGGATAGACAAGTTTCTTTCGGCTAATTTTGATCCCATGCTGCTTGAAGCTTACAGTCTTATTCTGCAAGGGACATCATAATTTCTGCACATGCCTTTCTTGCTGTATTCATTGGATAATGATTTATAGGTTTATAGCTACCTTGTATGCCTATTTGGCCTGGATCCGGAGGCCTTAGCCTTGTGATTACAGTCAATGCTTTCAAATGTGAGTCCTACTTTGTTTGTATGTACACTTTGAAAACTTGAATAAAAACATTTGAACATAAATATCTGGTTCTACAGGGTAAGGTAGAGCATGTGAGTTCTTCTAATGATGCAGTGGTTGGCTTTAAGCAGTCAATCACCAGGCCCAAACTCGAGTAGAAAGCAAACAGTACCGATAAAGACGTTTCCGCTGCAAAGTCAGCTGTGGGTGCTGTACCAGTAATGAAAGTCTGTCCCTTCCCTTGTTTTCTCAAATGTAAGCTGCACAAGCACCTGCCAATAAATGTTTACTAAATAACTATAGAGGTCTCTTTGAATAAGCCTATACTCTGGGTGAAATGCATTAGTTGTGTAGCTGAGTCTGGTGAGGGTTACCAACAGCTTTAATTAATAAACATTTATTAAATGCTGACATATGGTAATACAGCTTGCTTTTGTACAAAGTGAAGGACATGGTGACATTGTCTGCCCTTTGCCCTATGTCAGATAGTATTAGGATTAGCACTGAAGTGGTAGTGGAGCATGGGGAAGTTGAGTATAAATGGGTCATAGAGTGATGACAATGCTGGCCCTTCTATAGAGTTTAATTGGACTTATTTTCAGAGTACCTACCCAGATTACCCTTATACTCTATTTAGTAATTTTGTTATGGTGTATATCTTACTCTTACTAATTACTTTTTCAGCTTTACTTTAAAAGTCCAACACTTAGTAAAGTTTTCAGAATTGACATAAGTTGCAAATTCTCATAAGTTCCAACCAAGACCTCCTTCCAGTCACATTTACTTTGTTGGTGGAACTATACATGACTGGAAACCTCTTGCAGACTAGCTATCATCAAGTTGTTTCAGGTGATGCATTTATCTTTCTTAATGAAGAGTCAGATGTAAGGCGTCCTTGTCTTTTTTTTTTTTGTAATTCCTTTATTTAGCCAAAAGACCACACTACAAAAAGATAGGACACCATACCTATAAGTAGATTACATAGATGAAGATCACAAATAGCAAGAGAGCGTACAAGAATCAAGACAAAAAACAAAAACAGTATGGATAGTGGTTTGGCATACCTATCCAAAAAAGTAAGTAACAAGAATTAGCTCAGAAATCAGTTAAGTATCAACAGTAGGAAGTAGAGCATGAACGTCAGAGTCCATTTGATTCCCAGATATCAGAAACTATACCAAATATAACATGGTGTTGCAGACTGGGTCAAACAAGAATATACACACGAGAGCCAACTGGGCTGGATAAGCTGTTAGGCACAATTTAAGGGGGTCAGGGGGGAAGGGGCAGCAGGAAGAATAGGATAAAGCAGAAGGAAAAGAGAAAAGAAAGGAAAATTAGTTGCCCCGGGAGGAGGCGGGACACACCACTTGTCACCCTGGTTGAGGGTCAGAGAGATAGGCCTCGGTATATATGAAATATTGCCAAGGTCTCCATGTCGACCAAAAAGCTTCTTCCGTGTTGTGTAGGGTTGCTGTAAGGACATCAATGTTCCTGAGTTCATTTAATTTAGCAGACCACATAGATTTAGTCGGCGGATGCTTGCCAGCAAAATGGAATACAGGCTTTCGCTGAATTCAGTAGTTGTATGGACAGAGAGGACTTATATTTCTAGATAGGTCATTTCAATAGATGTTAGATGATAGATGATTTCAATAGAAGAACAGGCACACAGCAGGGTCATCAACCAAGTCCACGGTTGCGAGGCTCTTATTAATAGCTGTCACCTCCTGCCAAAAGGGTTTGGCGCTCTTGGTTTTGCTGTGACCCTATCTATCCATGTGGTCCTCAGACTGCCTCTTTCATGAAGCTGATCAAAACAAGCACAAAAGTGGGAGCTGAAGACAACATTATCTTGTTTTTAGAAGAATTGGTGACAATGCCTTCCATAGTAGTTTCTTGTTAATAAGCCATTATCGAATAACAAAATTTTCATTCTGCAGCATACTCAATTAACAGAGTCTATTTATTTTATAAAAATTATAGCCTCCAGTTTGATGTCTGCTCGGTTCAAATTTAGATGTAGTAGCCAGTACTCGTCATTTTAGTGAGTTCAGCGACTATTTTGGATTTAATTGTGTTGTTCATTGGGAGCTGCTTCTAAACTCCTCTACTCCCTCTGCTCCATCTACCCTAGTCCTCTCTCCTCCAATACAAATACATTGTACAAGCAATCTCGTACCCAGTGCCTTTATCCTGAGTCTTTTTATTATGTCAGACCTCTGCTTTTTAGTATGTCAAATATCTGCTCAACCCAAGTCAATAATAGACTTTGATTTGCAGAGTCTTATGTGAGATTGATGTGCCAATAATCATTAATGCAATGTTCCGAGTAGCAGGGTCAGGTAAAGGACATAGCATATGACACTGGCGTGACACTGATACAGTATGTGTAACTGGGAAGATAAAAAAAAAATCCTAATTTCCTACTCACATGCAATGAAAAACAGTGTCAAGTATATGGCTAACCCATTTGTTTTTTCACACAAAGCCAAAAAAACGTGTAGGAATCCTATATCCAAACTTAAAAAAGTTACATTAGATCCAAGTTAAATTACTTTTGTGAGTTCCGCAACCATTTTAGTTTTAATTGTCCTGGCTAGTGGAAACTGCTCCTGAAGCTCACGTCCCTCTGCTCCATCTATCCCAATGAGATGGACTTGCTCTTTAAACTTCCACTCCCTCTAGTACACAAATCGTGTATAGGCAAATGTTCTGCATTCTCATGCTCCAATGACTTTATCCTTCTGGGCTTTTTCTAGTATGTCAAACCTCTGCTCAACCAAACTCAAAAATAGACTTTGACTTGTAGAGCCTTGTTTCCAGACTGATCTGCCAATAAACATTAGTGCCTTGTTTCTATGCATGATTTCCTGTGTTCACAAGAGAATGATATGCTATGAAAACAACAATATACACACCTTTGACAAATACGTTTTTGTTCGCTTTAAAACGGTTTTCCAGCTTTACCATACACGGACAGCTTATGACTAGTTTGTGTAGTAAAAAGAAAAATTAGCAGGTGTGATTTTAAATGTTACCTATAGCCCCACCTGTCAGTGAAACATGGCACTGCAGTTTGACCATTCAGATATAACAGGGATATAACAGGGATATGCAATTAGCGAACCTCCAGCTGTTGCAGAACTACAAGTCTCATGAGGTATAGCAAGACTCTGACAGCGACAAGCATGACACCAAGAGGCAGAGGCATGATGGGACTTGTAGTTTTGCAACAGCTGGAGGTCCGCAAATTGCATATCCCTGAGGTATAATAACAAACGTGGCAGATAATTCTGTGTGGATGACTTGTAACAAGATTATGCTCCTGCATTTTCTGCTCCACCCACCTATGGAACAAACATTAGGTTGTTTAGAATAGACGAAAACCCCAAAATCTTAAAATCCCATATAAGTTTAACATGTTAATGTCTGTTTAAACATCATTTACAGTATTTTCTAGCCAAAAATGTAAATACACAAATGAAGTATATATAAGGGGGCTGTTTTACCTGCCAAAGTGTTGACTTTCTGTCCATCCAGTTCTGAGATTTACAGAGCTCTGCTGTAGTTCAGTAACACATACAAGTCTATTCTCCACCCCACCCTGTGACTGGTCAGTGAAAGAAAAAGCAGAAAACTGATGAGCTATGCCACAAAGGTCCTGGTACAGAAACTTTCTGTTATAGGGTGACATTGCTCTGTCCCTGTCTCACAATTGTGAGTCAAGCTTGTGTCGTCACCTTGTCACATGGGTTTCAAAAGGGAGACTATAAGTGGCAGTTTCAATACACTTTACACAGGTGTGATCCACTGTTGTCACCATTAGGAAACTTGTCAGCAGCAATGCCATGTAGCCATAACCCTTGCATGTAGACAGTAAGTGACTGCAAAGAGGTTGAAGGAAATCAACAGCACTGTTATGCCATAAACAATGAAAATGGCAAAAACAAGTATTTTGTTAAGCAAAAATGCAATTGCTTTAAAGGAGAAGTACGCCCAAATGTTTTTTGGTCGTAGTTCTCGTCTGGGTCACAGGAGTGCACTTACTTTTGCTCTCCTGTGACCCAGGGTCTGCTAAAAGGGGGCTATTGCTGATGCCACAGAGCAGCTCTGGTCTTTGGAAGCATCTCGACCATATTGTCAGGATCCATGTGGCTGAGAGCCAAAGCCAGCTACCCCCCTCTAGCCCAGCAGCTCTGAGAAGGCTAAGAGCTGAGAAATCAGTGCTACTGTACTCGCTTAGTTCTTGGTCTTAGTGGTGAAGACGTGGGACAGCTGCAGCATCACACCGATGCTGCAGCATAGGTTTGTTTTTTGATGTACCCCAAACTTCTCCTTTAAATATACAGTACTTTAGACAACCTAAGGTCTTAGAGATCGTACCTATACAAGTATAGAAGAAGTCAGTATCAAGACTTCATCTTTGACTAAAAATAAGATTTTTGTACTTATCATAAAATCTTTTTCCAGTACATTGAGGGCCACAGTAATATATTAATTCATAGACATGTGGCCCCGCACATGCACATCTAAGAATTTACTATATTGTATTACTCAATGGATAATTGAGAAATATCACATTTGGCTATACAGCAGCAAGCTATAAGCAATGTCCCTAAAAGAATAACTAATTATTTTAAACTTTTACAAAGTTTTGTAAGGTTGAGGTCTGCCAAGTAACAGAGCAGGAGCATGAAAGGCTAACACAGGCAGGGTAACTCTGTGTTTGAATTAAGCAATGCACTGCTTATTTCTGCAGCAGTTGCCCTTGTCAAGTCCGCTAGGGTAGCTGAAGAATTTAATAAGGGATCTTTTAAGCTTGGCTTTCATGGTTATTTTAAGCAGTTGCTTGCCAATTTAAGTGCACTGGTACAGTTACAGTCTCTGCCTCTCCGTTCCACCAGGAATTCTTCCTCTGTGTTTTTATCCTAGATCTCTCTCTGATCAGCTCCTGAAACTTGTCTTATGTTTATTATATGAGTTTAATAAATGTATCCTATCCTAAGTGCTCCCAATCAAGCCCTGGTATTAACACATCTTACCCATACTGCAGATTTTGCTTTTTTTTTGCAGGCGTTCTGGAGCTTTTGCTGCCTTTGGAGACATATTATTGCTTTTCTGTTCTTGATTCCAGAATTACTTGCTTTTTTTTTTTTTTAGTTATGTTGTGGATTATGTGTCCTCACAGTTATGTGGAGGCATAGACAATAAAGTGAACCTGTCATATACCTGGCAAAATCAAATTGAGCATATGATGAAAAAATATCAGAATATTCGTAAATATGGGACAGTTGAAGTTACAGTAAAACCTTGGTTTGAGAGTAACTTGGTTTGAGTGCGTTTTGCAAGACAAGCAACATTTTTTAATACATTTTGACTTGATATATAAGCGATGTCTTGATATACAAGTAGCATCATATCACAACTGAGTACAAAAGAGAAGAGAGGCGCCTCTAAGTGTAGCAATATGGTTACATTTAATGAAGGTACACCATTTAGCAACATATTGCTACACTTAGAGGCACCTCTCTTCTCTTTTATACTTTGTAGCTCCTGCTGGATTTTGCTTCTAATCCCCTTGTGGAGGCTTCCATTTGTGGATGGACATTTTATGGTTACACAACCTATCACATTGCTATATTGCTATAATCTTTTTATATGGACTATAAACTGAAGGACCTATGAATAAATGGTTGTGGAACGAATCATTTGAGTTTCCATTATTTCTTATGGGGAAATTTGCTTTGATATACAAGCGCTTTGGATTACAAGCATGTTTCTGGAACAAATTATACTCACAATCCAAGGTTTCACTGTATATGCAAATCTCAGTTCTGTAAAAAATAAAACATAGCTCTCTCCCTCCTGCATCCCAAGCCTCCGTGTTGGTCAATGAGGATGCATATGACATTATTGTCCAATTACAGGCCCCCAGACCCCATTTCTCCCTCTTTTTCCCCTTCCCACTTATTTTTATACTAATCTTTTTCGATATGTCTTTAGGACAGTAATGTGACATAAGGGCAGTGTTCTCTTCACTATTTCTCCAGAGCTGGATGATCTTTGATGGCCAAAAGTCTTCTATGCTGGTGTAGGTGTAATTGTGGTTGGGCAGCTTGGGCTCACACAGCAAGTGGCACATCTGCTGTGATGTTTCCTGTTTTCACAGAAATGGCAGGTCCTAGACTTAAAGTGTATGTCTAGCTAAAACCTTTTTTATTTTTGTTTAGAGGGGTTAGAACCCCTATTGGGTTTTAGTACTATGCAGGAGAAATTTCTCCTCACTTAAGCTGACCAAATATGGCTTGAGAATTCAGTTACAGCTGAATCAGCTTAAATTTGAGCCATGAGTGACCCTGTCAACATTAGCTTACCAAACTTTGAACAAAAAATCAAAGGAGGCAGGTGGGAAACTGTCAGCCAAACGGTGACTGCGTTTTATCAGATGTAGAGTGTTTCGCTGATTCTCAGCTGTTCTCTGCCTCGTACTGTGAGTTCAGGGCATTGTAGTGATGCACCCTCTAGTCTAGAGGGAGGTGCATGAGACCCTGCACTCAGAAGAAGTGGGTTCAGTGATACTGTGCATCATTTAACCTGAAATAGGATTGGTCCTGGATCACAGAACAGTGAGCCTGCAGCGGACAGCACTGGAGAGGAGATGAGTACAGTAGAATAGTATAGTAGTGAAAGCTGAATTTTGCATTTGTATAATCTTTGTAATTTATATTTATATAAATTATATATATAGAAATCCCCACCTGAAGTCTGTGCAAAAACTGATAGATCAGGGAGTGTGGTTCTACTGGGCCCCTGCTGCACACATTGGTTCCTCCTGCCAAACTTCCAAATTGTTATTGCGTCCTGTAGTCATGTGAAGATTGGAAGAAGGGACCACTGAACAAAACAGGGGATCAAAAGATCAACACTCTCGTAAGTGTTTGTTTCTGAAATTAGGGCCATATTTTATATATTTTTTCAATTCTATCAGTGATAACTGAATATACAGTAATTATTTCACATTTCATGTATTTGTGATTCATTTCCACAGATAGATAGATAGATAGATAGATAGATAGATAGATAGATAGATAGATAGATAGATAGATAGATAGATAGATAGTGGGGAAGGATTATAATACCTGTAAAGTGTTTACTGCTCTCTGGGAAAAAGTTTTACCTAAGTTCACACTGGCATTAAAAGCAGGAATTTGAGAGGTGGTAAAAACGCCCTTCAAACGCCTATGCAAATAATACAATCGACAGCACACGGTGCTGTTCACATTATCAAAACATGAAGTGTTAGCGTCGCTTTGCTTCAAAATTGAAGCCTCATGTCGAGTCAGGAGGCGCTTGAAGCCTTTTAACGCCTCCCATTCAAGTCTATGGTAGCGCTTTGCAAACAGCCTGGCAGGCCCTTGCAGCGCAGTTGCGGTGCAGTTACAGGGGTATTAAAATCAGTTTTAACGTGCCTTAATGCTCATCAAACGCTTCAAAACTGCACATAGGGCATTTGGAGAGCATTTTTACCTCGTCATTAATGCCTGTAACACGCCAGTCTAACGCCCATACTAAAGCTAATTGACGCCAGTATGACGCCCATACTAACGCTATAGGGGCATCTGTTAAGCGTTAGAAATGTAGTCAAGTGTGAACAAGCCCTTATTGTCACAGTGATGACGGGTTCACCAAACAGGAATTGAGGGAAAATCTCCTGCAGAAACTATTCAAGTTATGAATGATAGATTAGCCATTTGTGCTTCTTGTCCCACCTAGGACCTTTGCAGAGGCTAGAACCCAGGGCCCTCTGCTCCCCTAGGACTGATAACGTAATACATGTCTAAAACATTGCACATAAGTCATATTTATTTCTCCTAATAATAAAGAAGAGCAAAAAGCAGCTGTGATGCAAAATTCAGTAACTGCAATAAAAATCCATCTCTGGCCTCTTTAGGCCTGGTTCACACCTATGCATTTTTAGTGCGTTTTGCAGAAACACAATAAAGTCCATTCAACATGGTTTCCTATGGGTCATGTTCACATCTGTGCATTTTATGGAAAGGGTGAGGGACTTTTTTCTGGTTTTTGGTTCCATAGACTTCAATGGATCAAAAACGTGTATTGCAAAATGCAGCTGAAATATGCAAACTGCAACCTGCATAGGTGTGAACCAGGCCTTTCAGCAACCAGCAATCTAATTGGATATTATGGGTTATTACACACTGCATATCATGAACATAGCATTTCCTGCACACATAGATTACATGCAGATGCTGCCTGCACTGAACATGAGCAGGCAGCCCAGGGCAGCCCATATAATGATGGGGCACACATGCACAACAACTCTAGGAATGATGGGACATTCAGTTTCAGGGAAGGGTAATCAGAAGACTTTTGATTACAATCAAAATGCATATTCCATACGAAAGCTTGCACCAGAGGCATCCGGCAGTAAAAAAAAATAAAATGTGAGTGTTTAGTGGAATTGTTGGAAATAATAAATATTTGTCCAAGATGTGTATTTACAATAAAAAAAAGCTGAGTCTTAAGTACATTAAACCAGTGGTCATCAACCCTGTCCTCAGGGCCCACTAATGCCCGGTACACACGATCCGATTATCGGACGAATGATCGTCCGTTTTTTTTTTGCATGCTAATCTCACGTCGAATCTGATGAGTTTACTAAAGTCACGAAAATTCCCGTACGACAGAATGAAAATTCGGACGTGATGTCATGTGTTGTAATGCATTCGTATTGCATTTTCGAAGGATAGCTGTACTGATTAAACAAAAAAAAAAAAAAATTCCGTGCATGTCTGATAGAATAATATCGGATGAAATGTCCTGATCGGCTCTCGAAAGCTCTGTACTAACAATCCGATTATTGTACGATCGATTTGAATGTAGCATTTTTCGTACGATTTTCGGATCGCGTGTACGGGGCTTAACTGAAATACATCACAGGTGATATCATTTGCTGTTTAGTGATTGCAGTATTCTAGTCTGCATCTCCCAAAGGTAATGCATAAAACCTGGCCTGTTAGTGGGCCCTGAGGACAGGGTTGATGATCACTGCATTAAACCAGGCATTATTTTAAACCCGTACACACAGGCCAAATATCGGCCGAAATCAGCTGTTACAGTAGAAACCCGCTGACTTTCAGCCCGTGTGTACAGCTGCCTGTCTGGCAGAAGCAGATCTCACGACCAGCTTCTGTTGAACAAGCATGCTTGAAAACCAGCAGCCGACTGGCATCTGATCAGCGCTTGCAGGCAATGGCTGCGAGTGGTGACCGGTGTTTTCTGGTGGGAGGGAGGTTCCCCTGTCAGAACACAAAAGCAAAACGGGGGGAGATTGCTGTACTAACATTGCATAGTCAGTACAGTGACCTCTCAGTTTTTTTGTTCAGCCCAGCAGCTGCAAAAAAACCCTAATGTGTGTACTAGGCTTAACAGTTCCACTGATCCATAACAAACATGCAGCAAGTAAGTTCAAAGTCAAATCAAAACTCCTAATCCATTACACATATCATAGTGCTTAGTCCCTAGTCCATTTTGGGAACAAGCAAAGGATGGGGGAGGGGATGTCAATATACCGGAACCATGAGGAACAAACATAGCCACACTTTAACATGAAGTCAGATCACAGCAGCAAAAAAGGAACCTGGAGATTTGGATGAGGCTGAGAGCAATATAAAGTATGGAAGTTTTTTTTTTTTAAACCATGGTTTAGTGTCACTTTAAGACAGCAATCGCTTTAGCCAGACTCAGTCTGGCCAATTAGAAGTTTCTCAGTCCCATCTCACTTGTTATTTATTAAAATTAGGACACAGTGGGATTGTGATGCAGAACAGCGCCCTCTAGTAACTAGATATGAATGTGATCCCTCATGGATACATAGGGCCCAAAACCCTACTATAATGCTGCTTTTAACACGCCCCAAGAGAAATGCAATAAAGAACCTTACCTTGATCAGTCCTAATCAGCTTTGGGCAGTATCCGTATCAAAGCATTGAGACACAGGAGAGATGCAGGATACTAGCAGAATTTCTGTGTAAGATGTTTTGATGTCCCCGGGGTGATGTCTGATATCTGTGCCACCTGCAATGCAAGAGGAAATTCACTTGGATGAGCAAGATAATATTTGGGAACTTACAACTTGGAGCTTGCTCTGAGGGGAATGTTTGCTCTGGCTTGTGGGAATAAAATACCTTAACATAAGGAATGCATTTTTTTCTACTGTAACTACAAACCTGAGGGGTAGAGTGCATTAGAGATTTCTTTCTTTCTAGAGTCACCTTCAAGTCCTAGATATTTTATATGACAAGAAGAAAGCCCAGATGAGACTTGTGCATTGAACTGATACATTTTAAGGCAAACCTGTCACTTCAGGACTATAGTAACAGCCATTATGAAGGCTGAATATATAATCACACATCAGTTATCTCAATTTTGGTGGGTTGGTCCTGATTTTCAGTAGAGCAGTCATGGTTATTCCCAAATACAGGCATGTCTGGGGTGGACAACTTGAGCGTTCTAAAGTGTATCTAAAACCAGTCATCTAAAGCAGAACTAAACCCACCAATTGAACTGTTTCCAAAAAGCTCAAGCTAGGAAAGTTCAATAAATGAGGGTTTAGTTCCACCAAAGTATTGTTGAACATTGTTTTGCCCAGCTTTTTGAATTAAAGTGCATGTATGTATAGCCAAACCTTTTTTTGTTTTGTTTTGGATGGAGTTGGGAAGGGTTAAACCACTGTCCCTTTATTCTTCACATCCTGGCCCAAAGATACAAAAGGAAAGTAAAAGAAATCTCCTAAAGTGAAGGGAATTCTCCTCTAAAGCCCCGTACACATAAGCCGAATGCCGGGTGACATTGGCCCATGTGTATGGCAGCCGGTCCGACAGAAGCCAGTCTTTTGGCAGGCTTTTGTCGGACAAGCATGCTAGAAAACCAGCAGCTGACCACCTCCCAATCAGCGCTTTCTGCAAATGGCTGAGACCACTGATTGGAGTGTTCTGGCAGAACACAGTAGCTCAGCGGGGGAGATCGCTGTACTAATGTTGGATCGTTAGTACAGCGCCTCCGACCGGAGCCCACCCTCTGGGCTGAATGGAAAAAAACTCATAGTGTGTACCAGGCTTTAGACTGTTGTCACCAGAACACATGTTCCTATTAGATTTCCCTTACCTCTTGTTCTGGGGACAACTCTAAAATGTTGAATTTCCTTTCACGTTCATTATCAACGATAATGGCCACTAGTGCAACTCGAAAGGACCAATCTCCCCAATGGAGACAGCAATAATTAAAAAAAAACTTAACAGAGGTTCTGGCCCTTACCCACTCTATACAAAACTAAAAAAAGAGTTTGCCTAAAGATACACTTTAAATCACACCAGCAAGGTGCATCCAGATATATATTGCGTCCTAGGCTATTATAGCTTATTGCAATTCAGCTGCAGTTTTTCCTGCACAATCCTGAGTTGGGCTTCAGGCAGCGTTTCCAACAAACAGTGCGCTGGCATATTCTGTCTTAGTCACCAGCGTAAAAATATAATCATCTGCCACAAGAAGTCTACAGGAAGTGCACAGCACGGGGAGAAAATACATGAAGAAAGCAAGGTGAAAACTATGTTTTAACAAAAAAAAAATCTAATTTTTACAGTGTTCTACAAAACCATTCTTTTTTGGGAGTGTTTTTTCTATTGTAAATACCAGTGGCTTCTAGTGCCCCTGACATTTAAACAGCAATGCCACCAAAACAGGTTTTTCTATTTTTGGTGGACAAGGATAGGGTCCAATCCCCAACTGGATGTGGCACGTCAATGGTGGTGGTTGAGTGTTAACCCTCTGGGGTCCCAGCCTCTGACTGGGCACCTACCCTGCCCTACACAACTCAAAGTGGGGGACTCTTTTCAGTGAAGCTGCCTTTAAAGGGCCAGTATTTTGATTATCGGCTGTCCTTGAACAGATTAGCATCTGGCGTTTTGAATTACATGGCGTACAGGACTTAACCTGCTCCTACTGGCTGTAAAAGGATAGTACATTTGGTAGCTTACCTGTATACAGTACATGTCACTATAAGACTCAATGTGAGAAACCTGGTTGTTTTGAAAGCATCAACCCAAAGCAAGATTACAAGTTTTTGGTAGAGCTGTAAACAATGGGTACAATGGGAACTAGAGTTTTTACTATAATTAAATAACTTCCCAAAGAAGAGACCACACATGGCAGTATGGCCTGAGTCTACCATGCTGAAAACTGATAGTTCACAGGTATGGGTGGACATCATTGGCAAAAAAAATCCAGCACTAAATTTGTAAATCTCTGTAGTACCAGGTAACCTATTCTTTTACAATTTACAACCTCCAACAGGTAGATCTACTACGATATTGTATTCATTGGTGGTGAGCAGACTTGGGAACTCAGGTCCATAAAATAAAAAATAAAACCATAAAAAGATGAATGGGTACCTACCATTATTGACCCACAGGCTATCACTGTATGTGGGAACGCTCTCTGTAATCTCCATAATGAGTATTCCAGACCTTACACAGATCTATTAATAATATTCCTTGCTCCATGTGACAGCACTCAGTCTCTAGTGCTGTCACATGGGAGAGAGGCAGTGCTGGATAATTCTCTTCACTCCCAATGGCCAAAAAAGTGGGATGGGTGTGTGGACAGGTGAGTATGGGCAAAAGAAGGTTAATTTTAATATTTCCAGCAGAAATGAAGTGCTTCTAAACATTAGCACATCAAATATTTTGAGCAAAGTCATCCAAAAGACATTTATTCCACAGTTAATCCTGTGACAGTCAATCTCTGCCCTGCTGTAAACAGCTTGAAATAAATACAGCATACTCCAGATCATATGGTGGTTTAAAGTCAGCTCAGACGTAGTCTAATTTGTTTTTTTCAGCACTCATTCCATCTCATTGTAATTTATGACTCTGCCTGGGGCTGGGTGCAAAATACTATCAATGAATGAAACATCATTGTCTCGCTGATAATTGGCGATATCCCAGCATTCAGTGCCAACACTTTGTAGAGCTGCTTCCAGCTATATAACTTGCAGTAGATGTATCAGAGAGTTCACCAAATCCCTAAAGAAGAATTTTAAAGATAAAAAAAAATGTACACTTATTTCTGACCCAGCCCTATTATAGCATGTGTTCCCCTCCCTATCCTGCACCTTTTAAACCCTTGGGGGCAGAGACAATGTGGTGGTTTGATGTCCTCTGTAAGGTTTTGCAATAAAGTGGCATGCTATAAAAATGACTAAAACAAATAAAAAGAGAATAAATCAGAGTGTAAAAAAAAGAGTTTGTTTTAGAACACTTTTTGAAGTGAATAAACCTGTTATGAACTTTGGCAATTACAATTCTAAAATGCATAAAAAGAAGCTACCATCTATAAAATGTTAAGTCTAGAGATATAGGCATTTAAAATCATAAATCTTTTGCTGTAAAAAGTCAAGCTTGGCTCCATCACCTTCTACTTAAGCCTTTTTATTGGTTATGCAATGTGATAGACCGCCAAACAGACCATTACTGCAAAATGGAATGCATGGGCAGGGCCAAACTTTGCTAAGGAATTTTTTTTCTTCATATGGGCTTTAAATGCCCCCCCCCCCCCCCATTAGCCTTATTATTTTTCACCCAAAAAAATAGACAGTTAGAAAAAATATAAAATGTAAAGTGAACATGCACAGATATCAAATACACCAGCGACAGCTGCGATCCAGCACTAAGTCCAGGAGCTGAACAAATCAAATCCTGGGCTTCTGTTTCTGCTTCTGAGTGTTTGATAGGAGCACTGGCAGCAGGTAATCTGCAGAACATCTCTCAACCCTGGGCAAGCCTATACCACCCTAGCTCTCTGGTCAAGTCATTCCCACTCCTGGCATCCAGTAACAGACTCAGCAAGTCTCAGCAGGGTTGAGACGGACAGATTTTGCTGTGCAGGGATCAGACTGCCTAGTTGTTGCTGCTGAGGGTTGCCTGACAGCGTTCTGGGTAGTGTAACAAGTACCTAAATCAGCTTTTTTTGAACCCTTCAAATAATTTTTAGATCTTGGGGAACCCCTTCTAAAAGTCATTCATTGGAGACAGTGGGAAGAATGCCAATTATATTGTTGGCCAGTGAGAAAGATGCCCCACTTACAGCGGTATTCAAAATGCCCCCCTTACAGACAGCTAAAAAGATAATTGCTGTCATACAGTTGGCTCTGCCAACCAAATGGGAGGTCAATCAGCCTCAGCTTAAGGAACCCCCAGCAACCTCTGGAGGAACAGTAGGGTTTCCCGAAACCCTGGTTTTTGTTATTTTGCTGAAAGTAATGGCTTTCTTCTGGCCACTCTGCCATAAAGCCCAACTCTATAGAGCGTACGGCTTATTGTCGTCCTATATACAGATACTCCAGTCTCTGCTGTGGGACTCTGCAGCTCCTACAGGCTTAACTTAGGTCTCTGTGCTGCCTCTTATTAATGCCCTCCTTGCCCGGTCCATGAGTTTTGGTGTGCGGCCATCTCTTGGCATGTTTGCTGTTGTGCCATGTTCTTTTCATTTGGTTATGATAGATTTGCTGGTTCTCCTAGAGATCATCAAAGATTTGGATATTTTTTTATAACCTAACCCTGACTTATACTTCTCAACAACATTGTCCCTTACTTGCTTGGAGAGTTCCTTGGTCTTCATGGCAGTGTTTGGTTAGTGGTGCCTCTTGCTTAGGTGTTGCAGCCTCTGGGGCCTTTAAAAAGAGGTGTGCATATGTAATGACAGATCATGTGACACTTAGATTGCACACAGGTGGACATCATTTCACTAATTATGTGACTTCTGAAGGTAATTGGTTGCACCACAGCTTTTTATGGGCTTCATAACAAAGGGGGTGAATACATACGCACATGCCAATTATGAGTTTTTTATCACTGAAAAATAGTTTTATGTATACATTTTTCTAATTTTACTTCACCAACTTAGACTATTGTGTTCTGATCCATCACATATAATTCAGATTACAAAAACATTGAAATAAAGGCTGTAATGTAACATAATAGGTAAAAAGCCAAGGGGGGAGGGGGGGTGAATACTTTTGCAAGGCACTGTACTTACTAGAAATATACTATAATTACCCTTTATTTGCACCTAATACATAAATACTATAAATGTTTTGAATGGACATTTAAATGGGCTAAAAAGCTGAACAAAATTCAGTTATGCAAATATATTTATTCAGTTTGCTCCAAAAATGAAATTCAAGGTTCATTTAGGGAAACTAAAAACAGAATCATGTTAATGCAGTTTTTATCTACTTTTTTAACTGTTAAGAATAAATAGTACACACATTGAAGTGTAAGTAAAAAAAAAGTATACAAAAAAAGATTTAAACCTGAATATGGTTTAAGTTAAAAAGAAACAGAACAGAAGTGCAGTTTAATCAAGACCTATAAGACCTATAAATGCACTCATAATGATGCATTTCATTTAATAATTTGCTCATACACTTGTGCATGTAATCTTTCTACAAATAAAATAATTATTATCTGCCTAAATTACATGGGTATTTAGTCTGATATAGGAAACCTGCAGTTTAATTGCTTGATTTAAATTTCTTTGACTAGAAGGAAAAAAAAGCTGAAACATTGCTTTTAATTATGCAAATTTATATCTGTAGAGCCAATTTAACAAAAAAAGCAATAGCAATAATTATTTATTTGCATGATAAAATGGCAGGCATGTTACCTGGCTAATTGACTGACAGTTTTTCTTAAATATGCTTCAGAATATTTTTCATGCTGTTGTGATAAGATCGTGTTTCCCCCCCGTGCCCCGCTCAGCTGTCACTTTTTTTCAACGTCTGTCACTCAACCCAACAAAGCTACAGGAAAAGGCAAAATAATAGAAGCAAAGAGCATGGAGAAATATTGAAATTCGCACATGACACAGTAAACTCAGGAAAGAAAGGAAGCGCCCACTTGCAAAGATAAATACGTGAAAATGATGGGCTATGAATAGATGCAAAAAAAAAGGAACGGTAAAAATAATTTTTAATGTTTTCAATATCAGCAGAGACATCGCTGTATGATTACACTCGAAGAGCTGTATTATTATTCCCAAACCCAAATTAGAAGACGTATGCCTACGAGGCCCAGGATTCAATAATGACTCAGCATGTAATTTTTAAAGGATGAAAATGCCAATATAAAAATGCCCAACTACAGCCACGTTTTTTTTTTTTTAATACTTTGAATGTGGCGAAAGAATAGAAATTCTGAATTAGACATTTTTTGGTGTATATATAGGTTGGAAGTGAGATTTCATATCAAGTTCTCATTGGCATCAACCCAAATATACATGGAACAAGAGAGGACAGAGAGGAGCGGGACTTTAAGTATCCCTCTGAGAACACACCTAAAGTATATAGCATACAAAATATTTTTATTGAAATCACATATTTAAAAACACGTCTATAGATAGAAAAAGTTGGAGTTAGGTACCATACAGTGCAACGCATCACAGTATATAGTGTGAAAACATAGCAGTTCGTATATGTGTTTGATGATGTATAGGTTAACGTGTTTTGCGGGAATCCCTGCTTCCTTCAGGACCCCACACGCATATACAGTATACAGCTTTTAACTTCAATGTTGATATATTACTGTTGGGTGCATCAAAGAAGAGGCAAAAAACATCTCCCAGAGAGGGTCACGGCCCATGGGAACAGCCCACCACACATGCAGATATGATAATACAACCTTCAAAGATTTAAAGGGGATAGCAAAATCCCCTAGCAAGCAAACCTCAATCTTATGTGTGTAAGAACAAAGTTCCACGCATCACTGGCCCAAAGCTCTGCCTTAGATATCCCTCAGGGACCATCTCTGGCCCTAAAAGGGGGTATGATGCATCAGCAATGTGAGCAATGTGAGCCCCATCATATATAGAGTACAGCGCATCTTCAATGATTAAGGTTCACAAAAAAACCCAATGTGTTTCACCTCAAAAGTTGTAAGTCTACAGGGGGTTGGTATAGTGGTATGATATGTATGTATCATACCACTAATTTACCTTCTTGATACGACTATACAGGGATGTGGCACCTTGAAACTTCTTTGGGTCTAATTAAGACTATCAATTAAAACAAGATAATAATAATAACATCTGTAACTGGATAATGCGCTTTGTGTCTCTTAAGTACGATTTTGTTTCTTTGACAGCAGGCTGTAAGAAAAAGTCCAAATATTCTCCAAATCTTGCTCCCACCGAGTTGATTCCATTGATAATGGGTCTCCCCGGGGGGGGGGGTTTTCTTTATTTTTATGTACCTTGTATTCACATGTATACCGTGTATTTGGTACCAGATATTGTGCTTCTTTTTCGTTTAGGAATTTCTTTTCCTTTCTCTACCAGTTTACAGAGATCCTTTTTATAATATGAAGTCGGGTTACTTAACAATTTCTGATGTGTAAGAGTATCTTCAAGCTGTTTCTCTATTTCTTTTTTGTACGCTTCTTTTGATAAAATAACAATTGCCCCCCCTTATCTGCAGATCTTATAACTATATTTTTCCTTTCTTGTTTTATCCCTTTTCGTATTTTCATTGGATCCCAAGCTTTTTTCACCTGCAATTTGTTGAGATCTTGTATCACCATTCTTTTGAATACATCAATGTGACCTTCATTCCCAGGTGGTGGATTAAACAGGGATTTATTCTTCAAAGTGCTGTGTGCATAACAGTCAGACATAAGGATGTAGAGGAGGGCTCAAAAAGCAAAAGAAAAAGAGAATAGTTGGGAACGGCATTATTAATATCAGTGGCTTAGAGTTAATACAAGAAGAAAAACTTTAGATAAAGGTTTAAAATTTGCTCCAAAAAGAAATTTTAACAAATTTAACGCGTATGTTGATTTACAAACATTCACAAGAAAGCTAAACATTAAGAAATACATGCTGTCGAAACCTGGAGAAAGGACAGTAAAGAAAATTGGAATGTCTGACTCTTTCTTATAGCCAGCAGTCAAAGAAACAAAAGACACAAAGCACCTTATCCAGTTACTTGAAGATGTAAAATTAGATGGAGATCAGATTCATTTAGCTACAGCGGATGTAGCTATCTTGTACACTAACATTAGCCACCAGGATGCTGTGTCAGCCACAAGATGGGCCTTGAGGAAATTCAGTAATCTTAAATGTAGACAAAGAAAGTTCTTATTAGAGTGCTTGGAGTGCAGTTTAAGTCATAGTTACTTCTGGTATGACAACAATTATTTTAAACAAATACAGGGAGTGGCAATGGGGGCTAAATATGCCCCAAGTGTTGCCAATTTGCATATGGCTCAGTGGGTAGATGACTCAATATATCGGAATATATCTAACCAGCTAATCGTCTATAAGAGATATATCGATGATATTTTTATCATTTGGAAAGGAGACAAAGAGAGCCTCATACAATTTGGCAAAGAACTCGAGATGAATGACAGGAACATCAAGCTAACTTAGGAAATAAATGAATCAAAAAATCAATTTTCTTGATCTGGAAATTTGGTATGAAGAAAAAAGATTAAAAACAAAAACTTTTTCAAAACAGTGGACAGGAACAGCTATTTGTCCATAGATAGCTGTCACCACTCATCTTGGCTGATGAACATCCCAAAAGGGCAACTCATCAGACTAAGGAGAAACTGTACAACAAAAAGAGATTATGAACAACAAGCTGACTTCATTGGAGAACGCTTTATAGATAAAGGATACCAGAGATCTTTTCTACAACAAAAGATTGAAGAAGTAGGAAATATAGAAAGGGAGAACTTATTAAAGAATAAAGAAAAAGAAGAATTCTATTATGAGAAAATTCCACTGATTTTTGATTATAACATACAAGTTAAGAATCAATCATTCGGAAACATTGGAAAATCTTGTTAGCTGATCGTAATCTTACCCAAGCACTACCCTCATTTCCCATCTTCACATATAGAAGGGCCCCTACACTTAGAGACCTAATAGCTAAAAATGTTCTGGATCCTCCATCAGGGAAGGTATTTACCTTCTTTGAAGGAAAAGGCTTTTACCCGTGTAAGAGCTGTTATGCTTGCCGACACACTACATTCAGAAAAATTAAAAAAGAGTTCAGTGCTACAGTTACAGGAAGAAAGTACAATTTTAGAGATTTTATTTCATGTAAAACGGAAGGGGTTGTCTATGTTCTGGAGTGCCCTTGTCACTTCCAGTACATAAGCAGAACAAAAAGACCCCTCTGGAAAAGACTAAGGGAACAAGTTCAAAATATAAAATCGGGTTACCCTAAGCATAGTGTATCCAGACACTAGGCAGAATGTCATGACAAAGACCCTAGCTCTTTCTCCTTTTGGGGTATTGAAAAATACAAACCTCATTGGAGGGGAAGGAATAAATTTATTACTCTTAGCAAAGCCGAATCTCGCTGGATTTTTGAAATGCAGTCTTTTGCCCACCTAGGTCTCAATATTGAGTTTGATTTGAATTGTTTTATTTCCAATTATTAATGTTTTAGCTGCATCTATCTTGTGATGTCACAAGGAATGTGAAATATATTATACGTTGTTTTTTTTTTTATTTTTACTTTTATTTTATTTTTATTTTTCACATTCCTTGTGGTATTATTTTAGAGTGTTTTTACTCTTATTGTTAGCTCTCTGATCCCCATTTTATACGCTATTGCTCAGTTTAGGGGAATAGATTAGTGAGAGCCAAGCTTATGGATTTGTCCGTTATTTCTCCTTTTTGGTTAACTCATTTGCATATGACAAGCCTTTACTCATTTGTATGCTGCTTCCATGATGACTACCAGTATTTAAACTCCACCTGTGTCACCTAGTATCCATACCCTTGACAAAGTCAGGTGTGGTGTGATGTAATGCGTAGGGAGGAGCTTGGTGACGTCACTTCCGGTCACGGCCGTTACCGGAATTCTTTGAGTTTGGCACATTTTTTTTGCTGATGGCGTTTTTTACTACTACACTATGGAGGCTGTTCTCTTCTACCCTTTATCCCTGGAGACAATTTTTTAAAAGGAGCTGGTCATGGAATTCGGTGTTTGTGGAGAAATAGCCTGGAGATTGCAGTGACCATTCGTTTGAGATACACCCAAGGAGGAGGAAAAGGACATCTGTTGATCTGTTGATGCACGACTAGACCCATTTGGGGTCTTCCCTTGAGGTGAGAGGCTAGCACACACAGGGTGTGGACTGGAGAAGGATTTTTACTAGTAGTCATATTATTTGTATTAGAAATTTTTCCTTTCTTTGATGCAATTACCCTTATAGAGACTATTTGCCTAGCATCCGAAGTTACATCAGTCATCACTGTGAATTTTTGTTTTGATGTTATTATTATTGCATCATTTTGCACATTGAGAATTTGTTATTGTTTTAAGCACTTTATCATTATCACTTTATATTGTTATACTATTAGCACTTTATACCATAAGATTGGTTCAGAGTTACCTGGGAACGTTATTAGCACTTTATTATCAGCTATCCTTATTGAGTATTTCTGAAGAGATATTTAGTGCTGCTTCATTCCATATCACTGATATGTATTTCTTTGAATATTTTTATTTTTAATTTTATTTAAATATTTATTTTTATTTTATTTTTATTTTATTTATTTTTCTTCTTTTTTATTTTAATTTACATTTTTGTATTATTATTTTTATTTTTACTTTTATTTTTGTTTTATTTATTTTTTATTGTTCGATCAAATTTTCTATTCAATTGATATATCATTTTTGTAATTTTAATCATCTATTGGAAATCTATTGTAATGTTTATAATATCATGTGATTCGCTGTAATATATTTGCCAAATGGTATGTTTGCCATTATGGTTTTTATCTATATTAAAGATTTTTAATTTATCTGGCAGTAATGTTATTGAGGAGGAAGTTGGTATATTTTTACATTGATCATAATTGGTCTCTCCATTCTCCCTAGAGGGAGGAGTGATCTCCCCTCGGGTATAAATTGATTGCATAGAACTGGAAATGATGTCCTTTGATGATGCCCCGGAGGAGGGGCGAAATGTGTTGATATACGTCTCGTTCACACTAACCATTGGCGCAATTTCCGCCTCTGTAGAACGCACGGCAACCAACGACGGACTCGGATGTTAGTACTGATGCCTGTTTTTGCCAATTATCCTGTAAGTGGAGCCTAGTTTGCGCTTTATACTTAATGTTAGCAGTATTTCACTAAGTATTCCTCTCTGTCTCCCCATCTATGGAGTGTGGCGAATTCTTCTGGTATAAAGCAATCCCTCTGGAGGAGCCCCTGAGCAACTATCCTTCATACCCCAGATCAATAGATCACAGCCTATTTTGACCCCAGACTGCAAAGCTGAGGGTCCAATATTTCTTGTGAGTGGGGTCACCGAAGGGGGAGTGTAGCACCTCACAGTTTGTAAGTTTGGAGCATTGTTGTACTTTATTCAATCATTATATAAGCACCAAGCACTTTATAAATTTGTGTGTATTCTATGTTTGCATATGGATTCATATGGCACAAGCCATTATGTCATTGAATTGTTTAGATTATTATATATTTGCTGGCTGTTTTATATTCTCTTTCATAAGATAATATAGCTATTAACAGAGAAGTGGTGGGGGGTTCTGGGTAAATCCACTGATGAAGAACAGCTTTCCGTGCCACAAGGGACATAACAATAAGAAGTTGTGTGGGCTCCATCGGACATTGTCCATCGGATTTTCCGACACACAAAGTTTGAGAGCAGGCTATAAAATATTCCGACAACAAAATCCGATCGCGTCAATTCCGACCGTGTGTGGCCGATGCACAAAGTGCCACGCATGCTCAGAAGAAATTCCGAGACGGACCAGCTCGGTCTGGTAAAATTAGCATTCGCAATGGATACAGCACTTTTGTCACGCTGCAATGTAAAAAATGGTTTAATACAGCGCACTCTCTTCTTCTTTATAATGTGAGAAGAATGAAGTAGTTTTGCTGCCTATATTCACACAGACTTCTCACAAACTTCTTTCTTTATTATTTATCGGGATTCCCTCAATATATTTTGATTTGTCACATCTGACCAATTTTTTTTTGTTTGTTTTTAATTGTAAAAAATTTTTTTCGAGGCTTTTTTTTTTTTTTTTACTTTTTTTTGCTTTTTATTCCAGAATATGTTTGTGTGTGTTTTGTGTGTCAAGTTACCACAACACCATTATTATCTTGTATTATTTAATCTCAATGAGATTGTTTGGTGTTGGTGTCTCTTGGTAATTTTTACATTGTATTTTGAAATGTACCTGCCTCCTCACCAACAAACAGTTTTTTTTTAAGGAAAACACACATAGGCGAGTATAATTGAACCAAAAATTCCTTTATTAAGGGCTCACAACCAAACAAAGAGGGAGGCAACGCTGGAGAAACAGCTGAAATTGGCGAAGCCTTTGGCCCCCAGGGCAGACATCAATTATTTTACTGCAAAATTGGTGGCCTGAGGAGTCCATATGTAAGGAAGTGCAGTCTGGTCCAGAAGTCACAGAGATCCGGAAAGCAGCAGATGACATCTGTGTCCCCAGGCTGTGGTCATACAAGAGACTGCATCTTTCGTCAGACCAGACTGAACCCAGGTCATCACTCTCTGGTCTTCCTTCCATGCTTCCTTCCACGCTGTGGCTCTGGTGGTGGAGTTGTGGCAGGAGGAGGAGGAGGATGGTCCAACTCAATCACGTCAGTATTGGGTGTGATTTCGCCACTCACCCCCTTAGTTAGGACTTTATAAATAAGTTTCTCACACATGAAGCGTTGGCCCTCCTGCATGCCCTTCAGTTTGGTGGCAGCCATGCAGGCAAAGGCCTCTTCAGGAGTGGGTAAGGCTCTGAGGGACGCAGAAGCCTCCTGAATGAGCCAGAGCGCTGAATCCTGAACGTGACTCCCCTTCCTGGGTCTTTTGTATGGAAGGCGGAGGGGAGGGACCTGCGATTCGGTCAGGCTCCGACTGGTCCCAGGTTTCTTCTGGCTGCCACTTAGCCCTCGTCCTGGCTGAGGTCTTCCTGTGTTTAAAAAAGGGACATAGTTTGAGTTTTTGATTCATCAATCACACACAATTTTCATCTCATGACTGTTGCAAATTGAATGTTAACAAATATAACAGACTATCATTCTGAGCCCAGCATTTTTCATTCTTGTCCCAATTTTTTGTGCCCACTACTGTCTATTAATATGTAAAACACTTTCTTAAATCAGCAATTAGTGATCAATATTAACATCTAGTAAAGATCATTTATTTATTGACCAGAAATCTGTAGAAGAATTCTATACCTGACTCCATCTGGGCTCCGCCACTTCTTCCTGGCTGGAAGTCCCAGGTTGGACATCGGAAGCCTCAGCTGGGGTTGAAGGAAGTGTTGAGAGTGATTCCCTGACTCCAGTGTGGTCTGACAGAAAAAGTGCAGTCTCTCATAGTACCACAGTCTGGGGACATAAATGTCATCTGCTGCAGCTCCGGATCTCTGGGAATCCGTGACCTTCTTGCGCTCCCTTAGATAAGTGCTCCTCAGGCCACCAATTTTGGCTTTTAAATAGGGGATGGTTGCTGTGGGGACCACCGGCTTCACCAACTCCAGCAGTTTCTCCAGCGCTGCCTGCCTCTTTTGTTTATTATTATAATGTGGATGTTTCACCTGCCACAGACAGGGCAGCTCCCTGAACTTGTCTATGAACAGGGGGAAGAAGTTGTGGTCATTGAAGCCATCCATTTTATCTGCAAAACACAACACGAGACAAACCCTAATGTCAGGCAAAACTCTCCTAATCTTTTTACAATATAGGCCTCAATCTAGAAGCAGTATAGGCCCAAGTTTAGATCTTACCTTCATTATCACGATTGGCGCCTCCGATACTCCTTCCTCCTCTCACAGATCGTACGTACTACGCACGCGTGTTACGCTTTATACACACTGCGCGTGCGTGTAACTCCGCCCACCCCTGACGTTCTTTCTAGTCTATTCCCCGCCCCTTTTCGTTCAGCGCAGTGGGGGAAGAGCACATGGCGGATACACAGCAGGTGCGTGCTAATTATAGCAACAAGGAGGAGGGGCAGGAAAGCCCGGAGCCGGAAACGTCTGGATCCAGAAGGAGAAGATTTAAGACCTCAAATATGTCCTTTGGGGAGATGTTGGAGATGGTCGACATCCTGAAGAGGGCCAACTAAGATGGAAAGTATGGACCTTACCCCAACCCCAATGTCAGAAAGGCCAAGATCATGGCGAAAGTGGTCAAGAGTCTGCACCGGAATTTCGGGGTACGATGATCGAAAGATCAGCTCAGGAAGCGGTGGTCGGACCTAAAATTAAGAGAACAGTACAGAAAGATCCGGAGAGTGCTGCAAAAAAGTAAGTAGTTGTGCTGTGTTCCTATTCTTTTTGTGTTTATTACGTTCGTGCTGCTCCATGTGCTTTTCTTAACTGTTATCCAGTTTAAAATGTCAACTTTCATGTTCATGGGCACACTATTCGTTCGTATCAAACATTTTTCTTTCGGCCTATAAAACACCATTGTTTTGGCCATATGCATTTGCCCACATTTTTTAGGGCCTACTTGTATGAAAATAATTTGGTTGTGTAGATGGGTTTGTTACTAGAATGAAATGCAAACTAGATTCTGTGTAAGGAGAGGACACTCAGCAGCAGTTTTCACAGCTGGACTCTGGAGCACTAGTGTGGGACGCAAGAACACCCTTTTTATTAGGGGGCCCACACAGGTGCTCCAGTGTATACTATAGGGGTGTCTCCATCTGTGAAGCTTGGACAAAACAGGTAAAGTATTGAAGCTTGACAAAGGACACTAAAAATTCTACATCTTGGAACTCTGCCCAAACAGACAATTGTACCCCAATGTTTCATATTTATAGTTCTGCCATCAAATATCTGTGTGCTAAGTATACCATTTATTTTAACATAGGGGAGAAAAGACTCGGAGGACACCCCTCATCCGAGGAGACCAGAGACCCCCCACCTCTGGAAGAAGTGGAAATCCCCCAAAGACAAGAAGAGCAGGATGAGGAAGACGTGGTGGAAATTGTCACCACAACAGGTGAGTGTCTGCGACCACAGGCTCAGGTAAGAGATGGATGCCAGCATATTTATAATACATGTTTTTTTTTGGTTTCTATCTTTTTAGGTGATCGTTATGTTGTGGAACCAGGGCATTTCACCTCGGAAAGTGCACAGATCCTGATTGGGGATCCTGATTGGGGAGATCATGGGGTGTAATAGGGACTTGGAAAACATCAAGAAAAACATCAATGATGTTATTCAAAAAAATAAGAACATCATTGATGTTTTGGGGAGAGTTTAAAACCCCTCCAAATCCCTTTCTTTTATGGTGTGCTACAATTTCAACATTTTTTGTCTAATTGGAGAAAAGCCACATTTTGAGGATGCACACAGTGTGTCAACATGTGCTATCTGCCATCACGGGAGATCAATGGACGCGTTTTGGGGTGCAACCCCTTCCTCAATAATAAAGTAGCTATGAGGAAGGGGTGGCTCCCCCAAAACACGTCCCTTGATCCCCCATGATAGCAGCTAGCACATGTTGACATTCAGGTATTTGTGTGCATCTTCAAAATTTGGCTTTTCCGGGGGTGACTTCACCCCATCTGAACGCAATATCAAACACAGTTCCTAAATACTCATGTCTGATATTGCCTTCAAGTTCTACCAAATGTGAACTTTGTAAGATCAAGATTTGTGTCTTTCTTGTGGGTTTTAAACATGCCTGTTTTATCTTAAATGGACATTTCTACTTTTTCTAATGTGACCCCAAAAATTGTTATACAACAAACATGTTGGTTTGTTTTAAAAACCTTTTCTAAATGCACATGTGATTGTGCAGGTTTTAAAAAGATTGTTAATCAAGAATGTGTGGATTATTGTCTCAACGCTAGAACACTTTTGGGGTGCTCTAATTGGTGTTTTCAGTGGCAATGGGTGTTATTTCCTAAGGGCAAATCCACTTTGCACTCCAAGTGCAGTTTCAAGTGCACTTGTAGTGCAAAGCGTCTTTGCCTTTAGTAAATAACACCCAACAGTGCTTTGTATAAGGTTACACAATCACTCCATTTTCAGGACTCACCACATTTCTGTCAGGGTCAGCTAAAACAAACACAAGCAGTAAATGTCACCAAAGATTTGCTTAATGTTTTTTTTTAATAATAAAGGTTTTCACACATTGTCTGGCATACTGATAGCCCCCCTACCCGCAAAGAATTCAAGGTATCTTAGCCGGACATCACGGGCACTCAGGGAGGGCAAGCCAGGACGGCCACTTTCAAGCGCTGTCAGGGTTGGTTCATTTTGAATTCCGGACTCAGGCCCAAATGAGCTAGCATAGTTGGCAGAATGTTGTCATAAAAAGTTGTGTAGAACACAGCACGCCAGGATAATATGATTCAGTTTATACTCCACCATATGTATGGGTGTAAGAAATAGGCGGAACCGGCTGGCCATGATTCCAAACGTGTTCTCCACCACTCTTCTGGCTCTGGCCAGCCAGTAATTAAAAACCCTCTGGTCCGGGGTGAAGGTCCTCATCGGGAATGGCTGCATAAAATGGTCCCCCAGCGCAAAGGCTTCATCCGCAATCCACATAAAAAGCAAAGGAAATACACTCACGTTACCCCAGATGATGACTTCTAAGTTCAAACGCATCGGAAGGATATGCTGAGACCACTGTCTTCTTTTATACAAGCGCTTGATTTTACTGCTAACACGTGAGTGTATTTCCTTTGCTTTTTATGTATTAAAATTTCCATACGGAGTTACACTATATGCCTTCCTCTTTCTTTTAATGATGGGGCTGACTGCCTATATCTACTGAGTCCATCCATACCTTACACTTGTTCGGAGGTCCATCTGGATAGAGCATCTGATCCCCTTGGTATATTATACCACAAAGCTTGATTGACTCACTAGGTGTACACCTATTTGAGTTCAATCCCTCTGGTAAGCAGCTTCTGGTGTCTTTGGTGGTGGACCTACTATTAACTGTTATTACACCATACATATTTGAAGTTAAAGACTGTCACTATATTATATCCACATGTGGTTGAGGATTATCATCACACATGACTGAAGCTTGTCACTGACTTTTTTCTTCTTTTTTGGACATCACACGTCCAAGTTCCTTTCTTTATAGACATCACATGTCATAATAGAGGACTGCTTGGAGTATTTTTGAGCACATCATTTATTATTCACGTTTTTTTGTACTCATATTATTTGTTATGGTTTACATGATCACATAAGCGCTGCACATTTCACCCAATAAGTCAGCAGATAGATGCTTGAGGATAGATAGAGAATTGGTATCAGCTGACTTAGCAGTTGGGGGGAGGGAGGGTTCAAAATGATTTGGGGACCCCCCAAAAAAACCTCTGGCACTCTCCCTGAATTTAAAGCACAAATCACATTTAAAAACATTTTAGGGGGTGTTTGGGGTAAAGCACTACAATGGAGCTGATAAAATACATTGTTAAGTGACTACATGAGTTGAATATAGGGCCAGGAGACCATGCTGGGGAGGTAAGTGAAGGCAAATATGTATGAAGGACAACAAAAATAATTACCTAAAAATCCAGCATGCATGAGGACAGAGGGGACATTCACAGCATATTACAATCAGGGTAATTAGGGAATGAGGAAAGAAATACAATATATTATCAAACATTATATACAATAAAATGTGATATTAAAGGATAAAAATCTTACCTTAATATACTCCTTCTGCAGGACCTGGATGATGGCAGAACAGGTCTCTGGGATAATGATCCCCAGAGCCTGGGGGGAGATGCCTGTCGAGAACTTCAAGTCTTGCAGGCTTCTCCCCGTCGCCAAGTACCGCAGGGTGGTGAGGAGCCTCTGCTCCGGAGTGATGGCTTGCCTCATGCAGGTATCCTGCCTGCTGATATAGGGGGTCAGCAAAGCCAACAAACGGTGAAATACGGGGTCCGTCATCCGGAGAAAGTTCCTGAAATCATCAGGATTATTCTCACGGATCTCACGGAGCAAAGGCATATGACAGAACTGGTCACGCTGAAGCAACCAATTCTTGGTCCATGAACTCCTCCCCACCCTGTTCATGGACTGGACTTGTGTCAAGGTCAGGACCCCAACACCAAGCCCCCGCACAGCACGAACTCTACGAGGAGTACGTATACGCAACATGGCTAGAAAACGGTCGGCTGCTCAGAACGAAGTAACAGATTGCACTGAAGAACAGCAAGGCCTGTGAAGAGCGACCTGAAAAACAGTAACGAACGAACAAGAACACAATGACAAAGTCACGCGTAGCTTGCTTGCACGCACTGAAGAGCAGATACAAACCCACAAGCACAAACTGAACAGCAGAAAACGATCTGAAAACCACGAGTCTGAAAAAGCGCGAATCGTCTCTCACCAAACTTTTACTAACACGAGATTAGCAAAAGGAGCCCAAAGGGTGCCGCGCTTGGTTCTGAACTGGCCTTTTTCTAGTCTCGTCGTACGTGGTGTACGTCACCGCGTTCTTGGCGATCGGAAATTCCGACAACTTTGTGCGACCGTGTGTACGCAAAACAAGTTTGAGCCAACATCCGTCGGAAAAAATCCTAGGATTTTGTTGTCGGAATGTCCGATCAATGTGCGACCGTGTGTACGGGGCATAACTTCACTTTTGTTGAGAAACAATCCCCTATGGGTGATCAAGGTACTTTGCAAGGATTTTAACAAACTTTATGGCAGATTCCTACTGAGTTCTGCTCTGAAGAAAAATCTGTCTGTTCCGCTTTGTGTCTTTGGATGCTAATTCTGAATAATGCCCCGTACACACGATCGGATTTTCCGACGGAAAATGTGTGATAGGACCTTGTTGTCGGAAATTCCGACCATGTGTAGGCTCCATCACACATTTTCCATCGGATTTTCCGACACACAAAGTTTGAGAGCAGGCTATAAAATTTTCCGATAACAAAATCCGTTGTCGGAAATTACGATTGTGTGTACACAAATCCGACGGACAAAGTGCCACGCATGCTCAGAATAAATAAAGAGATGAAAGCTATTGGCCACTGCCCCGTTTATAGTCCCGACGTATGTGTTTTACGTCACCGCGTTTAAAACAATCGGATTTTCCGACAACTTTGTGTGACCGTGTGTATGCAAGACAAGTTTGAGCCAACATTCGTTGGAAAAAATCCTAGGATTTTGTTGTTCGAATGTCCGGGGCATTAGAGTGGCTTTTTCATTATTATTCATCTGATGCCCTTGCTTGGTTCTAATGAGGAAAGTCGCAGTGTCAGTATCCCTTTAGAAATGATTAACCCTTTGGAAGTATCTCACCAAAAAATGAATTTTTTGTTGCAGAGGATGCCTAAAATCTGACTTGTATTTTGGTGCAGACTTTTGGGAAAATCAGTGAGCCAATCACAGGAAATTACATTTCTGGGCACTGAAATACACTAAACACCTTTGTTGCAGTGTATTGCAATGTATTGTATTGCATTGGTCATCCAGAGTCTGGAGCAGGCTGCAAAACTAATGTTATAAATCGGCAGGTACTCTTTTTAGCATCCAGATTTTCCATGGTCTTAAAGTTCAAAGGCCTAAGGAGGGGGGCCTTTTGAACTCTTGAAATAAGTTGGTATTCCTAAAGAACTTCTTATTGTGGACCATAAGAAACTATTGACACTCTATTTTCTATTTATTTGTAGACATTACACAGTATATCAGCACAACAGAAGTGAAAAAATGAGTTTTCCTGCTGCACAGTGAGATCCCACAATCTCAATAGGCACAGTTGGAAAGTAAACCTTCACATTGTGTAAGTGGTCTATAAAAACATATTTTGAGTTTTATTGCATCTTGCATGCCTTTGCCACTCTTTTTCTGCACTCACTCCATGTTTAAATCAAAGCTATAGTTAAAAAAGTATTCCCATTCCAATAAATATTTTACTTCCGAGCTTTAATAAAAAGTGACAGCTTAAATCATGACCTTATTTAACTTGATATCAGTGCCATTTGTCAACATAAGTAAACTATGCAGTTGATAGAGTGACATATGGGGGAGAGGGTGCTACAAGAGTCGTTTTTACACACAGCCAGTATGTCATTAACCAGAATCTTTTCCTTGCACCTGATTGGTTATTCTTTACAAAGTAAAGCTTTACCATATTTACATTTACTAAGGAAAATGAGTGCAACTACACTTGCAAAGTGCACAGCCTATGTGTAAATTTACCCCATAGTAACCCTAAAACTTAACCACTTGAATCCGGTAAGATTTATCCCCCTTCCTGACCAGGCATTTTTTTGCGATACTGCTCCATACTTTAACTGACAATTGCACGGTCATGCAATGCTGTACCCAAATAGAGCTTTCTTCTGTCTTTTGGTAGTATTTGATCACCTCTGCTGTTTTTTGTGCTATAAACAAAAAAAAAAGACAGAATTAAAAAAAAAAAAAAAAAAAATTATTTTATATAAATTTAGGCCAATATTTATTCTACTATATATTTTTGGTAATAAAAAAAATCCCAATAAGCGTATATTGATTGGTTTGTGCAAAAGTTATAGCACCTACAAACTATGGGATATAGTTATGGAATTTTTATTTATTTATTTTTCACAAGTAATGGCGGAAATCAGTAACTTATAGTGGGACTGTGTTATTGCAGTGAACAAATTGGACATTAACTGACACTTTTTGGGGAACCAGCGACACTAATACAGTTATCAGTGCTAAAAATATGCATGGTCACTGTGCTAATGCCACTGGCTGGGAAGGGGTTAACCTCAGGGGTGACCAAAGGGTTAACTGTGTGCCTAGCCAGTGTTTTTGTACAGATTGGGATGTGCTTTTACTTGGGGAAGACATGGATCCTGGTCCCTGCTTTGCTGGAACACAAGATCCATGCCTTCCCTACTGACAGAATGGCAATCTGCTTTGTTTACATAGGCAGACTGCCGTTCTGACTCTGTACTGAATGATCGGTGGGTGCAGGCGGACATTGAATCCACGGTACACGCAGATCAGCTCCTGCTGTGTGTAATCATAGTGGGAGTGGACCGCCGGCAGGTTTGAATGCGGCCCCCTACCCAGAAGTGTCGGATCACGTTATACAGTCGGCAAGTGGTTAAAGTGAAACTCAGAAAATTAAGTCCTGTTAGATCACTTCATGCTGCCCCTTTTTGCAGGTAAAGCTATATAAAACATTAAAAATAGGTGATTATACTTTTTAGAGATCCAGTAAATTTGGCCATACATTAACATTTTTTTTTTTCGTTCAGGTTAGCTTGTGGTTAGCAGTCCACTCTGCTTTTGTGTTCAAGGAGCCTTCCCCGCCATCAAAACACACTGATCAATGTTGCCAACTATAGCCGCTGGCACTGATTGTTATGGAAAACCCCAAAAGGCTGGTTGTACACAAGTCGATCGATAAATCAACTGTGTACAACCAGCTTACCCATACATGGATCACAATCCCGTTGGTCCCTGCTGAGCCAGCCAAATTTTGATCCATGTATGGCCGCCCTAATGCACTGTCACACCCTACTTTGCACATGCTCAGTTGCACTCTATTCTCGGCACTGTGCCTTAAATCAGAGTCACTAGAGGCCAATCAGCTGACAACATATTTACTGTTGCTGAAGGGAGAAGAAAGCAACAGAAATAACACAGACTGTACATAGGGAACCTAGACTAGGGAGGAAGAAAAGAAAAGCAGGAGAGATGACAGGACAAACTCTGCTGCCAAGGAGACACAAAATAGTTATACTTACAAGGAATCAATTCATATCTCCCTGAATCTCTCTCCTTTCCCAGTCATAGGTAGCCTATGAACTTCAGCACTGAAAGGCATACATTATACAAAT
The DNA here is from genome assembly GCF_042186555.1 of Aquarana catesbeiana. Classification (NCBI taxonomy): domain Eukaryota; kingdom Metazoa; phylum Chordata; class Amphibia; order Anura; family Ranidae; genus Aquarana; species Aquarana catesbeiana. The sequence continues at coordinate 514,909,540 of NC_133326.1, read as the reverse complement.
CTGCCGATTCCCCCATCCACACATTCAATGCGGATAGGTTTGCATATTCCATGGGGCCAAAATCTCGTTGAAATCGCACCAAAGTAATAAAGGAACCTTTTCCAAAATCACACCGTGAGTTGTATTGATGTGATTGGGCACGGCTGAAAACAATGTGATTCCCATTGTCATGCAATTCTGTACGACTCAAGTCTCATCCTAAAATCACAGTAGCCACCTTGGTGGTATGATTATGTCAGATTTTTGTGTCTCAAAGCGGTACATTGTTTTGCATAGAAATTTGGCATTTTATATTGTAGACTTGTAATTCTTAGTAATAACACACTTAAATCTGTCCAAACAAGAGTCTAGTAGACATCCCAGATATGATAAAGTTTGAAACACGAAATCATAAATTATAATATAATAAATAACTATAAATAATTATAAAAAATAATAATATAATAATAATAAAATACATTTCCTCATGATTCACTATCGCTCAGTTCTTCAAGTGTACAGGGGAAAGTGCAGTCCTTGTAGAATAATACACACTATAATTACTCATCTGAAAAGATTTCCTTGATGGAACAACATTAGCAGGTATATGGGGGTGCACTGTTTTCTGCAACCTAGGGGCAGACAGAGGATTTGCATGTAAACACTTAAGGTGGCGTTAAGGCAGCACTCCCTGTCACAACCTTGCATAAACCTCTCTCCCTAAGATACTGTGGCTGAACATCTCCCTCATGGCCAACACTTGTATGTGTAGTATTTCTGAGCTGGTGGTGTGGAACAAGTCCCAGCTCCACCAGCCTGTTGCATATCTCTCTCCTTGGTGACCCAGATAACACTCATCTTGCTTCACACTTAACTGAATTCTGCCCTACACTTACTGGGAAGCAAACTCCCTACTTCTTATCTTCAAGGTCTCACACCTGTGACATCCATGCCAGGTCCCTAGGAAGCCCCATACAGCAGCAGATCCCAGGATCTCAGAGGGTTATTGTTCTGTATAGGTAGCATGGTGGGGAATGACAGTGGGTGTCTAGAGTAGGGCATCAAAAGGGTTATAAACAGCCCAGCCTGCTTTATGTTATTTTATTTCCAAAAAAGGGCTGTGGCAATAGATGCCAAGATCTTGATCACATGGTCTCCGCCGGATGACCTTGTGGTACTAACATTTAGGCAGAGTGGACCAATAGGCAACTAATATACTTATGCATGTATATAAATTAACTGATGCCATTACTTCATTGGGTTCATGTTCAAGCTTTGCTATAACCACTACCTTAAACAAAGTGTTTTTGTTATGTGGACATTTTAATGAATTTTCAATGCATAAACCTAAATCACTACCCATGGCTTGTATAAGCCCCAATCAAGATATTTAGCTCATGTCCTATCATCTGTGCATACCATCTCTCAACTCCTTGAGGTTAGGTTAGGGGGCATCAAGGATATGAGACTGTTTAGTTATCTATAGACAGGCAGATGGCTACACAGGAACAACAGGTGGAGAGACATCTGCCTATCAACTGCAGCGTCAGTACCCAGCACTGCTTCTTGTGCAATTTGTCTAACAAACTGAAGCATGCACACATGGTTAACACCTTCCTTCCCTTTTATTTTTGAGGCTCAAATTGAGATTATTTAAGTTATTTCAAATTTTGTGAGCAATAACAAGCACTTTTGATAGGTGTAAATGCTTATTAATGCCCCTAGGGTAGCCTTAACTGCTCCAAAACCCACCAGACTGCTGTATCGGGGATTGGACTGGTGGTAAGATTGAGCTATTTCTTGAAAAACTGGTGAAATTTAGACTGAACTGTGGATATGTAGATATCCTTTATCTGTGCGCCTCCTTTGTCTTCCCATACACACTACTTAAAAAAATAAAAGTGAACATTTAGAACTGGTTAATTCTACTATACATGCAAACACCAGTCTTCTGTCTGTAGATATACAATTTGCCTCGTGTACTTCCTGAAAACTGGCTCCCTCTGAGGTGCCTACAGATCGACAAGACCCACACCTTTATGTCTTTCTCTAGTCACAGGATGGAAACTGTAATATAACATAATTTTTTTATTTTGCATCATCTTCCACTATCTATATTATTCAGCAGGGGAACAAAACATATTGAAATGTCTTTATAATCTTTTTACTTTAGAGTAGCATCCAAACTTTCCTAGAGAAGCACCAGAACTCACAGGGTACTCTGCAGTAGCCACCCACACCTTGGTGGACCACTTGCTAAGAAAGTAATATATGACTGCTGTGGAATAGGCCTTGCCACTAGAGAAAAGGTAACTGTTCAGTGAGACCTCTATAATATACTAATGACCATCACATCCTGTGATATGGTCACACAAATCTTTTTCCCTCCCACAGGCTCCTTCTTGCCTTGAATAGCTAAGCTGCATGGGTAGGTAAGAGCTCACCTGCTACTGTACTACCTCTGTAATCCCCACTTACCCCCCTTCCCTCCTCTAATTAACATTAATGACCACTGAAGACATAATTGGACTTAAAATTGCCGAACACGGCCTATTTATTAAACATACACTTTCTTATAAACATAACCTAACCATAACTGACTTATCCACCTATCAAAATTAGAGGTCCCTGACGGTGCCACCTTGCCAAATTTATTTTGTGTCTGAGGCACCAGATAGCTGGGCTGAGACCCCAGCCACAAATACCGGCTCAGAGCCTAAACCAGCTGACCTCAGACACCCACCGGTCTTAACATTGATATGCGTTGTACCCACTTGAGGACTCCACACCTCAGATGGATCCCCACCGTTTTCCCAACAACCATGAATAGACCTCCGTCAAGGACCCCAACCGCCACAGCGCCCCAAATGTAAAGCCTTACACTTGGGCGCCCCTCCACACCTGAACAGCTCGTTGTAGCCCATCTTCCACATCTAACAGCCACAGATCAGTCCCCACTGCATTAAGGTGGACACCATCACCCCTAAGAAACTGCCAGGTGTCAGTCTCCAAATCTAGGTAGCAAATGAAAAAACCCCCATTCCGAACAATAAACCTCCCTACTTCTATGTTCACCTTGATCCGTGCCTTATTGATTTTTTCGACCGATCTGGCCATCCGCCAAGACGTACGAGCCATGATGTCTGACCAGAGAATAGGAATACCAGGGAACGCAGTTCGAAGTCGAAGAAAATCAAACTTTACATCCCTGATAAGCTCTCTACCGGAGAGGAGGCCCAAATCGTTGCCCCCCACATGAAGAATCAGAATATCGGGGGCCCTATCCAACCTGGCAAAGTGAGTGACCTCCGGGACTTCCCGGCCCCATAGCATGCCCGGGACCCCGATCCAACATACGTGACCCAAAGCACGAGGCAGACCTAACTGCCTGCCATTGAGTCTAACCTTCGCCCTCCTGGGCCAGCCAAAACACAAAAGAATGTCCAAGTATCCAAACGAGGCATCTCGGGGCACCTGAAAAGAAAACAAAAACACAGTGCACCCCAACAGGAACTAGGAACAACAACATAAAACAGCAGTACAGTAGAAGGAAAAAACCCACCCGCATAAAATTGTCTATAGCAAATGTGGCCTAACATACGAGCGGAATCGGTTGGACTCCCACCTACCAATGCGCCTAATGATATTCTCATCCAATCCCCACCGGGATGCCTCGGTGGCTACCCCAATACGAAAGGAGTGAGAAGCATACTCAAGAGGACTAAACCCAGCTGCCACCAGGCATGTACGGAAGACAGCTACAAATTGAAATTTAGATAGACATGAGCCATCCAAATGTATGAAAAGGGCACCACTGGTCCGCGGTCGAACCAGCAAGAACTGTTCCAAGGCAAGCACCGGACCAAAAGGGGGGCCATTACCCCCAAAAAGCCGTACCAGCAAGCCTTTGCCACTCTGGTCAGTCTTGGATCGCTGAATCCAAATCCTGACTGAGGAAGTGGAACAAGCAACGTCCTCCACCATCAAACCCCCAGCTAGGTGTTTTGAAGGACTGACCAGCTCGCTAATGCAAAGAGCCCCAAAAAAGGCCACCAGAAAGGCCGCCTTAAACAATGTCTGTTCATAAGAGGATGAAAAGATCATACGTAACTGACCCAAGATAGCATCTAGAACAGAAAAAGACACGGGGCGCCGTAAATCGATCGCTCGGCGACCCTTATGATACCCTTTCATGGCCTGTCGTACCGCAAATGCTTTAGTACAATCCTGTGCCCCCAGCAATTTGAAACAAAAGGCCAGGCCATTTTTCGATCCACCGCAGGAGCCGATATACCCCTCCCGAAATTGCGACTCACAAAGTAAAGGACCAACCAAGAAACGTCCACCCCCCAGTGCCTACCTCGTCCAACAAGGAAATCCATTCCTTCCAGGCCCTTGAGTAAGCCTCCCAGGTTGCAGTACTCAACGAATCCCGAATCAATCCAGCGGTGACTCCAAAGCGATCCTCCCAAGCCCCCGGGGACAAGGAATCCCATGCCGCTCCGCTTCCAGTGCCAACACGCGAAACTCGTCCCACTGAAATCAAGATAAAGCATCTGCCACTTTGTAGCAAACTCCTGGAATATGTACAGCATAAATGAAAGCATTTAGGCGAAGACAGAGCAAAACCAAATGACGCAAGAGGCGCACCACTGGTGGAGAAGAAACAGATGCAGAATTAATCATCACTGACACCACACCCACAGTGAAAGCGAACCATTTCATTGCGAAAAGCCTCCCCCATATCTCAACCGCCAGGACAACTGGAAACAGCTCCAACAGTACCAGATTTTTGAGAAAGCCAGCCAAATGCCACTCCTCTGGCCACCCTTCCGCACTCCATTTCCCCTGGAAAAACGCTCCACAGCCAGCTGAACCTGCCGCATCGGTAAACAAAACCAAGTCTGCGTTGCTCACTGGACTGGCCATCCAGAGGGAGCGTCCATTATAGGATTCTAAAAAGAGATCCCAAATTTGAAGGTTGGCCAGGAGCTCTCCGGTCAACCGTATATATAGTGCCGTGGTGCACCAACACCTGAAGTCTCTGCCGCCAGCTTTCGACTGAAAATCCTGCCCATCGGAATGATCCGACAAACGAAATTCAGTTTACCCAGTAACGACTGCAATTCCCGTAACTGCAATTTCCGTCGACCAAAGACCTCCCTCCTTAAAGCCACCAATTTATCAAACGGCAGCCGGCATTCCATAGCCAACGGATCAATCATAATGCCAAGAAAAAACAGTTTTGTCGTGGGACCCTCTGTCTTGTCTGGGGTTAACGGAATACCGAAGCGTTCCGATATATGCTGTAAGGTCCCCAAAAGAATTGCACAAATCCGAGAATACAAAGGGCCGATGCGAAGGAAGTCATCCAGATAATGGATGACAGAGTTCACACCCGACACATCCCGCACCACCCATTCAACAAAAGAGCTGAAAGTCTCAAACAGGGCACATGAAACTGAACAACCCGTTGGTAAACAACGATTGACAAAGTACGAGCCCTGCCAGTGACAGCCCAACAAATGGATACTGTCATGATGAACCGGAAGCAGCCGGAAAGCTGCTTCCACATCTGTCTTGGCTAATAGTGAACCGCGGCTATATTGATGCACCCACGAGATAGCCGCATTAAACCATGTATAGGTAACCGCGCACGCAAGTGGATCAATACCATCGTTGACAGAGGCTCCCTTAGGATAAGAAAAATGATTGATCATCCTGAATTTCCTGGGGTCTTTCTTTGGGACCACCCCCAAAGGCGAGACAACCAAATGGCGGAGATGAAAAGGGGCCGCTTATGCGCCCCAGAGCTACCTCCTTAAAAAGTTTCTCCGATACCACTTCCGGGTGAAGCATTGCTGAACGTAATTCTTCGCCAATGGTGGATTAGCATTTAACCTGCATGGAATGTGAAAACCCGGCCTGAAACCCAAATCCAAGAGTCGAGCCGCTTCCCGATCAGGGTACCTATTTAGAAAAGGAACCATCCTTTCCACCCTCACCAGAGTCGTCCCTCTTTCCAAAGGAGTGTGTCCTTTTCCTTGCTTAAAACAACATGAGAGCGAATGGCTGCCCCCACATCCTGAGCATTCGTGTTTAAAACGACAGGAGCTGCCGAAACACCAGGAACTGTTGTTAAACTGCCAGCGCAACCCCTTCTTCCTAGCGGCTGCTGTACCAGAGGTGGAGGTCCCGCCAGCCCCTCCTGGAAAAAACAGAGTACCCGCCCTGGCAGAAGTCATCAACTTCATCCAGGGGCCGATATCCTTATGATCCCAATGAATAGATGACCGGATGGCTTTCCCTGGCGAAATTGCTGGTCATAACGGAGCCATGCTGTACCACCATACACTCTATGAGCCTCAGCAATCGCATCCAAATAACAAAAAAGTGCTGAACAATTGTCAGGCGCCTTTTCCCCAATTATGCTGGCAAATGCCTGCAACCAACTGGTAAACATACGCGGGATAAGCCAATATCTCTGCCGCTCCTCCTCCTCCTTTTTGCTTTTGTCTGGTTTAACCCTATCCAAATTGAATTTCTCTAAGGGGAGAAGAGAAAATATTTCCACATACTCCCCTTTCCAGATTTTGTCTCCTGTTTAAGATGAGCGCTGAGCGGTCCCTCGAAGCAAACGTACACCTCACACTTCACCGAATCCGCCAATCTCACCTGATCCGCCGTCTTGTCCGCATCCTTCTCTGCCACCGCTACTGGTCCAAGCTCGGCACCCTCCATCTGCGTGCCAGCCGCTGACCCATCCTGCACCACTGACGTGAGGGATGGCCCATGTGCCGCCACCCCCTGTCCCCCGGTGGGTCCCATGCCGTCACTGGAGCCCCATCCCTCATCGAGCCCTCCAACCTGCCCAGCAATTCCCGCAAATATGCTAACACCTCACTCCCACTCACCCCCAAAGTCGGCGTACCCCCCGACCCATCCGATCCCTGACCTCTGACCCCTGACCCTGACAAGACAGAAGGACAAAGAACAGACATAACATTAGAAGGGGGCTCACCAGGCTGCACAGGACCGAGGGGCCCCCCAGCCACACATCCGGGATCCCTGGATGCAGCATGGGTCTCCTCCTCCAGCTCTCTGTCCTCCTCACTGCTCACTTCCCCCTCTGAACCCCGAGCGTCAGGGCTGCAGTCTCTTCCTCTCCTGTCATTCGCTCCCCTCCACAGCAGCAAGCGATTCCTGCTGTGAACTCTGGCCATGGCTCCGAGGCGTCCCCTGAGTCGTGCTGGAGCTCCGCCTCCCGCTAACATCATCACCGCTCACCGCTCCATCCTCCCTCCCAGGACCCGGGCCAGGACACGGAGGTAATCACCGCTGACTTCCTGGCACCAAGGGCCTGACCTCCCCCGCCGTATGTCTCTTCCATGAGGAGGGCCGCCGGCCGCATCTGGAGAAAGGCCAGCCCCCGTAGATGTAGCTCTCCCGGCACATTGCCAGTGGAGGCAGCTGCATGCTGCCGGATCCGGACGATGGAGGAGGCGACCATGGCCCTACGGCGCTGAGTGTCACCCCCCTGAGGGCTCCGCCTGAGATGGGGATTCCTCCCAGAACTGCCCCCTGCAGAAGCTGGAATGCACTTAGCAGGGGGGCCTGGAGGGTCCACTTGTGGGCTCCCTAGCTGGCGCTGAGCCCTGGGGGTCCGATCTGGGCGAGACCTCCAAGCGGGTGGCGTGGAATGCCCTGCTTGCGGAGGTCTCTGGTGGACCCCCTGCAGAGTGGCTGCAACCTGGCTCTGGACCTAGTCTGAGCCATGAATATCAGCAGCAGCCCTAAGTTGAGCCATCAGACGCTGCAAAACGCTCATTTTTTGGTTTTGTCTGTCTTTATCGCAGGAATCAGGACAGCAGATGCTCTTCTGACGATATCCTCTCAGCAAGTGTCCCGGGACCTTCCCTTCCGGACAACTGACTACTGGCCCCACCCCGTCACACCCTTCTCTGAGCCAATAAGATAATTGCCAGTACTGACATATTACTTTAAATATGTTAACCCCTTACAACCAGTTCCCCTTCTCACCCTTTCATGTATGCACTACACTGATTCCGTTCCTCCTCTGCTCCGTGCGTGTCTTTCCACAAATCAGTGACAGGTCATGGTCAAAAACACATTAAGAACACTACATTTTGTAGGGCCAAAATAAGTTATCCTCTGTATATGTTTCCTTTTTACAGGGGTCACATAAAGCATATGTAAGGGCTTAAAGTGGAAGAAAAGGCTTTTTTCCCTTCCCCTCCCCACAATCAGATACTGCAATAATATTACATCCTAATAGTTCAGATTATAAAATTTTACAGTATTGTGTCTTTAAATATGTAGCCAATAAGGATTTACATTAAAAGAGCTGCCAGCTTAATTTGACATTGCTGACAATGGTGCTGATGGTTGGGCTGGACTGGGCATGGCTAATCAGAGCTGTGCTGAAATTAATACACGGATACCAACAATGGTTTAAGGAGGTGTCTATGAGCTGACACATCCGGCTGTACAGGCACACCAATTTGTGGGTAAAGCTCAGAAGAGTGCTGATTGTCTAGATTAGACTCTTGTTTTTAATCTAGAAAGCTGAGATAATGCATAATATAAAAGCTTATGTTTTTTGATTTTTAACTGGAATTCCACTTTAATGAAAAAAAAAAATGTAGTAATTCTTTGCAATACTTGTTCATTTAATTTCTTTAAAGCGGAACTTCAGTATTTTTTTCATTTTTCCATTTATTAAATCCTCTGCCCTTGTTGTTTTAACTTTGGATAGTTAAACATTTTTTTTCTGCAGGTAAATACCTTATACAGCCCAATTCCTGTTTCTTGTCTGGTAAAAAGCCTAGGCTTTTGACATCATGCCCAGCTCTCTCTCTCACTCTCGTGAGAGTATGCCAGGAAGGGAGGAGGGTGAGTCATAAGAGGGCCAATGAGAGCTGCAGAGCTGGAGGTGTGTGTCTGTGTAAATCCAGGAAGTGAACAGGCAGCAGCTTCAGCTGCCCACAGTTAAAATGGATGCAGCCAGACTCAGTGGAGGGAGCTTTCTGCAGCATATTTGGCAAGTATATATACAATAATATGCAAAGTGGTTGGAGGGAAACTTCAGAATGGCAAAGATGTTTTGATTACAAATCATGTGAGCAGACTGCAGTTCCTCTTTAAAGACTTTGCAAGTATAGAAAAATACCAGCTGATCTGCCAAAAATGCTCTCAGCTCCTATACCCTATTGTGGGCTTACAACAAATAGCATTTTGTTGTCAGTCTTGCCCAGTTTTGTTTTGCTGAACAACTCATACCGACATGCTCTCCTATCTTCAAACCATAAAACCCCTTTCACACTGAGGCATTTTTCAGGCGCTTTTGGGCTAAAAATAGCGCCTGTAAAGTGCCTGAAAAACGGCTCCCCTGCAGTTTCAGTGTGAAAGCCAGAGTGCTTTCACACAGGCGATGCCCTGGCGGGACGTTATAAAAACTCCTGCAAGCAGCATCTTTGGAGTGGTGAAGCAGCGGTATATACACCGCTCCTCCACCGCTCCTGCCCACTGAAATGAATGGGCATCGCCGCCGAACTGCCAGCAAAGCGCCGCTGCAGTAGCACTTTGCGGTTGTTTTAACCCTTTTTCAGCTGCTAGCGGGGGTTAAAAGTGCCCCGCTAGCAGCCAAAAACCTCTGCAAAGACGACGGTAAAGCACCACCGATGACTGCGCTGATGCCCCAGTGTGAACGCAGCTTAAAGACTAGTCATTCTGTAGTCCTAAGGCTGAGTTCACACTGGCATTAAGAGCAGGGGTTTGAGAGACGTTTGTGAGGTGTTAAAAAGGCCCCTCAAACGCTTATGCACAAGATACAATAGACAGCACATAGTGCTGTTCACACTAAGCGATAGCATTGCGTCGCTTCAAAATTGAAGCCTCATGTTGAGTCAGGAGGCATTTGAAGCCTTTCAATGCCTCCCATTCAAGTCAATGGTAACGCCTTGCAAATGGTTTGGCAGGCAGTTGCTGAGTGGTTGCGGGGCGTTAAGATTTGTTCATTTACTGTAATGGAATAGGCATTTGTGGGGCAGTTTTCATCATAAATAAAATGGAAATAACTGCGCTATTCAATAAAAAAGCAGCCGGCAAAGTTTGTTGATCACCAAACATAAAGTCCAAAAAATCTATAAGAGGAGCGCTTAAAATTGATGATGTAAAAAATAGTGAGTCCAAGGTAAAGGGAGGAAGGTTCCAGTCACTGGTAGAAGTGCATGGATGTGGAAGCACACAACACCACGTGGTAAAGTAATCTGCTTACCAGAAAGCAAAACAAGCTAGGCATGTATTTTAATCCACAGCTTACTCCTCGTGTGGAGGAGTGTAGAGGAGACTGTGGATGGTGGTTTTGTGTACAGTGATAAAAGTGAACAGCAGTGTCCTGCCTGGAAGCCTCCTGGCAGGGGAAGCTACCTGCAACAAAAACCAAGGACTGATTAACTGCGATAGCAGTTCTGTACTCTGCAAGTCGCCTGTATCCTGCGATCCAGCTGGCTCTCTGAGTTTGACAGTATATAATATGACAGAAGAAATTCTGAGATCACTGGGTTGTACTGCTGCCTAGAGGAGAATTGGACACTGCCAAGCATACAAAGTTGTTAGTCAGCCAGCACGGCTGATCTGTTCACTGAGAGCCTATACCATTGATGTGAATCCCTGGAGAAATGATATCGGGTGTGAATGTCATCTGGATACTGCTGTTCCTAATTCTAGCGGTTGTACTGTGGAGCCCAACTTGTCGGATAAGCTGTGGATTAAAATACATGCCTAGCTTGTTTTACTTTCTGGTAAGCAGATTACTTTACTACGTGGTGTTGTGTGCTTCCACATCCATGCACTTCCACCGGTGACTGGAACCTTCCTCCTTTTACCTTGGACTCACTATTTTTTACATCATCAATTTTAAGCACCACTCTTATAGATTTTTTCAGTTTTAAGGCTCGCCAAATGCTTTAAAACTCCCCATAGGGCGTTTGGGGAGCCTTTATAATGCCTCATTAATGCTTGTAAAATGCCTGTCTAATGCCCATACTAAAGCTCATTGATTGATTGTCTGACACTCATATTAACACCATACAAACGCTATAGGAGTATATGGTAAGCATTAGAAATTTAGTCAAGCCTGAACAAGCCCTAAGACAGATTTTCTCAACCATGGTTCCCTGGATCCCTAGGGTTCCTCCAGAGGTTGCTAGGGGTTCCTTGAGCAATGAGCGATTTCTGCCTCTCAGATAAGTTCCCACTGAAACCAGTGATCTTTTTAGCTATCTTTAAGGGGGTAATTCCTCCCAATGACCACAAGTGTAAAGAACATTCTTCCCACTGACCATCACACTAATGTATAGTGAGTTGTAGATATAGCCATTTTTAGTAAGGGTTCCCTGAGACCAGAAAGGTATTTCAAAGGTTTCTCTGTGTAAAAAAGGTTGAGAAAGCCTGTCCTAAGATATGAACTAAGATGCCTAATTACTCTACTAAAATAGTACAGGAAGTGTGCATAGGACAAAGGACATCTCTGAATTTCTGACTCGGTCGACAGTTTTTTTTTGCACTTATCAAACAGATATAACAATTTACTTCAATAGTATATTTAACCTAACAAAAGGGAGCAAATAAGAGAAGTCCATTGTTACAGTTTACATATGAATAAAATAATGTAATTATAATATACTAATATTAACCACTTGCCGCCCGCCATATAGCAAAATTATGGCGGCAAAGTGGTTTCAATATCCTGACCGGACGTCATATGACGTGATCAGGGTATTAAGCCGCTGAGCGCCCCCGGGGGCAGCGATCGTTGTTGCAGTGTGTCAGTCTGACAGACGCGAGTAAAGGAGAGCCGATCGGCTGCTCTCCTGACAGGGGGGGTCTGTGCTGATTGTTTATCAGCACAGCCCCCCCTCGGATCCCACCCAGGACCACCAGGGAAGCCGCCCAGGACCACCAGGATGGCCACCACACTGGACCAACAGGTATGCCCCCTAGACCCCCAGGGAAATACCAATCTGTGCCCAGACAGCTGCCAATCTGTGCCCAGGCAGCTGCCAATCAGTGCCCACTCCAATGCCTACCACTGCCAGTGCCACCAGAGATGCCTATCAGTGCCTCATATCAGTGCCGCGTATCAGTGCCCATCAGTGCCACGTATCAGTGCCCATCAGTGCCGCCTATCAGTGCCCATCAGTGTCGCCTATTAGTGCCCATCAGTGCCGCCTATCAGTGCCACCCTATCAGTACCCATCCGTGCCCAGCAGTGCCCATCAGTGTCGCCTATCAGTGCCCATCAGTGCCAACCAGTGCCACCCAGTGCCACCCATGAGTGCCCATCAGTGCCGCCTATCAATGCCCATCAGTGCTGCATATCAGTGCCACCCATCAGTGCCACCTACCAGTGCCCATCAGTGCCGTATATCAGTGCCCATCGTCAGTGCCCGCTCATTGGTGCCACCTCATCGGTGCCGCCATATCAGTGCCTGTGAAGGCCGCCTTATCAGTGCCCATCAGTGAAAGAGATAACTTACTTATTTACTAATTTTTTTAACAGAAACAAAAGCAAAACTTTTATTTTTTTCAAAATTTTCTGTCTTTTTTTATTTGTTTAGCAAAAAATAAAAACCGAAGAGGTGATCAAATACCACCAAAAGAAAGCTCTATTTGTCAGAACAAAAAAAAAAAAAATTTAGTTTGGGTACAGTGTAGCATAACCGCGCAATTGTCATTCAAACTGCGACAGCGCTGAAAGCTGAAAATTGGTCTGGGCAGCAAGGTGTATAAGTGCCCGGTATTGAAGTGGTTAACAAAAGTAAAACAATATCATGATAAAAGTGAAAATGTTCAAAGTAGTCCATGCTCAAAACTCACAATAAATCCATACCTATGGAAGTGTTAGGAGGTAGTCCATTTAAGATATCCACTTGATCATGTTGGCTTGACCTTTGTAATGGGGGTCAAATTATAAAGTGAAAGCACGCCCTTGGGAGTCCTGGCACACAATCTATTACGATCTATTACACTAGATTCACAGTTTGTTTTCCACTTTTTTATTTACTGTGGACTCATCCACCTTACCATCCGTTCAGTGTCTGCTACCCCTCTCTGCCAATTGCTCCATTGGCTTCCACTCACCCAATGAATAAAATTCAAATTACCAACAACAACTTACAAAGCTACCCACAACTCTGTTCACAGCTACATCACTAACCTAGTCTCAAAATACCAACCAAATTGTTCACTTTGTTCCTCGAAAGCCCCCCTGCTCTCTAGCTCCCTTGTAACCTTCTTCCGTGCTCGCCTCCAGGACTCCTCTGAAGCCTCTCTTATCCTTTGGAGCTCCCTACTCCAAACTCTACAACTATCTAACAACTGTACTTTTATTTTCTCCATCAGCTCATTACCCACAGTTGTTACCTTTTGAATCACTTGACCCTCCCTTTTGGATTGTAAGTTTTAATGAGCATGAGCCTCTGATTCCTCCTATATTAATTTGTATTGTACAACGCCAATTCCCAAAAATTTGTGACACTGTGTAAAATCTACATAAAAACAAAATGCAATTATTTGCAAATCTCATAAAACCATTTTTTATTCACAATAGAAATTAGAAAACATATCAAATCTTTAAACTGAGAAAATGTACCAGTTTAATGCCGCGTACACACGGCTGGACTTCCCGACAGAAAAAGTCCGATGGGAGCTTTTGGTCGGACATTCTGACCGTGTGTATGCCCCATCGGACTTTTTCTGTCGGCATTTCCGACGGACTCAGATATAGAACATATTCTAAATCTTTCCGTCGGAAATGCCGATGGAGTTTAGCCATTGGCAAGTCCGCTCGTGTGTACGCGGCATAAGAAAAAAAATAAGGTAATTTTGAAATTGATAGCAGCAACACATTTCAACATTGATGGTGCCTTTCCAGATGTGCTTGCTGCCAATTCCATAATGCACCTCCATACCAACAGAGATGTTAATAACAAGGCGGTGTTAAATGTTCAGATCTGCCTTCTTCTTTGCATGATAGAGTTTTACCTTGCATTTTAAGATGGCACGGCGAACTGTTCTTCCAAAATCACTGTTCTTAGACAGTGATTTTGGAAGTATTCCTGAGCCCATGCAGTGCTGTCCATCAAAGAATCATGCTTGTTTTTAGTGCGGTGATGTCTGTGGGCCTTAAGAATTCCGGCATCCAGTGTTGCTTTTTGACCTTTGCTGTTTTGCACAGAGATTTCCCCAGATTCTCTGAATCTTTCCATGAAATTGTGTACTGTATGTTTGAGTATGGACTACTTTGGACATTATTACTTTTTTCACTGTATTGGTACAATTAGTATATTGTCATTATATTATTTTATTGTTTAAATGCATTATAGCGCTGCACTATCTTTATTCATTCAATGATTCACACCTACACCATTTTGTGTGTGTGTGGCTAATATTTGCGGGCTGGTGCGCTTATTTTTTAAATGTAATTTCATAGAGTTTACATATACTTTAACCCCAGGCTGGACTACATAGAACTCAGCTCTGGCCTTCATTCATTGAATCCCAGCACATGTTTGCAGCACCAGACAGTAAGTGGGTAAGTATCCAAAAAAATCACAATATGAACAAGTATCTCAGAAAGTATTAATTTTCTGCTTTTTATGTTGCAGTGATGATTATGGTTATTAACATTATTTGTATAGTGCCACACTAATCTGCAAACTATTTTAGAAGGAAGAGTGGAATGACATATGGAAACAAAATAAACAGATGGAACACTCTGTCTTTATGCTACTGCTGTATAGAGCTGTCAGTTATGATGTCACAATGTCTATAACATTAAGTATCTTCTCACATTTTACTTATCAAATAAATGTAGCTATATAGTTGGTTAAGAGGAAAACAGACATCCATCAAATTTAACATTTTAAATTCAACAAATAGTATTAGTATTATTTGATTTACATATCTTTGGCAACTGCAACTGTTTTTTTCCACTCCCACTTAAAAAGGATCTGTTATGAATGGTTTAGATTTAGTGGAGACTATTTAAGATAAGTTGCCATGGGATGATCTGCAATTGTGTGTTTTGATGTGTTAGGTAGCCTATTCAAAAGAAGAGGCCTTCTAAATGTAATGCACATTAACACATGGCACGCTTTAGACCCCTTTCACACTGGGCTGATGGGTCAGTTAGCGGTAAGGCGCCGCTAGTTTTAGCAGTGCTTTAGCTCTGTTATAGCACTGCTTTTCGGCCGCTAGCGAGGAAAGAGTTAATAACACCCGTTTTGCGGCGTTGCTGAAGCTCTTTGCAGGCGCTTCGGCAGCACTGCCCATTCATTTCAATGGCCAGGGGCGGTGGAGGAGCGGTGTATACAGCGCTCCCGCACCGCCCCAAAGATGCTGCTTGCAGGACTTTTTTTCCTGTCCTGCAAGCGCACCGCCCAGTGTGAAAGCACTCGGGCCTTCACACTGGGGTGGCTTGAGAGGTCCTTTTCAGACGCTTTACAGGCGCTATTTTTAGCTCTAAAATGCCTGAAAAGTGGCCCAGTGTGTAAGGGGTCTTAATGTCTATACTAATGAAATGCAGCAGTGTTAACGCGGCCTTAATACATCTCCCCATTCACCAATGGAGTGTTAAATATTAACCTACCTTCCTATCTTCAGCGATCGCTACCATGGATCCTATCCAGCACCACAAAGTCTTTCTAGCAAAAACCCTACCTCCTCTTTTTAGTGCACAAAAGCTTCACGGCCCCATTGATTTCATTTTCCAACAGGACTTGGCACCTGTCCACACTGCCGAAAGTACCAATAACTGGTTTAATGATCATGGTATCACTGTGCTTGATTGGCCAGCAAACTCGCCTGACCTAAACCACATAGAAAATCTATAGGGTATTGTCAAAAGAAAGATGAGAGAGACCGGACCCAACAATGCAGATGAGCTGAAGGCCGCTATCAAAGAAATCTGGGCTTCCATAACACCTCAGCAGTGCCACAGGCTGATCACCTCCATGCTACAACGCATTGATGCAGTAATTCATGCAAAAGGAGCCCCGACCAACTATTGAGTGCATACTATACTGTACATGGACACGGACTTTCCAGTAAGCCAACATTTCTGTATTAAAAATCCTTTCTTTTATTGTTCTTATGTAATATTCTAATTTTCTGAAATACTGAATTTTGGGTTTTCAGCTGTAAGCCATAATCATCAAAATTAAATCGAAGAAATGCTTGAAATATATCACTCTGTGTGTAACGCATCTATATAAATATATGAGCTTCATTTTTTTAATTGAATTACTGAAATAAATTAACTTTTTGATGATATTCTAATTTTTTGAGATGCACCTGTATGTGCTACTTAAAGTCGCAGCAACTTCAGAGTAGTTTGTGCACTACTTTGGGCTTACTATTTTTGCTATTTGAGGGCCTTAGACTTCAATGTTAACCCTCAAAAGTTGCATGAAAGTCCTACCTAAATGTTTTACATGCAACAGTGGTACAATAGTGGGTCCGACTTTCCATAGAGACAACAAGTCACATCCAAGTCATACCCATCCAAAGTTGCATCAAAGTTGTACCAAAGTTGCACTCAAAACTTGGGCAACTTTGGAGTCATACAAGGGTGAATGGACCCTTTGACTTAATTGGCATGGACTAAATATCATGGAGTGAGTCACATACTTCTCTATACCTGGAAGTACTGGATTTTTTTTTTTTGCTTTCAGCAGCTGAAAGGCATGTGAAACTGAGGATGGGGTAAAGTTCAAAATAGCCGCTCCAGATGAGTTGAAAAGAACTGAGGATGGGGTAATTAAAGTAAAACTGCTGCTTTGCCCCTATGAGCAAATCACTGTCTTCAGGCCATGACATTGATATAATTTTTTTCCAGCCCTCAATTGGCTGTTTTTTTAAAAGTGATCTGAGTGGCGCTACAGTTGTCTGATGACTTTTAAGGTCAAGAAACATGACAGTAGAAGGCTAAACATGTGTTCCCCGATCTCCTCTGTGGATAATAAAGCTGGAGGCCACGAGCATTCCATCACATCCGATTTCAGTTCATTCCCCAGTTAGTGTAGCTAGGGAAGAAGATAATCAAACATGATTGTACTTAATTAGCTGCAATGAAGGGCAGGGGAGACACTACAGGTCTCCATAAAGAGTACCTGTCACTTGCACATGCTATCATATAAGACGTTTGTTATCTCTTTGTAATAGAAATAAACTTAAATGAAAAAAAGTGTATAAAGCACAAACATTTAAATTAATAATATAAAACCTTAAAAGCACCCCGGCCCCTTCCCCATGCATACATGCAAACATGATTACAAAATACTTGAGGTATTGCCAAGAATGTTAGAGTGAGAACAATAATTCTAAGCACATAATTCATAACCAATTTTTTCCTCCTCTTAGATTTTGTACCCATCTCTCCTAGCAGATCGGTCTCCCCTAAGCACAAGGTTTTATGTTGAGCATTCCGTGACATCATCCAAATTGACAGGAAAGTAAACAGAGTTTAGAAAGCTGTTTTCTCTGAGATAAATCACAGTCACTTGGACAATAAATCCTACTTGCTTTGTAACATGTGAAGAACAAATAATGCTGCTTATTCTACCAGCCTACAGCCTATCTTGCATCAACTTGAGTCTTATTCATTAGATAGCAATAAACAATAAAATGTTAGCAGCTAGAACTACTCTAAACATATTACCCGTTCTTTGCAAGACCAGGTACGGCAAGTTCTGTATAGGGACTCGTGCACAATAGTATATGAGGCTGTGCATGCATAAAGCTGTATGTCTCTGGATGCAAACTATATGGCTATAAACACATGGGGGTATAGGGTCATATAATCAAAATTGCAGGTGTATTTCTGCACCCAGGATACACAGCTGGTGTGTATTGTTGACCATAGTAATGAATGGCTGTATGCGCCCTTACATCGCTACTTGGCCTCATTTGCCTGTGTACATGAGGCCTAATACCTAGTGTGTTGGTGTCATTAGCTAATGGACAGATGTAGACACCTTCACATCATGTAATATTATTATTATTATTATACAGGATTTATATAGCGCCAACAGTTTACGTAACGCTTTACAACTTGAGGGTAGACAGTACAAATACAATACACTTTGATACAGTAGGAATCAGAGGGCCCTGCTCCTTAGAGCTTACAATCTAAGAGATAGGACAAAAGAAAATAATTGAAATAGTAAGGAAGTTATATTGACTTCAGTCACTTTACAATCTGCCATGGAGAAGAGTTTGTGCTGTCCTAATTTCTTATAAAAGATAGGTATGCGTATTTTACATAGTTACTTGACCCAGCTTGAACAAATGTAGGTTTGTATGTACCATACCGGTGGGATCCTTGTGGAAGCCGGAAATCATAGAAGTAGGCTTTGCTACTTCAGTGATTGCCACCAGCTTAAGTGTCTCATGGCAAGCGCTGCCCTGTTGCTTAGTGAACACAGGAGGGCACCATTCAGAAAACACTTTGCATTCTCTCAATAAATGCAAAGCATTCTCTGATTGACCACGCAAGGGGGTGACATCACAATCTCTACCTTGTCCAGTCAGAGAATGCTTGGCACAGGACCCGGAACCTAGCAGCAATCACTGAAGTAGTGGCGCCTACTACAGTGATTTCCAGCTTCCACAGGATTTGGCCTAGTTCTGGAATACACATACTTACATTGGTCTAAGCTAGGCCAATGTAACTATGCAAAAATAACCGTATCTAAATTGAATGTACAACTGTACATGCAGTGTTCTGAGCGCCACACACAAACACAGGCAGCCCAAGAGAGACATGCACAGCAAAAACCACGCCTCTTCTCCTAATCCACAGCAGTGATTGACAGTATATCTGTGTCTCTCTCGTGCTGTTCCGTGCTCAGAACGCCGAATGAACAGTTGTAATACAGAGGGTGAGCACATTCATAGAGGGTATCCATGGGTCTCAGCAGCATAGGGGAACATGTAGAATGAGAAGTGTGTCAGCTGGCGGGGGAAAAAAAAAAGCAAATACATGTAAGTTATATTATTTTCTGTTTTATGAAAAAATACAGGGTTTAGGGTATGCTCAGGCAAAGCAATATTTTTTGCACGCAGTAAAGCAAATTTAATGAGAGAGTTTTTTTTTGTTTTTTTTTAAATGATCCTTTGTCCTGATGTTTATGTGTGTCTGTGACACTGTCACTTGTGGCATGGTACTTAGCAGTGTTTGTGGGTACAGGACTGCAGCATATGTGTGCAATGTATACAGCAGATAAAAATAAAAGTAAACTCAATCTGCGCAATTATGTAAGCCAACAGGAGGACATCAGACCATCACTGTGACAGTGTTTTCACTCCACTACAAAAACGAACAATAACCAAAAATCAGTGTGACGCTATTAACCACTTACCGCACGCCATATAGCAAAATGACGGCCGGCAAGTTGTTTCATTATCCTGACTGGGCGTCATATAACATCCAGCAGGATAAGCCGCAAATGCGCCCACAGGGGCGCGCAGTGCAGCAACCAGTGATGTGGTGTGTCAGTCTGACACACCGCATCTCTGATCGAGGTATAGAGCCTCTGACGGAGGCTCTTTACCACGTGATCAGCTGTGTCCAATCACAGCTGATTACAGTGTAAAGAGGAAAAGCCGTGTATCGGCTTTTCCTCTGTTATGGGGACACCTGATCATCATTTGGGCACTGTAAGTAGCAGGCACAGGCACTCCTGATCTGCGTGGCATTCTAATGATTGCAGTACATGTGCCCAAGCCTAATAAGAGGGCTGATATCAGAGGAGTCCCCACTACTCAGTCCAGATCACGCATGTCCCTCAATCAGTACCTGTGTAATGCAGCATGCTGCTATAGATCAGAGGACTGGAAAGCAGTGTTAATTTCGTCAACGAAAACGTCTTCGTCATCATTTTTGTCAGAGGCTTTTTTACAGTGACGAAAACCAAACTAAAAGTACAGCACATTTTCGTTAGCTGACGAAAACTATGATGAAAATAGAATCCGTTTTCGTTAAGGGATGAAAACGGGATGTTAATGGCAAGGAGGGACATTTACCCTCATGAATTTACTGTATTTATCGGCGTATATTTGTTTTTTACCAATAGGGGGCAGGGGTGCCACACATTGGTGGGGGCAGCCGCCCCGCCTCTCCTGGCCCTTGGTCAGCACTGCCAGCAAAGTCTATCATTAGGAAAAAATCATTGCCGGCCCCTTCTCCTATACTGCTCTTCCTCCTGTGTCACTCATTGTAAGCTGAAGCTTCTAAAATCAATAGCTTCGTTCTTGTTGGCCGCTCTCCTTCTCCTGTTCCTCCTCCAAGTGTTGCTTTAGATTGGAGGAGGAGAGCGGTCACATGACCATCCATGAATCTTCAGAGGAGAGCAGCCATGTGACTGGGTCCATGCAAGAACGAAGCTATGAGGTAAATTTAGAGACTTTGATTTACAATGAGAGTGACACAGGAGGAGCTGTGTATGAGAAAGGGCTGGCAGTGATTTATTCTTAACTTTAGAGTATGCTGGCAGTGCTGTCCCAGGAGACTGGGGGTCTCCTGGGAATGCAGGGGGGCTGTGTATTGTGGGGGGGGCTTTGTATTGTGCAGAGGGTGGGGGGCTGTGCTGTGTACTGTGGGGGGCTTTGTATTGTGCAGAGGGTGGGGGCTGTGCTGTGTACTGTGGGGGGCTTTGTATTGTGCATAGGGTGGGGGGCTGTTCTGTGTACTGTGGGGGGCTTTGCATTGTGCAGAGGGTGGGGGGCTGTGCTGTGTACTGTGGGGGGCTTTGTATTGTGCAGAGGGTGGGGGGGCTGTTCTGTGTACTGTGGGGGGCTTTGTATTGTGCAGAGGGTGGGGGGCTGTGCTGTGTACTGTGGAGGGCTTTGCATTGTACAGAGGGTGGGGGTCTGTGCTGTGTACTGTGGGGGGCTTTGTATTGTGCAGAGGGTGGGGTCTGTGTTTTGTGTACTGTGGGGGGCTTTGTATTGTGCATAGGGTGAGGGGCTGTGTACTGTAGGGAGTCTGTGTGCTGTGGGGAGCTGTGTATTGTGCAGAGGGTGGGGGGTTGTGTATTGTGCAGAGGGTGGGAGGCTGTGTACTGTGCACATTCAATTTTAGTTGACTAAAATGATTATATAAGACTAAAATGTACTGGCGATTTTAGTCGACTAAAATGGGACTAAAACTAAAATGGCATTTTAGTCAAAGACTAAAACACTTTCAGAAGACTAAAACTAAATCGAAATTTGCTGCCAAAATTAACACAGCTGGAAAGCCCCACCTCTTGTCCTTTGACACTGACAGGCTCAGTCAGCCCTGTAGACTGCAATCGCCTTCTCCTCCTCCATCTTTTGGCGGCAAAGGCAGGAGATAGCACGTGTCACCACCAGCACTGGATCAATC
Source organism: Aquarana catesbeiana (assembly GCF_042186555.1). Lineage (NCBI taxonomy): Eukaryota > Metazoa > Chordata > Amphibia > Anura > Ranidae > Aquarana > Aquarana catesbeiana. Next base: position 514,888,110 of record NC_133326.1, on the reverse strand, counting down.
CGCCACTGATGCAGGCTAAGGATGAACTCCGGCGTGTTCGCAGAGCCCGCCAGGAAGTCGGCACTGCGCTAATCACAGGCAGTGAAACATTTCCCGATCTCTGCAGCCGTGCATCGGGACAATAATGGCAAAAAAACAAGTAAAAATTTGCGCTGAACTGTAAAAAGCAATCGTCCAGCAAAGTTCGTAGATAACAAACAAATTTTTATGCATGTGCATCGGGACAATGTCTCAATGCTTGTGATTAGCGCAGCGCAGTGCCGACTTCCTGGCGGGCTCTGCACGTGGGCTGTGTGAACACACTGGAGCTCATCCTTAATGCAGGCTCACCACCCAGCCCCTGCCAGGCCTAACTGATCATTAGCTTATTCGGCTGTATCCCTCCACTTCACAAAAGAGTTCCTAGCCTCTTGCAGACAGGATTCACAGCAGGCATCAAATCATTTTTTAAAAAATCCTGTGACTGTACTGTAATACCTCTGTGGAAATTCTGGGGGTGCTATGACGGTGCTTGGAAGACTTTTTGGGGGAGCTTCAGCACACCCAAGCACCCACCTGGTGCCACCCCTGGTAAAAGCTAGCCATTTTATGGTGCCTGCTATACAGCTTTCCTCATACTTTAAAAAAAATGTTTTTTATATTTCATCATTTCATGCTGACACAGAAAGGAAATATGAAACATCAGGAAGCCCCTTCTTACTCCGAGACCTTGTTCTAGGTGGCCAATCACAAATCAAAGCTTGACTGATTCCCAGGGCCCATTTACACTATTACACGTTTTGGTGCAAGATTGTATGATTTACGTACATTCTGTATGCAGGGTCTTTAAAAACAATGAGTATACACGTTGTGAAAACCTAAGGAAAACCTGAAGGAAAAAGCTGCAACTTGTATTCTGCTAAACCACAACACAGAAAGACATAGATGGAAACTGTACCATTGAATGCATTGATACAGATTATTCCCTGCTGTTTCTGCGCCATTTGATTTACTACTGAACTGCAGGCAACCTGCAAAACTGAAATGCTATGATTGTCAATAATCATAATCCAGTTTTATTCAAAATTCATCCTAAGGCTAACCATACATTTTGAGAAAGCTGAACATGAGAAATCAATCGATTCCCCACATCCATTTCCGCTAAAGCGAAGATGAACGTATCTTCCCTGTCTGCTTTTGAATTCTGGCAACTACTGCTCCCGTATCAAATTACCTGAACAATGACTGCATCTGATTGGCTGCAGCCACGGTTTACTGAGAAGTTTTCACCCAACTCCGTCAATTTTCAAATTGAAGTTTGTCAAGCTGTGTGGTGCTGAGAGGGCTGCCCAGGGTTCGATTTTGGCAAATTTCAAAGGTCCCCTTTAAAACCAAAAGTTGGCTGTCTAAACGAAGATCAGATAGCATGGTTTAAACCTGAACTTGGGGATAAGAAGATATTGTCTAAACACAAGAGCATGTGTATTCTTGAATCTTGGGGTGCTTTGTGTATCTCCTCAAGATCTGTGCAATAATCCAGTGTGAAACTTTAGCTCTGTTCAGGAGCTTCCTGCAATAAAGACCAATAACTGCTGTCCTCTCTCCTTCTGCAGGCGACTGGTCTTTTCTCGGCCCCCTCCAGTAATTTTCTGCAGACAGCCTGTAGTGGGTGGAGCCTGATGGACCCTTCCCACAGCTCTGCTCTCTGTACAGGCTATGTGTAGCATAGTTATGATGTCACGGTTACATTTAGAAGGTAATATCTGGGTTTGTAAAGATATCTGGTGGGATTTATATCTTGTGTGACTATTGAGGAATATATTTAACTTGAAGTTTTGTGCCTGTATTTCAGCTTTAATGTGATAACGCAATTAGTATAAAAATGCATTTTTAGTACATAGTTGTCAATTAGAAGTAGAAGAGCATTCCTGCACATGTGACAACACCTGTCACATGTTCTCATATGAGCCTGTCAGGCATCATTAGAGATATACTGTATACCATCCACCCTTGCTTTGGATCACTGATAGAGGCATTAGGGCTGGGATCTAGAAACTGAAGGAGCTATCTGGTGATAGTCTGCATCTTCGCAAACTATCATGGTGGATTAGCAATAGCAAAATGGGCTGTGGAAAAATAGTAGCTGCATTATGCCTACTGTAAATGCTATATTATTCACACAGCATATAAAACATAAGGCTGCCTGAGTCTAGTTGCCCTTTAAATGCTCATTCTTCCATATATTTTTGTATTGTGTTACATATAGAGTAGACAGAGTTGATAGAGTAGATCAATTACAGGGAGTTCTGTATTTGACTCCCAGCTGAGGAATTTCACTCCCCCCCCCCCTTATTATTTTCCCTTCTTACCCTTTTGCCAGGTTATCCACAAAAACTCATACACCAAGCTAATCCAGTTATGTTTTGTAGTGATCACGGACTTTGCTGATCCCCACCCAGTCCTACATTGCCATCTTCTGCTTTGAAATGATCAGGAGCCAGCTGTCTCCAACAATTTCCTGTAGCCAGACCCCCTGTTTACGTGAATGGGCCGCGGTGAGGCAAAGTCAAATACAGAGCTCCATCTAATTGTTAATCTACACAACTCTGTATATAACACAATAAAAAATATATACAATAACCAGGAAAAGACAGCTGGCCCTCTGATAATGAATATGCAAGGCCTCCTGGGATGACATGAGTACCCCAGGAGACTGCAGTCAATTGAATGCACTGTTCTCACCTAGGCAAGAATCCATGAAGTACAGAGAGGGTTCTCCAAAATAGGTAATAAAACAACCCCCCCCCCCCCCAAAAAAAAAAATACATCCAACTGTGAAAAAGGAGGGGGTTAGGAGTGAAGTGACAAATACTGGATGGGGAGGGTGAAAGTTAACTTTAAAGAATGACAAGTACCTGCACCCCTGTGAAACCAGAAGACCTTTATTCATATTTTGGAAAATACCAACTAGCAGAGGTCTTCCTTCTTTTATAACATATCTGGACATTTTAAAGTGTATGAAAGGTTTCAGTAACTGCTTTTGAACTTAAACTGATTGTAAATGATTACCTTGTAAAACAACCCATTCCGTTTAAAACAGAAATGAAAGGCAAGGCATTTTTGTATATATATAAAAAAACATTATCGATAGAGTATTTCCCTATTTTATAAGTGATCACATTCCCTCTGTTCTCAGCTGCATAAGAGCTAGGGGAGGAGAAGCAGCATTACACTGAGCATCCCACACTGAGCATCCAAGTGAATGGCCATGCAGGGGGGAGGGCGTGTCAGGACAAGTCTGATCATTGGAGGCAATCAGGCTGAGTTCCCAGAACAGCTAGAAAACAGACCATGGTGTGCTCTCCTGCTTAGTGTGGTAAGTTTTTAATAGGAAAGCAGAGGGACTGGCAAAAACACCAGGGATGTCAAACAAAAGGAGCAATACAAAGAGAACAGGATCATTTTTCATACAGTACATGGTACAGCAGGCACACATCAGGAATATAACATTTTGGGTTTACATACTTTTTTATTCACAAAGAAGGAAGTTACAGGGTTTGGAGCAGTATTTGAAAAACATACTAAGCTTTCTATTAGTCACTTAGCAACTCCAGCTAGGACACAAGAAAGGAGGTATATGATCCACCTGCCCATTAAGTCCTGACCAATGAGGACACCTGTTCCATCAAATTTGTGGCAAAATCGTGGGACTTTCAGGTCGCAATAGTGGAGACTTAGCCATATGCTGTTTTTCATTTCAGTCTGCTGCTTTGCTCTGTTTCTATGGGGAACGCTGCCCAGTCAGACCACCCATTGCTTTAAAGGTATAGGGATTAGGTAAGTAGTGAAGATTGAGAAAAAGAGAACCAATATCTATAGTCCTGTAAGGACCACAAGATGGAGGGAGCCTTCTGAAGGTCAAGACAAGTCACCATCTAAGAACAGACATCCAGGCAATGTTGATTAAGATCATCATTTCACCCCTCTTTATCATTGCTCCCCATTTACAAACATCACAAGTTACCAGCCCTGATAGTCGCAGCATTTTTGGTGGAAAGTCATTGCCTGCCAAGCTAGTATGTCAAATCTGCTTGGAACAAACACTATACAGCCCTGCAAGGATCTCAAGATGGAGGGAGCCTGCTAAAAGTCAGAACAGTCACCATTCAAGTGCAGACATCCAGGAAACATTGATCAATGTCATCATCTCACCTCTCCATTACTACTGCTCCCCGTTTACAAACATAACAGGTTACCAGCCCCAATGGTAGCTGCAATTGTGGTGGAAAGTCATTGCTTGAAAAGCTACCATGTCAAGTCCACTTGGAGCAAAGAAGGGGATGTCTGGAAAGTAGCCGCCTTGATTAAAGAATCGGCCAAGGAGTCGATGCATGAAGCCTGTACTCTCCAGGCTTCATGCATCGCCTAGCACTTCCAACCAGAGCCAGTAGGTGGTGTCCAAATTGGAAAGCTTGCCATGGGAAGAAAGCGTTAAAGGGCCACAAGCTTTGAAGATTGCCCAATAGAGCCTTTTTGCAAGGGCAGCTAAGGACACAATTGCCTGGGGTGAAGTGGAGGAAACTATCCACAAGGTTAGAAAGTACTCATTCCCTTCACTGAACAACTTGGAGGAATTAATCCAGGAAGAATTTAAGGGGTCAGAGAAAAATGTCCATATAGACAGACTGTCAAAACTGTATACCCTGAAAAAGCGCTAAAAGTCAACCTGCAGCAGTCTCTTCCGATGGTGGATGCATCATTAATGTAGCTGGCAAGACATGTCACCTTGCTGTCACATTCAAGGAGGCTCTAGTCTGAAAATTAGATCTAGATCTGAAGTGCTCCTACATACTGTAGCATCTGCAGGTGCCGGCAGACCAGCAATAACCAGCCCATGTGCTGAGTGAGTCTAATGGGAGTGGTTTCCTAATTATCAACCAGCTGCTGCACCTGCAGGACTCTGAGGAAAGTGGCAGGGTCTGCATCCCTTTAGACGTGATTTCCTATTGGGAGTATCTTATCAAAAATGACATTTTTGTTGCAGTGGATGCCAAAAATCTGACTTGTATCTTGGTGTAGACTTCTCGGAAAATCAGTGAGCAAGTCATACAAGCAGGAAATGATGTTTCAGGGGGGTGTTCTGTACACATTCTGTGTACAGAACACCTCCAGATAGTCATGATGCATTGCATTTTACAGAAAATTGCAACCCTGCAGATAAGAAAGACCTCTTTTAGAAAGAGGATCAAGATTTGTACTGTGCCTAGACCGCAGTGGAAGGGTAGAATTCTTAGGCTGTCAGTGGAACTTCCTGTATTAATAATCGCAAATATACCATTTTTGACTTAGGATACTCTAGAGTCTGTCTCTCCTACACTAAAGCATTGAATCACCACTGCCGCATCCAGTGATGACAGATTTGCACTCTCATGGACAGTTTTGTCATCTAGCTCCAAGAGACTACTTTTGATGGCATGGAAGTTGAGAGGTGGAGGCTACCAAATCAAGGGTGCTCAGTGCAGGTAGTGCCTACCTTATGTCAAATCAGAGGTCTTCATGAATAAGACTTACCAAAGAATATGGGAAAATGATGCAGATCTCACACAGCAAAAGCCTGGAGCCCTTTATCACCTAAACCAGCTAAAGTTCTACAGTTCTTACAACTGGGGCTGAACAGGGGCCTATGTTCAAATATGTTTAAAGTTCAAAGTTCAACCTTGTCTGCACTTACAAGGGTTTAAGGAGTCCTTAACCCTTTAGTGATGCAATTCTTAAAAGGCTTGCATGAAGTTGTAGACCTCCCAGGAAACCATTGTTCCCTATGTGGAACTTGCTTATGGTTCTCATTTCTATCAAGGCCTCATTTCTATCCTACAGAATTGGCTACACTCTGCAATCTAACCCTGAAGACTGTATTTCTGATTGCTACAACCTCTGTAAAAAAGGGTTACAGAACTGCAGGCTTTGTACTGAAGGAGCCTCACATAACGTTCTACCCGGATAGAATAGCCCTAAAACTCCAGACTACTTTTATCCAAGGGGTGTCTTTCTCCTTCCAATTTAACCAGGAAGTCAATTTACCGTCTTTCTTGGTTGAGTGAGAGAACCACATCCCCTGGATGTTGAGCTAACTCTGGTGACCTGCATGGCAGCTACCTTTTCATTCAGGAAAGCTGAAATCTGTACTTGGTTCCAGCATGGCTTAAAGCGGAGTTCCACCCAATTTTGAGAAGTGGTCTTAAACGAAAGACCACCTCTCCATCCCTCGTTTTTGGATATTTAAAAACCATTTTTACTTTCTAACTTACCTTTTTTGGAAGTACTAAGTGTACTTCCGATCCAGCCGGGCCACGGCCGAGGAAGTCACATCCTCTTCTGCGGCAAGCCCTCCTTGTCTTCTGGGACATGTGTATGTCCCAGAAGACAACACAGCCATCCACAAAGTGCCGCAGGACTTGCGCATGCGCAGTCGGAAACCGTCAGTGAAGCTGCAATGCTCCACTGACGGTTTTCCTTACTTGGTATGGCGGTACCTGCACCCGATCTGATGTACGGATCGGCCTCGGGGGGGGGGGGGGGGCGACATCGCAGGCTCCCTGGACAGGTAAGTGTCCTTATTAAAAGTCAGCAGCTACAGTATTTGCAGCTGCTGACTTTAAAAAAAAAAAAATTTCGGCTCGATCAGTCAGCATCAATACGTTCAGTCACCTCCTAGATTGTTAAGACAATTAAAAGAGCCTACACTTCACAAGGCCTTCCTGTTTCGAAGGTCTTAAGAGCACATTTAACTAGGACAGTGCCAGCTCTGTGGACAGCTCAATGCTGAGTCTCTCAGGACACCTTCATTACACTTTAATAGGTGAACCCGGCTCACAACAGTAAAATTTGGGAAATTCATGGTGCATACTTACGCTACTGACGATTACAAAAATTCCCCTTTAAGACCATTGGGCGGAAGTGACGTTTGATGTCGCTTCCGCCATCTAATGTTATTGAGCCAAGTGGGGGCCATCTTTCCTAGTCTAGGCCATCTTTCCTAGACTTACCGGCTCTGGTAAGCGGTGGAGACGACCGGAGCAGGGTGGGGGCCCCTTCCCGCCCCCGATAAAAGTGATCTCGCTGCAAATCTGCCACAGAGACCACTTTTATCTGAAAGAGATCCGCACACCGTTTCTGAAAATACTGTGGTTATAACCCCGGTATTTAACGTCAAAGTACCGACGTACAGGTACAGTGATTTGTGTGACGTGGTTAACTTCCCTGGCGGTATGATTATTTCAGATTTTTGATGCTGAAAGCGGTACAATTATTTTGCACGGAAATTTGGCATTTTATATTGTAGGCCTGTAATTCTTAGGAATAACTCACTTAAATCTGTTCAAACAAGAGTCTAGTAGACATCCCGGGTATGATAAAGTTTGAAAAACAAAATCAAAAATTATAATATAATAAATAACTATAAATAATTATAACAAATAATAATATAATAATAATAAAAATGATTCAATAATGTAATCAAATCGAAAACACTGAAATTTGCTCAGTTGCAGAATTGTCACTGTCATTACTTTTAGTGTTTGATGACGAATTTCCCCACAAATCACTATCGCTCAATTCTGCAAGTGATTCTAATTTATTATCGCTGTTTTCTAGCTGGTCTAAAAGCATTTTGACGTAAACGGACATTTTTTGGTTGCTATGGACAATCTCCAGTTTCCTGGCAGAAAGAAAAGTATTTATAATATAAAACTGCATGCAGGACACTGGACAAACCACTAGGGACAAAGGGGATGTATAATTATTTGATACAGTACTATAATCTGTACGATTACAGTATACTATATCTATACTGTGTTTTTTACTTTTTGAATTTGGCGCCGAACTCTGTTCCCCTGCGTCGTAACGCTTGCAGGGAACAGAGCTCGGCACTGTGAATCGAGCGAGACACGGCGGCTCGCAGATCACAGCGGGGAGACATTGCAGGATCCAAGAGACAAGGTAAGTAACCTCTACATGGATCCTGCGATGTGATCCCGAGTCTGGCTCGGGGTTACCACTTTTGGTACTGAAATCTCACCCCGAGCCAGACTCGGGAATACCGCCAGGGAGGTTAAGTAATAATAATTACCTGTACCTGTAAATTAAACCAGAATACTTTTATTCAACTCTGGAAAATATTAACTGGCAGAGGCCAGGTTCTTCCTTCTATTAAAACATGACTAGACATTTAAAATAGCGGAAAGGTTTCAGTAACTGCTTTTGACCTTAATTCACAAATTACAGGTTTCAAGCAATATTTGCAAAACCTTAAAGATTTCTACCTGAAGTGTACACTTGAGGATGCCTACATTTTTTTTAACAACCCTTAATATAAAAATGGCAGGTTTTAAATATAATAATAGTGTACGGAGATTTGTAGGCCTTGGAGTGTCAAGGGCCTTAAAAACCTTGCCAAGGGTTCTTATAAGGTGTTTGACATTAATGAGAACACATAGGGCTAGGGAAACATCCTAGAGTTTTTTCATTTGTGAAGAAGTGAAGTGAAAGTGAGAGTTTATGCCAAGGTGTAGACTTAATTTCAAGCTTTTTGTACAGGAAATCATTTAAAATGTACAGTGAGGGAAAAAAGTATTTGATCCCCTGCTGATTTTGGACATTTGCCCACTGACAAAGAATCGATCAGTCTATAATTTTAATGGTAGGTTTATTTTAACAATGACAGACAAAGCAACAACACAAATATCCAGAAAAATGCATTTCAGAAAAGTTATAAAAATTGATTTGCATTTTAATGAGTAAAATAAATATTTGATCCCCTATCAATCAGCAAGATTTCTGGCTCCCAGGTGTCTCTATACAGGTAACGAGCTGAGATTAGGCGCACTCTCGTAAAGGGAGTGCTCCTAATCTCAGCTTGTTACCTGTATAAAAGACACCCGTCCACAGAAGCAATCAATTAGACTCCAATCTCTCCACCATGGCCAAGACCAAAGAGCTGTCCAAGGATGTCAGGGACAAGATTTTAGACTTACACAAGGCTGGAATTGGCTACAAGACCATCCCCAAGCAGCTTGGTGAGAGGGTGACAACAGTTGGTGCGATTATTCACAAATGGACGAAAGCAATATCTCACCTCGTGGAGTTTCAATGATTATGAGAACGGTGAGGAATCAGCCCAGAACTACACGGGAGAATCTTGTCAATGATCTCAAGACAGCTGGGACCATAGTCACCAAGAAAACAATTGGTAACATACTACGCCGTGAAAGACTGAAATCCTGCAGTGCCCACAAAGTCCCCCTGCTCAAGAAAGCACATGTACAGGCCCGTCTGAAGTTTGCTATTGAACATCTGAATGATTCAGAGGAGAACTGGATGAAAGTGTTGTGGTCAGATGAGACCAAAATCGAGTTCTTTAGCATCAACTCAACTTGAGGTGTTTGGAGGAGGAAGAATGCTGTCTATGACCCCAAGAACACCATCCCCACTGTCAAACATGGAGGTGGAAACATTATGCTTTGGGGATATTTTTTCTGCTAATGGGACAGGACAAATTAACTGCATCAAAGGTACGATGGACGGGGCCATGTACCGTCAAATCTTGGGTGAGAACCTCCTTACCTCAGGTACATAAAGCCCAACCGTTCCATTGAACTGCAAAGCAGGAAGCAAGGCATCCATAATATACGAAGAGCAAAAAACAGCAACCCCCATATATAAATAAAAAATACAACTTATACAGAGAAACAACCATTTTTAAAACACTAGCTCACATTGGCAAGATTATTTCTTTCAAGTAAATCTCTTTTACAAATAGATCTAAAAATGACTGAAAAAGACTGTAAATCCCTTCTAAACCACCTCTCTAATTCCTTCAACTTCATGTGTTAGATGAAAAAACTCTAGGAAGTTTCCTTAGCTCAATGCGTTCTCATTAATGTCAAACACCTTATAAGAACCCTTGACGAGGCTCATAAAGCCCTTGGCTTTACAAGGCCTACAAATCTTAGTACACTATCATTTTATTTAAAAACCGCTATTACTTATATGAAGGGTTACTAAAAAAAATGTAGGCGTCTCCAAGTGTACACTTAAGGTAGAAATCTTTTAGGTATTGCAAATACTGCTCAAAACCCTGTAATTTCCTCCATTGTGAATTAAGGTCAAAAGCAGTTACTGAAGCCTTTTAGCTATTTTAAAGCGGTTGTATACCCTAATTATTAATTTTTACCTACAGGTAAGCCTATAATAAGGCTTACCTGTAGGTAAAATGAATATCTCCTAAACCTGTACGGTTTAGGAGATATTCACTTTGCATGCAGCCACTGACGTCAGCGCTGTGAATGCCCGGAAAAATGCCAGGAAGAAAACTCCAGCGCGCATGGCAGGAGTGACGTCATCGCGACTCCGGCCACTCACAGTGCCGGAGCCACGACACCGGTAGACACGCCGAGGGCAAAATGTCAGCTCCCTCGGCGTGGACTGGGATTAGATACTGACGCCTCGTTCTAAGGTAAGTATTTCATAATGAGCTAGTATGCGCTGCATACTAGCTCATTATGCCTTTGCCCTACAGGTTTTCTTTTCTTTTTTTTTTTTCCTGTGGGTATACAACCGCTTTAAAATGTCCAGTCATGTTTTAATAGAAGGAAGAACCTGACCTCTGCCAGTTAATATTTTCCAGAGATGAATACAAGTCTCCTGGTTTAACTTGGATATAGGCAATTTTCATTGCTTAATGGGTTTGTATAAGGCAGACTTTTTTTTTGTATAGAGTAGGGAAGGATTGAAACCTCTGTCAATGCCTTTTATGCAATTTCTCTTTACTTCCTGTCCCAGAGACATAACAGAAAGAGAGAGCAAATAATACAAGTGAAGATAAGTCCCCTTGTAAACTGTTTTTAAAGGAGAGGTACAGCCAAAGATTGTTTGGCTGTACTTCTCCTGTGGATCACAGGAGTGCAGTTTGTTCTCCACACCTGTGACCCATTTTCAGCAGACAGCGGGCTGACATCACAAACCCGGTCCAGGCTCGTGAAAGATCATGACTATATCATTAGGATCTGCCCACATGCCTGGACCAGCACTGGACTCAGACTTTCAGCGAGCCATTGAGCCGGCTGCTCCCGCCCACTCCCCAGCCCAGCGCTCCAGTGGGCTCGGGGGGGGGGGGGGCTTCAGAGCAGAGAGCCAGTGACAGCTCTCTGCTAATGGAGCTGTAAGAACCGATCAGCTGTGTTTGATGGCTTGGTTCTCAGTGTTAGAGCTGGCGGGGGGCAGATGCAGCAGCTAGGTAAGTATGATTTAAAAAAAAACAAAAAAACAAATCCCATACTTCTCTTTCATGGAACAGGTGTCCTCATTGGTCAGGACTCACTAGGCAGGCAGAGCTTTTATCTCCCTTTGTGCGTCTTAGCTGAAGTTGCTTGAGGGGAGATTTACTAAAACTGGTGCACACAGAATTTATTGAACAAGCTGAAGTAAGAAGCTGATTGGTTACTATCAACAGTTTCACCAGGTTCTGTGTGCACTAGTTTTAGTAAATCTCCCCCTAAGTGACTAATAGGAGGCTTGGTAGCTCTGTATAAAGTTCTGATGGTGCCAGTACCGGCTCATCCTAGCTGAAAAAAGAACTTGGGTAAGCCCTTTGGTGTGTAAAATTTTAAGAAATGAATTCGCTCGCGCCTATACTATCTTATCGCAGCTGCTATTCCAAACCTTTAGTGGTTATTTATGTTATAAGTACAGGCTCATAGGGTGAACCCCATGTGCCAATAGTGCTTGCAATATAGTATATATAAACCTGTGATCAGTGCAATTAACCAATTACCTTTGGAATAGGTATAAAACCCCAAATAAATACCTGTTTGCAACTAGCTTCAATCAATGGATATCATAACATATACAAAATACAAAATTATATATATGTGCTTCAAAATATATTAATGGCCTATATTACAAACCAATGACAATGGTGTTATTTACTAAAGGAAAATCCACTTTGCACTGTAAGTGCACTTGGAAGTGCAGTCGCTGCAGATCTGAGGGGGACACGCATGGAAAATAAAACTTGTAGTGCAAAGTATAATTTGCCATTAGTAAATAATCCCCAATATGTTATATTGCAACGTGCTCAGTCTCAATGAATATGTGCAAACATGTTTAATAAGGGTTCCTATTTACCAGACGTAGTTGACCCTCTTGTCATATGACAAAGAGGAGTCAAGAAACGCTTTGGTGATCTCTCACAGACCCGTGTTCACCAGGATCTGTCAGGGAAATAGTAAACCAGACTGTGTGGACTGCGCAGAAGAAGCCAGAAATGTATATAAGTGAATAAAATGGTGTTTATTTACATAAGTGACAGGTAAGTGAATATAACAGTGCACAACCAACCACAAGACCCACAAACAACAAAATAGTATGTACAATAAAATGGGAGATACCGGAACCGTAAACAGAAGCCAGGCCAAGGTCATACACCGGGAGATCAACAGATGGTAAGGACGGGAAACCAACAGAACAGGGAGAGGAAGGATGGATGGGATGCAGGGCAGGGATAGAAGGTAACCAGGAAACAGAAGGGACAGGACCAGGAAGGGCTCGGGATAGGGATTGGATCAGATCAGGTCAGGGCGGATGCAGGCTCAAGGTCTCAACAGAATGCAGGGAGAGAGATACCAAGGCAAGTATGTGAGGGCTTGCCGGGTATTTATAGGACTGACAATAATTGTCTTCAAGTAACACCTGAGCGCAGGGAGTGTTGTCTGCTCCATACTGCCAGGATCCATCCGCTGGTGGACATCAGTACTGCGGCCAAAAGATGAAATAACACCAGCAGGGAAATATTCCCCTGACAGTTCAAAACTGCCAGGAGACACCTGATGGTGGACCCCAGTACTGCACGCCAAACAATATATCTTAATACGAATGAAGAGGGGTGGTGGCGCTTCCTAGTTTGGGTAAAGGTGCCAGGTGTGAGAAAAATTAATTTTTATATTAATGCTCAGTGAGCTATGAATACGTGACTAATAAACAGGCTGTTATTCACTTAGCGAAATGATCCTGCCAAAAACATGACTCATCTTTAATCAGTGAGTGTTTCCTGCTGGTAAATATACCTTAATGTGCACGTCTCTAAGTGTATGCTAGATTACTAGCTCCAAGTTACCCGTCCTATGTATTAATACTGGTATAGACCTTAATAAAGCACATACCCTCAATTATAAATCATAAAAGAATATATATGCAGTGAAAACATGTGCAATAAAGAATATATATAAACAAATATTTTTATGAGTGCATAAAGACTTAGTGATAGTCCATAATTATATGTAGAACCCCCCTCGGGGTTAACATCCCAAATTAGTGAGTGCGAATATTCCAACAGGTCTTGCTGCGTGTAGCTAATAGTTCATCAAGTAAATTGAATTTCCATTCATAATAGTTGACATAAACACGGTGACTGTGAGTGTTCAAAAAATTCGGTGACTGTAAGTGTTCGAAAAATTCCACTTGTGACTTGGTGCTCCCCCTCAAGTGTCCCCACTCACCAGATCCCCTCGCCCCCACGGGGGCAATGCGCTTATCTTTAGGCCCACCACGGTTGCTCCACCGATCTCATCCAAAGGTCTGGGGTAATTCACCTTCCTGTAGATGTTATCTCTATGGTTGGCTCCTCATAGAGGAAAAAAGATAAAGGCTCCCATAGTGTAGTAAAAACGCTGGGTTTTATTTAAGACACAACAACTTGATCCAAACGATAACAGCTTTTTAAAAATAAGTATAAAAATATATATTTTTTAAAAATCCTGGATAGCCTAAATGTAGCTCACAAGCTGCACACAGTGCCACTAGTATTAATGGGCAACTGGTACAGAGTGTGTCGGCTAACACAGCAAAGTGCGTGGCGCCGTTGTACGCGTTTCATCATTGACGTCCTCAGGTGAAGGTGAATTACCCCAGACCTTTCGATGAGATCGGTGGAGCAACCGTGGTGGGCCTAAAGATAAGCGCATTGCCCCCGTGGGGGCGAGGGGATCAGGCGAGTGGGGACACTTGAGGGGGAGCACGAAGTCACAAGTGGAATTTTTCGAACACTTACAGTCACCGAATTTTTTGAACACTCACAGTCACCGTGTTTATGTCAACTATTATGAATGGAAATTCAATTTACTTGATGAACTATTAGCTACACGCAGCAAGACCTGTTGGAATATTCGCACTCACTAATTTGGGATGTTAACCCCCGAGGGGGGTTCTACATATAATTATGGACTATCACTAAGTCTTTATGCACTCATAAAAATATTTGTTTATATATATTCTTTATTGCACATGTTTTCACTGCATATATATTCTTTTATGATTTATAATTGAGGGTATGTGCTTTATTAAGGTCTATACCAGTATTAATACATAGGACGGGTAACTTGGAGCTAGTAATCTAGCATACACTTAGAGACGTGCACATTAAGGTATATTTACCAGCAGGAAACACTCACTGATTAAAGATGAGTCATGTTTTTGGCAGGATCATTTCGCTAAGTGAATAACAGCCTGTTTATTAGTCACGTATTCATAGCTCACTGAGCATTAATATAAAAATTAATTTTCCTTTTTCTCACACCTGGCACCTTTACCCAAACTAGGAAGCGCCACCACCCCTCTTCATTCGTATTATCTGTGGTTATAGACCCCTTTGGGGGCTTATATTAGGGGAGGCAGCACACCTAGACAGATCCGTAAGCGCGATCATTTATTCCCTTTACAAACAATATATCTTACCAGCGGATGGACCCTTTCCTGACAGGATCCTTTTCCCGCAATGGATTCTCGTGGCATATGGAAGTGATTATTGAGAAAACAAAGAGAAGGACAGGCCTCTCATAGTGTAAAAAGTTTAGTTTTTTATTAAAAAAAAATCCGTAGCTGGTTACATACAATGAAGTAATGCAACGATTGGATTACCAATGAACAGTGGAAGCCGCGGAACGCTGTGCTCCAGCGTGCATTTCAGCTGTGTGTGAGTCTACACACCATGCGTTCCAACTTATGCGTTTCGTCACCACGTAATGTCTTCAGAGGCAGCTCTGTGGGACATGTTTGTTCGCTTAAGTATGCACGCGTGAACAAGGCCTTAGCCAAACACAAAGCTATGGCTATAAGCAAATTCAGTTTGCTTTCGAGTACAATAACATAAAACACCAGTCAGAATTTGTTTTGGCTTTGGATAATGGTGCTTGAGGGGATAATGGTGGAAAGGATTCATCTTTGAGGTTATTCATCGCTGTCTGTGTCAGCGCCAAAAAGGTTTCCTTTCGGTAACGCCTCACTCACACAGTATTATAGTGCCAGCTACTGCTAGAAACCAGCAAGTACCTATGGTTGAATATCCAGATGAATGCAAATGGTTGCAGTCAGCTTGTACAATACAATGACAGGCTGAAAGGCTGCAGCTGTTCAGGGGTAATTGCACATGAAACAATTACCTGCATTTTGGGACAGATGATTGCCCTGGACGCAAACAGCCTGCATCTAGGGTTGAACATTTATCCCTAACTTCATGTGCACTGCATCTAAAATATTGGTGCACAGCTGCAGCCGCTGTCAGCCTGTAGATGCTCTGTAATTGCTCTGTATAGGCTGAGCAGCCGCAACTATCCGCATCTGCCTGTGACTCCAGCAGCAGAAATCTGCTTGATTCTTGGCACTAAAATATTATTTGAATGTGGCCTTAAAGTGGAAATCCAGGCACCACCTAGCAAGTCTTAAAAACACTCCCTCCCCCTTCCTAACACCTATTTTAACTAATCTGTGTAAGAAAGAGCCTAATTTCAGAGTGCTTTGGTCCATTCACAGGATCTCCCATATGTCAGCCAGAGCTGACTGCAGAGGAGAGGAGAGAGAGCTCCAACAATGGCTGGTAATCAAACAAACAAAATAAGGCAGCGCTACATGAAAATACCATAACATCAATGCGTGTGTCAGTGCAGAAATGAAAGTGGTATTATAGTAAAGGCTGGTGATAAATTCCTCAGTCCATGTATAGTGAGAAAAAGTCCAGTCTGAAAATGAAGTCCCATACACTTATATTCAAGGAAATTCAACCACCATCATCTCCACTCATGCAATAAAACGGGGTACTAGTCACCCCTATAGGAGATATGCTTATCAGACTAAGCTAGTAAATAGGCATCAATTGTCACAGATGTTAGTTAATGAATGGGTATTTCCATACCATACTGCAGCTCAGAGGATGGGTCTTTACGCTGGTACTCTGTTAAGAGCGGACGGTATGTTCGCCACGTCACATCTAACTGTACCTTGAAACACTGTTTTTGTCATGATATGTTGGCATGCCTCACTATATTCCATTGTCCCTCTTCTATGTACTTGAAGATGTTGTGTTTCGTGCTTCATGTCTCCGTTTCCTGTTCCATCACTGGGTCTTTTCCTCTGGGTCTTAAAGCGCTAATGTGCATGTGGGTTCCTCACTTAGTGATTAAGCAAGCCCAGCAGCTAGGCCTTCTGTGTTCCCCAGTGTATTCTCAAGTGGTTCCCAGTATTGTCCTTGTGGCCTCTCTGTTTCCAGTATCCGTCCAGCCTGGAACAAGCTGCAGTATGTCCGAGCATCCCAGCGATCCCCAGTGTCTTCACTTTTCAGTCTTGTGACTCTGAGCCCAGGCCTGTGTTTCTTGTCTGGCTGGTAATGCCTGGGAGCCTGAAGTCACCCATAGGCTCCTATGGCACATCCCTTGTTGAAGTTCCCTCCTCTCCCCCCCAGCGGTGCTGGCTGATCTAGGGGAGCTGGATCACATGATCAGGCCAGAGAGGCCTGAAAATAGGTAAGTGTACAGCTCTTTCTTACACAGATTAGTCAGAATAGGTGTTTGGTGTTGGGAAGGAGCATTTTTAAGATCAGTAGGCATTCACGTGGGCTTTCCGATTAGGTCCGCCTATGAGTTTTTCAGGCGGACCTGATTGGACCCTCCATTCACCTCTATGGGGCAGCGGATGTCAGTGTTGACATGTCCGCTGCTATCCAATCTGATCCTGTTCGTGAAATCCAGACGGATGGTGACTCTATTTTCCATCCATCTGGCGGATCGGATGGGATTGGATGAAAATGGTCCGTTTTCATCTGATCTCCCTATAGAGGAGAGCTGGGCTCTGACAGGTCCATTTCTGCACAGTGAGCAGAGACAGGCCAGTCATCCGCCTGCTCAGCGGGGATCAGCAGATCGATCCCGCTGAGCAAAGCAGAGACCGCCCGTGTGAAAGGATACTTAGGTGGTGCCTAGAATTCCACTTAAACCTTACAAATGGGATACAGACAACAATAACTTGACAGAACAGTTAACTGTTCCCCAATCTATTGACAACTGAAATCCACATGTGTGGAAAATAGTTTATTTTTTTTATTGAAGTTCTGCCCTTTCACACCCTATTTGCTGATTGCCTACTGGTCTATTTTTTCTTTATGGAAGTTGGAATGTTGCATGATATCGTGGTACCCACTAACTCTTGTTACCTTGGGGATGCCAAGAGCCGGGGGGCTTTGTAATGTGTTCTTTTACACTCCAATTGAATGCATACAGAGTATGGGCATGAAGAATTTCAATTTATGATTGCTCATCCTCTCTCAACGTCTGTACTGAAAGCCTTTCCACATGATCGTCTGTATCTTTATTCTATTTAAAACAATACAAATATTGAAATTTAAAAATGCATAACAAAATTGTAAGATACGTAAAGAAAAAAATGTAATTTAAGATGAAACACTAGTAATTAATGGGACTGAATTGTAATTTAACCACTAAAAATAACAGGTATGTGTCACCTACAAAATTATATGGTGGAAAATTGAGCTGATGCTTACGTGTCCGGCTTAACAGATCCCAAAAGTTCCCTTGTGACAATAAAGGCTTCAACAGTGCAGGAGAACAGGAACAAAGTAGATAATAGCTTGCCTTGCAATATAATATCAAACCTGTCTGAAGACTGGAGATAACCTTTAAACCATAGAGACAGTTGCCTTAGGCAAAAAACTGAAGAAGTCTCGTTCGCATGCTTTATAATTGAGGCTAGGTCCTCAGATCTATAATCCCTAAACACTCCATTTGCCATTGGCCCCGTAATTTGCTCCTGGCCTCAAACAAGACACTATTTACTGGCAAAAACACTTTTTTTTACATTAAAGTAGAATTCTAGGCTAAACATATTATCCTTAAAAATGCCCCCTCCCCTCCTAACACCTATGCTAACTAACCCGTGCAAGAAAGAAGTATATACTTATCTTTTTTCAGCCCGCTCCGGTCTGGTCATGTGCTTCAGCACTCCTATATCAGTCGGCGGCAGCTGCAGGGGAGAGGAAGACGTGCCAACAACAGATGGGCCATAGGAGCCTATGATTGACATCACCACTCCAAGCTTTACAAGCCGTTGTCAATCGATCGTGAGAGGAGTACTGAGGTAGGGTGCTGTGTTATTTTCAGGAATCTATGTACAGCACCCTCCTGGTCTCTTCCACCAGCCACGATCTTCTCTGCATAGAGAAGCACAAAGTGATGATAACACTGGGCCTAAAATAAGGTATGTAATGGAAACAGGAAGGTTTTATATACAAATGTTGGGGGGGGGGGGGGGTGCGGTGGCAAAGACGGGACCATGGAGGGCAAAATATAACCCAAAAGTATACCAAACCGTCAGTGGCTTTTGAACTGCTGCTTCCCCACACAGTGTACAACAGCAGGTAAGTAGAGGGCAAGAGGGAAAAAAAAGAAACTTTCTTCCTGCCACACCTGTCTTGGAGACACAAAAGGAAGTAGGAGGAAATCTCCTGAAATGAAGGAAAATTCCCATTTTAGACAACTACCACCAGCTGTTGGAAATGTAGTATTTTCCATTCCTCCAAAATTTAGGATTGTCACCAATGCCATTGTCTTGGCGGCAATGGTCAAAAGGCCAAATAGAGGGGCAAATCTACCCAAGAGGGAAACACACCGCAAAAAAAAACAAAAAAACACTCAACAGAGAGTCTAAGAGGTTAATTTACTAAAGGCAATTAGACGGTGCATTTTGCAAGTGCAGTTGCTCCAGAGCTTAGTAAGTGAGGTAAAGCTTAACTTTGCAAAGAATACCCAATCATGTGCAAGGAAAATAGGAAAAAAATGCTTTTTTGCTTGCACATGATGGGATGATGGAAGTCAGCAGAGATTCTGCTCATTTAAAGTGTTACTAAACCCACAACAGTAAAATTTGTCCGTATATGCAGTAAAGCATGCTTGTTATACTCATTGTGAAACCTAAGGGGTGAAATCTCTGCATTATGTAAAAAGTCTGTTTGATCCTGTCTTCTCTGATCCTCTCCTTCTTCCACAGTCCCCACTCCATCTTCTGATATTACAGGGCCTTTGGAGCCAGTGCTGCCCTTCTGCTTGATTCCGCGCATGCGTGGAACTTTGTGCGTCGGAATTGGGTACACACGATCGGAATTTCCGACAACGGATTTTGTTGTCGGAAAATTTGAGAACCAGCTCTCAAATTTTGTGTGACGGAAATTACGATGGAAAATGTCCGATGAAGCCTACACACAATCGGAATTTCAGGCAAAAAGCTCCCATCTAAAATTTTCCGTTGTATGGGGCATTACAGTTTTTTTAACTCCGGTCAGAGCTGTTGTACTAACCATGCGAGGTTAGTTCAGCAATCTCCCCTACTGAGCTGTTGTGTTCTGACAGGGGGGCGTCGCCCCTCCCCCCCCCCCCCGCTAGGACACTCCGATCAGCGATTTCTGCTACTGGTTGAGAGCGATGATTGGGAGTCAGTCAGCTGCACGTCTGACAGACCAACATACACACTTGCCAAATGTCAGCCATTTTTTTTGAACCGGCCGCTGACGCCCGACATTTGTGTGTACTCGGCTTTAGGCTGGGCAAACACTATGCAAACTTATGGAACAATCTCTGTACAATCTCTTTAAGATATACCTAAATAATGTGATATGAGGACAAACCTAATTAATCCATTGAATTAATACTAAATCAGGCAGGCTCTTGTACTACCATATATAGTTGATGGTAGATCAATCAGATTCTATAGAATATGGTCAGCCTCTTACAAAAATGTAATTCACCTAGCTAGACTTGAAGCTTTTCCGAGGTAAAAATATATTACCGGAGAGCTTACCCTAAACTTGCCTCTTATTTCTTTTATCCAGGAATAAATCACAATGTCGATAACAGCTGCACCTGTGCCACACACTTGGCCAGCCCACAAAAGTTTGTCCTGCAGCACAGAGACGCATTCCAAATATTACAAATGGACATTCCATATTGCTAATGTATTCATGTAACATCATAGTAAAGCTTTTTGTACCGCAAACTGGATATCTATCAGACAGTATAACTGGCTTTATACATTTAGTTGCCTGGGAGATAAAGCCTTTATCTCAGGGTCATAGCAAGTGTTGGTGCTTTGAATATCAGTTAAGAACATACTTGTGTTCACAGAAAATATGTAGCATTTATTATGCAGGGCAGCATATGTAGTTATTGTGAGGAAATGCTGGTTACTTTATTTTTAACCTTCTCAGTACCACACAGGCATGGAGTCATCAGTACAAATGAAATCATTTCTGAGCCTGCTTGAAACATAGGGAGCAAGAGGAGAAAGAGCTAAAAAAAAAAAGGTAGAGAGCTGAGTAGGGGGAGAGAAGAGTGTGGAGGAGAGGAGCACAGGGAAGAGAGATAGGGCGGGGAAGAAAGTGGGATGATGAGTGGGAGAAAGCAACAAAGACAAAGGTGCGTAGGGAGAGACTGAGGCTGGGTTCACACTTGTGCGATGCCAGACATCGCATGTGATTCGCATCACATTGCTGTGCAGATCATATGTCTGTGTGATGCAAATTCAGCCATCCAGTTTGTATGGCTGAATTTGCATCGCATTCGCGATGGTGCAAAATGGCGCAGGACCCTTTTTTCGGTCCGGACTGGAATCGGATCGCATGGGTGTTGACACCTCTGCGCACCAATTCTTGCACCAATTAACGGTTTGCACTGTGATCTCCGAACTGATCTGGGGGTGTCATTAACTTTGTATTGACACCCGAATCGGTTTGCAGAGGGCAGTGTGAACTGCTGACGATTTAGGTGCGATGCGGGAACCCGCACTGGAATCACGCTGTTTCCAGCATCGTACACGTGTGAACTGAGTCTGAGGGAGATAAAGAGAAACATATGGAAAAGAGATAGTCTTGGGGGGGGGGGATGTTGAGAAAAAGGTAAGTAGAGATAAAAGATTGGGGGTGGGAATTGTGAGTGGGGGCACGGAGAAAGGGAGGGCATGGAGGAGATGGGACAAAAGAGAAGAAAGATGGTAGTAAAGGGAGGTGACTAGGGTAAAGAAGGTGGGTGGGGGGAGACAAAAAAAGGGTAATCGAGGGGAGGCACACAAGTAAGAGGGGAATGGGGTAAATGGTGGTTGTGAGTGAGATATAAGAAAAAGTAGGAGAAAAGGAGAAGAGAGAAACAGGTTAGTCAAAGGGAAGAGAAGTATGGGACAAAAGAGAACAGAAAGAAGAAGTGTAAAGAGAGAGAAGGGACATGGATAGTGGAGGAAGGGGACATACAATCAAGGCAGGAAATGTACATATTTTAATTAGAGAATATGAAATAGTTTTTTAGACTAAGGAGAGGGGGAGAGATTCCAATAAGGAAGTGACTGCTGTGGGCTTCAACAAAAATGTCAGCCTCCAGAAAGAAGAAACAGGAGCCAAGCTGGAGGCAATCTCTTAGATTGTAAGCTCTAAGGAGCAGGGCCCTCTGATTCCTACTGTATCAAATTGTATTGTATTTGTACTGTCTACCCTCAAGTTGTAAAGCGCTACGTAAACTGTTGGCGCTATATAAATACTGTATAATAATAATAATAATAATAATAATTTACAGCACACACTTATTTTGGTAGTATAATTATTAGTGCTAAATGTATGTTCTTTTGTTAAAGAATATACATTTTTATCAAACTGCTATGGGTAAAGTTCCGCTCTAAAGAAAGAGTTACATAAGATTACAGTTTTCTGCCAGGCTATGACTGCCAGGCAGTACAATGACTTTGTTAGTTTGAGGAGTCTGGATATAGTAAAACACTTGAGAGGTAGGCAGAAACGACCTCTAAAGTTTATGAAGCACTCCACAGAAGATCTACCACCCTGAGAGAAGTTGAATCTTGCCTACACATCCTACTGCCCTCCAAAGATTTTCAAGAACCTTCCTCTTTTGTTGTCGCTGTAGTTTTCTTGTATTTGCCTATATATATATATATATATATATATATATATATATATATATATATATATATAACTTTAATAATCTCCCTACTCGTACAATTATATTTCAGTACTTCCTTCTCCTCCTAGACTATGATTATACATCTTGTGTCTTTTCCTCGGTGGGTAAGTGCAGGAGGGGGTTAGGGGGAATTATGTTCCAGCATAGGATGATACAAGTAGCAGGGAGAAAGTGATAAATGCTTGTCATTGTGCTCACCAAGCAAGATACCTCCAAAACACTGATTATACTAAGTCCAAGGAGAGGCCCTCAGGGAGGCAAAACCCCCCCAGTGACAGGTTCTCGCAACAAACCTGCTGACTCCACAAGAGGTATTAGTAAAATGATGACAAAACTGCTGCTTTTCAGTATTGTGAAGAAGGGGGTGCTTTACAAAACTGATTTAACAGTGGAAAAAGAGTATTATGAATAAAAAATGTGTGCACAATAGTGTATCCACAGAATTAACTCTATAACTATACTAGAAAAAATACAATTGTTACAGTGGGAGATACTGAAAACTGGAGCTGAAGATGTTGGCGTACAATAACCCCAGCATTGGTGTTAGTGGCAGTAATAAGAACCCCCAGCACTTTTGTCAGTGAGTCATGAGACCCCGGCCGTTTATCCAATCGTTTGACTCAACATCGGGTGACGCTGACGGAGCCTTGGGGCGCGCATGCGCACTGGCGCCGCGGTCTTATTCGTTCCAGGCTAGTGCGGAAGTGGAGTCCCGGCGCGTCTGCGCACCGACATTAAGTGCGCTTTAGGCTATTGCGGATACGGGCCTGGGTGACTCCAGAGTGAGGCTTTTGTTTTATTATTTAAGGGAGGTGATGCGATGAGCAGCTTGTGCCCCTGGAAGACGCAAACTTATTGCGAAACGCAGCGTAGGGCTAAGCGGCTTCATCGCGCCACCTCCCACTGCCGCTGTATACCCAGCAGGACGGGCTACCTGTGGTCATCTGGCCGGTGCCACAGGTTGTTCTTTTATTGATGACGATTTCTTTCTTACATGTGAGTGTTTATGTTTTTTTTACTTTAATAAACCACCTTTGATTTTACACTATGGGAGCCCTCCCTTTTTCTTTTCCCATGATGACTACATAATGCTGAGAACTGAGTCTCCTTGGGGATCCATCCATTTCCACCACAGTCTTTGACGCCCTTCCAGTCTCCATCCTCATTCGTGGGAGTTCCAGACTAGCAGGATCTCAATGCCCATTTAGACCCTCTGTAACGGGGGGTCATGGGGTTCCGGTAAGCGGCCAGGCTCCCCCTTTTTTGGTGGTGGACCCACACATTTATGATCCTACATATTCTGAATCACCTGGGACTGTCTATCACCTTTTGGGTTTCTCCCATATGGACCTTATGATCCACTTTCTGGTTTATATCCATTACCCATGGACTTAATTTGAAGTTTGATTGCACTATTTGTATTATTGCACTACTCATTAGAGGGATTTATGTATTCCCTTTATAATTTTTCACATAGTGCGTGGTACAGCTTGGTATAATATTTAATTTGGTATAATTTAATATTATATTTAATTTATGTATATACTGTACTTCTCTTGGTGTGGCACTCCTCAGCCATACATCCATTAGTTTGTTAAGCGCGAGTCCATATTTTTTTCTTTTGCACTTTTTGTTGTGTTTGTGTCAACATCTAGGACATCGCAGCTTTATGTCATTTATTCTGTAGGAATTTGAAGCGCAATTATTTATTGTTTTTTGTTTGTCAGTGAGTGCATTAATAACCTCCAGCATTGGTGTAAGTGGAGGTAATAATAACCACCCATCATTGCTGTCATTGGTTACAATAATAACCCCTAGCATTGATGTCAGTGGAAGCAATAATAACCCCTAACATTGGTGTCAGTGAGTGCAATAATAACCCCCAGCATTGTTGTGAGAGGAGGCAACAATAACCCCCCATCGTTGGTGTCAGTGGATGCAATAATACCCGCCGGCATTGATGTCAGTGAGTGCAATAATGCCCCCAACATTGGTGTCAGACAGTGGACACAAAAATAAGCCCCAACGTCGGTGTCAGTGGGCTCAATAATTGTCCCTAACACTGAGGCCAGTACTATCAACACCCCACATTGGTAGGCACTGGAAATGTAATGTAATCCCTCTATCCCCCTGCATTGATGGTCAGTGGCAGTGAAATACGAACCCCCTCCTCCCTGTACTGGTGGTCAGTGCCAGTGAAATCTAATTGCCCCCACCCACCTACATTGGTGATCAATGGCAGTGAAGTCTATCCCTTCCATACCCTTATTGCCCTGCATTGATGGTCATGGAGGGATCGGGGGTCTAAAAGACCCCAAATCCCTCCTTTGCACTTAAAAGTATTCAGATTGCCAAAGTTGGCGATTCTGAATACTGTAATTTTTAAAAAATAAGCACCATTGGCAGCGGAGTAAACCAGAAGAGACGTTGTGACATTGCTTCCGTGTTTTTACATAGGAGTCCTGAACGAAGCTGTTTCCGGCTTCGTTCCAGTATCAGCCTAGCCGCCAGATGCGCCGGATCGTGGATCGGATCTCCCAGTAGGACAGGAGGTCCGGGAAGGGCGGCGGAAGGCGGCGGGAAGAGGGACGTCCCCTCCCGCTCCTTTAGGATAACAGCCGAGTGGCTTTTAGCCGCATCGGCT
Source organism: Aquarana catesbeiana (assembly GCF_042186555.1). Lineage (NCBI taxonomy): Eukaryota > Metazoa > Chordata > Amphibia > Anura > Ranidae > Aquarana > Aquarana catesbeiana. The sequence goes on along the minus strand of NC_133326.1, from coordinate 514,863,135 downwards.
GTGAACATTAAAAAGCCAACCATTGGCTCTAAAAAACGCTACTTGGGTGATGCCTGCAGCTGCAGCTACATGCTTTTGTAAGTCTAGCTACCCCCTGCAACCATCCAGCAAAGTAGATAGCAAGGAGATGGCTGCTTGATAATTTGTCCAAGACAAGGCAAGAGGAATTAAGGGGTGGGGACGTGCCAGCCTCTCATCCATCTGCATTCCTCTTGCCTCTGCTTGTCTTGACAAGTGCTCGGAGCTGAGACAAGCAGCCTTCTCCTTGCTAGCAATGTTCTCGTACAGCTGGGGGGGCCCTGTCTGACCTCATAGCCAGACTTACAAAGCATGCATGAACATGAGACAAAGTATGTGTACTTTGTCCCTGGAGGGGCAGAGCACAGAAAATTTTTAAGTGACAGTTCTTTACTATATTAAAGCTTATGTGAGATTTGGGTAACATTTGGGTATAGGAGAGTAAGGGTATAGGAGAATATGTGACTCTTTCTCTTTCCTCCCATGCTGCAGCACTGGGGCCTGAGTGGTCAAATACCAGCCTTAGGTGCTGTCATAAACAGGCAGAGGAAGAGTCTTTAGCCACAGTCTAAGTGCCAACCAGACCAACTGAGAGCTTACACAGGGCTCTTTTACACTATATTATAACTCTGTAAAATGCAGTGTAAAAGAGGTCATGTAGTGAACTGAAGAGGATTACAAGCAGTGTGTGGGCATTAAGTGAATATTTTGGTTGTAGATCTGCTTAAAGTGTTAATAAACCCAGGACCCTGCATTCACTATATCTGGTCTCCTACAGTACACAGGACATGGAAATGCAATTGTTTTAGTAAATATAAACTGCTAAAAAAACTTTTCTCATCAGCAGTATATAACAGTTTTGTGACTTCTAGTGTCTGCTTAAAGCCTGTAGGAGTTTTCATTCTACTCTAACTGTCCTATGAGGCTGCAGGACCTCAACCCTCTGTCTGGACAGTGCTGACTGGCCCTGTGCTGATCACATGCACCCTCCCAAGAAAAAAAAAGCAATACATAACAAACTGAGCATGTGCAGAGTGCCCCCAATGCTCTGCACTATAAGGAGATGGATTGGGGACAGTAAATAAATGGGAGGATCAGAGTAGACAAGATCAAACAGCCTTTTTACGCAATGCAGAGGATTAACTCCTTAGGTTACACAGTGTGTATAACAAGCATGCTTTACTACATACGGTATATAGACCAATTTTACTGTTGTGGGTTTAGTAACACTTTAACAGCTTTGTTTTAGCACTATACTCTCAGAGGCTTAGCACCAGCCTACCAGCAATTGGCACTTACAAGAACAATAGACAGACAGTGGCAAACAAAAACATCTATTTAAAATCTCACTTTCTTAAGCAAATGTTGATTTTGACAAACTTTTCCATTAGTTCCTCGTGGCAGGATTTTAATAGGCTGTCTGTTTTCATTATCCAGCTAATTTTGTGTCCTGGGAACAGGAGCATGAGACAACATTATACTAATAATAGTATTATAAAAACAAACTGTAACTCTAGCAAAGTCTACATAGAAAATAAATTGAAGTAAATATACAAGCACAAAAGAAACGTACTTGGATGGTTGTAAAACATCAGTATAGCACCAACATGGAGAAGTTGCCTCGTCCTATATTTCCATTACCCAGCAGTTTATTTTCTATAGCAGGCTGGATATCACAAAGCCCCAGCTTGTCTGAGTAAAGAACCATCTTGTCAGAATAGGCAGCTATACCATATTTTACCTTTTTAGCTGTCTGTAAGGGGGTAATTCTTCCCAATGACCACAAGTGTAAGGAACATTCTTCCCACTGACCATCACAATAATGTATCATGAGTTGTCATTTTTAGCAGGGTTGCCCTGAGACCAGAAAGCTATTTCAAGGGTTCCTCTGTGTTAATAAGGTTGAGAAAGTCTGCTTTAATGCTTATTTAAAACTCTATGTTCCTTTAGGACTACTCTGTCCATAGATACCACTGCTATGCAATTTCACTGCAGGGTGGACAGTTTTGTCACCCAAATAACAAATCTAAAGCCAAGATGAACAGGCTATAACTTTTTGTCACAGGGGGGACTCAGAAAAACAAAAACAGTCCTGAGAGACTGCATCATATATGTACATTTTTTGTCCACAGTTAAACTTTAATTTGTTTATTCAGAATACAGTATAAACATTTTTATGCATATGCAAATACATGCAAATGCACAACCCTAATATTATAAAATCACATACTGTACTGTATATTGCTATATTGCATCTCAAAAGATGTGGCTCTAATAGATGTGAGGAGAAACCAAGGCATTTTGAAAAGGTAGAAGAAGCTTTGAATATCACCTTGGAAGATCTGCAAAATCAAGCTCCGTAGTATTTATGAGGGCAGAGTAGTTAAAAAAAAAATAGGTTAGTCCTTGCAGCTACTGCCATATACAGCTCCAATCTCCTCAGTAGGAATTTGTAGCCATGTATGATTGTCCCATTTTGGAACTTTGGTTTTATGGAAAGTTTTTTTTTGTTTTTAAGAAGGAATGGTCCTCCATTGCCTAAATCTCCAATGCAGTGTTTTCGTTATTAGTTCTATAGCTGTGGTATTTCTAATTTTGTGAATTTATTTGTTGTGCCATTACTTTTGGTGCCTTGTCTACAAAAAGTTCTCGAATCACAGTTCACAATAACAGTGTGGAAACTCAGCTCCTGCTTTTGAAATTGATTAGACAGCATGAAACAGGCCAGCACCGAGATGCCAAGAGTGGAGGTCCCACCAGACCAGAACTAGATGAACAGAAATTCTAATCTTTTTGTAGGTGAAATAGTGGACATGTTTTTTGACTGTGTATTTAGTTGTTTGCTGGAGAATATCTTTAAATAACAGACTGGAGCGGATATTAACCCCTTCATGCCAATGTAACACATACATGCAGCCTCACTGCACTGGCCTTTTTTTACGTGGGACCGCATATATGTGTTTCTCCCTTTGTCCTCCCAGCACAGAGACTGGAGTTTTACCTAGAGCCCCGTACTAACAATTGGGACCCAGATCTCCCGATTCCGGGACACCTGATCCCTGTGGTAACCTTTGATTGGCTACCACAGTGATTAGTCACTGCGAAGTCCGCCCCTGTGTTTTTTCTTTTTGTGAATGGAGAAGAAGGATGCAATGGGGTTTATTTACTAATGGCAAATCCACTGTGCACTACAAGTGCAGTGGAAGTGGCAGTCGCTATAGATCTGAGGGGGACATGCAAGGAAAAAAAAAAACAGCATTTTTGGTTGCACATGATTGGATGATAGAAATCAGCAGAGCTTCCCCTCATTTCAGATCTTCCCCTCAGATCTACAGCGACTGCGCTTCCAAGTGCACTTGCAGTGCACTTGTAGTGCACAGTGGATTTGCCTTAGTAAATCATCCCCTATGCATCATTCTCGTTCCTTGCAGGCAAAAAAAAAAAAAAAAGTGTTTGTAAAAAATAAATATAAATATATAATAAAATAAAGATACATACCTAGATCAAGGTTTGATCTAGGTTAGTGTCAGGGTTAGTGTTTGGGTCAAGTAAGGTTCAAAAGTCAGGGTCAGTATATTTTGGACAGGGTTTTTTTGTTTTTTTTTAATACGCACCAGTGTCAGTTAGTGTCAGTGTGTTTTAGGTAGGACAAAAAAAAAAAAAAAAGCAAAGGAGCAGGAGAATTTATTTTGGGTTGTTCTTTGGTAGTAAGCTATTGTAGTAACAAGAAATATACAGCTAAATTTAAAAATATATATATATTTTTTTACTATTTTGGGCCAGTTTTCCTTGATAATAAAAACAAAAATCAGGAGATAGCCATAACTATTTACTACCAAATGCAAGCCAATTTGTCCTGAAAAAATCAGACAAAAAATACTGTTTTCGGCGCGATCGTACGATAATCGGATCGTTAGTACAGAGCTTTCAAGAGCCTATCACAACAAATTATCCGATTATTATTCGATCGGACAAGCAAGAAAATTTACCAGATCGATTTTCGTTTAGTCAGTACAGTTGTTGTCCGAAAATACAATACAAATACATTGCAACACATGAGATCACTTCCAATTTTTTTTCTGTCGTACGAGTATTTTCGTGACTTTAGTAACCTATTCAATCTCTACCTGTGACTATTAAGCGAAAAAAGTCGGATGATCTGTCGTCTGATTTTCGGATCGTGTGTACAGGCCATTAGGCTTAATGTACACGGGACGTTTTAAAACCTCTCATGAATGATTCAACTTGACAGATAGTAACCGACCAAAAGCTGGACGTTTAAAAACCTCCGTTTTGCCGCACCCAACTGCTCCTAAACATCCGTTTACCAGCAGCCGTGTACATGAGGCCTTAGGTGCAATGGGGTTAAGATTCTTACGCCGGAAGGAAAATAACGATTTTTTACTAGATATAAAGGTTAGAATCAACTCTGTCTTTAGCATTATATGCAAATGTAATGCTGTATCTAGAAGGATTGATAGGATGAAAATTAAATAAAAGCAAGTCTTAGATCTGAATTGCTCAGCTAAAAAAATAAATAGAGAACAAATAAGAGAAGCAATGTTTTGCACAGCATGAGAAAGATGCACATACTTTTAGCGCTTTCCCAAAGACATATTCACTGAAGTACCAACATATTAGGGCTAAGTCTACAAAGGTATAAAAAGGGGTGTTTGTTGTACCACTCCCAGCTACTCCCAATACCTCCCAGCTAAGTGAGTGTGTTTTACCTCTTCCACACATCTACACATCTCTCTCTGTCCATCTCTCTCTCTCTCTCTCTCTCTCTCTCTGTCCATCTCTCTCTGTCCATCTCTCTCTGTCCATCTCTCTCTCTCTGTCCATCTCTCTCTCTCTCTCTCTCTCTCTCTGTCCATCTCTCTCTCTCTCTCTCTCTCTCTCTCTCTCTCTCTCTCTCTGTTCATCTCTCTCTGTCCATCTCTCTCTCTCTCTCTCTCTCTCTCTCTCTCTCTCTCTCTCTCTCTCTCTCTCTCCATCTCTCTCTCTCTCTCTCTCTCTGTCCATCTCTCTCTCTCTCTCTCTCTCTCTCTCTCTCTCTCTCTCTCTCTCTCTCTCTCTGTCCATCTCTCTCTCTCTCTCTCTCTCTCTCTGTCCATCTCTCTCTCTCTGTTCATCTCTCTCTGTCCATCTCTCTCTCTCTCTCTCTCTCTCTCTCTCTCTCTCTCTCTCTCTCTCTCTCTCTGTCTATCGCTCTCTGTCCATCTCTCTCTCTCTCTCTCTCTCTCTGTTCATCGCTCTCTGTCCATCTCTCTCTCTCTCTCTCTCTCTCTCTCTCTCTCACCTCTCTCTCTCCATCTCTCTCTGTCCATCTCTCTCTCTCTCTCTCTCTCTCTCTCTGTCCATCTCTTTCTGTCCATCTCTCTCTCTCTCTCTCTGTCCATCTCTCTCTGTCCATCTCTCTCTCTCTCTCTCTCTGTCCATCTCTTTCTGTCCATCTCTCTCTCTCTCTCTCTGTCCATCTCTCTCTGTCCATCTCTCTCTCTCTGTCCATCTCTCTCTGTCCATCTCTCTCTCTCTCTGTCCATCTCTCTCTGTCCATCTCTCTCTCTCTCTGTCCATCTCTCTCTCTCTCTCTCTGTCCATCTCTCTCTGTCCATCTCTCTCTCTCTCTCTCTCTCCATCTCTCTCTCTCTCTGTCCATCTCTCTCTGTCCATATCTCTCTCTCTCTCTGTCCATCTCTCTCTGTCCATCTCTCTCTCTCTCTCTCTCTCTCTCTCTGTCCATCTCTCTCTCTCTCTCTCTCTCTCTCTCCATCTCTCTCTCTCTCTCTCTCTCTCTCTCTCTCTCTCTCTCTGTCCATCTCTCTCTGTCCATCTCTCTCTGTCCATCTCTCTCTCTCTCTCTGTCCATCTCTCTCTCTCTCTCTCTGTCCATCTCTCTCTCTCTCTCTCTGTCCATCTCTCTCTCTCTCTGTCCATCTCTCTCTCTGTCCATCTCTCTCTGTCCATCTCTCTCTGTCCATCTCTCTCTCTCTCTCTCTCTGTCCATCTCTCTCTCTCTCTCTCTCTCTCTCTCTCTGTCCATCTCTCTCTCTCTCTCTCTCTGTCCATCTCTCTCTGTCCATCTCTCTCTCTCTCTCTCTAATTTATGTATTTATTTATATATATATATAGACACTCTTTATTAGGTACACCTTGCTAGTACCAGGTTGGACCCCCTTTTGCCTTCAGAACTGCCTTCATTCTTGGTGGCATAGATTCAACAAGGTGTTGGAAAAATTATGTTCGAGATTTTGGTTCATATTGACATGATAGCATCACGCAATTGCTGCAGATTTGTCGGCTGCACATCCATGATGCAAATCTCCTGTTCCACCACATCCCAAAGGTGCTCTATTGGAATGAGATCTGGTGACTGTGGAGGCCACTGGAGTACATTGTCATGTTCAAGAAACCAGTGGTGAAATGATTTGAGCTTTGTGACCTGGTGCATTATCCTGCTGGAAGTAGTCATCAGAAGATGGGTACACTGTAGTCATGAAGGGATGGACATGGTCAGTAACAATACTCAGGTAGGCCGTGGCATTTAAACAATGCTCAATTGGTACTAAAGGGGCCCAAAGTGTGCCAGAAAATATCCCCCACACCATTACACCACTATCACCAGCCTGAACCCCATTCTGATGTTCGGTATGAAGTCATCTTCACCACATCTAGATGCCTAAATGCATTGATTTGCTGCCATGTGATTGGCTGATTAGAAATTTGTGTTACCAAGCAGGTGTACCTAATAAAGTGGCCGGTGAGTATATATATATATATATATATATATATATATATATATATATCTACCTTATTTTAAACGTTTAGTTTACTTTAAAGCACAAGTGTACCTTTGATATGTGTTTTGGCATGCCCCTGCTACCACTGAAGGCTGCCCACCTGGTCCAATGCTTATAATCATCCCCTGCTTCAGTGATCTCCACTGTGCAGTACTGCACACAGCCTCACAGCCTTTCTTACAAAAGCATCCCCACCAGGTCCCCCTCATCTTGCACATGCGCACCGTGCCCCCATTCATTCCTGTAGAAGCTATACTCATAGCATCCTCCAGCAGTCCTGCCTAGTAAGGTTCTCCCCTTTGAAAAAATGGAAGGGAGAGGGATATAAACAAGAGAAGCAGTCTTTCCAAGTGAGAGACAGTTGGGAGCTAAGCAGATATGATCTTGTGCCGTCTCCCTGCCACAAAGCTCATGTGTTTTTTACCGCCCCCAACTACAAGTGTAAACAAGGCCTTATGAGTCTTCTCCATTTGCAGCAAAAAGGGTCAAACTGGGTGGGACAGCTATTGGTGAAATTTCTAAGGGCTCAATGCGCTGCATTGTGTTAATATGTGTAGTGCCGTGGGTTTATGGCCATTGCATTTAATGTGCATCACCACAACGCTGAGAAAAAGAGACGTGCGTCATTTTTTTCTAAAGCAGCGCAACACGAAGGCCCTTTATTTTGCTTCAGTACAGTTTGATCCATTATAATAGCGTGTTGTTACATTGGTAAAATGCCAATTTACCACGCATTAACTTGGTCCTTAGGTATCCCATTGAGTTCAACCCATAATTTAAATGTCCTTTTCAGTAAACTGGTCCTTCAGAATTTGCCCAGATGATAAAGTTAATGCAGGCATATGAAAAAACACGGAGAGAAACTATATGGTTAAAACATGCAGCAAATGGAAATATATGTTTATTTATAGGATATATATATATATATATATATATATACATATATATATATATATGAAGTGTTGGATGATATCCCCTCCTCTAAAATACACCACATGCATTATCATTATCATGTCAAGTAGTCATATC